>NC_045977.1:7533652-8209743 GCF_010909765.2 Amblyraja radiata
TCAAACCCAAGTCTCTGGCGCTGTAAGGCAGCAACTCTACCTCTGTGCCATCGTGCCACTCTGCGCTACCCTACCTCTGGAGATTATTCCATCTTAATAGATCATTGAGATCCTCTGCTGCCATCTTGCACATCCATAACTTTTGATGCTCCATCATTGGCAGTTACCCTAAGCCCAGGGTCTACAATTCCCTTCCTGGACCCTGCTGCCCACCCACCTCTCTCTCACTTCTTTCAAGTTACTCCATTGAATTTAGCATCGTGACAAAGCTTGTGATCAGATACGATCATTGTGGGTTGGCACCAAACTTTGGCTGTTACGGACTATTTTTACCACTTTGAAGACAATAAGCATCATTTTTTTGTAATTCATTAGTAGAGCCACAGTGATATTTCTCATGCACGAATTGGAGCCTCGTTCTTTGTAATGGATATTTAACTGGACCTTGTAGAACTACTGTTCCCTTCATCAAGTAGAAAACTTTTTGTGACCCTGACTCACTTGGATCCAAGAGATAAATCTGCAGTAATGAGAAATCTGCTAGATCTAAAACTAACATGGACATTGAATAATAGTTCTTTCAAAATGATTGTGAAGATTTGTCTCCAGATAATTCTAATTTTGAATCAGTGCTGGAATTCCTTTAATTTTATTTGTAAAATCATAGCTAATTAAAAACCATCAGCTTTGGGAAGATCTTTGGGATTGTGATCCTTTCATTTGCAGTTGTTTTCTGTTTCTACATAATCAGAGGCTGTAAAATTGGTCAATTCTACAGTTGTACAGAGCCCTAGTGAGACCACACCTGGAGTATTGTGTACAGTTTTGGTCCCCTAATTTGAGGAAGGACATTCTTGCTATTATAGGAGTGCAGCGTTAATTCCCGGGATGGCGGGACTGTCATATGCTGAGAGAATGGAGCGGCTGGGCTTGTACACTCTGGAGTTTAGAAGGATGAGAGGGAATCTTATTGAAACATGTAAGATTGTTAAGGGTTTGGACACGCTAGAGGCAGAAAACATGTTCCCAATGTTGGGGGAGTCCAGAACCAGGGGCCACAGTTTAAGAATAAGGGGTAAGCCATTTAGAACGGGGACGAGGAAACACTTTTTCTCACAGAGAGTGGTGAGTCTGTGGAGGCAGGTTCTCTGGATGCTTTCAAGAGAGAGCTAGATAGGGCTCTTAAAAATAGCGGAGCCAGGGGGTATGGGGAGAAGGCAAGAACGGGGTGCTGATTGGGGATGATCAGCCATGATCACATTGAATGGCGGTGCTTGGCTCGAAGGGCTGAATGGCCTACTCCTGCACTTATTGTCTATTGTCTATTGTCTATTGTCAAAGGAAATTAGAATGGGTTTTTGAATCAAGGGTGTACAGTAATTTATGGAACTTGTGTTTATGTCTGCATAATATTTTTTGATTCATGGTCAGTGCTGCAAGTAATATGATTAGAAACATTAGATGTAAATTTCCATGGATCAGATTGCAAACAACCTCCACACTCACTACCCTTGCCAGAAAGCAATGTAGCATCAAAACAGATATTTTTGAAAATTAACACATGAATCAGATGGAAAAGCATTTAATGTAAAATGCTGTGAGTGCATTTTCCATCTCCAGTTCTCTTCTGCCAGATTAAGTATGGCATGATTTCAGGTGAACTATTCACTACCTATACATTTGTTGTTAAGTGATAGACACAAAATGCTGAAGTAACCCAACAGGACAGGCAGCATTTCTGAATACAAGGTGTTCTGGGTCGAGACCCTTCTTCAGTCTGAGTTAACGCTGAGTTACTCCGGCATTTTGTGTCTATCTTTGGTGTAAACCAGCATCTGCAGTTCTTTGCTACACACGTTGCTAAGTAATATCCGATGTCCTTACGCAGTTAGCAGGAAGGTTCTGTTTCCAAGGATAGTCGTCATCGGGTGGCGCCACGAGCGGCAGCCTCGCCAGCAGTGTGTTCGTCCTTTCGACTTTTTTTGTTTTTTAGTATGTCTAAATGTATGTTTTACTGTGGGGGATGGTGGGAGGGAATAGGGGAAAACCGTTTTCATCACCTCGACAGAGATGCGACTTTTCTCTTTGTCGCATCTTGACCCCCTCGCGGCCTAACAACTGGATTGGTGCGGCCTTTCTCGGAGAGCTTCAGCAGCAGGCACGGCGCGGACTTCAACATCGCGGAGCAGGGCGATCCCTTGCCGGGGATCGCCAGAAGAAGTGCTCCGACCACCGGCCTGCGACCTATAACATTGTGAAGCTCCGGTAAGAAAGTGTCCGATTCGTCCCGACGTTGGAGTTTTAATCATCCCGACGAGAGGGCTTGTACATCGGGCCGTCCATAGCGGCGACTACGGAGAGTTCATGGCCCCCACCCTGGATGAACAAAGGAGGAAGATTGACTGGACGTTATTGCCTTCCATCACAGTGAAGAATGCTGATTCCACTGTGGTGGATGTTTGTGTTAAATTCTATTGTGTATTGTGTTCTTTTTGATTGTGTGGCTGCATGGTAACTCAATTTCACTCAATAGGTGCATGTGGCAATAAATGTGAATCTGAACTTGAACTTGAACTTGAACTTGAGTTAAGGGCCTGTCACACTTGGGCGACCTAATCCGCAAGGTAAGAAGAGTGTCTTCGACCTTCAAGCTCGAGGGCACTCCCCTGGAAAACCTTGAGCTGGATCGACCGACCGTGTTGAAACGGCGAGCTGGATCGACCGACCGCACACACACGCACACACACACAAACACATCGCGAAGGTGGGGGCCAGGGAAAGCGGAGGAGCGCTGGCTGCACGGAGAAGAGGAAGGTAAACGGCTGCCACAGAGTACCGTAAGTCCTTTAGAGAGCGCGGTGGGGGGGGGAGGAGAGAAGGAGAGAGAAGGAGAGAGAAGGGGAGAGAAGGGGAGAGAAGGGGGAGAGTAAGGGGAGAAAAGGGGGGGGGAGAAGGGTGGAGAAGGCGAGAGAAGGGGGGGAGAAGTGGGGGGGGGGGGGGAGAAGGAGTGGAGACACTTTTAAGAAGTATAATAAAGATTAGCGAGCATTTTACCTTCCGGTAGGTCTTCCTTGGTCCTGAAACTCCAATGAGCCAATCAAAATGCCCGGTCAGCGAAGGAGATTGCCTACGGCTGACCACGACTGCCTGTAACTAAATAGTGACCCCACTCCACTGTACTACGAGTTAAAAAGAACCATTCCGACCAAATTTTACTCGCGGAAATGTTTTCAAGATCCTGAAAATTTTTCCGCGACCTAGCTGAGGCCGCGAGTAGGCGGGAACTTCCGTCGAGCATGAAGGGGAGTTCCAGCGACCTCATAGGACCTCCTATGACCTACAGTAAATAGGTCGCAGTGAATGTTGATCATGATTTTGCTGATAAGATGTATCTCAACCCGCGCTCACCATTTTGTGCCAAGTTATGACCTAGTCCTCGTGTTTACTAAGGACAAATATTATTCTCGTGTACATATTTAAAATAATGTACTTGTGCATTGGCAATTTGCATTTTTCTGACACAGAAGATCATATTTTTGATCCGTCTAGGCTCTTTACTCCAGAACAACTCTACTGTCTGGATCAGTCTGAAGAAGGGTCTTGACCCGAAACATCACCCATTCCTTCTCTCCAGAGATGCTACCTGTCCCGCTGAATTACTCCAGCATTTTGTGTCTATCTGCTGTCAAGGATGGCTGGATTTAAATGACTCCAGATTTTTAACCTTAACGATGATATTTCATGGGCTGATCTTATGCCAGACAGATTATCCCGGCAGCATTGATTTGAACCTGCATTTTCTTATTCCACTGCCTTCATTTAGTTTGAAGTAATGTTTTGCATGGCTTTTGCTTTATCTTTCACACCTCAGCAAGGTTGCTTCTTAGACCATTTTCTAAATGCCAGCACATTCAAGACTTGAAAGCCAACCTGGTATTTCTCTCACCAAAATACTGCTGTTTCGAGAATATGGTTCAGATTCTTTTTGATGCAGAACTGAGATGATATAAAACCGTAGATTTCTTCCCAATCCATTGTCTTCCGTTCCTCTGTTTATTGTGCTCAGGTTTCTTTTAAGTCTGAAGACCCGAAACGTTACCCATTCTGTCTCTCCAGAGATGCTGCCTGTTCCGCTCAGTTACTCCATCTTTTTGTGTCTATCTTCTTTTAATCCTTGGTAGTTTTATTTATATGTATTTAAATTGGATGTACCAACTATGTTTTATGCTTACATCTGTTCTGAGACCTCCTGAGCTGCCTTGTCTGATTAAATTTTCTACTTTAGTTGATACTATTTGGAAATTGGACCAGTTTGCATTGAACACTGGAGTCCGGATCAACAATGACATCTGGAAACTATTATCGCACCAATCCCTGGGACAATCCATCTCTGAAGTCACATCACAAACTGTTATGTTCTCTTTCCTACTTTCCAGCCAAATTCTTACCGATGCAAACATTTGTCTAAACCTGACAATGTTTCAAACAATGAATGAACTTCTACCAGTTAAATTGTCAAGAGTATTTGCCAAGTTTAGCTCTGCAGTATCATAGGGCTAGTTGTGTATCACTTACTCAAGTAAAATGTTGAGATGATTTTGGTTACCAAGTGCCAAGATGAGTCGGCTTTTGATTCTGAGTTTTATTTGTCACGTTATTGTCACATCATCTCATCAGCTTGTTAACAAGTAACTGGCTCATCCCTAATGATCACTGATTTCCACAACAGGAAAGCCAATGTCTCACCAAACTCATCTCTGGCCTCATTAGTACTGGGGGATAAATATCCTCCAATCCTGGGGATTTATTTGTGCTGAATCTCTTTATCTTATTCAAGACTTTCATTTTATTAAGTTGAAGATGTTAATTCTATTTGGATTATTGCTGTTTAGGGAATGCACATTGCTCGAATACTCCCTGGTGAATTATTCGAAGATTCAGTCATTAAGTATAATAACTAATTTCTGCTCGTCCTCTATTTCAGCCCCATTGGCATCTTTTATATTTTGAACAAATGTTGATTACCAAATCTTCCCTTCAGAGGTTTTAGATAACATTTAGATAACATTTTTTTATTTTTTTATTTTTTAAAAATATTTTTATTAGAAGTAGACATATTATAAAGTATAGTTACATATTATAGTAAAAAGACTTTTCATATACATCAGTCATACATTATTAAAATTTTCAATTATCAATTACTTCTGCTTCTAGTGTTTTTATTTTTTATAGAAAGAGAGAGAAAGAGAGGGTAGAAAGTTACAAATTAAAAACAACAGAAAAACAGAGGAGGTGAAATGGGTTACCTGTAATACGTCAATGGAGATAGGTTCGTAGGTTATAAAGTATAGCTTTTCATCTGATCCTGAGTTCAAGTTTCAGTTGGGTCCTCGTGCTGTGCCAATCTATCCCTTCAGATAGTTAATGAATGGAGCCCAGATTTTATTGAAAATATCTTGTTTGTCCATTAAGACAAGTCTAATTCTTTCTAAGTATAGGGTCTCCGACATTTCCGTAATCCACATATTAATTGTGGGGGTTGTAGGGCCTTTCCAAAATTTTAATATTAATTTTTTCCCGATTATTATACTGTAGTCGAGAACATTTCTTTGGTTTGTTGTGAGTGTTAAACTTTGTTCTGATATTCCAAGTATTATTAATTTTATGTTTGGGTCCAGTTTTGTATTAATAACTTCTGAAATTATTTCAAAAATATCAGTCCAGAAATGTTTAAGTTTTATACAGTTTGCAAACGTATGTGTTAAATTAGCCTCTAGATGTAGACATTTATCACAAATAGGAGAGATTTGTGGGAAGATTCTATTTAGTTTTATTTTAGAGTAGTGTAGTTTATGTAAGACCTTGAATTGTATTAAAGTATGTCTGGCATTTAATGAACATTGATGTATTTGTTGTAAACTTTCGTCCCACATATCTTTCGTTATAGGGTGACCTATTTCATTTTCCCATTTGTATCTATATGGTTCGGTCGGTGGTACCTCGTTGTTTAGTAGGGTGTTATAAATATAAGCTATTAGTTTTTCAGTATTAGGATGCGTGTTCAAACATTCATCAAGAATTTCTGATTCCCTATTCCTGTAGACTTGTGTATTAGATTTAACATAATCTCTAATTTGTAGATATCTGAAGAAATTATTTGAGTGCAGTCCATAATTCTGTTGTAGCTCTTGAAATGAAAGAAAAGTGCCTTTCCCATAAAGATGTCCAATATTTTTGATTCCATAATTTTTCCATTGTGTGAAACCTTTGTCCATAAAGGATGATTTGAATGAAGGATTATTTACAATGGGAAGGCATAGTGGCATATTATTCAATTTTAAATCTTTTTTTATTTGTTTCCAAATTCGTATTCCACTATGTATTATGGGGTTTTCTTTATAGGTTTTTTTGTGCAGTTTTGTAGGGGCAAATATGATCGGACCTATTTCAAAAGGTAGACAGTCTTCCTTTTCCATCATTAACCAATCTGGTTGTCGATCCATTTCTTCCAGCCAGAAATTCATGTTTTTAATATGGACTGCCCAAAAATAAAATAAGAAATTTGGCAAAGCCAAACCTCCATTTATCTTTGACTTACATAAATGTTTTTTACTTATTCTATGATTCTTATAATCCCAGACAAAACGTGTAACAATGGAGTCGACTTTTTTGAAAAAAGTTTTTGGAATATATATCGGAATTAATTGAAATAGGTACAGCAGTTGCGGTAAAAAATTCTCCCAAGCATAGAAATGGGAAGTGTTTTCCAGTATTGAATATTCTTATGTAGTTTATTCAGTAAGGGTGGGAAATTTAGTTTAAATAAAGAGGTATATGTCTTAGTTACATAGATTCCTAAGTATTTAAATTTATCTTTAACTATTTTAAAAGGGGATTGTTGTATTGTATGTAAATTGAATTTTGTTATTGGCATGATTTCACTTTTATTCCAATTAATTCTATATCCCGAAAACTGACTAAATTGAGTTATTAGATTTAATAAGTTTGGAATACTAGTTTCTAACTTTGTAATATATATTAGTACATCATCTGCATATAATGAAATTTTATTCCTTGTGTCTCTAGTATTGTATCCATATATTCCTGGATGGTTTCTAACGCTTTCTGCTAGGGGTTCGATTGCAAGAGCAAATAATAGTGGGGATAGTGAACATCCTTGTCTACAGCCTCTAGAGAGATTAAATTTAGTTGATAACATGTTGTTTGTTAATATTCTGGCTGTTGGATTAGAATATAACAATTTAACCCATGTACAGTACTTCTCTCCTAGTTGAAAATTTTCCATCACCGAAAATAAATATGGCCATTCTACCTGGTCAAATGCTTTTTCAGCATCTAACAAAATAATTGCTAGATCTGCATTAGGAATTCTATTGGAGTATATAATATTAAATAATCTTCTCAGATTATAAAATGAATAACGTTTTGGGATAAACCCTGTTTGGTCGGGATGTATTAATTTACTGATCACTAAGCTCAATCTATTAGATAAAATTTTGGTTAATATTTTCTGATCAGTATTTAAGAGGGCTATAGCTCTGTATGAACCTGGGTCTTCAAGATCCTTGTCCGTTTTTGGAATGAGTATGATTGTAGATTCATTTAGAGTTTCTGGGAATTTCTGTTGAGTGTAGGCGTATTTGTACATTGTCTGTAGGCGTGGGGAAAGCAAATCATAAATTTTTTAATAAAATTCAGAATTTAGACCATGCAGCCTTTCCGTTTTTTAAAGATTTGATTGACTCTTCGATGTCTTTTATCGTAATTTCAGCCCCTAGTAATTCTCTCTCTTTCTGATCTAGACCCGCAAACTTACAATTCTGTAAAAATGTTTCCATTCCCGTTGATTGTTCTGTTATTTTAGATGAATACAATTTTTGGTAGTATTGTAGAAATCTATCATTAATATCTTTAAGCAGTGTTAATGTTTCTCCCTTGTCTGTTCTAATTTTGTATATTGTTTTTTCCCCATCCAATTTACGAAGTTGACGCGCTAGTAGTTTTTGTGGTTTATCACCAAATTCAAAATTTAATTGTTTTGTATGTTGATAAAGTTTTATAACTTGGTCTGAATATATCTTGTTTAATTTATATTGCAGTACTGCAATTTTATTGTGTTTTATCGTGGATGGTGCTGCTGCATTTTCTGTGTCTAATTGCTTTATTTCCATTTCCAGTTTCTGTTGTTTGGCCCTATTCTCTTTATTAAAAAATGATTGGGAAGAAATTAATGCTCCACGTACAAATGCTTTAAATGTTTCCCAAAGAAGGGAAGCAGAGATTTCAGGGCTGTCAGCCTCAAATGCCTCAAAAAACATTTTAATCTGTTTTATTAGGTATTCATTACATAACTTATCTTTTAAGATTTGGGGATTAAATCTCCATTGTGACTGTGTCTCTACCATTCCGTTTAGTTTGATCATAAATGTTAGTGGAGCATGGTCTGAGATTATGATGTTATGATATTGCGAGTTATAGGTAAATGGGATAAGTTTTGAATCTACTAAAAAATAGTCTATCCTTGAGTAAGTTTTATGTACTGGTGAGTAAAATGAGTATTCTCGGCCCGATGGATTTTCAATTCTCCAAACGACCTTAATATTAGTAGTATTAATGTATGAGTTTAAAAATTCACTTGATCGAGATTTTAGTTTTCTTTGAGTTGATGATCTATCCAAACAGGCATCCAATGTACAATTTAAATCTCAACCGATTATTAAGTTTTGTTGTGTACATTCTGGGATATTGTTAAGAATTCTCTTAAAAAACAGTGGGCTATCAAAATTTGGTCCATACACATTGAGGAGAGTCACCTTTTTTAAGTATAACTCCCCTATTATTACAATATATCTGCCTTCAGTGTCTTCTATCGTTGATATATGTTTAAAGGGTATACCTTTACGAATTAATATTGCAACACCTCTAGATTTATGTGAGAATGAAGAGTGGTACGCTTTAGCAATCCATTTTGCTTTCAATCTGTGTTGTGCTTCCTTTTTAAGATGTGCCTCCTGGAGAAATATTATATCTGTTTTCAATGATTTTAAATGGGCTAACACTTTGCCTCTCTTGATAGGTTCATTAATTCCCTTAACATTCCAACTACAGAATTTAATTCCCTCGCCCCCAATTTTTATATTCATGTCTTGCATTTTGTGATTAAGTGGTAGAGCAGATGATTCAGCACACTCAACCCTACCTTATACTCGAACATCAGGTAGATGAATTTTAGGTCACGTCTGTTTTCCATCCGAACATATCTCCTTAAGTAAAATATGCAATTCCATTCCAAATACAAAATATAATATGATATAAAATAAAAAAAGTAATAGCAAATTGGATTAGTAAAGTGTGGAAAGTAAAAAGAAAAAGCAACTACAACTACAATTAGTGCAGTTAGTGATAGCCACCCTAATGTGGCTAAGCATCTATGGACTTCCGTAGCTTTTGGTTAATAAAAATACTAGCTCCGTACTTTCCTTGAAAGGAAAGTTTCCAATTCGATGCAAACAATTTGTGGGGGGGAAAGAAGTAATGATTATATTCCATTAATGATATAATTAGTAGTCTCAAATTGAAATGTTAGTTTTGTATAATATAAACATTTATAAAAGAATAATCAAAAACAAAAACATCAGAGAGAGAGCCACCATACATTTTTCATTGTAAAATATCTGAATCACACTTTACTTATGTTTCATACTTTTAGTTAATTCTTAAATAATCTAAATAATCTAATTATCAATAATTAGTGTTAGTTAGTATTCATGATTATTAATAGTTGTTAGAAGTTGTTAGAAGTTAGTACTAAAATGTAAGTATTATATATCCATTGCAGGATATTTACTCAAATCTTATTGCGAATTTTAGGCAACTCTTAAATATAATGGTTTAAAGTTTAGTTTAGAGTTCCATATCTTCTCTGCGAGATAGCAGTATCCAGGTAGGTGTTGAGTGTTGAATATTTTTCAATCTTCGATCTTGTCCTCGATGTTCTTGGCAAATTCAAATGCTTCTGTGTGCTTGATGAAGAAGTGTTCCTTATTTTCGTAACTAACTCTTAGTGTTGCGGGGTATAACAGTCCATATCTCAAATTCTTTATGTTCTTCAGTATTCTTCTTGTTTCTGTGAACAATGCTCTTTTCTTAGCAACTTCCACAGGATAATCTCTGAATACGCTAATCTTGTCTCCTTCATATACAAGATTTCTGCTTTTGACAATTTTCCTCATCATGTCATCCAATACATGGTCATATTGGACCTTTACTATCAATATTCTTGGAGGGTCGCCCACCTTTGGGGGACGTCTCGGCACTCTGTGCGCTCGGGCAAGTAATGGCGCCTGGTCCAGGTTCAAAATTGTTTTCAGTACATCTGCAGCAAATTCACGGTGGTCACGAGTCCCCTCTCTGCCTTCCTGGATGCCCACGATTCTTAAGTTCTGACGCCTCTGTCGTCCCTCCAAGTCTGTACATTTTTCGGTTATTTGACGCAATAACTTTGATAGGCGTTGGTTCTCAGTGATGAATTGTTTTGTAGTTGCGGTGCTTGTCTCAGCAAATTCCTCAAGTTCTTTTACAATCTTGTAGTGTTGGTTTAATGTCTGGAAGATAGGTTCAAGTTTAGAATCAAATCTGGATTCCATCATATTCAGTTTTTCATTTACTTCTTCAACATTTTGAGTCAAATTTCTTTCCATATCTAATTTCCAGTCTTCAAGGACTTCGTGTACAATCTCTGTAACATCTTCTTTAATTTGTTCTTTAATTTCTTTTTTAAAAGATGTCAGGTCCTCTTTAAAGTTCTGTCTAAGATTTTTAAGTTCCTCCTTAAGAAACGTTTTTAATTCTTCCATCTCAGTCTTTTTCTTCTTCTTTGAGATGTCTTCTCGGGATGCTGTTAAACCTGAGGCCAAGGCTTCAGTTGGGCCTACCTCTTTAGTCTTGCCGGTTTTTGTCTTGTGGGGGGGAGTATGCTGAGTCGACATACTGCCGGTGTCGCGCGCCTGATGACATCACGGGCCTATTGCAAAACAATCGGTGCCGTTTTCTGCAGGTAGGATCTGTCTTTTCCCCCCGTTTTTTCGTTTTTTTTCACGGAGCTAGTTGGCGCAAGTCTCCCCTACTCCATAGCGCCACCGGAAGTCAACATTTTTCTTTTTAAGTTGTTTTTAATAAATTTGTCAATGTGCTTGTCATTCTGCTTCTTCGATGAAAACATATTTCTTAATAATTCATAATGCTCAGTGGAGATTTATTGCTATTTTATGAATATGCCATTTCAGCTAATCAGATGGGAGTTTAACACCAAACTTGCATGAATGACATTTGTGTAAACTAATAGATTTCCCCTGGGGATTTCGTGCTTACACCAAGCACAAGCTTCGGAGCTTGTGCCACTCTATGAAGAGGGGCCTTGTGCCATTTAGCAAGGAAATATTAGTTTGAGGGCATCGTTTTGTGGTGAGCAAATGAGTGAAATGTTTACATTGATTATATTGTGTGTTTGTCCATGACTGCTTTAGGGGATTGCATTTTATGAAGATGCCCAATATTCTATACAATGTATAAAGTATTAGGCTTGACTGTTGTTTGGTTCAGTTTAGAGATACAGGATTTCTGTCCACAGAGTCCACACCGACCAGCGATCCCTGCACATTAACACTATCCGACACACACTAGGGACAATTTACATTTATACCAAGCCAATTAACCTACAAACCTGTACGTCTTTGGAGTGTGGGAGGAATTTGAAGATCTCGGAGGAAACCCACGCGGTCACGGGGAGAACGTACAAACTCCGTACAGCACCCGTAGTCGGGATCGAACCCGCGTCTCTGGTGCTGAAAGTGCTGAAAGGCAGTGACTCTGCTGCTGCGCCACCATGCAGAAGTGTCATGTTGCTTTTGATATTGATTCAATTTGTACATGCATGGTGTCCCGGTGTTATGCCATTCCATCTATATGGGCATCCACATCAGCAGCATTATGTAGGCCCAGCATGATGAGAAAGCTGAGGATGGAGGGGGAAGGGGTTTGCAAAGAAGCAAAGAGAAGATGTAGGGAGAACGAGAGATGTACAGGCAGAGGAAAAAAGGTAGGGAAGAGATGGAGGTTTGCAAAAAGGGAATGAAGGGCAAAAAGATGGAGTTAGAGAGGAGAGGATGAAGGCAGGGGAGGGGGATGACAAGTGCAACAATTCCTCTCCAGAAAATTATTACTGAGTATGATACATGATCAGACTTAGGACTTTGGACTCTGTGGGAAGGAACTGCAGATGCTGGTTTAAACTGAAGATAGACACAAAATACTGACGTAACTCAGCGTACTGGAGTAACTGCTGGCAGCTTACAGTGGTATGAATATTAATTTCTCTAACTTCAAGTAACCCCTGCATTTCCTCTCTCTCCATCCCTCCCACACCCAAGTTGCATCAGCTTCTCAAACAATGCCCTGTTTCTCAAGGTCCTGTTTCCTTTATAATCATTACATTTTTGTATATCATTCATTCATTTGTTCTGTATCTCTCTAGATCACCATCTATATCTCTCGTTTCCCTTTCCCTGACTCTCAGTCCGAAGAAGCGTGTCAACCCAAAACGTCACCCATTCCTTCTCTCCAGAGATACTGCCTGAGTTACTCCAGCATTTTGTACCTAGCTTCAGACAGGCCCTTTAGGCTGTTGGCTGTTGATTACTCCACCCAGGAGACATTCATATTTAGTAAAACTAAATTACATCCGTTTTTTCTTCTTGATTTACCCAAGTAAACATTATTGGAAATTATTAATGTCTTCGCAATTTCTCAAATCCGTTTTATGGTTTATTCTATGCGTCAAAGTTTCATCCTCAATAACCTGTAGCTCAGCTTTAGGAAAGAAAACGTTGTTATCTTAATGGGTAGAAACAAGGAACTGCAGATGCTGGCTTATAAAAGTAGTAACTCAGCGGGTCAGGCAGCATCCCAGGAGAACATGGGGAGGTGACGTTTCAAGTCGAGACCCTTCTTCAGACTCATGATCGCAACAACCTGGAGCTCAATGCTCTCCAGACAGTGGAATTAATTGCAGACTTTAGGAGAGCTCCCCCTCCCCTCATCCCACTCACCATCAACAACACCACAGTCACATCTGTGGAGTCTTTTAAGTTCCTGGGAACCATCATCTTCAAGTACCTTAAATGGAGGGGGCCAACATCGACTCCACAGTCAAAAAGGAACAACAGAGGATGTACTCCCTGCGGCAGCTGAGGAAACACAATCTGCTGCAGGCAATGATGGTCCAATTCTATACGGCCATCGTAGAGTCTGTTCTCACCTTCTCCATCATGGTCTGGTTTGGCTCAGCCACCAAGCACCACATCCGGAGGCTGCAGCGAATCGTTCGATCAGATGAGAAGATTGTTGGCTGCAACCTTCCCTCCATTGACGAACTGTACATGGCAAGGGCCAGCAAGCGAGTGGGTAAGATCATTTTTGACCCCTCTCACCCTGGCCACAAACCCTTTGAATCACTTCCCTCTGGAATGTGACTCTGGACTGTTAAAGCTGCCACAGCCAGACATAAAAACAGCTTTTTTTCCACGAGTAGTAGCTCTATTCAATAACCAAAATTATGTTGCCTCCTTTTGCTCTGGTATTTTATTTAATTCACATGTTTAATCAATAATGTTTTATTATTAATGTTTTATGTGTCATTCCTAACTGTCACTGTATGTCATGTTGTCACTTGTGGGTGGAGCACCAAGGCAAATTCCTTGTATGTGAATACTTGGTCAATAAACTTATTCATTCATTCATGATGCTGCCTGACCCACTGAGTTACTCCAGCACTTTATGTCTATTGTTATCTTGATTGCTCTTATTTAGAAACTTTATATTTTTCCCTTTTTGCAATACCAACCATTTTACTTCTGTTTACCGTGAACAATGACAGCCATTTTGTGAGTTCAGTTTTGCACTGGCACTAAGTTATGATCAGTAACCGCAGTAGGATTCCACAGGATCATCACGGGCAAGTGATGACCAAATACATGTGGTACATAACTCAGTGAGCCAGGTAATATTCCCTCAACAGTGCCATAGCATTAACTAACTAGTTTAGTTTAGTTTAAAGGTACAGCTCAGAAGCAGGCCCTTCAGCCCACCGTGCCGACCAGCGATCCCTGCATATTAACACTACTACACACACCAGGGACACCTTTTTACATTTACCAAACCAATTTACCTACAAACCTGCACGTCTTTGGAGTGTTGGAGGAAACCGAAGGTCGCGGAGAAAACCCAGGCAGGCAGCACCCGCAGTCAGGATCGAACGCAGGTCTCAGGCACTGCAAGCGCTGTAATAATAATAATAATAATAATAATAAACTTTACTATGGACTCAAGGTCCAGACAAGGGGCAACATTACATTAAAAATGCATTGCATATTAAATATCATAAATATATATAAAATCTTGGTATATCACTTATAAAAACATCAGAATTGATATATTTTTTAAACACAATACTTAAGTTAAAAATCTAGATTAAAAGATGATCAATGTCCTACAACGAGACAACGATACCAGTGTCTCCACAGCTGGGATTCGTAGCGTGTAGTGCTAACCCTTATGTTTGTCAAGGCCACAATAAGCACATTTTTAGAGTCATTTATCCTGCAAATGAATTTATACATGTGGTGTCTTAGGATAGCTTCTAAAGTACTGACTCCTGCAGCCACAAACATATTACTGGCACTACACCATCTAGGTTGCCTTAGCAGTGTTCTCATGGCATCGTTATATGCCACCTTTAGTCTCTGCATACTTGTCTTTAAATAGTTCGACCACAGGTGTGCAGTGTAGAGTGGTGTGCAGTATGCTCTAAATAGCGACATCTTCACCACATCTGCACACGCACCAAATTTACGCAAGAGGATATTCGCCTGTACATACAGCATGCGTCGTTGCCTATAAATATCCTCATCATCTGTCATTTGTTCTGTAATAATATGCCCTAGATATTTTATCTTATTACAGACACTAAGATTGTTGTCAGACAATTTAAAATCAGGATATTTTAGGCATTTATCCTCTTTGGTTATACAGATCATAACAGCACTCTTACTAGCATTATATTTAATGTCATGTTCCACACCATACACAGAACATATAGTAAGGAGCTGCTGGAGACCAGCGCTAGATGGACTAAAGACCACAAGATCATCTGCATACATAATATGATTCACTAAAATATTACCAATCACGCACCCAGTGTTACAGGCTTTCAATTGTTTAGACAGATCATCAATATATAGATTAAAAAGGACTGGGGACAAAATTCCCCCTTGTCTAACACCATTGCTAACCCCAAATGGGGCTGAGACCCTATTGCCCCATTTTATTTGCATAATCTGGTGGGCATACCAGTAGGCCAGAATTCTAACAATGTATTCAGGCACCCCTCTTTGACTCATTTTACCAAACAGCTTTCTGTGATTAACACAGTCAAAGGCTTTGGAAGCATCAATAAAGCACATAAGGATTGAAGAGTTTTTGCCTCTATATTTGTTTACAATCTCCTTTAGGGCATATATGCATAAATCAGTGCCATGTTTAGCTTTAAAGCCAAACTGGTTATCTGTGGAGTTAACAAACTCATTTATTCTATCCAGCAGAACTCTTTCTAAAACGTTTGACAATATGCTGGCTAAAGCTATGGGCCTGTAATTATTTAGGCTGCCTACTTTACCAGCTTTGTCCTTAATGACCGGCACTAACAGGACAGACAGCATTGAGTCTGGTAACAAGCCATGAATCATAAAGCCAGTAAAACAAATAGCTAGGAGAGGAGCTATCCTCATACTCGCATACTTAAGATGTTCAGCAGAGATATGATCCAAGCCACTTGCTTTGTTGTTGGACAGTTCATGGCTTGATACACCTCATGTGACATAATCACCATCGAGTCATTACTCTCAATATTGTCCACCCTATACAAGTCGGGTTGTGTGATTAATAAAAAATAACGAAAGTATGTGGTTAATTGGAAGCATATTTCGTTCAATAATTGTGAAAATGGTGCACTTGGGCACTTTTGGTAAGTGGAAGTGTAGAGTCTTTTCCATCCCAATAAATGCACATCCAACTTCATTAACCAGATATAGTCATAGTCATGGAGTTTGAGTTTAGTTTATTTTGAGATTGAGTTTAGTTTATTGTCACGTGTACCGAGGTACTGTGAAAAACTTTTATTACATGCTCACCAGTCTGCGGAAAGACAATTATACATGATTACAATCGAGCCATTCACAGAGTACAGATACATGATACACTGCAAAGTAATTTCCGATCAAAGATAGTCTGAGGGTCTCCAAACAGGTGGATAGTGGCTGCTCTCTAATTGTTGGTCGAATGGTTCAGTTGCCTGATAACAGCTGGGAAGAAATTGTCCCTGAATCTGAAGAAGGATCTCGACCCGAAATGTCGCCAATTCCTTCTCTTCATAGATGCTGCCTCACCCGCTGAGTTTCTCCAGCAATTTTTGCCTACCCTGAATCTGGAGGTGTATGTTTTGTACAACATGTAAGGCCCTTCAGACCAACTCGCCTATGCTGATCTGGTTGGCAGCCTGAGCATTATCATTATGGTTGTTCTATACTATGGCCATCAAGGGTAATAATAATGGTTGCCTTATCAAGACACATTCCTACCCTCTTTTTTGCAGGAGTTCTCTATCGATGCAACCCAGTGTTTTGATTTCACTTCAATCATTCACAACGCCGATAGTCAAATCATTTTTCCCATATTTGATCAATTGGAGCTTGTGTTACAGTGTGTTGTGATGATCTCATCGGTCAGCCACACTAATGAAAGCTTCAGTCATTTCAGGATTAGTCGATCAACTGATACCCTCTGGGCCACTGATTATCTCACTTTGAGAAATAGCACATTGCTTGAATGGTAAAGATGATGGCTGAATGATTCAGTACCTTGATCAAACATTTTGAGACACTGTTGAATCTCCCCTGAGTCCAATATTTGCGGATGGTTTAAGCAGAATCAGGTCAACCATATGTTCAATGACTCTGTGTGAGTTGGATTAACCATTCATTAGAGGCATCAGTATTGCTACCTATAATTCCCACACCCAACAGAGTTGTAACAATGTCTTATTGCCATTATCTATTTCTTACCGTAGGACTGTTAGTGGTGAGCTAAATTGAAACCAATACAATTTGTGCATTGCATAACAGATATGTGACAGTTGATCTCAGGATTCAGCAGATCAAGCCTGAGCTTAGAAAGGCTCCTACTCGAGAAAGAATTTGAATAAAAATAGGCACAAAGTGGTGGAGTAACTCGGCGGGTCAGGCGGCATCTCTGGAGAACATGGACTGGTAACATTATGGGCCAGGTCCCTTCTCCAGACTGATTGTGCGGGCGGGGGTAGGGGGGACGGAAGGGTGGGGGAAGAAAGTTGGAAGAGAGGAGGGGCAGGACAAAGCATGCCAGGTAATACAGATTGATACAGGTGAGGGTTTTTTTGATAGGTCGATGGTAGACAAAGGCCGGAGATGAACAGACAGAAGGTGTGTGACAAAAGAGTTGCGAATTGTGAAGCTGGGGGGAAGAAATGTAGGTGGAAGGGAAGGGAAGGAGAGAAATAAGTGCGAGTGTCAAGGTGGGGCACAAAGAAGGGGGAGGGTGGGGAAAGGGTTGGGGTTTGTGGGGAAGGAGGGAGAAGAGGGGGGTTTGTTGTTATCTAAAATAAGAGAATTACATGTTCATACTGTTGGGTTTTAAGATGCCCAAGTGGAATTTGAGGTGTTGCTCCTCCAGTTTGTACGGAGCATTTTTACTCAGGCATTGGAGGAGGCCCAGGACAGAAAGGTCAGCGTGGGAATGGGAAGAGGAGTTAAAATGGTTAGAAACCAGGAGATCCGGTAGGCCTGAACGCAAGTGTTCGGCAAAATGGTTGCCGAGTCTACGCTTGGTCCCACCGATGTGTAGGAGGCCCCATCATGAACACCGGATGCAGTAGATGAGATTAGAGGAGATGCATATGGACCTCTGTCTCACCTGGAATTACTGCTGGGGTCCCTGGATAGAGGTGAGGGAGGAGGTAAAGGTGCAGGTATTACATCTCTTGTGGTTGCAGGGGAAAGTACCTGGGGATCACGTTGGAGGTGACGGAAATGTCAGAGGACAATGTGTTGGATGTGTAGGCTGGTAGGATGAAAGGTGTGGACCAGGGGAACTCTATCCTTGTTCGGCTTGTGGGGAGGGGGAGTGAGAGTGGAATTATGGGACACAGAGGAGAAATGGGTGAAGGATCCATCCACAACAGTAAGGAGGTAAACCATGTTTACTAAAGAACAAGGACATCTTGGATATCCTCGAATGGAAAGCCTCATCTTGGGAGCAGATAGAGCAGAGATGGGAAAATTGAGAGGAGTAGGTAGTGTCCTTGCAAGAGTGTTCCTAAAAAAAACCTGTTGCTGAATCTGCTTGTACGTGCTTTCAAGCTGTTGTGTCCTCTGTCTCACGGGGGAGGGGAGAAGAGGGAATGATTGAAAAAGGTCATGTACTACCTGCCTGATTTTCCAACACAGTGCAGTGTAGCTGCAGTTGATGGGGAGGCCGGTCTGTGTGATAGACTCAACTACATCCATTACTCTGTAATTTCTCCCTGTCTTTGGCAGAGCTGTTGCCAACTCAAGCTGTGATGTATCAATGGTTTCTATGTGTATCTGTAGAAGTTGGTGAGAGTCATTGGAGACGTGTCTTGGTCATCCTTAGTCTTCTGAGGAAGTAGAGATGTTGGTACATTTTCTTGGCCATAGCTTCTTTGTGGTTGTGTCCAGGACACATTTCTGGTGATATTTACAGCGAAGAACTTGAAGCTTTTGACCATCTCCACCTCGACACCATTGATGCTGATCGGGCATGTCTTCCACCTTGGTACCCAAAGTCAATGTCTTCCTGATATTGAAGGAAAGGTTGTTGTATTGACACCATATTAATAAGCTCTTCATCTCCTTCCTGATCACCTTCTGGTAATTATCTGAGCTTTGACCTACTACAGTGATGTCATCAGCAAACTTGTGAATGGAATGAGAGAAAAATCAGTTCTGAGTGTATAAGGAGTACAGTAAGGGGCTGTGATTCATCTTGTGGGGCACCGCTGTTGAGTATTATTGTGGATTATGTCTTCAATTCAATCAATTCAATTCAATTCAATTCAATTCAATTCAACTTTAATGTCATTGCACAAATACTGAGTATCGGTACAACGAAATGCAGTTTTGCGTCAGTCTGTAGTAGTGCAATATAGAAATTTAAAAAAAAAGAGGATACAGAACAATAAAAATATGCAGAATAATTAAACAATGGGGACGGAGGGACCGGAGGAATCTATCGGCGGGACTCCGAGTTCAGCAATGCGATGGTATGATTGTAGAAGCTGTTCCTCATCCTACTGGTACGAGACCTGAGGCTCCTGTACCGCCTCCCTGATGGGAGGAGGGCAAACAGTCCATGGTTGGGGTGGGAGGGGTCTTTAATGATCTTCCCAGCTCGTTTCAGACACCGTTTTCGGTGGAGGGCATCCATGGCAGGGAGCGGGGCGCCGATGATGTGCTGCGCGGTTTTCACCACCCGTTGTAGTGCCTTCCTGTCCGCAACAGTGCAGCTGCTGTACCATACCGTGAAGCAGGCGGTCAGGATGCTCTCGATGGTACACCTGTAGAAGTTGGTCAGGATCTGGGGGGTCTTACATCCTATCTTAACTAAACGTGGTCCATGGGTCAGGAAGTCAAGGATGCAGAGGGAGAGGAAATTGCTGACTCTGAGATCCAGGAGTTTCGATGTGAGTCTGGTTGTGCCTGTGGTGTTGAAGCTGGAGATACAGTCTTTTAGTCTGAGTCTAGTTTAGAGATACAGCGTGGAAACAGGCCCTTCGGCCCACCAGGTCCGCACCGACCAGCGATCCTGCACATTAACATTATCCCACACACACTAAGGACAATTTTCCAAGCCAATTTATGAACATACCTGTACGTCCTTGGAGTGTGGGAGGAAACCGATGATCTCGGATAAAACTCACGCAGTCATGGGGAGAACGTACAAACTCTGTACAGACAGCACCCGTAGTCAGGATCAAACCCGGTTCTCCGGCGCTGCAAGTGCTTTAAGGCAGTAACTCTACCGCTGCGCCACCGTGCCGTCAATAAATAAGAGTCTGATGCGCTTGTCCTCGTCATCCAGTTTTTTTTTGTGTGGTGAGTGCAGAGACAAAGAGAAGGCATCTGCTGTGGACCAGTTGTGACTGTGGTAAACTGCAGTGGATCAAGATGGTCTGGGCACTTGGAGTTAATGTGCTCCAGGACCTCTTCATGCTGGTGGATTATTACCTATTGTAGGTTGTCGTTCATGGTGGCCATTTAACTGTACCTGCACATGTGAGAGGAAACCTGAGCACCCTGGAGAAACCCACTTAGTCCGAAGGTGAGGATAAAACCTGGAGCTGTGGAGATGCAGCACTAACGGCAGCACTGCAAGCCCTTGTGCTTTCATTCATGCATACTTAGAGCTTGCAAGTGTCAATCCCAAGAATTTGGTTTAATAATACTCTAATTAAACAATTATTCTTCAGGTCTCGCCAGATCATGCGATCAGTTGAAGCAAGGAAAAAAAGGAAATTGTAATAAAAGGAATGGTGTATTTATTTCAGTACTGGCCTACAGTCCGAGTGATTTCCCATTAATATAAAAGCAAAATACTGCAGATGCTGGAAACCTGCAACCGAAATAAAACATTGTAGAAACACTCAGCCAGACTGGCAGCCCACATGAAGAGCAAAGCAGATGAGTTGTGAGCACAAGTAATCCTTCACTAAGATATGAAGGTGGATCTCACTGCTCATATCTAATGTTCTCTCTGAAGTCTGAGGAAGGGTCTCGACCCGAAACATCACCTCGTGCTTCTCTCCAGTGATGCTGCCTGACCCGTTGAGTTACTCCAGCATTTTGTGTCTATCTTCGGTCTAAACCAGCGTTTGCAGTTCCTTCTTGCTCATGTTCCGTTACTGAGGTGATTTACTGTTTATCATTTCTAGTTAGCAGAATTCACAGGGGTACCAGTGTGATGATTCCATAAACATATTAGAACTCTGTGCATCACTAGTTCATTATGAATATGAGAAACCTCCCTCTGTAAAAAGTGGCATTATTAATTCAGTTATTTGTCATATTGCACAGGGGACATGCAACAAAATATTTCACCAAAGTCAGCTTCAAGTTTCTGGATGTGGATATCTCTGATCTGTCCAAAAGACCATTAGATATGGGAGCAGAGTTAAGCCATTCAGTCCATCGAGTCTATGCCATTCAATCATAACTGATGTATTTTTTCCTCTCAACCCCATTTTCCTGCCTTCTCTTTGTAATCTTTGACGCACTTCCTGATCCAAAATCTAACAATCTCTGCTTTAAAAATTCCCAAATGTCGTGGCCTCTACAACTGTCTGTGGTAATGAATTCCATAGAAATTCCTTCTCATCTCCATCTTGAAGATATGTTGTTTTATTTCGAGGCTGTGCCCACTGGTTCCAGACTCCTATTACTGGAAACATTCTTTCCATGTCATTCTATCTAGGCCTTTCATTATCCCATTGGTTTCAATAAGATCCCCCCTCATTCTTCTAAATTCATATGAATACAGGCTCAGAGGCATCCATCACTTCTCATGTTATTCCAATCATTCCTGGGATCATTCTCATAGACCTCCACTGTACCCGCGCCAAACCCAGCACATTCTTCATCAGATACGTATAATGTCCAAAACTGCTCACAATATTCCAGTTGTGGCCTCAATAGACAATAGACAATAGGTGCAGGAGTAGGCCATTCGGCCCTTCGAGCCAGCACCGCCATTCAATGTGATCATGGCTAATCATCCCCAATCAGTACCCCGTTCATGCGTTCTCCCCATATCCCCTGACTCCGCTATTTTTAAGAGCCCTATCAAGCTCTCTCTTGAAAGCATCCAGAGAACCCGCCTCCACCGCCCTCTGAGGCAGAGAATTCCACTGACTCACCACTACCTGTGAGAAAAAGTGTTTCCTCGTCTCCGTTCTAAATTACTTACTCCTTATTCTTAAACTGTGGCCCTTGGTTCTGGACTCCCCCAACATCTGGAACATCTTTCCCACCTCTAGCGTGACCAAACCCTTAACAATCTTATATGTTTCAATGAGATCCCCTCTCAGCCTTCTAAACTCCAGAGTGTACAAGCCCAGCTGCTCCATTCTCTCAGCATATGACAGTCCCGCCATCCGGGGAATTAACCTTGTAAACCTACGCTGCACTCCCTCAATAGCAAGAATGTCCTTCCTCAAATTAGGCCTCACCAGGAACTTATAAAGCCTCAGCATTACATCAGTTTTTATATTCTAGTGTCCTCAAAAGGAATGCATTTGGTTTCCTTACCACCACCGATTCAACCAGCAAATTTACTTTTTGGGAATCCTGCACCAGCACTCCCAAGTCTCTTTGATGTCTGAATTCTCTGCACATTTACAAAGTAGTCGACATTTCTTCTACCAAAGTGTATGAACATATGGTTTGCTACGCTATATTCCATTTTGAAATGCCTCTCTGCTCACACTCCTAACCTTTCCAAGTCCTTGTGCAGACTCCATGATTCCTCTACACTATCTGGCCCTCCATCTATCTTCGTATCATTTGCATGCTTGGCCACAAAGCCATCGATTCCATCATCCAGATTATTAACATATAATGTGAAATGTCGCGGAGCCATCACCGACCCCTGCGGAACACCACTAGTCACCGGCTGCCAACCAGATTATTGCCCCCATTATTCCCATACTTTGACTTTTGCCAGTCAGCTGATCTTCCATCCAAGCTAGTACTCTGCCTACAATACCATGGGGACGCCTATGTTGTTTAGCAGCCTCACATGAGGCTGACCAAGGCAGAATCCCTGGCCGCGTCCATAGGAACTGCGCAGACCAACTAGTGGGAGTGTTCACGGACATCTTTAATCTCTCCCTATTCTGTTCTGAGGTACCCACCAGCTTCAAAAAGACCACTATTATCCCCCTGCCAAAAAAAAGCAAAATGGGCATGCGACCCGAAATGTCACCTATTCCTTCTCTCCAGATGCTGCCTCACCCACTGAGTTTCTCCAGCATTTTGTGTCTGCCTTAATGACTATTGTCCAGTGTCTTTGGCATCCACCACCATAGTGCTTTGAGAGGCTGGTTATGGCACACATTAAATCCAGCCGACCAAGCAACCTTGGTCCACCGCAGTTCGCCAACCGACACTGCAGGTACACGGCTGATGCCATTTCCCTGCCCCTACACTCATCCCCGGAACACCTGGATCAGAAGGACTCAAACGTCAAACTCTTATTCATAGACTACAGCTCTGCTTTCAACACCATTATCCCAACCAAGTTCATCTCTAAATTCATTGAACTTGAAGACAACACTCCCCTTTGTACTGGATCCTTGACTTTCTGACCAACAGACCACGATCAGTGAAGATAGGTGACAAATCGCCCTCTACGAAAATCTCCAACACTGCTGCCCTGCAAAGATGCGTTCTCAGCCCCTTACTATACTCCTTATACACTCATGACAGCGCAGTCAAATACCAATCAAGCTCAGTTTACTAATTCTCAGATGTCAGCACTGTAGCGAAGCGGATATCAAATAGTGACGAGATGGAATACAGCTAGGAAATTAAGAATCTCGTAACCTGCTGTCAAGACAACAACCTTTCCCTCAATGTCAGCAAGTCAAGGTAGATTGTAATTGACTTCAGGAAATGAAGCGGTACACACATTAGCAGTGCACAAAGTAGATATGGTTGAAAGCTTCCAGTTCTTAGCAGTAAATACCACCATCAATTTGTGCTGGCCCAGCCACATCAAAGCTATGACCAAGAAACTACCCCAACATCTCAACTTCCAACAAAACTACCTGACCAATGTCTACAGTGGCATTGCATCATAGCATGGTTCAGAAACAGCTCCATCCAAGAGCGCAAGAAATTCCAGAGAGTGTGGACGAAGCCCAGACCATCACACAAACCATCCTCTCTTCCATTGACTCCATCTATACTGCATACTGCCTCGGCAAGGCCACCTGCATTATCAAGGGCCAGTCTCACCCCGCTCTCTCCCCTCTCCCACCAGGCAAGAGGCAGAGAAGTTTGAAAGATTCAGGGACAGTTTCCGCCCAGTTGTTATCAGGCAACTGAGCTGCCCCCTCTCCAGCTGGAATGTGGTCCTGAGCTCTCATCTACCTCACTGAATGGTGGCGCCATCGAATGTGGCAGCCTCGCCAGCAGCTGTCTGCCCTTTCATCCTTTTTGTTATTTTTAGTCTGTCTAAAAGTTTGTTTTTGGAGGTCTTTTAGTCTTTTCTATGTGGGGGTGGGGGGTGGGGATGGGGCTGGGGGTGGGGGGGGGAGGGGGAAACTGTCTTCACAGTCACTACCTGGTAGAGGATGCGTCTTTTCTCTGAGCCGCATCTTCGCCCCCCCTCGCGGCCTACCACCGGGATTGGCTTGGCCTTTCCTGCCGGAGACCGGCCAGAGCTACAGCGGCGGTGCAGCACTGAATTACCATTGCGGAGTGGGCGATGCCTTACCGGGATCGCCGTGTTGGAGCTCTGGAGTGTTGAGCCTGCCGACTTTAACACCGTGGAGCTGCGGTCTGCGGAGCTTCCAGCTGCGGGCGGCGCTCACTTTAACATCGCGGAGGACTGGGATCTTTCGCCGAGGATCGCCAGTGTTGGAGCTCCGACCAGCTCGGCCTGTGGTCTTCAGAAGCCGCGGTCTCCGGAGGAAGCGGCTGATTCGGAAACTCCAAGCCGCTGAGAGTGTTCTTCCGTTCCGAAGCCGGAGCTCCGATCATCTGATCATCCCGGCAAGAGGGCCTGAACATCGGGCTGCCATAGCGGTGACTGCAGAGGCCTCAATAGGCCCCGACCACGGGTGAACAAGAGGAAGAGGACTGAACTTTGCTGCCTTCCCTCACAGTGGGAAACGTTGATTCCGCTGTGGGGGGATGTTTTTATGTTTTATGTTAAATTCTATAATGTTGTGTTTATCTTATTTGTGTGTTGCATGGCAACTCAAATTTCACTGCACCAATTGGTGTATATGACAATAAATGTCCTTTGTCCTTTGTCCTTTGGAGACCTATGAGGTATCTTTAATCGGACTTTATTGGACTTTATGTCGTCCTACGTTGCACACTTTATCTTGTGGAGATACACTGTAGATGGCTTGATTGTACTCAAGCATAGTCTTTTCTTTGACTGGATATCACAAAACAAAAGGAATTAGAGGCATTGTATCTTTATATTTGGAATACCATATTCCAAGGGGTGGTTGGGACAGTCATTCATGTATATTTTAAGAGAAAACCTGATTAAATTAGACAGTGTTGCAGGGTATAGGAAATGGTTGAGGAGTAGTTTGATTTGGTATCGTTTATCACTATTTTCACTAATTGTGGTAATTTTGTTACTGTCATCGTTTTATATTGCTGGCTTACAACGCAGTAGTCTAATATACTTGTGTGCATTGTAACATTTTTCTTTATAATTACTTTGAAAGAAGGGCCAATTTAACCGAGTTCATGAAGGAAGATACAGACAAGTTGCCTCTGTTCGAAGTTTATATTTTCCAATCAAAAACGCTAAATCATTTACCATCAAAGAGTTGCTCATGCTGTATGCATGGTCATCGTTCAGTGATTGATTTTACTCCTGGAATTTTTTTCAGCTTGCAAATAGCCCTTGTGTACCTTGGATTGTGTATGATTAAATATGAAGAAAGTACCTAATTGTTTATAGAGGGGACTTTACAATACAGAATAATGAAAGGCATAGATAGAGTGGATGTGGAAAGGATGTTTCCACTGGTGGGAGAGTCCAGGACTAGAGATCAAAGCCTCAGAATTAAAGGGCCCTCATTTAGAAAGGAGGTGAGGTGGAACTTCTTAAATCAGAGGGTAGTTAATCTGTGGAACTCATTGCCACAGAGGGCTGTGGAGGCCAAGTCAGTGGATATTTTTAATGCAGAGATAGACAAATTCTTGATTAGAATGGGTGTCAAGGGTTATGGGGAGAAGGCAGGAAAAGGGGATTGGGAGGCAGAGATCAGCCATGATTAAATGCGGAGAAGACTCGATAGGCCGAAGAGCCTAATTCTAATCCTTTAATTTGTGGGACATTGTAAAGTGTCAAAATTTGGAATAAAAAAAAACTCACTTCAATCCCTGTCGCCAAGAGTCTAATTTAATTGTGCTGGTCCTGCCAGGGCCTCATTAATCAGCATCTTTTATTGAAGTTGTCAATGATACAGTTGAGGTTTAATAAGATGGACATTTTACGAAGACTGAATTGGACAAGTAATTGAGATTTTTGTTGGGCTACGTTACACATGTTGTTTGTGAAATCAAAGCAATTTTAACAATTATCTTGCAAATTAAATTTGTGCGAGCCATGATTTTTTTCTGATGGACAATTTTTCTAGTTGGCTGCCTGACTTATAGAATACAATTACTGTTATCCATTTCCAGTTACATCCCACAGTGGAGCTTTTTAACACCAATACTGTATGTATTAGGATAGCACTTTACATTCGAAGATGTAACATGAGTGTGAACAAACAAAATTTGACCTTGAACCATGTGAGCAGATATTAGCGTAGCATGCCATGGAGCCAGAGTTAAGGTATATCTTAAGAGGAGCGGCATCCTCCATTGACAGTGAGGCCCAGTGCAAATTTGAAGAACAGCACCTCATATTTTGCTTGGGCAGCTTACACCCCTGCGACATGAACATTGACTTCTCTGACTTCAAGTAACCCTCGCTTTCCCTCTCTCTCCATCCCTCTCCCTTCCCAGTTCTCCGACCAGTCTGACTGTCCCCGATTACATTTTATCTCTCTATGCTTTGTTAGCATCTTCTAACAGTGATCTATTCTACATTTTCCTTTATCTTAATCTCTTTTGAAGTCTAATTTTCATACATTACCCAGCCTTATCTCCGTGTCTCCCTCTCCCCTGACTCTCAGTCTGAAGAAGGGTCTCGGCCCGAAACGTCACTCATTCCTTCTCTCCAGAGATGCTGCCTGTCCGGCTGAATTACTCCAGCATTCTGTGTCTCAGGGAACTGTAGAGAAGCAGAGTGTGTTATGTTAAACAGAAAAAAAGTGTTTGTAAGGTGCATTATGGCAATCTTGGGATGTCCTCAAGAGTTCCACACTGAATGCTGTGCTTTTGAAGATTAGTCATTGGTGTAATGCAATAAACACAACAGACAATTTTAGATTTAGGAGCTAATTGTTGAGCTGGGGATCCCAATAGTTGCTTCAGTGAAATGATTCAAACTGTGGAGCTTCAAGCAGCTGGAGCTCTGAGGAGATTGGAGGACATTATAGACATGGGAAGGGAGGGATAAGGCTTTTATGGATGAGAATTTAAGGCAGAGATAGACAAATTCTTGATTAGAACGGGTGTATTGAGTTATATTGAGAAGGCAGGAAAATGGGGTTAGAGGCAGAGAGCCATGAATGAATGTCATAGTAGATTCGATGGGCCAAATGGCCTAATTCTACTCCTATAACTGTGAACTTGTGAATTTCAAAACTGAAGCCGTGTGGACCGGCCAACCGAACAAGATCCTGCTGCAATTTTTCACAACCGTCTTCACTATCTATAAGATCACCTACTTTAGTGTCATCTGCAAACTTGCTAATCAAGCCATGTATGTTCTCATCCAAATCATTGATGTAGATGATAAACAGCAATTTAAAATTTAAATTAAATTTCTTTATTTATATAGCACATTTTTAGTCAACTTGCATTGACCCCAAAGTGCTTCACATAATTACATCCACACACACAGGCAAAGGTGGGTGAAGTGTCTTGCCCAAGGACACACACAGGCAAAGGTGGGTGAAGTGTCTTGCCCAAGGACACAACAACAGTATGCACACCAAGCGGGATTCGAACCAGCTACCTTCCGGTTGCCAGCCAACACTTAGCCCATTGTGCCAGGTGTCAATGGGCCCAGCACTAAACCCAGAGGCCACCACTAGTCACAGGCCTCCAGTAATGAAGAACAACCTTCTTCCATCACCCTCTGCTTCCTTCAATGAAGCCAATTTTCTATCCATTCAGCTCTCTCTCCTTGGATCCCATGTGATGTAACCTTCCAGCAACTCAGACAATAGCTGCAGTGATGTTTTTGAATTCTCTTATTTCAAGAGTGAATTAGAACTGGTATTATGTTGGGAGAGGCTTCAGTTCTGCTTGAAAGACTTCAGTTCTAACTTTGAAAAAACATTGGATATGTATGTAAAGTAGACAGATAAGATGACTACTGGGATTGAGCTGAGAAGTAGAATGAGTTGGAAAGCTTATGTAATGCTTGCACAGGTACAAAGCAGCTTTCATTCTATTAGTATATGCACACCAACCAGTTCATATCAGTTCAAATCACATGGCATAAATCGTAAGGGCAAATATATCTTTCTTATTGCAACCAACCTTGCAACAGAGTATTTCAACTATGAAATGAAATGTGGTGATTTACTTTTAGTTATTTGGAGTATTTTAATTGTAGGGAAAGCATGACTTGATTTTTTTTTTAGAAACTCATCCATGACTCAGCACCTTCACCTCTGCCTGAAAAGGTTCAGGCTCAGCACCAAACACATGAGCACAGAGTCTAGGGTATCACTCCTCTGTGGTGCTTATGAGGTGCTGCACTGTTGGAGATGCATCCCAAACACGGCCCGTTTTTTAAATTAAATGGCCTCTTCAAATTGAAACAATTCAATGAGTTGCTGGTAAGGTGGTATAACAAAGCAATGGTCTGAATGGGTGACCAATCTCCCTCCGGGGATGAATAAAGTTCTATCATATCGTAACGTATCATTGTTCAGCATGGACTCGATGGACCAAAGGACTCATTTCCATGCACTGTCTTTACATTAAAAAAGGTGCCTCTTTTTAGTTTAGTTTAGTTCAGAGATAGTGTGAAAACAGGCAATTTGGCCGACCGGGTCCGCACCGACCAGCGATCCGCACACATTAACATTATGAACAATTTTTACATTTATACCAAGCCAATTAACCTACAAACCTGTACGTCTTTGGAGTGTGGGAGGAAACCGAAGTTCTTGGAGAAAACCCACGCAGGTCACGGGGAGAACGTACTAACCGTACAAACAAGCACCCATGGCCGGGATCGAACCCGGGTGCTGTAAGGCAGCAACTATACTGCTGCACCACCCGCTGCACCTGACCAATGAAAGATTATCAGGATGAAAATTTATTGCAAAATTTGAGAGAAGATTGGGGATATCCTTCTGATAAATTGAATCATATTTATCCCTCAATCAACATTACTGTGAATTTCTGGTCATTGTCTCATGAAATGGCAGCGAATTGTGGACGCAGCCCAGACCGTCACACAAACCAACCTCCCTTCCATTGACTCCATTTATACCTCACGCTGCCTCGGCAAGGCCAGCAGCATAATCAAGGGCGAGTCGCACCCTGGCCACTCTTCTCCCCTCTCCCATCAGGCAAAAGGTATAGAAGTGTGAAAAAGCACACCTCCAGATTCAGGGACAGTTTCTTCCCAGCTGTTATCAGGCAACTGAATCATCCTACCACAACCAGAGAGCAGTCCTGGACTACTATCACCTCATTGGTGACCCTTGGACTATCTGTGATCGGATGTTACTGGCTCACCTTGCACTAAGTGCTGTTCCCCTATCAAGTATCTATACATTGTAAATGGCTCTACTGTAATCATGTTTTGTCTCATGCAACAAAAGCTTTCCACTGTACCTCGGTACACGTGACAATAAATTAAACTAAACTAAACTAATGTGAGTTGATAAGACCTTGTTTTCAGTAAAATGGCTGTCATGTTATCTGCATTGCTTTAGTGACGACTTCATAAGTACCTAATACATTGCAAAGAGGTTTGAAGGCACAGAGACAAAGGCGATATATAAACACGAGGCTTTCTATCAGTTAAGGCAATGCTAAAAATAAAACTGATGAGAAAATGTCATTCAGGGTTTTGAACTCCCCAGGAGATGAGTGATGCTTGGTAAATCCAGATAAATCCATTGTAATTATTCTTTGTTGATTCATCTTGGAATGTAAAACTGACATGTATCTTATGCAATTAATCTTGACTTTGACTAATTTTGTAAATCAACTTTAATATCCGCATGTGTTTAATTATAGTACTTACTCCATACATTTAGCTTGGCCCCAGTTGCCTGCAGCATGTACATGTATATTTCCTGGAGTTATTGCTCTTAAATCACAAAAAAATGATTAAAATTAACTTCAATTCCACATAAACTAATGTAAATGATATTGCTATTGTAAAACTCATCAGGTTAGTAGGATTTTAATTGCCAAGAAAAATGGAGACATTTAATGATAATGATAATAAATGATTAATGAGTATAAATTGTGTTTTAATGATTACATATTGTTTTCTATTGATAAATTGTTCCAAGGGACTGTAGACTTGTGTATTTTATATTGTGCTTTATGTTTATACATATTAATATTTCCAGCTGTGTTCTGCTTTAAATCTCACGACAATGCAAATCATTTATTTACATATCGGAGAGAAGGCTTTGAATGATTGATATATATTCATTTCAAATACTAATGTACTAATAAGGAACTAAATAGCTTTCTTTGAAGCGGATTGTGAAGTTATTCTCAGTGTATTAGAAATCCTCTCATGTGCAGACAGGAATGATGTATTTCAGTGCGGGCTAATCACATGGGGATGAAGGCATAGTTAAATATATCACTAATTCTGGAAAGATCGTATTTGATTGAACTTTGCAGGAAGTTCTTGAAATGTAATAAAATCTTGTTAGTGGCAGGACAGACGATTGATTGAACTGATTGTACTATTTCATTATCCGTGAAGCATACTTCTTTTAAGGTTATTTATTGCCTCGCCTGCTTTCCAAATTTGCATATGAAATGTTAATAGGAAGTTGATGTCGAACGTGAATGGAAAATCTATCAGTGTTTTGTCATTAGAAAGACAAGAATTCTTGTTTGAAAATATACCTATTAAAAGGCCTAATTACTTGGAAATGTTACACTGATTAATGCGGCAAGAGCAAACCTGAAACGTTTATGGCAAAAGTTAAGCATTTTTGCCAGTGCCTGGGTCCTGGGTTCGATCCTGACTGCGGGTGCTGTCTGTACGGAGTTTGTACGTTCTCCCCGTGACCTGCGTGGGTTTTATCCGAGATCTTCGGTTTCCTCCCGCACTCCAAAGACGTTGTTGGTTAATTAGCTTGGCATAAGTGTAAATTGTCCCTAGTGTGTATAGGATAGCGTTAATGTGTGGGGTTAATGGCTAGTCGGTGTGGACTCGGTGGGCTGAAGGGCCTGTTTCCTCGCTGTATCTTTAAACTAAAAAGTAAACAAATGATCAATGCTGGTGCACTGGGGGAGAGCAGTAGGGTGCGGCAGAAGCAGCACTAGGCTTACATCAAAACATGGTGCCAATCTGGTGATATTGCTTCAAAGGAATATATGTGTCCTACACAACAAAACCAATGGGTAATGGACAGAGCTAAATGTTTTCACAACCGATGGATCGGATCACTCCATAGTCCTATCTCATCTGAACTATTAAACAACTAAGGGGCAGAGGGTGTTCCATTTAGATCCACATCCTCAACATTTGCAATCAGGTTTGCAAAGGCACCAAAGGCTTGTTCCCTCCAAGTTGCACATCATCCTGACCTACATATTTATTTCTGAGCCTTCATCATCAATGGGTCCAGATCCAGGCTCCCCCTTCCTTATGGGAATACTTCACCTGGAATGCATCAGTTCAGGCAGATGGCTGACCATCACCTTCTTACTTGGTGGACACAGGCTGGCAGGCAAGTGGGCATCTTAGCACAGCATTGCCCTCGTGTACAGTTATATTATGTATCGTCGATTGCCATTAAATGGGAAAATATAGACTTCACAGTCATGCTGCTCTGCTGGTCTGCTTGTTCCATTGGTGCCACTTTGTTGTGTGGGCGTTAGTGTTCCCACCTCAGGTGGGGAGACGTTTGGATGTAGGATTTTAAATACACAGAACTCAGTCATACTTACATTGTTTGGACATTCGCAGTGTAAACAGAGGATCAATGAGTACGTTTATATAGTAATAATGCACACAAATAGATTGTATCATTGTCTGAAGAAGAGACTCGACCCCGAAACATCACCTATTTCTTCTCTCCAGAGATGCTGCCGGTCCTTCTGAGTTACTCCAACATTTTGTGCCCATCTTGTGGTATCATCGTTATATTGTCACAGCATGCTAAATTCCTATTGTTAAATATATAGCACCAGGGAACATTCAATTTATGTTTGAAACAGGTAATGAAGCTAAAGTTTCATAGAGCTCATTAACTGTTGTGTAAAATTGATGTAACAAGAAGTAAAATACAATGGAGAAATAGTGGAATTGGAATTGGCATTACTGGTAACACTGTCTGTGTAACAACGAATTTCAATTGGGTGTGGGTGTGTTTTTTTTTTAATGATGACCTGATCATGTGCATTAGTTTTCCCCTATTGGAAAGCATTCTACACAAAACAGTCTAAAGAAGGGTCTCAACGTGAAACGTCACCCATTCCTTCTCTCCAGAGATGCTGCCTGTCCCGCTGAGTTACTCCAGTATTTTGTGCCTATCTTTGGGAGCTGGATGTATTTGACTTCCAACCCACAGCTTTGCTCCAGGGAGATGGTGATGGTCGTTTGAACCAGCATCTGCAGTTCCTTCCTACTACACAAAACTTGATCTGTTTCTATGTTGGTGCCAAGCATTCACAAGAAGGAAAGAAAGTTCGCCTCAAAATTAATCTTGAGTTGATGAACACCTTCATTGATAAATCGTGATGTCAACCTGTTGTGCTTCCCACTGAAGGTACAGTGACAGATTTTTATATTGTTCAAGGAATCTTTCCTTTAGCCATTATGATTGAAGACAGGGGTTCAGGAGATAATCGAAACGCACTCACGAGCTCTCCACGAGCATAAAGAAAGGATTAATTAAGAGACTGTGTTTGAAAGATTTATCTTTGCACGCAAAGATAAATATTTCAAACACAGTCTCTTAATTAATCCTTTCTTTATTGTAGTAGTAAAAACAGTAAGATATTCATCCAAACTTCTTGTATAAGTACATTTTAATCTTACTCGTTCTTCCAGTTTTGAACAATAGCAAAAATAAAACCTTTCCTCCGATTTGACAACCTCGAAAAGATCATCCACACATTTATCTCCTCCCGCCTTGACTACTGCAACTCTCTTTACACTGGCATCAGCCAATCATCCCTGTCCCACCTGCAATTGGTCCATAACGCCGCAGCGAGACTCCTGACGGGCACCCGAAAAAGGGACCACATCACCCCGATGCTGGCCTCTCTCCACCGGCTCCCAGTGCGGTTCTGAATCAATTTCAAGCTCCTTCTTTTTGTTTACAAAGCCCTTAACGGGCTCGCCCCCACCTACATCAAAAATCTGCTTACCCACCAGACCACTTCCAGGTCCCTCAGATCGGCCGACTTGGGGCTACTGACCATCCCGCGGTCTAGGCATGAGCTCAGGGGCGACCACGCCTTTGCGGTTGCAGCACCGAGACTATGGAATAGCTTCCCTCTTCCCATCAGTACTGCCCCCTCCATCAACTCTTTTAAGTCTAGACTTAAAACTTATTTCTACTCTCAAGCGTTTCTTGAGGTCCACTGTATTTATCTATCTATGTATGTATTGTTGATCTATGTACCACTGTTTGTAGCACGTTAGTACCTGCACTGTTGGAAAGCACTTTGGTCAACGAGAGTTGTTTTTAAATGTGCTATAGAAATACAATTGACTTGACTTGACTCTCCCCCATGCTTCTTCAAACTAAACTAAAACTACCAGGGCGTCTGCGCCAGAATCCCAGCGTCAAACACGCCTCAGACTACGTATACATCCCACCCACATAATTAAAGGCAGATAAAATTTAAAGGTAACTAGTTATAGTTATAACATACTGAGTTAAGCTAAATGGCTACGACAGAAGGTTCATCCCATTGAATTCAGTGCAAACTTGTTGACCCCCTCAGGTGGTTGTGAATAATGTTGTTTCGGAGCAGACTTCGACCCGATGACCTGACCAATATTTATCTCTCATTCAGCTCCTAAAAAATACATGATCTGACTTTTGTCATGCTATTGTTTGTGAATCCTCAATCTTAAAGATTGTGAAAGGCACTATTTAAGTCCGTGTCTTCTTTTTACAAGTTGGGTTACAGTGAACAGAACACAAACAGCGCAGGGAACCGTGACGGTATGTTTTTTAGGTGAGGCCCTTTATATAATTTTAATAGACTTCTCTCACATTGGGTCAAACACGCAGAATGCAGCTGGGGGATGGATGCCAGAGCACAGCTGCAACCTAGCAACTGCACATAGGAGAATGGTTGCGACACAAAAGGTATGAGAGATCTATTTTTCATAAAAAAAGATTGAAGATGGCTGCTTTTAAAGCATTACATGGCAGTAGTTCTCTAAAGCAAAGATCATCCAAAAGTAAAGATCATTGGGCAATATTGCTCTCAAACAAGCCTGGTGTTCTGACTGCAACCTTGCCAACACCACTGTTGTTGGCTGAATCATGCTGTTGGCTGAATAAATCATCATTCAGGAGAGCGATAGAGAACCTGCTTGAGTGGTGCCGCAACAACAACCTCTTGCTCAAGATGGACAGAAATTTGGAGTAACTCAGTGGGACAGGCAGCATTTCTGGAGAGAAGGAATGGGTGACGTTTCACGTCGAGACCCTTCTTTAGACTGAAGAATGGTCTCGTCCCGAAATGTTATCCAGACCCAGAAGAAGGGTCTCGAAGCGAAACATCCCCCATTCCTTCTCGCCAGAGATGCTGCCTGCCCCACCGAGTTACTCCAGCACTTTGCGTCTGTCTTTGGTTTAAGCCAGCATCTACAGTTCCTTCCATTCATCATGGTTGAAAACATTAGCGACGCAGTGGTGCTGGTTTCCAATGGGAACGGCGATGGACGCACCACACATCTCTGTCCTCCAGTTCCTGCGGACTTCCACCGCTGGAAGTATAGGATTTTGATGTGTGTGCTTTATCATCATTCCTTACAATGCCATGTACAACAGTGATCGCAACTTCTACTGAAGTGTGGATGGCCGTTGGCTCGCTAGGAGCTCATCCGCCCTTTGACAGGTCTTGTTTTTGGTCCTGCTGGGGGTCCACAGCCCCCTCCTCACCTGGCAAACCAGGTGGGGGAGAAGGTTTAGTCGCTGACTATCTGACCATTGAGCAGGTAGCACGGGATTACATGGTACCCGTGGCGGGGGGAACTCCCCCCCGACCTGACCTGAACAAACCTACACACAACCTCTTGCTCAACGGCAACAAAACCAAATAACTAATCATTGATCTCAGTAAGGGAAGTCAGGTGATCAACTGGCAATTTTCATTCATGGATCAGAAACATATTGCAGTTTTGAATTCCTGTGCATTAATGCCTCAGATGTCCTTGTTGCATAAGTCACCTGGACCAGATGGACTGCATCCTAGGGTTCTGAAAGAGGTGGCTTTAGAGATTGTGGAGTCATTAATAGTGATATTTCAAGAATCACTGGAGTGGCTCCAGGCATTGGGAAATTGCCAATATTACCCTGCTGTACAAGAAGGGAGCAAAACAGAAGAGTGGGAACTATCGGCCGGTTAGTCTGACTTCAGTGGTTGGTAAGATTTTAGAGTCCATTATAAAGGGTGAGGTTAAGGAGTACTTAGAAGTTCATGATAAAATAGGCCAGTCAGCATGGTTTTGTGAAGGGGAAGTCTTGCCTGATGAATCTGCAGGAATTCTTTGAAGAAGTAAATAGCAGGACAGAAAAAAAGAGTGTCAGTAGATGTTGTTTGCTTAGATTTTCAGAAAGCCTTTGATAAGGTGCCGCACGTGAGGCTGCTAAGGAAGATGAGAGTCCAAAGGGCAGATACTAGCATGGATAGTGGGTTGGCTGGATGGCAGAAGCCAAAGAGTGGGCTGCCGGTGACTAGCGGAGTTCCGCAGGGGTCGGTGCTGGGGCCGCTGCTCCAGTATATTACGTTGTATATTAATGATTTGGATGAGCGGATTGGCCAAGTTTGCAGATGATACGAAAATAGGTGGAAGAGTAGGGGTAGTGCGGAGAAAGCAGGGACTCTGCAGATGGACTTGGACAGGTTGGGAGAGTGGGCAGAGAAGTGGGGGGAGAGTCCAGAAATCGGAGGTGCAAAAGGACTTGGGAGTGCTGGTGCAGGATTCACAAAAAGTTAATCTGCAAGTCGAATCGGTAGTAAAGAAGGCAAACGCAATGCTAGCATTTATTTTAAGAGGGCTTGTATCCCAAAACAAGGATATAATGCTGAGGCTCTATAAGGCGCTGGTCAGTATTGTATTGTATTGTATTGTATTTAAATTTATTGTCATTGTCTCAGTTAGAGACAACGAAATGAATTTCCCTTACAGGCAGTATCATAAAAATAAAAATAAATAAATAATAATAAATAATAAAACATATTAAAAATAAAATAGAATTTAAAAAAAAGCACAAACACTGAAAGTCCACGACACAACATAACACAGTGGCACCAAGGTGAGGAAGGCACCATAGTCCAGCCAGCCTCCCCTCCGTTCTTCCCAGATGTTCACTCGTGGTCGAGGCCTTCCGAGCACCCGCAGTCGCCGCCCGGGGTGGCCCGATGTTCAGGCCCTCACGCCGGGCTGGTGGAACGCCGACGCCGAACCCCAACGGTGAACATCCTCCTCCTCAGCGGACCGGACCTCCTGATCAGCCGCCTCCCACAGCCGGAGTCCGCAGCTCCCGAGTCCGCAGGCCGAGCCGGGCAGAGTCGCAGGACCCCGCGCTGTCCATCAGCGCCGCCCGCGTTGGGAGCTCCGCAAACCGCAGCTCCATGATGTCGGTGCAGCAGGTCCAGCACTCCGGGCTCCAGATGGCGATCCCCGGTAAGGCATCGCCAGCCCCGCGATGTTACAGCGCTGTCCCGCTGCTGCTGGAGCTCTGGTCGATCCCGGCAGGAAAGGCCACGCCAATCCAGTAGGTAGGCCGCTGGGGGTGGGGGGGGGGGCGAGGACGCGACTCGAATAATAGTCGCGTCTTCACCAGGAAGCGGCTGAAGGACGGTATCCCCCGCACCGTACCCTCTTCCCCCACATCAAAACACAAAAAACACACAAAAAAACACACTTTTACATAACTAAATAAACAAAAAAACAGGTGGAGGCTGCTGGCACCAGCGCCACCGGAAGTACAACATTTGATCAGGCCACATTTGGAGTATTGTGAGCAATATCTGAGGAAGGATATGCTGGCCCTCAAGAGGGTCCAGAGGAGGTTTACAAGAATGATCTCAGGAATGAGTGGGTTAACTTATGATGAGCGTTTGATGGCACTGGGCCTATACTCACTGGAGATTAGAAGAGTGAGGGGGGACCTCATTGAAACGTACCGAATGGTGAAAGGTTTGGATGGAGTGGATGTGGAGAGGATGTTTCCACAAGTGGGAAAGTCTAGGACATGAGGTCATAGCCTCAGAATTAAAGGACATTCCTTTAGAAAGGAGATGAGAAGGAATTTCTTTAATCGAAGGGTGGTGAATCCGTGGAATTCTTTGCCACAGAAGGCTGTGGAGGCCGTCAATGGATATTTTTAAAGCAAAGATAGTAGGATTCTTGATTAGTATGGGTGTCAGGGGTTATGGGGAGAAGGCAGGAGAATGGGGTTAGGAGGGAGAGATAGATAGAAACATAGAAATAGAAAATAGGTGCAGGAGTATGCCATTTGGCCCTTTGAGCCTGCACTGCCATTCAAAATGATCATGGCTGATCATCCAACTCAGTATCCTGTACCTGCCTTCTCTCCATACCCCCTGATCCCTTTAGCCACAAGGGCCACATCTAACTCCCTCTTAAATATAGCCAATGAACTGGCCTCAACTACCTTCTGTGGCAGAGAATTCCAGAGATTCACCACTCTGTGTGAAAAATGATTTTCTCATCTCGGTCCTAAAGGATTTCCCTCTTATCCTTAAACTGTGACCACTTGTTCTGGACTTCCCCAACATCGGGAACAATCTTCCTGCATCTAGCCTGTCCAACCCCTTAAGAATTTTGTAAGTTTCTATAATCAGCCATGATTGAATAGCGGAGTAGACTTGATGGGCTGAATGGCCTAATTCTTCTCCTATTACTTATGACCTTATGACCTTATGAGACCAGCCTGGGGCATATTTGAAACTGGTATGAAATGGATGTTCGACCTCCAGCCCAGAAGATAAAGTGAGCTCCTGATTCCACCCAGCAGGTCATGGGCATGAGCCAATGCTACCAGTGCCTGTATCTGGCACATTCTGCCACCTGATTTATTTGGATCAATGTTAGCAACATGCGCTAGTTGATAATAAATGTGAACAAAAAAGCTCCATATCACTTGAACATTCTTTCCCGAGTTGATTTTCACATTCCCGTAATGCCACCGATATTTTAGCAGTTTTGTTCATTGAGACAATCGCAATTAAACATGTGTTGTCGATGGAGATTTAGAAGCTTATTTCCATCTGCATTCATTATCTGTTAGTCAGATTTTTAATTGATGTGATTTTGGCTATTTTACAAAATGACTGAAAAGCAGCAGCACTTTTCTTATACAGGATCACCGTCTGCTTTGTCTGTCCATAAAGTCTGTGCATGGCTCTGGGACATCTGCTTTCAGGCTTATGCTCAGAATCCCTTAGGTTTCCAATGGCATTGATGCTGCAAATGCTAACTGGCTGCTAGTCTCTTATTGATTCATCTGAGCAGAAGTAAACACACGATTCCCAAATAAAACATGCTAATTTAAATTTGAATACAGTACTCTATTGCGTTTGATTATTTTATCTGATTCATTCATCGTCAATAATTGTGCCCTCATTGCATTTATTAGAGTTGCAAAGTCTTGGAATAGTTTTTAATTTTAATAAGGGATTGAATATACACCAGTGGCAACATTTGTGGATCTAATGGATAACATTACATTTTTGCTCTATTCTGTTAAAAAATATTGACACTCATAAATATCATGGAAACTTTCTCTTCAAACATGTGTAGTCCTTGTTCCTGCAAATGAAGATGACAAAGTACTATCACTCCCAGGAGACAGAATTATACTGTTTAAGAAAGAACTGCAGATGCTGGAAAAATCAAAGGTAGACAAAAATGCTGGAGAAACTCAGCGGGTGAGGCAGCATCTATGGAGCGAAGGAATAGGTGACGTTTCGGGCCGAGACCTTCAGGCTGAAGAAGGGTCTCGACCCAAAATTATTCCTTCGCTCCATAGATGCTGTCTCACCCGCTGGGTTTCTCCAGCATTTTTGTCTACCTTCAGAATTATACTGTGATCATTTTGGATCAGATTCCAATTTGGATATGGGCAATACCAATCTATAATAAAAATATAAAAATAACAACCTTTATGACTTTTACATGGGGACTGAACTACATTTGTGCATTCTGCTCTATTTCCCTTTTATTTTTACCACTATCACACCTCAGGAGATTGGTATTTTCTTCAGAGTGTGTCCCTGCCTTTACTGCTAGCATTTTCACAGTTGTATTTAAGGAGCCTCCACTAGGCTGAAACAAATTTTTGCCTCATCATGAGTCTGAAGAAGGGTTTCGGCCCGAAACGTCGCCTATTTCCTTCGCTCCATAGATGCTGCTGCACCCGCTGAGTTCCTCCAGCAATTTTGTGTACCCAGGCTGAAACAAATGTTGGGCTGTGGTATTCCACCCTGAGCAGTTTGTTGACCTGAACACCATATGGAGTATAATGGACAACTGGGTTAGCACAAGTCATCAGTGTCTTCTTTCTTTGCTTCCTCTTTTATATTTCTCTTTATCTCTACACAACCTGCCTTGGTCATTGTGTTTGTCTTATCTTTCATTTTCTCATTAGCAGTTAATCAAATTCAGCACTCTGTAAACAATATGACAACTATCCATGTGCAATGTTCAATGTTCTTCTATGTAAAAGATTGACACAACATGCTAGAATAACTCAGCGGGACAGGCAGCATCTCTGGAGAGAAGGATCATGGGACGTTTCGGTTCGAGACCCTTCTTCAGACTTGACCTGAAAAGTCCCGCGGAGTTACTCCAGCATTATGTCTATCTTCTGTGTAAACCAGCATCTGCAGTTCCTTCCCACACATCCCTCTATAGAAAGTCAATATACTTTTAACAATCAGATAACTACAACACTCTGGGTAATATGTGTACATATGCATAATTGGAAGCTACCTTCAGGAACTATCCATCTACTGTATTTATCCAGTTGACAGTTAACACTATACTCTGATTAAGCAAACTGCAAATTAATAAGGGAATTTTGAATGTAGAATAATGTTTGAAAATAGGCATGCAATGGCGTGCTGAATGGTATGTAATGTAAATAAGCTGACTGCATTGCCAGATATGTTGAAGTATGATAATCAGCGGTTACTGAAAATGGACTTAAAATGAGCAGCCCAAATTTCCTTGTTATATGGTTTTCAGATGGAGTGATACAGTGCGGATGCAGGCCCTTTGGCCCAACTTGCCCACACCGGCCAACAATGTCCCAGCTACCTTTGTCCCACTTGCCCGCGCTTGGTCCATAACCATCCAAACCTGTCCTATGTAACGGTTTCTTAAACATTGGGATAGTCCCAGCCTCAACTACCTCCTCTGGCAGCTTGTTCCATACACCCACCACCCACCACCTGTGTGAAAAAGTTACCCCTCGGATTCCTATTAAATCTTTTCCCCTTCACCTTGAACCTATGGTCCCCGATTCCCCTACTCTGTTTAGAAAACTCGGTGCATCGACCTGATCTATTCCTCTCTTGATCTCATGATTACTCTCACGATGAGATAATCGGGGGAATGAAAAACAAGGAGGTGGCAAATTTAGTTGAATAAATGATCACGACTGTGAAGTGAGGTTGCATGGATTGAGTTAAAGAGCATGCAACCCTCTTGCGATTGTATTGTTGATCTCCAAATAGTACTAGGGAGGTAGAAGAGCAAATTTGTAGACAGGTTTCTGACATGTGCAAAAACATAGTTGTAATAGTGGAGCATTTCTATCACCCTAATATAAATTGAGATAAAATCAATACAATAGATGTAGAGTGAAAGGAATCTCTAAAGGGCCTGTCCCACTTATGCGATTTTTTCGGCGACTTGCCGGCATCCGTCATAGTCACAGCAGGTCGCCAAAAACTTTCAACATGTTGAAAATCCATGACCTGCTGCGACTATGACGTGTTCTGAAAAAGTTACAAAGTACCCCTTTTTTTGCACCAATGGTCCCCCTCCCCTCCCCCTTAGTTCCTGATGCACCCCATTTCCATCCCTCAGTTCTCTCCCCACCTTAGTATACAATGACTCAGCATTCATAACTCTCTGCGATAGTGAAACCTCAAAGATTGATAATTCCTTGAGAAAAGAAATTCCTCTTCATCTTGCCGTAAATAGCTGATGCATTATTTTGAAGTTATCCTCCTTGGTTGAACATCCGTAAAGGGAACCATTTTCTCAGTCTCTCCTCTGTCAAGCCCTTTCAATACCTCTTGTTGTCTAACATTAGATTCTTTCATTTCCAGCATCTTCAATTGTCTCAACTTCACCTGTGAAGAGACCTTCCTAACATCATCCCAAAATCACCCCAATTACAAAGTGGTACACCTAGTTTTGGATTCACTGCTAAAAGAAATAATTTCTTTTTACCAACTTGTTTTGGTTATTAGAACATCATTTACATCTCAATACAACCAAGAAAACACACCAACGCCTCTAGTTCCTCAGAAGGCTTAGGAAGTTCGGCATGTCCCCAACAACTCTCACCAACTTCCACAGATGTGCCGTAGAAAGCATTTTATCCGGGATACACCACAGCATGGTTTGGAGCTCCCTCTAAGACCGCACAAAATTGCAGCGAATTGTGGACGCAACCCAGACCATCACACAAACCATCCTCCCTTCCATTGATTCCATTTACACCTTATGCTGCTTTGGCAAGGTCAGTAGCATAATCAAGGATGAGTCGCACCCTGGCTACTCACTCTTCTCTCCTCTCCCATCGGGCAAAAGCTACAGAAGTGTGAAAATACACATCACCAGATTCAGGGACAGTTCCTTCCAAGCTGTTATCAGGCAACTGAACCATCCTACCACAACTAGAGAGCAGTGCTGAACTACTATCTACCTCATTGGTGACCCTCAGACTATCTTTGATTAGACTTTACGGGCTTTATCTTGCACTAAATGTTATTCCCTGTATCATGTATCTGTACACTGTGAATGGTTTGATTGTAATCATGTGTTATCTTTCCACTGCCTGGTTAGCACGCAACAAAAGCTGTTCACTGTACCTCGGTACACTTGACAATAAACCAAACTGCACTGAACTTAATCTCTTCTTGAGAAAATATAAGACAAGTCTATCCAACTTAAATCCAACTTAATCTCCATAGACTTAGTGAAATATCATCTTATGATCAAGTTGTAAAATTTTATAATGATAGATTTATTTGGTATCTCGTGCAACAGAGAAAGATGATATTTGGCCCATCAAGTATATACTGGATTTCAAAACATCCCCATCAGTCCTATTCCACCACTTATTTTTCCTGCAATCTATTTTCTCTCATATGTTGATCAATTCCACCCCCAATTCTCCTAACCCACTTGCAGTAGGAGCAACATATTCATTATCACCCTCATACCTTTGGAATGTGGGAGGAACACTCATGGTCACAGGGAGGACATGCAAAGCTCACAAAGACAGCACTGGAGCTTGAGATTAACCTGGAAATGAGGGGCAGTAACATCACTTCCATTGATCGAGTTTTCAAAGAACAATAGGAGTGAACGTAAATTTTTACACATGGCAGCAGGATAAATTCAGGCATTCTTGGACCCAAAGATCCCTCTGTACATCAAAGATGACTTGATATCATGAAGCAGAGAGTCAGGTTGTGTAGGTGTGTTGCACGTACATGGAACCTGCCCAGTTTGCATCACTAAAGAGGGAGGTGTCAGGTAGGTTATATCATTGTCAGAAGAAGGGGCTTGACCCGAAACGTCACCCATTCCTTCTCTTCAGAGATGCGGCCTGTCCCGCTGAGTTTTTCCAGCATTTTGTGTCTATCTTAGGTTATATAATTGTGTGTGTTGTGCCCTGTGTAATTCCTAACTCCATCTGGTTCCCAGGTGTTATTCTCTGCCCAAAAGTTGAAGACGAAAATTATTCCATTTTCCATCTCAACGTAAACAGGATGCAGTACGTTGAATGTGAATTGCCACTAGTTTTTGCCAGTTGTCTTTCCCTGGTTACGCTGTGCTGAAGTCTGAAGAAGGGTCTCGACCCAAAATGTCACCCATTTCTTCTCTCCAGAGATGCTGCCTGTCCCGCCGAGTTACTCCAGCATTTAATGTTTAGGAAAGAACTGCATATGCTGGAAAAATCAGCGGGTGAGGCAGCATCTATGGAGCGAAGGAATAGGCGACGTTTCGGGTCAAGACCCTTCTTCAGATTCCCTCTTCTCTCCTGACTCCAGTCTGAAGAAGGGTCTCGACCCGAAACGTCGCCTATTCCTTCACTCCATAGATGCTGCCTCACCCGCAGAGTTTCCCCAGCTTTTTTGTCTACCAGCATTTAGTGTCTATCTTCTGTGTGTGGTACAGATATTCTCCTTACAGTGGAAGACCTTTCACATTCACATTGCTAAATAATGTACCATTTGGAGGAGCAAAGTCTTGTCTAAATTTTGCTTAACTACAGATGGTGAAGGGACCAGAATAAGGGACAGGAATAAATATAATTACTTCATTGTGAAAAGAAACAGGATATTAATTAACAGACACTGTGTCAAGCAATCTGATCAGCACCTATTCAGTGATGCACTAGTAACTGGAAGGCTCCATAAATGGAACAGTGGTAGGAATCAGGAATCCTCTCTCTTCCCACCCTCTACCATAAGAAAGGTGATGAGATCAATTGAAAATGTTTTTTTTTTGATACTAAAGATATTATTATGATGCTGAGCTGAAGGAGTTTGGATGGAGTGAGGAAACAGCCCTGCATCTAACTGCATAGTAGAACAGGCTTGAAGAGACTTTCTCTCTGTGTGCCAAGGGTCCTTTCACACCACTCCTTGTAATAACTTCTGAAATAATATTTTTATTTTATATAAGGAGGTTCCCTGCTATCAGACCCAGCTCAGCACTGAAAGGTGTTTACAACTTACAATTTGCTTCTGGTAACCATGGTAGCATTAGAATTACGTTTGCCAGTAACCGAGCTGCAAGTATTGGAAGATTTGGGCAAAGCTTGTTTAGAAAAGGAACAGAGAAAGTTGTGTTGCTTTCTGATTGAAAGGGAATATAACCCAAAGAGTGCATACCTTGATTGATGTGGATTATTGGTTTATTCATAGAATACATTCATGAGAGGAATAGATCGGGTAGATGCACAGAGTCTCTTGCCCAGTGTAGGGGAATCGAGGACCAGAGGACATAGGTTCAAGGTGAAGGGGAAAAGATTTAATAGGAATCTGAGGGGTAACTTTTTTCGCACAAATGGTGGTGGGTGTATGGAACAAGCTGCCAGAGGAGGTAGTTGAGGCTGGGACTACCCCGTTTAAGAAATGGTTAGGCAAGTATATGGGTAGCACATGTTTGGAGGGATATGAACCAAACGCGGGCAGGTGGGAATGGTGTAGCTGGGACATGTTGGCCGGTGTGGGCAAATTGGGCTGAAGGGCCTGTTCCACACTGTATCATTCTATCACTCTATGAGTTTAAATTAAAAGAATGCATCAGTGTAAAGCAGAGGAGCTTTGCTTAGCTGTGTGGACGGACCCATCACTGAGGGCAAGCTCATCTGTATGTAAAGGCAGCTTTTTGTGCAGGAATTGCATGGGCAAGTGACGTCTTTTTTGCGCCTATCTTCGGGAGCTGGATGTATTTGACTTCCAGCCCACAGCTCTGCTCCAGGGAGAGCTGGTGGGGTCCCTGACTTTGCTGAGAGAAGTAAGTGCCTCAACACTTTTCTTCATATGCTTTCAATTTGTTTTTTTTATCAACGTGCGTTAACTGTTTTTCATTTTTTGATTTAAAAAAATTTGAATAATATTTAAATATCCCTAATTTTTATATCTGGATCAAAAAATGTCAGAGGTCTTTAATAATGAAGGTGAAATATCACCAGGCCACTCCAGGGATGGATCCTGAGATACAATGCCACTTGGAGTCCATTTTGTCCCTCTGGATACTGTCACATCTTGGTCTCAGATGTGGAATAATAATGATACTGATACAATATTTACAGGTTACATTCCTTTGTCTACGTGTTTATTATCTCACTCAGCCATGGCGTCATGCCTAGGCTTACACAGAGCACATGCGATCTGACCTCCAGGTCAGCTGATACAAAGGTCATGATATTAGCATATCATCATCATGACTCATCGTCATGACATCCTTCCTTTACCAGAATTAAACTTGAAATTAATATGTGTTCTTTCTAATATACTTTCCAATTTAAATTCTTACAAAACATATTTGTGTTTTCATTTGTGTTCCAATTACTTACGAAACAGATGCATTACAACTACAAAACAAATACAACTTTTTACACTCTTATAACCTTAATAAACTCCTGGCTCATAATAAACAGTATTATAACAAACAGTATCATAATAAACAGTATCATAATCCATAACACAAAATGGTCGTATAGCTTGTGGACTCTCATTTCACGGTCTGGTCTACCAGTTGGCACAGAAGCATCAGAGTCGGTTGAATCTGTCAAGGTATTGTCACCCAGACACCTTCTCCACTCACCACCTGCGTTGCAGCGTGCTGCCTCTGGAACTCTGGTCACCCCCTTGGAAATGTCGTCTGGCCACTCTGAATCAGTAGCTCTTGGTGAATTTTGGGCCACCTCATTTTGTGTGTCCCTGGACATGTACTTTTTGACACTCGATACATTCCTCTTGTAGATAACACCTTCTGGAGACTTGACAGTCACCATGCTGCCACTCCTCGATACAACATTGTATGGCTGGCAATGGTAAGGAGTGTCTATCTTACCACTATCATCTCACCTCACAAGCACATCATCCCCAGGAATTATTTCAGTGTGCCTGGCTGCTTGTTTCAAGTCGGCATACTATTTTGCTGCACCTTTCTTTTCGGCATCACAGTCTCTCATCTCCTGGTCTTCCATGATCTCTCGCACTTCTGGTATTTCAGTGCGAATTTTCCTTCCAAACAAAGCTTCTGCTGGACTTTTCCCTGTCGTTGAGTGAGTGATCGCCCGATATACTGCTATGTATGCTAACAATGCCTCCTTCCAGTTTTTCCCTTCGGCTTGGGCGATTCATATCCTCTTCTCTATGGACTGGGTTTGTCTCTCTACTTCTCCATTAGCTTGTGGCCATTTTGGAGTCACCTTGTGATGATGGATACCAGTGATTCTCATGTATTCAGTAAACGTCTCAGAAACAAGCTGTGGTCCATTGTTGGAACACAATGTAACAGGCAACCCGTGTCTGATGAAGATCGCTGCTAATGCCTGTAGTCTTTCTGCTGTAGTTGACTTCATCACTGCATACTCATAGTACCTGCTATAGTAGTTTACCACTACCATAATTGATTCATCAGTTGGAAGTGGTCCAAGAAAGTCAACAGCTGTGTCAACCCATGGTCCTGTTGGCAACTTTTTACTTCTAGTTGGTTCTGGTGGGTTGCTCCTGCTTGTGATTTGGCATCCGTGACAGGTCTTGACAAATATTTCCGCATCTTTCTCACAACCTGGCCATCACACTTTGCTCCGCAAATTCTGTTTAATACTGACGATGCCTAAATGTCCTTCATGCGCTAATGACACGATCCTTGGTCATAGTGCCTGTGGGAACATCAATCTGCTACCTCTCAGCACACACTGACCAATTACACAAAATTCATCCTTTATGGGAACATATGCTTTGTAGGGGCATTGGTCCCATTGCCCACTGTGAATACGCTCTCTGATATCTTTGAGTTCAGGATCATGTTCTGATTCCCTTTCAACTTCCTTCATTGTCACAGCTCCTGGCCTTGACTGAATTGCGACGAATCGCACAAAGTTCTCTGCTTCCATCTCTAGCGTGGATGTTGCTCCCAGCTGTTCATCCTTCAACAGTCTCGACAGCGGGTCCGCGATGTTTGCTTTCCCAGCAATGTGGACTAATTTGTACTTGTACTGTTGGAGTCTCAGCACCCAACGTTCTATTCTGGCACATGGCTTAGACCTTGTCGAACAGATCACTTCCAGTGGCTTGTGATCTGTATCAAGTTCAAATTCAATGCTGTACAAGTATGCATGGAACCTTTCACAGGCCCACACTGGTCCCAGTGCTTCTTTCTCTGTTTGCGAATACCTTCTCTCCATGCTGGTTAATGATCGATTGGCATATGCTATGATTCTGGGTCCATCTGCATGTGTCTGTACCAACACTGCTCCTAAGCCGACTGGATTCAAGGTGTACCAGGAGCAGCAAACATATCAGATGACATCATCGTCCATGCATCAATTTGTGAAGAGCATGACAGGAGGTTGAAGCTAGTGTTGACTAAACTTCATGAAGCAGGTCTCACTGCGAATGAAGACAAGTGCAAGTGCAAGTGCGTGCTCTCCTCAAGAAAGAGCTCTCGACTGTCGGCATAAGCTTCGAATTCCTCCAACCATGCATTCCACCTCACGCTGACGGTACTTGCAACACCTGTCAGATCGAAGTGTGGAACTCCGCAAAGTGCTATGAAATCAGCTCCAGTGAATGCCATTTAAAAAAAAAAAAATTTCCAGCTCGTAGCCACGGTTTCAGAATCCAAAATATCCAAAATATCCAAAATATCCTTGAGCCAATGTCATATCTTGGCCTTAGATCAAGAATAATAATGATACTGACATAATATTTACAGGTTACATTCCTTGGTCTCCATGTTTATTATCTCACCCGGCCATGGCCTCCTGCTTAGGCTTACACAGAGCACATGCGATCTGACCTCCAGGTCAGCTGATACAAAGGTTGTGATATTAGCATATCATCATCATGACTCATCGTCATGACAGATACCTCTTGGATAGTTGGGATTGTGTGTGTGTGTGTGTGGGGAGGGGGGTGGGGGGACTGGAGCCTGCTGACAATTGATCATATTGCCTGGCGTTCTGTGCCTGGAAAGTGCAAAGACAATTGGATAGGAACTCTGGTGGTCGAACCTCACCAAGGGGTTGGTTCCAGACTTGTTTATACAAGGAGGTGCTTCTTTGGGTCTTTGCCTGAATCGTGAACTCGTGCAGACCTGTTGGTGCACCACTCTTCACCGCCTCGACATTCGGATTGGAGGAAATAGTGAGCGGCCTGAATTGCGTGGATGTGGAGAGGATGTTTCCACTCGTGGGAGAGTCTAGTAGCGGAGGGCACAGCCTCAGATTAAAAGGACTTTTAGTTTAGTTTAGATATGCAGCACGGAAACAGGTCCTTTGGCCAACCGACCAACAATCCCTGCACGCTAACACTATCCTGCACACACTGGGGCCAATTTACATTTATACCAAGCCAATTAACCTACAAACCTGGACGTCTTTGGAGTGTGGGAGGAAACCGAAACACCCAGAGAAAACCCACGCAGGTCAAGGAGAGAACGTACAAACTCCATACTGACAGCACCCGGGCCTCTGGAGCTGTAGGAGCTATAAGGCAGCAACTCTACTGCTGCACCACCATGCCTGCAGCAAATGGTAAAACACGCAATGTTGACATTACTGTTTCTTGGAAAATAAAAAAATATTTCTAGGCAATGGCTTAACAGGAATAAGAACTGACTTTACTGATTAAGAACAGCGTTACTGATCTGTATGACTGCAATTAGCTGTGGAGCGATGGGCTTTCAAGAATAAATAGGACAATAGCTAGAAAAAGGAAGAGTAATTTCCAAGTCCAGACATTCAATAGTCCAATAGTATTTCAATGTCACATGTAAAATTCTTAAGGGATTGGACAGGCTAGATGCAGGAAAAATTGTAATGCATTCATACATATTCATGTATATGTTAATGATTGGTGTTCAATATAAGCAGGGAATGCTGGGTAATACATCCCTCTCTCATGATCCAGGCAACCTGCGTGTAAGTCGTGTTCTTCATTCTGCTGTCGGAATATAACAAAAATGTTCCCGATGTTGGGGGGAGTCCAGAACCAGGGGTCACAGTTTAAGAATAAGGGGTAGGCCATTTAGGACTGATGTGAGGGGAAAAAAACTTTTTCACCCAGAGAGTTGTGAATCTGTGGGTTTCTCTGCCACAGAAGGCAGTGGAGGCCAATTCACTGGATATTTTCAAGCGAGAGTTAGATTTAGTTCTTAGGGCGAACAAAATCAAGGGATATGGGGAAAAAGCTGGAACGGGGTACTGATTCTGGATGATCAGCCATGATCATATTGAATGGTGTGCTGGCTTGAAGGGCCGAATGGCCTACTCCTGCACCACTTTTCTATGTTTTCCATGTAACCAGATACAGTAAAATTCTTAGTTTTGCATACAATCGAGTAAAAATATACCATGCATAGGCTGAATCATTCATAAGTGCAATGATTGCAGTGTGAAAAGAATAGATTTGTTCTGAGACGGTACACTAAAAGTCACCACATTTCCAGTACCAAGTGTACATAATGACTGAGTAACAACTGCAACCAGTGGCTGTGGAGGGAAGTGTACAATTTGGACAACATCAGGTCTCAGTGTATGGCATATTCATTCTGGGCAGAGGGATCAATTAGATGTCAATTAATAAAAAAACTGTCAATAAACTGCCCTTGAGGGAATCTAAGAACAGATAAATCACAACAAATTATTTGTTGAAGCTGTAATTCATCAATAGTTATCTAAAAGGGAACAGGTCACCCCTAAAATGTTTTAATTCATAAAGCTTCTCATGGATAAATAAAAACTTTTTCTCCAAAGCTTCTACAAACCATGTTCTTCAACTATTTACAGGAGAGTTAAATGGTGTAAACTTTTGCATCTTGTTCACTACTTGTTGTAACTCCGTGTTGCTTTATTTATTTCTTGATTGTGTCTCCCAGAAAGCCTGGATATTAATGGAGTAACTCAGCAGGACAGGCAGCATCTCTGGAGCAAAGGAATGGGTGACATATCGAGGTGAGACCCTTCTTCAGATCCTTCTTGAGTCTCAAGACGGGTCTCGACCTGAAACATCACCCATTCCTTCTATCCAGAGATGCTGCCTATCCTACTGAGTTACTCCAGCATTTTGTGTCTATCTTCGGTGTAAACCAGCATCTGCAGTTCCTTCCTACACATATTAATGGAGTAGTTATGCCACACTAATCTGATAAAATACGTGCATATAATGAATGATTTAGTTTTTAATTCTTACTCATGTTAAATGGTGGCATATTTTGGGGATTTTTTTATCTTATTACAAACCAGTCCTTGCATTGTTGCATTGCTGCATTACTGCATTGCATTGGTGGAGTGCTTAGTTCAGAGATACAGCACGGAAACAGGTGCTTCAGCCCATCAAATACGTGACGACCAGCGACCCCCACACACTAACACTATCCTACACACACTAGGGACAATTTACACTTATACCAAGCCAGTTAACCTACACACCTGCACGTCTTTGGAGTGTGGGAGGAAACCGGAGATCCTGGAGAAAACCTACGCAGGTCATGGGGAGAACGTACAAACTCTGTACAGACAGCACCAGTAGTCAGGATCGAACCCAGGTCTCTGGCTGTGCCACCGTGTTGAGAGAGAGAGAGGCTGGCAGGTGACAGGTGGAAACAGGTCAGGAGAAATATTACCCAGGCTGATGCTGCTTGACCTGCTGAGTTCTTCCAGCAGTTTATCTCTAACTCCAAACAACATTGCTATCCCCCCGAGATTGCTATTGTTACTGGACGTGTGGTGTGAATACATCTCCCTATTCACCAGTTTGGGTCCTGTTGTGAAACCCAGCCTTTGAGACCTTAAAGTTCCACTGGCATGGAATATAAATGACCCCCAAAAACCTATTCACATTTCAATCTTTGCAGCTTCTCTTTTCACCATCCTTTTCATCTTGTTATTCACATAGAATTCAATCTTTCCTTCCCTCTTTTTCATATTTCTTTTCCTGCACATAATTTGGCTCCCACGTCACACCTGCTGATCTGATGCTCCCACTATTTCTCCATTCCTGAATGGCCAACAGACCTAATCTTCTGGAGAGCCCAGGTGCCTCATTGACCATTCTGTTCTAACAGTTAGCAGCCTGAAAATAATAGCAGCCAAAGGATGTAGGAATAAATCAATGATGTAGGGAACATTTTTATATTCTGCTCATATTCCACTTGGGCTGCTTAAAACCCAAGGATATGAACACAGAATTCTCCACATGTATGTAACTAAAGGGCCTGTCCCACTTTCACGACCTAATTCACGACCTTTTTTAAAGCCCTGTCCCATGGTACGAGTTCATTCCAAGAGTTGTCCCGGGTTTGCCCTGACTCGAACTCGGAGATTTACGGTAATGGCCGCTCGTTGGTACTCGGGGCTCTTGTGGACATTTTTCAACAAGTTTTCAACAAGTTGAAAAATCTTTACGAGTCTTCCCGTGTTTACCTGCCGTTAGCGAGTCTTCCCGAGTACCTGCCGTTAGTGCTAAGAGACGTCCCCGAGCTCCGACGTACCCGCTACGAGCATTCTCCGTGCTTACCATGAGTTTGATTTTTTTTAAACTCGGGAGAGCTCTTGGAATGCACTCATACCGTGGGACAGGGCTAGTACTCACGGACATTTTTCATCATGTTGAAAAAACGCCCCGACCTACTTGATGCCACGAGTACCTACGATACGACTAGCATCACGGCCTACCTACGACCTACCTACGTCCTCCTTCGACATTATAACGACCATGCTGTGAGTATGAGTCAAGGGCAAACTCGGCAGAGGTCGTGAATTAGGTCGTGAAAGTGGGACAGGCCCTTAACCAACAACTCTCTCTCCTTTCCCGTCCCCTTCGTTTGACTTCACATTTCATATCTCTTCAGTTTAGTTTATTGTCACGTGTACTGAGGTACAGTGAAAAGCTTTTTGTCGCATGCTATCCAGTCAGCAGAAAGACAATACATGATTACAATCGATCCATTTACAGTGTACAGATACATGATAAGGGAATAACGTTTAGTGCAAGGTAAAGCCAGCAAAGTCCAATCAAGGATAGTCCAAGGGTTATCAAAGAGATAGATAGTAGTTCAGCACTGATCTCTGGTTGTGGTTGGATAATTCAGCTGCCTTCTTTCATTATCTTCTTATCCCTTCCCACCTCTGGCCTTTGTCCAACCATCTCACCTGTATCAACAACTCACTTGGGCAGGAAATGCTGGAGTAACTCAACGGGACAGGCAGCATCTCTGGGGAAAAGGAATGTGTTGAGACCCATGTTCAGATTAAATAAGGGTCTCGACCCGAAACGTCACCTATTCTCTTTTCTCTGGAGATGCTGCCTGGCCCGCTGAGTAACTCCAGCATTTTGTGTCCATCATTGGTTTAAACCAGCATCTGCCGTTCCTTTTTTAATCGCATTATTCCTGCAATTGACATTATTGCATCTGATTTTTACTCTCCCAGTTAATAAATTCAGGTTTGTAAACCTGCATGTTTCATTTGCACGTTTCCACGTTTAAGTCCACGTTTCCACAACAGGTGTTTTCTTGATATTTCTTGATGCGCTATTTCAATTTTCATTTTGATTCATGCCTTTTTAATGACAGTTACACGTACATTCGCATACACAGTTGGATTTAAAGATCATCCCGTTAAATTATACATTTACATAGAGCACAATTGCATTGTCTCATGTCTCAGACTTATGATTTAACTGAAAGTATATCAACTCAAGTGAGAGATAGATTAAATAATGTGAGAACTTACATTATATTGTTAACGTCTGCCAAGTCTGTCAGCATTTTTTTCTTTTGGTTTGAAATGTGTGCCTTAGTTACCATTCAAGGAGCTTACTTATAAAGTAAGTGGAGTGGTAAAAGGCAATTGACTGGAGGTGCTATAACAGACAAATGAAATAAGAAATAAGAAATATACTATCCTAATGGCAAACACTGTTATAGAGAGGCGACATTGAATTAACTGTATATATTTCTACCTAGGCATGTTTTAATGTTCATCTCTCCTTCATATGAGGCAGAGAAAAATACCAGTGACTATTTAATATACAATTCCAAATTTCACCAAATTCATCCAAGTCTGGATTTAACCAATTTAGATTCAGATCAGGCACGGTGGCGCAGCAGTAGAGTTGCTGCCTTACAGCGAATGCAGCGCTGGGGACCCGGGTTTGATCCTGACTACGGGTGCTGTCTGTACGGAGTATGTACGTTCTCCCCGTGACCTGCGTGGGTTTTCTCTGAGATCTTCGGTTTCCTCCCACACTACAAAGACGTACAGGTATGTAGGTTAATTGGCTTGGTAAATGTAAAAATTGTCCCTAGTGGGTGTAGGACAGTGTTAATATGCGGGGATCGCTGGTCAGCGCGGACCCGGTGGGCCGAAGGGCCTGTTTCTGCTCTGTATATTCTCTAAACTAAAAAATGAAATTCCTAAGCTTTCCCACTTTTGTTTTTTCATTAAGTGGTCAGAAAGCTTCGTATTAATTACAAAGTTGTGATCTAGCCAATGTAACGGTTGCAACCATCCCAGAAGCTTTTTATGAGTTTAGTTTATTATCACTGAGGTACAGTCACAAGCTTTTGTTGCGTGCTAACCAGCCAGCAAAAAGACAATACATGATTGCAATCGAGCCATTTACAGTGTACAGATCCATGATAAGGGAATAACATTTAGTGCAAGTTAAAGCCAGCAAAATCCGATCAAGGATAGTCTGAGGGTCACCAATGATGTAGATAGTAGATCAGCACTGCTCTCTGGTTGTGGTAAGGAGCTGCCTGATAACTGCTCTAGAGTGAAATTAGCCTTGGGCACTCATGTTGAATTTTACTTTCAAGCTACCAAATTCAATGTAAAATGGGGAAATTCTTCAGATGCCAATAGTAGAGATGACATGTGTCAGAAAGGAGTACAGATGCTGGTTTAAACAGAGATGCTGCCTGTCCTGCTGAGTTACTCCGGCATTTTGTGTCTATTTGCTAGAATGCCAAATGTTATGATTTAGGTAAATGAGTGTTTCCGGAAGCAGGTCAGGGCAGAAGTGGAATTCACAAACGTCTGAACGGCAATCTGTATCACTGTATCACCGTCAGCATTGGGACAGTGGGACGTTTCAGCTTGGTTTCTGTCACAGGTTAATGACTGCTCATCGTAACTGGCCACCTCCGATTCACACTGAGAAGTTTCACTATCTTACATGGTTTAATTCAGAGTTCAGTTTGGGGGTTGCAGTATAATGAGTTGCAGTGTGAGGGGGCCTAGTATGAGGGGCCCCAGTGTGAGGGGCCACAGTGTGTGTGTGGGGGGGGGGGGGGCAGTGTGAGGGGCCCCAGTGAGAGGGGGTGACAGTTTATGCGTGGAGCTAATGCAACTAAATTTAAAGTCGCTCTTTTTTCCCAATAACCCTTTCTGGCTTAAGCCCTCCCTTCACCACCTCCAGTTTAAATTCCATTTGGAATATTTTGGAGGACCAAGAAACCAAGAACCAAGAACCACGCACCTCCTCTACCTGGGGGTCTACCTGAGTCCCACTGAGGGGGCTTGGCCGGAGAACTGGAGGCGAAAGTCGTTGGTCAGGCTAGGGCGTTGGTCAGGCCTCCTTGACATGCTCTTTTACCGGGGGAGAGCATTGGTCATAAACCAGCTGGTTGCCTCTATGTTGTGGTACCGGCTGGCCACTCTGGTCCTGCCCTCTTTATTTGTCACCATGAACCAAAGGGGGTTGGTGAACTTCTTCTGGGGAGAGAAGAATCATTGGGTCTCTGCAGGGGTTCTGAGTCTCCAGTTGGAGGAGGGCGGTCAGGCACTGGTTTGTGTCTGTACCCAGGTGGCGGCTCTCCGTCTCAGGACCCTGCGGATGTATATGAATTCCGAGTGTCCTCCTAGATGGCACGGGCTGGCGATGTACTTTTCTGCCAGGGTCGCTGCTTCCAGGAGGGCACACAGCTCCCGGTAACGGGCGCCATTCGACACGCTAGGTGGGAGTTGCCTGGATTTTATCGAGATCTACTTAAAGCCAGGAATCTGGTCACCTTCAGCCAGGACGCTGCTCCACAGGGGGAGGGGGGTGTTGTGGCTGCGAGGGTGGACGGTCCTCACCCTGTCAAGGTGGGTATCGAGGAGATACGTGTGCATGGAGCGATTCCGGCCGAGCTTACCCCCGCTCCGTCGGAATTGCACATAGGACCTTCCCGAGAGCCGGCCCCACGGAACATGAGCCGCCTTTCCGAGATGCCCAGCGTGCCGTCCCGTGACGTGGAGAGGCGCGTACTGTACATGCCACTCCTGCACACTCTGCACTTCCTCGCCCCCGTCTTCCGTCCGGACACGCCCTGGCGGTCCGTGTCACCACCTGACTGCGGGAGTGGTCCTCAGTGGAGGTCTCTCTATAAGGGAGTCCCCCCCCTTTACATCGGGGACCTGGGGTGGAGAGTGTTGCACATGGCTGTGGCCTGTAGTACTTGAGGCGGTTCACAGGCTCGCCAGCCGCCTGTCATTTCTGCGGCGAGGAAGAGACCGTGTTTCATTTGTACATGCAGTGCGAGTAGTTGCTGCCCCTGTTCGACTCTCTGAAGGGGCTGCTCCTCAAGTTTTGGCTCCATTTCAGCCCCACACTCCTGATATCTGGGCACCTGGTTCAGAGGGGGGAAGGTCGGGAGGAAATGGGGGGTGTATTTTCTCCCTGTCCGTCTGCTCCTGGGCCTGGCCAAGATGGCCATTCGCGGGTCCAGGCAGCGGGCAGTTGATGGTCAGGCTAGAGTCTGCTGCCTGCCCCTTTTCCGGGCCTACGTCCGTGCCCGCGTGTCCCTGGAGAGGGAACACGCGGTGTCCACGGGGATTCTGGAGGCCTTCCATGAATGCTGGTCGCCGCGGGAGGTCAAGTGTTTTGTAAATAAAGTTGTCTTTATACTAATTTGATGATCGATTGTTTGTAAAACTGTCAACATAGGCAGTCTTTGATTGTGCTCATTTGTCTATTTATTTTTTATTTTTTTGAATAAAAGTATTTGTATAATAAAAAAATTATAAAAGTGTGAGGGGCCAGTGTGAGGGGGCCCAGTGTGAGGGGGCACAGTGTGAGGGGGCCACAGTGTGAGGGGGCCACAGTGTGAGGGGGGGTAGGGGGCACAGTGTGAGGGGGCCACAGTGTGAGGGGGCACAGTGTGAGGGGGCACAGTGTGAGGGGGGGTAGGGGGCAGTGTGAGGGGGCCCAGTGTGAGGGGGCCACAGTGTGAGGGGGCACAGTGTGAGGGGGCCCAGTGTGAGGGGGCACAGTGTGAGGGGGCACAGTGTGAGGGGGCCCAGTGTGAGGGGCCACAGTGTGAGGGGGGTAGGGGGCACAGTGTGAGGGGGCACAGTGTGAGGGGGCACAGTGTGAGGGGGGTAGGGGGCACAGTGTGAGGGGGCCCAGTGTGAGGGGCCACAGTGTGAGGGGGCCCAGTGTGAGGGGGGTAGGGGGCACAGTGTGAGGGGCCACAGTGTGAGGGGGCACAGTGTGAGGGGGGTAGGGGGCAGTGTGAGGGGGCACAGTGTGAGGGGGGTAGGGGGCAGTGTGAGGGGGCACAGTGTGAGGGGGCAGTGTGAGGGGGGTAGGGGGCACAGTGTGAGGGGGCACAGTGTGAGGGGGCCCAGTGTGAGGGGGCACAGTGTGAGGGGGCACAGTGTGAGGGGGCAGTGTGAGGGGGTAGGGGGCAGTGTGAGGGGGCACAGTGTGAGGGGGCAGGGTGAGGGGGGTAGGGGGCAGTGTGAGGGGGCAGTGTGAGGGGGGGTAGGGGGCAGTGTGAGGGGGCACAGTGTGAGGGGGCACAGTGTGAGGGGGCACAGTGTGAGGGGGCACAGTGTGAGGGGGCAGTGTGAGGGGGCACAGTGTGAGGGGGGTAGGGGGCAGTGTGAGGGGGCACAGTGTGAGGGGGCACAGTGTGAGGGGGCACAGTGTGAGGGGGCACAGTGTGAGGGGGCACAGTGTGAGGGGGGTAGGGGGCACAGTGTGAGGGGCCACAGTGTGAGGGGGGTAGGGGGCACAGTGTGAGGGGCCACAGTGTGAGGGGGCACAGTGTGAGGGGGCACAGTGTGCATGAGGAGATTATGTTCCTGAAGCTTGAATTGCATTGTAAGAAGGCAGTTATTTAAATTGGTTTGGAAGGATCACTTTCTTTGACGGTGTTTGTCCACTTTGGGCAATCAGAGAATCTACCAAAACAAATAATGGGACTCTAGTGAACAATGAGAAAGTGAAGAGAATATTACGCTAGTTAGTGCAGCTAATGCATTCATAGGCACCATTGCTGTAAAAAGTGCCCAAGGAACCAGTTAAGCTTAATAACTAACATTAATTTGCCAGGTAACGATTCAGCAAATGTAACATCTGACTCTCTGCTGCGAAGATGGACACAAAATGCTGGAGTAACTCAGCAGGACAGGCAGCATCTCTGGAGAGAAGCAATGGGCGATGTTTTGGGTTGAGTCCCTTCTTCAGACTGAGATTCAGGGGAGAGGGTGTCTAGAGATATGGAAGAGTAAGGTGTGAAAACGACAGATCAAAGTAGACAATGTTAAGGAAATATAGAATGGTTCATTGTTAGCTGAGGGGATGGTGACAAGGAGGTATATAATCAGGTACAATTAATCAGAAGGCAGGGAAACTAGTCGATCTAGGGTGGGGGAGGGACAGAGAAAGAGGGAAAGCATGGATTACTTGAAGTAAGAGAAATTAATATTCATACTGCTGGCTTGTAAGCCTCTGACTGAAGAAATTCCTCCTCATCCCCTTTCTAAACATACGTCTAAAGATGGGCTGCATGGTGACGCAGTGGTAGAGTTGCTGCCTTACAGCGTCAGAGACCCGGGTCTAATCCTGAGTACAAGTGCTGTCTGTGTGGAGTTTGTATGTTCTCCCCATGACCACGTGGGTTTTCTATGAGTGCTCCAGTTTCCTCCTACATTCCAAATACATACCAGTACAGTATTGTGGATTAATTGGCTTCGGTAAGATTGTCCCTGGTGTGTAGGGTAGTTCTAATGTACAGCGGCATGGACTCGGTGGGCCGAAGGGCCTGATTCCACGCAGTATCTCTAAACTAAACTAAAAGTCCTTTTATTCTGAGGCTTTGCCCTCTGCTTCTAGACTCTCCCACAAGTGGAAACATCCTCTCCACATCCACTCTATCCAGGCCGTTCACTTTTCGGTAAATTTTGATGAAGTAACCTCTCATCCTTCTAAATTCCAGCGAGTACATTTAGTGGAGATGGAGGCAGATTAAACCCTGCCAGTAAAACCACTGGAAAAACTGCAGCAGCTGCCTCAACTGGGCCCCAGATCTGTCACGGTCTAGACATTATGAAACATTTAAAAAAAAAATCAAAATCAATTAGTAATTTAACTATTTTCAAAATGAGTAAAACTTAAAGCTAAAGATTTAAGTCACTTCAGAACGTGTGAAAAATACCTTTAAACAATTAAAAATATTCAAGGAGGCTCATTTAATCACAAAATTGTACCTTGCCCAATCCTTTGCTTCATCCTTGTATCTGCTCCTTGCCGCACGGATTCAGATGAATGAGTTTGCTATTCCCAACACAGTTTCAGTAGGCACATTCCTCAGCATAAAGAGTGAGTGTTACAGCAAGTTCGTGCTCACTGCTGGGCTCCTTATGGAGACGGGAAATTGTTGGCACAGTTTGGAACCACTGGACACAGGGAAGTGAGGAATTGCCAGCTTTTCCCAGCATGCCATTGCCTCGGGTTACAAAACATGAGCTGAGTCCACCTGTTCAGTCCCTAGTAATGGTACAAACTCAAGCAAATGCAAATTATTCTTGATGAAACTTGTTGTAACTGATGAAAGTTCATCAGAGAGGATGATAATATTTGGCTTGTCATGCCTGTGATGGCGTTGTGAAATAGCTGACCCTTGCACCTTCTGACCCATTCCATCACGACTGAATGAGCTCCAGCCCTATTCAAAGCCCATGCAAGCCACACTCTGACCCCCACCCTGAACCCATTCAAACACAACCCAACTCCAACCCTACACCACCCTATTCAAACGCTATTCCACCGTCACACCAACTGCACCAACCCCACTCCTGCCCAACTCCTCACTCTAATCCTGCTCCAACCCTCCTTCAGTCCACAATAAAGGGACCTGTCCCACTTTCCAGAGTTACTCACAAACTCTCACGAGTTTTCCCCTTGATTCAAACTCAGGTAATGTCGGTAGCGAGCCCGTAGGAGTTCGTAGATGTTTCGTAGCGGCTCGTAATGCCAGCCGTAGGAACTCGGGGCATCAGGTAAGTCGGGACGTTTTTTCAACATGTTGAAAAATGTCCACGAGTTAAAAAAATAACCTCGTGTACCTACGAACGGCTATTACCGTAATTCTCCGAGTTCGAATCAAGTGGAAAACTGGGGAGAGTTCATGAGTAACTCAGGAAAGTGGGACAGGGGCTTAATCCTGCAACTAAAAGTAATATTGTAATCATGTATCTGTTCTGTTTGCAAGTTGCTTTTACATTTCTCTATATCACCCTCCTGTACAATCCGCTCACATTCGTATCAACTTTCTGTCATCAAATTCTTCTGGCAATTAACTAGGCGTGTCAGCTCTCTCGCCAGCTCCACCTAACTCCACTCTACCTGTGAATCAAAAAGCATTTTTTCTAACCTATCACCACAATCCTCATCCTTATCTCCACTTTAGTGAATCCCCTCCAAGGCGATGACATTGTCCCTAAAGTCTGGTCCCAGTATTATACGTCGAAATGTAGCTGAGCCCTAAATTCTGAACAGATCCTGCATTTTAACATTATCATGCACCAGACTCATAAAACTGGAAGACGCAAACATCTGTAGTAACTCAGCGGGACACGCAGCATCACTGGAGAGAAGGAATGGGTGACGTTTCGGGTCGAGACCCTTCTTCGGAGAACAGGGCGGTCACGGTGGCGCAGCGGTAGAGTTGCTGCCTTACAGCGAATGCTGCGCCGGAGACCCTGGTTCGATCCTGACTACGGGTGCTGGCTGTACGGAGTTTGTACGTTCTCTTCATGATCTGCGTGGGTTTTCTCTGAGATCGGTTTCCTCCCGCATTCCAAAGATGTACATGTTTAGGTTAATTGGTTTGGTAAATGTTAAAAAAAAATTGTCCCTAGTGGATGTAGATAGGGGTAATGTGCGGGGATCGCTGGTCGGCATGGACCCGGTGGGCCGAAGGGCCTATTTCCGTGCTGTATCTCTAAACTAAACTAAACTAAAAAAAGTGTTCAGCTTTGATTATCCTGTTTTTAAGATCCTTAAAATGATAATAGAATTGAAATTCCATTCAGTAATTTCTTTGATGTTACCGACTACCTTTTTCCATTTTTAAGTTAGTTACCAAGGTTACGTGTTGGCCATTTTAACTCAAACGCTGCTGTTGTCATCGTGGGCCAGTAATGAAAGTAAACACTGATACGATGAGATGATAGCGCAACGGCACATTTGCTGCCTTACAGCGCCAGAGACCTGGGTTCGATCCTGACTACGGGTGCTGCTTGTAGGGAGTTTGTACATTCTCCCCATGACCTGCGTGGGTTTTCTTTGGGTGCTCTTGTTTTTCTCCCACTCTCCAAAGGTGTACAGGTTTGTAGGCTAATTGGCTTGGTAAAATTGTAAATTGTCCTTAGTGTGTGTAGGATAGTGCGAGTGTATGGGGATCACTGATCGGCGAGGACTCAGTGGGCTGAAGGGCCTGTTCCCGTGCTGTACCTCTAAAGTCTAAAGTCTGATAGAGGCAAACATGCATCCTCTAAAGGTAAGTTAGCAGCAGCAGATCACAGTGTATGAGGGCGTTACAGGCTGTGGAGCAGGCACAAATAATCCCACCAAAATGGCAGACATACATAGATTCTTGATTTGTACCAGTGTCAGGGGTAATGGGAAGAAGGCAGGAGAATGGGAGTTAGGAAGGAGAGACAGATCAGCCATGATTGAAAGAGCAGATTAGATTTAATGGGCCGAATGGCCTAATTCTTCTCCTATCACTTATGACCTTATGAAAATGTGCACACCTGATTTCCTTTTGAAATGCACGCAATGGGGAAGCACTAACAGCATGGGAGAGCTGTCCACGAAGTAGCTCCACATGCAGCGAATCTCATGCACGACGTAAATAAAATGTAGATATGACTGAGGTTGCAAAAATCATCCCCCTGAGATAATGATATTGTGCAGGTACACACAGCAGAACAAGAAAACAACTTTGCTAATTACCAACATGGACCTTCGGCTTTATTCTGGAGCTGGTTTTATTCCAATTTATACAAGGCTGTGTAGCTGGCAGCTGTGAATATGCTTCATAAATATGCATACCTTTCAACTGCAGTGAAATTACCCGTGCTGATGCCTGTACATTGCACTAGCCTGGATTCTCAGCAAGCGTTATTTATAAGAACAATAGCCCTGAAAGTGAAACTGAGCTGAAATAACAACCAATTGAAGACTCATTAGCAGCTGTGCCTTCAAGGATAATCTGTTATCCAACAAATGATGACATTTGAGGAGATCGCCGGTAAAACACTACTTACTATGCTGTGTGCTCACGCAGAACTGCATGCTGCAGCCTTGATTAAAATAAGTGAAACACGAGATCAGCTCAAGATGGAACTCAGTCCTCTGGTTGGAGATAAGAAACATAGAAACATAGAAATTAGGTGCAGGAGTAGGCCATTCGGCCCTTCGAGCCTGCACCGCCATTCAATATGATCATGGCTGATCATCCAACTCAGTATCCCGTACCTGCCTTCTCTCCATACCCTCTGATCCCCTTAGCCACAAGGGCCACATCTAACTCCCGCTTAAATATAGCCAATGAACTGGCCTCGACTACCCTCTGTGGCAGAGAGTTCCAGAGATTCACCACTCTCTGTGTGAAAAAAGCTCTTCTCATCTGGACGGTGAAGCAAATTAGATGATGGCAAGTAGGCAGCCCTTCTTATCCTATCCCATCCCATTCTGTTTACCCCGTTGAGCTGAGAAGATAAAGCTTTTGGCCAGAGCTCTCCAGGAAGCTGTTTCCTCGCCACTGTCATCATCAATGTCACCTTCGTCTCGAGAAAGGCCAACAGTGATTTTAGTATCTGTGAGCTACACATTGGCACACTCGTCATTTAAAGTGACGATACCTTAGGGGATTCTGGACTTCAGCAGGCCTGAATTCTTTGATTCTGCTACATTATTCTGCCTCCTTTCGTGAAATGAAGAAGGTGGAGATAGAACTGATCTTCAGCAAGGCATTTGGGATGTTTTGAGCTGTCGTGATCTGACTGAGCTCTGATATCACTTTCTGTGCATTTTGAAGTTCCAATGACAAAAATATTCTTGCACAAAACACTTCTAATTCAGCAAAAATATCATAATTGCGGCTTTAAACGTGTCAATAAAATCTGGTTGCTGATGACCTAACTCGGACCACTCACCCATCACCCTTGTGCTGGTAGACCCTGACCTATGCCAAGGAGGCCGAATTCAAGGCGGGCTCCAAAGTTAGTTGTTCTTGGTGTAGGAAGGAACTGCAGATGCTGGTTTAAACCAAAGATAGACACTAAATGCTGGAGTAACTCAGTGGGTCAGACAGCATCTCTGGAGAAAAAGAATGGGTGAAGTTTGGGATCGAGGCCCTTCTTCAGTCTGACCCGAAACGTCACCTATTCTTTTTCTCCAGAGATGCTGCCTGACCCACTGAGTTACTCCAGCTTTTAATGTCCATCTCCAAATGGAATTGTCTTAGTCTTCCCAATATAGGACTGAAGGGCATTATTGTTCATTTAGTGCTGGGCGTCAGGCTGGTACATCAGAGGCGGAGAGTGGCTGTGAGGGGTGATATGGGGCTAGAGCTACCCTGGCTACTGTTGTCAAGTGGAGTGTGCGGCTGAGAAATAGATGTAAGTTAAAAACAAAAACTTGGCAGTTAATTCAGCAGATAACCAAGTTAACTTCCAAAGCTGCAAAACAAAAGAAAGATTTCCCTATTTGTTGAAGGCCCATTGTTCCACTTTGCTACAGATTTTCTCAGCACACACAGAGCACAGAAAGCTCAAAAAAAGGTTTGTTCTTTGCACGGTTGGCATAATGGAGCTGTTCTTCAACTGCAGAATGAAAAGTGAAAACCAATTGAATGTATTTGTCATTGTGCTGAGTTATTAAGATACTGTGGAGTGAACTATTCGAATGCAATCACAAAGTAATTTTTGACATTAAAAGTGTTGCAATATTCATTATGGCGAGCTGCAGACTGCCACGAAGTCTTCTATGCTCATCACAGAATAGTAAATATGATGAAGGAAGACACAAAATGCTGGAGTAACTCAGTGGGACAGGCAGCATTTCTGGAGAGGAGAAATGGGTAACGTTTCAGGTCTCAACCCTTCTTATCAGTCTGAAGAAGGGTCTCGACCCAAAACGTCACCCATTCCTTCTCTCCAGAGATGCTGACTGTCCCGCTGAGTTACTCCAACACCTTTTGTCTACGATTTAAACCAGCATCTGCAGTTCTTTCCTACATGTAGTGATTATGGCTATCTGCAGTTCACATTAAATGCCCATGATACACAAATGAGTTCCTTTAATGAGAGCTGCAGCAACTAACTTTGATTTATATGTTTGTGGTTTAGAAATATTAATTTTTTGCCAGCATTTTTCAAACATTGAGTTTGTAATTTTCAATGTCAGTAGAAATATCTCAAATTTTATAATAGCTGAACAATTCTTGGCCCGGACAGAAAACACTACAGTTGGATTCAAATATATTTTAAGAGACAATGTTGAATGTATCATCTTCATGTCTGCACTGGGGTTTAAGTGAGAGATGGATTTCATGGTCTCCAGTTTTCTAGTAATTTCTGGTGCAATAAGAAAGCATTGAATAATTGCAAGGAACCACCATCCCATTTAATTCCATTTATATCTCTATCCGCATGCAAAAAGGCAAAAGAAAATGTGTTTCTAGCAATTTAAAATTTTAATAACGAGTGATAATTACTGTAACGTGCAGCATGTGGCTGAGGAATAGATGTAAACGAAAGCCAAACGTAGCAGCTAATTCAGTAGATGACATACAACAGTCGGCAACAAAAGATACTTCACAGCACAACTTCAGAATTTATGTGTAGGAAAGAACTGCAGATGCTGGTTTCAATCGAAGGTCGGCACAAAATGCTGGAGTAACTCAGCGGGACAGGCAGCATCTCTGGAGAGAAGGAATGGGTGACGTTTCGGGTCGAGAACCTTCTTCAGATTGATGTCAGGGGAGGGGGTGGGACAAAGACAGAATGTAGTCAGAGACAGTAAGACTGGTGGGAGAACTGGGAAGGGGGAGGGGATGGCGAGGGAAAGCAAGGGCTATCTGAAGTTAGAGATGTCAACGTGTAAACTACCCAAGCAAAATATGAGGTGCTGTTCCTCCATTTTGCGCTGGGCCTCACTCTGACAATGGAGGAGGACCAGGACAAAATGCTCAGATTGGGAATGGGAGGGGGAGTTGAAGTGCTGAACCACCAGGAGATCAGGTAGGTTAAGACGGACTGAGCGGAGGTGTTCACCGAAATGATCGCCAAGCCTGCGCTTGGTCTCGCCGATGTACAGAAGTTGACACCTGGAACAGCGGATACAGTAGATGAGGTTGGAGGAGGTGCAAGTGAACCTCTGCCGAACCTGGAAAGACTGTTTGGGTCCTAGGATGGAATCGAGAGGGGAAGGTAAAGGGACAGGTGTTGCATCTCCTGCGGTTGCAGGGGAAAATACCTGGCGAAGGGGTGGTTTGGGTGGGAAGGAACGAGTTGACCAGGGAGTTTCTGAGGGAACAGTCTCTGTGGAATGCAGAAAGGGGTGGAGATGGGAAGATGTGGCCAGTGGTGGGCTCCCGTTGGAGGTGGTGAAAATGGTGGAGGAATATATGCTGTTTGCGATGGCTGATGGTGTTGGAGGTGAGGACAAGGGGGACTCTGTCCTTGTTACGAATGGGGGAAGGGGGAATAAGAGCGGAGCTGTGGGATATCGAGGAGACTCTAGTGAGAGCCTCATCTATAATGGAAGAGGGGAACCCCCATTTCCTAAAGAATGAGGACATCTCCGATGCCCTGGTTTGGAACATCTCATCCTGGGTGCAGATGCGGCATAGACGGAGGAATTGGGAGTAGGGGATAGAGTCTTTACAGGAAACAGGGTGGGAAGAAGTGCAGTCCAGATAGCTATGGGAGTCAGTAGGTTTGTAGTAGACGTCGGTCAATAGTCTGATTCCTGTGATGGAGACGGTGAGATCTAGAAACGGTAGGGAGATGTCGGAGATGCTCCGTGGATTTGAGTGCAGGATGGAAATTGCTGGTGAAGTTGATGAAGTCAGCGAGTTCTGCATGGGTGCAGGAGGTAGCAGAATTTATTATTCATTAGGAGTGATTTTTAACTTCTTTTCTCTCTTTTTTGTGCATTCTAAATTTCGCCTTTTTTCCGATTTTTATTTCACCTGCTACACATAATTTTTTAATTGAAGTTTATTGTTTTATCTATCAGGAAGGTGAGGTATAGGAATAATGAAAAATATTTGTTTGCGTTCTATCCAGTCAAATTATATAAATGAGTTTAAACAAGCCATGCAAAAATATAACAGGTATTGAAAACAGAAAAATAACCAGTGCAGAATATGATGTCTCAACTTTACAGCACTACAGATGTAGTGAAAATGCAGATTTGAAAAATACAATGCCGTATTGAGGTAACTGGATGGTTGGAACTGCACCCTTAGCTTATGAGGGCTAGTCAGTTGGTCTTATAACAGCAGAGGAGAAGTTGTTCCTAAATCTGGTGGTACAGGTATGTGCTTTCAAGTTTTTTGTATTCCCTGCCTGGCGGTAGAGAGGATGAAAATAGTTCGTGATCATATTATTTGTTTTTCCAAAGAAGGCTGTGGAGGCCAAGTCAATGGATAGATTCTTGATTAGTACGGGTGTCAGGGGTTATGGAGAATGGGGTTAAGCGGGAAAGATAGATCAGCCATGATTGAAGGGCGGAATGGACGATGGGCCGAATGGTCTAATTCTGCTCTGAGACCTTATGAATTTATGAGGGGGAGTCTTATAGGATGAGGGGGGGTCTTATAGGATGAGGGGGATCATGTAAAATTATAAAAGGACTGGACAAGCTAGATGCAGGAAAAAAGTTCCCAATGTTGAGCGGGTCCAGAACCAGGGGCCACAGTCTTAGAATAAAAGGGAGGTCAATTAATACTGAGGTGAGAAAAAAATGTTTTCACCCAGAGAGTTGTGAATTTGTGGAATTCCCTGCCACAGAGGGCAGTGGAGGCCAAATCACTGGATGGATTTAAGAGAGAGTTAGATAGAGCTCTAGGGGCTAGTGGAATCAAGGGATATGGGGAGAAGGCAGAACGGGTTATTTATAGGGGACGATCAGCCATGATCACAATGAATGGCGGTGCTGGCCCAGGGCCGAATGGCCTCCTCCTGCACCTATTTTCTATGTTTCAATGTTTCTATGTTTGGTCGTACATGCTTTTAAGCATTTATATCATTGGCCCGATGAGAGGAGGAAAAAGAGGGAGTGACTGGGGTTTGGTAGTCAGGGGCAGGACATAGGTATTGAAGGGAGTGTGTCACTCATCAGCATTTAGATCAGGTTGTATATATTGTGTAAGGCACTGGAATTTCAAAACCTTAATGCCTTCTAGAAATATGATTCCACAACAGTGTTATGACAAAGAGAGATACCAAGAAAGTTTAGTTTAGATTAGACTAACAGCGTGGAAACAGGCCCTTCGGCCCACCGAGTCCACGCCGACCAGCAATCCCCACACATTAACGCTATTCTACCCACATGAGGGACAATTTACATTTATAGCAAACCAATTAACCTTCAATCCTGTACATCTTTGGAGTGTGGGAGGAAACCAAAGATTTCGGATAAAACCTAAGTGGTCACGGGGAGGATGTACTAACTCCATACAGACAGCACCCATAGTCGGGATTGAACCCGAATCTCTGGCGCTGCAAGCGCTGTAAAGCAGCAACTCTACCGCTGCGCCACCATGCTGCTGCTGTATTCCTTCCAACCTTTTTGTATCTAAGCCTTTAACCAAAGGTAAGAAAATGTAGTCTATTGTCCCTGCAATAATAGGGCACTTTTTTAAATTTTAATTCAATATACTCATCTAAAGTAGTTGCTGGTGTCTTTGGGTCAAATGGATTTCTGATTTTGTTTTTGCTGTGTTTTACGTTGCAACTCAAACTAGCAACATTTTTCAGAAATAACCATGTAACCGAACGTTGACAAGGACGGCCTAAAACATTTCACAAACATTTCAGTGGATGACTGATCAAGAAATAATAATAATTTAATTAAACAAGTTAATTAAGGACAAATGCCAGAAATAACAAACCAAAGAAAGTGCTGAGGTTGCTGAAAATGAAAAAAACAAAATACTGCAATTCTTGAACAAATCAGGCAATATCTATGAAAGGTCATCGTACTAAATCTTTAATTCTGTCTCTCTTTCCACAATGCTGCTCAAGTGTTTCCAACATTCTTATATCAGGGTGAATCAGGGTTAATATTGCAGTTACGTAGGAGGGAACTGCAGATGTTGGTTTAAAACAAAGATAGACACAAAAAGCTGACGTAACTCAGCGGTTCAGACAGCATCTCTGGAGAGAAGGAATGGGACTACTGCAGCTGGGACATTGTTGGCCGGTGTGGGCGAGTTGGGCCGATGGCACTCTGGCACCCTATGAATCTATGACTCATGAACACGGAGGTTAACTAATTTTCCTTTCATCCTTTTTATTTCTAAGCCTTTACTAATGTAAGTATTTAGGGTGGCACGGTGGTGCAGCAGTAGAGTTGCTGCCTTACAGCGATTACAGCGCCAGAGTTCCGGGTTCGATCCTGACTACAGGTGCTGTCTGTACGGAGTTTGTACGTTCTCCCCATGACCATGCGGGTTTTCTCCGAGATCCTCCCACACTCCAAAGATGTACAGGTTTGTAGGTTAATTGGTTTGGTATGTGTAAAAATTGTCCCTAATGTGTGCGTCGGGTAGTGTTAATGTGCGGGGGATCCCTGGTTGGTGCGGACTCGGTGGGCTGAAGGGCCTGTTCCCGCACTGTATCTCTAAAATATACCAAACTAAACTAAAGGAGAGAAAATGTAGTCACAACTGCGTATTGTCCCAGCAAAATTAGACCACTTTTTAATTTAATTCAATGTACTCATCCAAACCAATCAAATTGACATCATTAAGTTTTGGATGTGAACTATTCGGGTTAGGTTTCTTCATTGGATTTGAACTTTCATGTAATACGTCAAAAATTATCAAGTAAGACTGATGATCTGAAGATTGTAATCAATACAGCAGGTATTGGTGAAAACTATAAGAAACAAGCGAAAACTAAACTACTGCAGTCCTGATCCGTCTTTGATCTTAACATGTTTCAATTTTCATACCGAGCCTCACGAGATCAATTCCAGTTCCAATACATTTGGTTCAAGTATATTTGATCCTCGCAAAGCCTGTCACTTATTTAGTTTACTTTAGTTTAGTTTAGAGATACAGCGCAGAAACAGGCCCTGCGGCCCTCGAGTCCGCGTCAACCAGCGATCCCCGCACATTAACACTATCCTACACACTCTGGGGACAATTTTACATTTTATAGCAAGCCAATTAACCTGCAAACCTGTACGTCTTTGGAGTGTGGGAGGAAACCAAAGATCTCGGAGAAAACCCACGCAGGTCACGGGGAGAACGTACAAACTCCATACAGACCTCATCAGGAGTCAGCATCGAATCCGAGTCTCTGGTGCAGTAAGGCAGTAGCTATACTGCCACACCACTATAGACAAAGTTATTAAATGAGATAAAGTCATGTGAATCGCATGGTCCATGCTTGAATATAGTGAATACATATAGATTGTTGCAGAGGAGTTACTGAATGAGGAAGAGTGTTGATTTCTATATAAAATCTCAGGTTGGGACACTCCACGGAAACCTCACATAATCTCTCTTTTTCACATTTTACCCTTCCATTTCTCTATGTCTCCCTCTCCCTTGACTCTCAGTCTGAAGACGGTCTCGACCCGAAGCGTCACCCATTCCTTCTAGCCAGGAATGCTGCCTGTCCCGCTGAGTTACTCCAGCATTTTGTGACATAGGAACTTTATTTCAGACACCTAGTTGTCCCAGATTGGTAAAAGAAGATGAGCATTCTCTTTGAATGCCGCCATCCATATATAATATTTCTGGAGCTAGGTTGACAAGTCCAGGATTTTGGCCCAGCATCCATGAAGGGTTGTCCTAATGCTTCCAAGATGGAATAGGATGTAACTAGATAGGACAGCCAACATTGTCACAATATTCAAAATAAGAATGAGACAGGAAATTATTGCAGACAGTACAGTTTTAAAATGAAATGGTTTGAGCAGTTTAGACTTCAGACTTTTAGTTGAGAGTTTAGAGCTACAGCGTGGAAACAGGCCCTTCAGCCCACTGAGTCCGCGCTAATCAGCGATCACCACGTATACTATCACTTATCTATGCACGAGGGACAATTTTGTACAATTTTACTGAAGCCAATGAACCTACAAAGCTATACGTCTTTGGGATGTGGGAGGAAACTGGAGCAGCCGGTGGAAACCTACATGGTCACAGGGAGAACGTTCAAGTTCAAGTTCAAGTTTAGTTTATTCGTCACATACACATGCGGGATGTGCAGTGAAATGAAAAGTGGCATTAGATTTTCTATTCCATTACTTTCAAAGGCCAGGGAGAAATTCACAGAATTCATGGATTTGGTTTTCTATACACAACATTTGCACAATGCTTGCGGATTGTGCAAAAAAACTACAAAACAGAATGGAATAAAATCACATATTCACATATTACATATTTGTGGGAGGAAAAAAAAGAAAAAAACAGCAATTTTAAAAAGACACCACACTACAGTAAATTGGTACATTAAAGTTAGTCCCTGGTGAGATAGGAGTTTACAACCCTAATGGAACAAACTCCATACAGACATCACCCATAGTCAGGATCGAACCCGGGTCCCTGGCGCTGTAAGGCAGCTACTCTACCGCTGTGCCACCGTGCCACACTATTAGCAGTTAGCTAATTCAGTGATTTCCGTTCCATATTTGAATCCCATGAAGCAAACAAATATGCTTGTAATTATATTATAGAATTCCCTGGACAAAAAAAGCCATGCAGCTCAACAATTCAATTATATTCCTTCAAAACCTATCATCGCATCTTCAGACCTCATCTCTTAAATGCCTTTTTGTTGTCGATCTCAACCAGTCCTTGTGGTAGCAAGGTCCACATTGGTATGTGACTACAGGGAATCATTATTGCTGCATTAAAGAAACATCACATATGTGGTTATTGTGATTTGAGAACAAAAAGTAGCTTGGATACCAAAACACAATGGAGACTACATGCCTGTTTTTCAAGTGAGTAGTATTTGTGGATTACAACTTCTCGCAGTTTAATAATGTAAAGTCAATATTAAATTGATAAATTAGATTTTCTATTCCATTACTTTCAAAGGCCAGGGAGAAATTCACAGAATTCATGGATTTGGTTTTCTATACACAACATTGATAGGAACCCATGTAAAATGCATCACAGTGTTGTGGTAAAATTGCTTAGAGATGAGACTATAATTATTCAGCTCTCTCAGGAGATCTCAAATGTCAGAGAGATCTCATGGCAAAGTTGAAACCCCTGATCCGTTGGAAAAGCATTTGAGCGGGGGAATTAGGAGTTCTTCTCTGAACCACACTGCAAGTTGAGGTAGGAGCTTGCCATCCTCATCAAAGAAGAGCCAGGGTTGACGACAATACGTGAAATGTCCATGTGCATGTGAAAAATATCTTGCTGTTGGGAGCATGAGTAGACCACTGGTGGCAGTTCAATTATTTTAAAAGATGGGTGTTGAAAAAATGACAAATAAGTAACGAGTGACATCTTGCCACTCGTTTCCTGGGATGTCAGGACTTTCATATGAAGAAAGACTGGAAAGACTCGGCTTGTACTCGCTAGAATTTAGAAGACTGAGGGGGAATCTTATAGAAACTTACAAAATTCTTAAGGGGTTGGACAGGCTAGATGCAGGAAGATTGTTCCCGATTTTGGGGAAGTACAGAACAAGGGGTCACAGTTTAAGGATAAGGGGAAATCTTTTAGGACCGAGATGAGAAAAACATTTTTCACACAGAGAGTGGTGAATCTCTGGAATTCTCTGCCACAGAAGATAGTTGAGGCCAGTTCATTGGCTATATTTAAGAGGGAGATAGATGTGGCCCTTGTGGCTAAAGGGATCAGGGGGTATGGAGAGAAGGCAGGTACAGGATACTGAGTTGGATGATCAGCCATGATCATATTGAATGGCGGTGTAGGCTCGAAGAGCCGAATGGCCTACTCCTGCACCTAATTTCTATGTTTCTATGTTACATAATATTTCAAATAAGAAACAATAGGAGTTGACCACAACAACACCAGGATGTTGGAGAGTGTGAATGGGAGAGACTACAAGGTAATATAGAGTGTTGGAGGGACTGATTATTTCAATAACGTTGAGTGGAATCAGATTCACGTGGACATTTCAGAATGTAAATAAATATGGTGTGGGAATTACATGGGAGTTGAAATGGCGTACAACTAGGAACTCAAGATGGCCATTGGAGGCACAGCGCAGGTACTCTGCAAACCCGTCGCCTGCTTTGTGCTTGGACTCACCAATGTAGAGGCCACAATGGGTGCAGCAAATCCAGTGGACGAGACTGGAGGAGGTGCTCGCGAATCTTCGCTTCACTAGGACGACTGTGTGGGAAGGAACTGCAGATGCTGGTTTAAAACAAAGATAGACACAAAAGGCTGGAGTAACTCAGCGGGACAGGCAGCATCTCTGGAGAGAAGGAATGGGTGACGTTTCGGGTCGAGACCCTTCTTCAGACCGAACGACTGTTTGGGTTCCTGGATGGAGGGTGAGGGCAGATGTGTAGGTACAAGAGTTACAACCCCTTGTGGGTGGAGGGGCAATGAGGGGGTAGGGTGAGGAGGGATGAAGAGACCAGGGTCATGGAGGGAGTTGTCCTTGTAGAAGGTGCAAGGAGCCTTTAAAACCAAAATTGATAGGCTGTTGATTAGTAAAGTTGTCAATGGTTACGGGAGAAAGCAGAGAATGGGGTTGCGAGGGAAAGATAGAGCAGCCATGATTGAATGGCAGAGGAGACGTGATGGGCCGAATGGCCTCATCATGCTCCTATGACTTATGAAATTAATAATTTGAGAGCAGACAGTCTTTCTTCCCTCTCCACTCTCACTCTTCATGCAGCTACTTGATTTGAAGCATCGACAATTCCGTTCCCCCCACAGACGCTGCCCGACCAGCAGAGTTCCTCCTGAGGTTTGCCTTTTGGTCCAGATTCCAGCATTTGCAGTCCCTTGTGTTTCTGTCACCATTTCACCTCAGTGTAGATGTTGGTCATGCATCAGTGGGATGTGGGAATGTTGTGTGAAATGAGAGTGTGTTCTAGATCACCAGATTAGCTGTTCCACTATTTGTTGGAAGCCAGGATTGTTGCAACATCTTTTCCCTGAGCCCACTGATGTGTCAGGAGCTGACCGGAGCAGGCAGCTTGGCCTTTCCTCAGCTTCTGCTCTGCTCCTTCCTCTTGGTCAGTGGTAGCCCATCCCACCTGCTCCGAAACAAATAGTCTGATTGATAGCAGATTCTACAAAATCTTGTGCAATCCCGGCATTAGAGCAATGCAGCTACGTTTGTATTTGTGCATGCTGTTGTACATGGAAATAACTGTGTACATTGCCACACTGATGATAAGAATTTACTGAATAAGATAGGGCAGGCTTGGAGGGATAGGAGCCAAACGCTGGTGTAGCTGAGACATGTTGGCCAGAGTGGGCAAGTTGGGCCAAAGGGCCTGTCTCCACATTGTATCACTCTATCACTCTATGAATAAATGTTCTGCTTTTAATTTAGGTCAAATGGATTTACAGTTAATGAGGCCACATTCTTCACTGAACATTTTGTGCCATTATGAAACTTCAAGTGTTTTCCTGAGAGTAATAATTTTGCCGACAGTGTCACAACAGAGAGGATTGCGGAGACTTCTATTTATTTCTAAACCTACCACGCTCTGTTTCCACTCCACTTTCTCATTCCACTGTATATATTACTGGCCCATATTTCTCACATCGGGATCAGTACCTGGTCTTCTAAATAATTCTCGGGACCTGAATGCCTGTTATTTGTACTTTGACATTTATAAATCCGACCCTGGTTTGCACAAGTGCAGAGGTTTAAATGCCCCCTTAGCACAGTTAACAGCTGCTCAGTCTTATTATCACTTTTGCTGCTTCATTGATCACACTGTGATGTAGACATTTCAGGGTAATTTCCTCCCACTAATGAAACTAGCAATATTGGAGCTTAATGATTAGCCATTAATGCTGTGAAAAACCCTTGAATAACTCGCAGTTAACCCCTGAAAAAAAAATAAGAGCAGCAGTTTCCGGCTAGTTTTAGGTGTTGGCTTGGTTTATTTGGTATTAAATGAGACAGAGTCAAAGATTCTTAAGGGCCTGTCCCACTCGGGCGTCATGTGCGTGTCATTTACGCGTCACGACGCACGACGTGCATTACGCGCGCATGTTACGTGGTGACATAGGCAGTGACGCGCGGTTGCGCGCGGCTCCCCAGGATTTTGGGATTCACAAAATCTTCACGTGCCACCTGCATGGCACGCAAATGACGCCTAAGTGGGACAGGCCCTTTACCCGTCTCCTGGAGAGTAGTGCGAAGGGAATGCCTTTGTCTGATGTATTGTACCTCACAAACATCAAGTCAAGACTTTGTCCAGTTAGCATCAAAGATCACAGCCAGAGTTAGCAGGTTTTGCAGAGTATCATGTCCAATTGTTTCTCCATCTAACGACAGCACTAAAAGCAGTTTTAATGAGAACTGTACTCGAAACACGAAATGCCAAAAAAACTATCAAAGTCAGACAATATCAGTAAAGGCAGGAGCAGAAGATAGACACAAAAATCTAGAGTAACTCAGCGGGACAGGCAGCATCTGTGGAGAGAAGGAATGGGTGACGTTTCGGGTCGAGACCCTTCGACTTCACCAAGATGAGGAAAAACCTTTTCACCCAGAGAGTTGTACATCTGTGGAATTCTCTGACACACAAGGCAGTGGAAACCAATTCACTGGATGTTTTCAACCGAGAGTTAGATTTAGCTCTTGGGGCTAAAGGAATCAAGGGATATGGGGAGAAAGCAGGAACGGGGAACTGATTTTGGATGATCAGCCATGATCATATTGAATGGCGGTGCTGGCTCGAAGGGCCGAATAGCGTACTCCTGCACCTGTTTTTCTATGTTTTCAATGTTTCTATGGTTTAAACCAGCATCTGCAGTTCCTTCCTACACAAGATAGGAACAGAGTTGACAATCTTGTTGACAAAAATTGATAGGATGCTGGTTCCTTCAGCTGGGAGTTGAGAACCAAGAATAAAGGTATCAGGGTAAGTGGCTATTTTGGACTATTAGGATGAGAAGAAACACTTTTGCGTGGATTGTCAATTTCCTGGGTGATGGGTGGAGTGAATGACAAAGGCTAGAGCTGTAACAGAGATAAAAGTGTGTCAGGTAAAAAGACAAGAGGAGGCCTCTTTCTGACAATGGAGGAGGCCAGGGAGAGAAAGGTCGATATGAGAATGGAAAGGGGCATTAAAATGTTTAGCACCTCGAGCCTTTGACACCAACTCCACCCGTCTGCCATTCAACCACCCCCTCACCTGTATCCACCTATCACTTACCAGGCTTAGTCCCGCCTCCATCCCTCTTTTCCAGCTTTCTCCCTTCGATTCCAATCTGTGGGAAGAAGGATCCCAATCCGAAACATTGTTTTTCCATTTCCCTCCACAAATGCTGCCTGACTCACTGAGATCCTCCAGCACTTTGTGTTTTGGTCTTGAATTCTCTATCTCCATGGTCTGAAACTGCAACCGAGAAGAAAGTGCCTGGCACTCTTGCCTTTATCGGTCACGGTATTGAGTACAGGAGTTAGGAGAAAGTCATGTTTCAACTGTACAAATTGTTACTGAGACCATACTTAGAGTACTTTAGTTTTAGTTTGGAGATACAGCGCGGAAACAGGCCCTTCGGCCCACCGAGCCAGCGCCGACCAGCGACAACATCCAACACACATTAGGGATACACTTTTACCAGCCCAATTACCCCACAAACCTGTACGTCTTTGGAATGTGAGTCGAAACCAAAGATCTTGGAGTAAACCCATGCGGTCATGGGGAGAATGTACAAACTTTGTATAGACAGCACCCATAGGCGGCAACCACCGTCAGGCAGCAACTCTACCATGCTCTACCGCTGCTCCACCATGCTGTACTGTAGCAGTTCTGGCTTCTGGCTACAGGAAGGATGTCTTCAGTTGGAAAGATTCACGAGAATGTGACCGATATTGAGTTTTAAAGAGAGCTGGATAAATTGGGACTCCTTTTTCTGGAGCATAGATGGTTGAGTGGTGACTTATGGAAGTATATAAATCTTGAGGGGCAGGGATAAGGTGAGTGATCAAAGGCTTTTTCCCAGAGGAGGGGGATTTTAAAACTATAGGCATGAGCCACGATTGACAATGCAATGTCCTAAATTTATGTTGAAATGCCTATGTGCTTCATAGAAACGTAGAAACATAGAAAGTAGGTGCAGGAGTAGGCCATTTGGCCCTTTGAGCCAGCACCGCCATTCAACATGATCATGGCAGATCATCCAGAATCAGTACCCTGTTCCTGCTTTCTCCACATTTCCCTTGATTCCACTAGCCCTAAGAACGTTATCTAACTCTCTCTTGAATAAATCAAGTGAATTGGCCTCCACTGCCTTCTGTGGCAGAGAATTCCACAGATTCACAACTCTCTGGGTGAAAACGTTTCCCCCCATCTCAGTCCTAAATGGCCAACCCCTTATTCTCAATCTGTGACCCCTAGTTCTGGATGCCACCAACATCGGGAAAATTTATCCTGCATCTGGCCTGTCCAATCCCTTAAGAATGTTGTATATTTCTATAAGATATCCTCTCATCCTTGTAAATATAAGCCCAGTTGACCCACTCTTCATTCTGTGCAGGGTTGCTGAAGGTATCAATTGAGAGTTTTCAAAGAAAGCTATCATTTAGTCAAATATTTCTATATTTAAATATGATTGTGTAATCATCGTATGCTCTGAGAATTATTTGGCTTTGTGCACATCCTATTAATCCCTGCACCTTTTTGGAAAATGCTACCAAAAGGTACCAGTAGGAGGTCCAAATGCAGTTGTACAGGGCCCTGGTGAGACCACACCTGGACTATTGTGTGCAATTTTGGTCTCCTAATTTAAGGAAGGACATTCTTGCTATTGAGGGAGTGAAGCGTAGGTTCACCAGGTTAATTCCCAGGTTGGCAGGACTGACGTATGATGAAATCGACTGGGCTTGTATCCTCTGGAATTTGGGATGAGAGGGGATCTTATAGAAACATATAACATTCTTAGAGGATTGGACAGGGTAGATGCAGGAAAAATGTTCCCAAAGTAGGGGGAGTCACAATTTAATAATAAGGGGTAGGCCATTTAGGACTGAGGTGAGGAAAAACTTTTTCACCCTGAGAGTTGTGAATCTGTGGAATTCTCTGCCACAGAAGGCAGTGGAGGCCAATTCACTGGTTGTTTTCAAGAGAGAGCTGGATTTAGCTCTTTGAGCAAAGGGAATCAAGGGATAAGCAGGCAGGTTTGCTGATGCTACACGGGTTTAAACTAAATAGCGGGAGGAAGGAGTTGACAAATTGGGTGTAAGAATGGAGTTAAAGGGAAAGAGAGTACAGGAAAAATTACGAAGGACACACAAATTAATGGGACGAAAATTAATGAAGGGATAAGAGAGTAAGGTCAGGTGAAAGAGGAACCGGTGTGAGAGGGGAGGTGAATACCAAATTAAAAGTGTTATACGTGAATGCGCGAAGTATAAGAAATAAAGTGGATGAGCTTGAAGCTCAGTTAGAAATTAGTAAGTATGATGTTGTGGGAATTACACAGACATGGCTGCTAGAGGGTCAGAGCTGGGAACTGAATATTCAGGGGTATATGTCTTATCGAAAAGACAGACAGGTGGGCAGAGTGGGAGGGGTAGCTCTGTTGGTGAGGAATGAAATTCAGTCCCTTGCGAGGGATGACATGGAATCAGAAGATGTAGAGTAATTGTGGTTAGAACTGAGAAATTGTAAGGGTATAAAGACCCTAATAGGAATTATCTACAGGCACCCAAACAGTAGCCTGGATATAGGGTGCAAGTTGCATCAGGAGTTAAAATTAGTATGTAACAAAGGTAATGCTACGGTGGTTATGGGAGATTTTAACATGCGGGTAGACTGGGAAATCAGGTTGGTACTGGATCCCAAGAAAGGGAGTTTGTAGAATGCCTCCGAGATGGATTCTTCGAGCAGCTTGTACTGGAGTCTACCAGGGAGAAGGCAATTCTGGATTTAGTGTTATGTAATGAATCGGATTTGGAACTCATTACCATAAGGTAAAGGAACCATAATGAGGTAATGACCATAACATAATAAGTTTCAATCCGCAATTTGAGAGGGAGAAGGTAAAATCGGAAGTGTCAGTATTGCAGTTGAACAAAGGGGACTATGGAGGCATGAGGGAGGAGCTGGCCAAAGTTGACTGGAAAGGGATCCTAGCAGGGATAACGGTGGAACAGCAATGGCAGGTGTTTCTGGGAATAATCCAGAAGATGCAGGGTAATTTCATTCCAAAGAGGAAGAAAGATTCTAAGGGGAGTAAGAGGTGACCGTGGCTGACAAGGGAAGTCAAGGACAGTATGAAAATAAAAAATAAGATGTATAACCTAGCAAAGATGAGTGGGAAGCCAGAGGATTAGAAAACGTTTAAAGATCAACAGAAGGTAACTAAAAAGGGAGGTACACAAAATTGCTGGAGGAACTCAGCGGGTGCAGCAGCATCTATGGAGCGAAGGAAATAGGCGACGTTTCGGGCCGAAACCCTTCGTCTGAAGAAGGGTTTCGGCCCGAAACGTCGCCTATTTCCTTCGCTCCATAGATGCTGCTGCACCCGCTGAGTTCCTCCAGCAATTTTGTGTACCTTCGATATTCCAGCATCTGCAGTTCCCTTTTGAAAACTAAAAAGGGAGAATAGATGAAGTACAAAAGTAAGCTAGCTTAGCATATAAAGGAGGAAAGTAAAAGCTTCTTTAGGTATGTGAAGAGAAAAAAATTAGTTAAGACAAATGTGGGTCCCTTGAAGACAGAAACAGGTGAATTTATTATGGGGAAGAAGGAAATGGCAGACGAGTTGAACAGGTACTTTGGATCTGTCTTCACTAAGGAAGACACAATCTCCCAGATGTACTAGGGAACAGAGGACCTAGGGTAATGGAGGAACTGAAGGAAATTCACATTAGTCAGAAAATGGTGTTGGGTAGACTGATGGGACTGAAGGCTGATAAATCCCCAGGGCCTGATGGTCTGCATCCCAAGGTACTCAAGGAGGTAGGTCTAGAAATTGCGGACGCATTGGTGATCATTTCCCAATGTTCTATAGATTCTGGATCAGTTCCTGTGGATTGGAGGGTAGCTAATGTTATCCCACTTTTCAAGAAAGGAAGGAGAAAGAAAGCAGGGAATTATAGACCAGTTAGCCTGACATCGGTGGGTGGTGGGGAAGATGCTGGAGTCGATTATCAAAGATGTGATAGTGGCGTATTTGGGTAGCAGTAACAGGATCTGTTCAAGTCAGCATGGATTTACCAAGGGGAAATTATGCTTGACAGATGTTTTGAGGATATAACATGTAAAATGGAAATGGGAGAGCCAGTGGATGTAGTGTACCTGGACTTTCAGAAAGCCTTTTATAAGGTCCCACTCAGGGGATTAGTGGGCATAATTAGGACACATGGTATTGGGGGTAGAGTGCTGACATGGATAGAAAATTGGTTGGCAGACTGGAAACAAAGAGTAGGGATTAACGGGTCCCTTTCAGAATGGCAGGCGGTGACTAGTGGGGTACCGCAAGGCTCGGTGCTGGGACCCCGCAGCTATTTACAATATACATTATTGATTTAGATGAAGGGATTAAAAGTAACATTAGCAAATTGCAGATGACACAAAGCTGGGTGGCAGTGTGAACTGTGAAGAGGATGCTATGAGGATGCAGAGTGACTTGGACAGGTTGGTTGAGCGGGCAGATGCTTGGCAGATGCAGTATAATGTGGATAAATGTGGGGTCATACACTTTGGAGGAAAGAATGGGGAAGGCAGATTATTATCTGAATTGTGAAAAGTTGGGAAAAGGGGAAGTACAATGGGATCTGGGGGTCCTTGTTCATCAGTCACTGAAAGTAAGCATACAGGTACAACAGGCAGTGAAGAAAGCAAATGGCATATTGGCCTTCATAACAAGAGGATTCGAATATAGGAGCAATGAGGTCCTTCTGCATTTGTACAAGGCCCTGGTGAGGCCACACCTGGAGTATTGTGTACAGTTTTGGTCTCCTAATTTGAGGAAGGGCATTCTTGCTATTGAGGGAGTGCAGCGTAGGTTCACGAGGTTAATTCCCGGGATGGCAGGACTGTCATATGATGAAAGAATGGAGCGACAGGTGCTTGTATTCACTGGAATTTAGGATGAGGGGGGATCTTATAGAAACATATACAATTGTTTACGGGATTGGACACGCTAGACGCAGGAAACATATTCCCGAAGTTGGGGAAATTCAGAACCAGGGGCCACAGTATAAGAGTAAGGGGTATGCCATTGAGAACTGAGATGAGGAAAAACATTTTTCACACAGAGAGTTGGCAATGTGTGGAATCCTTTGCCTCAGAAGGCAGTGGAGGTCGATTCACTGGATGCATTCAAAAGAGAGTTTGATAGAGCTCTTAGGGCTAGCGGAATCAAGGGTTATGGGGAGAAGGCAGGAATGTGGTACTGATTGTGGATGATCAGCCATGATCACATTGAATGGTGGTGCTGGCTCGAAGGGCTGAATGGCCTACCTCTGCACCTATTGTTTATGCATCTATGATATGGGGATAAAGCTGGGACGGGGTACTGATTTTGGATGATCAGCCATGATCATATTGAATGGCAGTGCTGGCTCGAAGGGTCGAATGGCCTACTCCTGCACCTATTGTCTATGTTCCGATATTTCTCAAAGGAACCCAATAAAAGATTTGCCTTCTATTTCATTTTTCCAATGTCGTCACGTCCCAGGAAGCTGCAAAACTAATTACTTTTGAAACATTACGTTTGTTGGATTATAGGAAATGTGGCAACCAGCAAATGGATGAATTATTGGCCAGATCATACGTTTCAGCTGTTGATTGAGGGAAAAATGGTGAACAGAACAGTGATAGAAGCTTCACTCTTTAAATGTCACCAAGGATCTTCGCTGTGTACCTGGGATAACAGACAGCGTCTTCGATATATTGTGTCATTCAAAAGACAACATCTCCCACAAGGCTATACCAAGTACTGCACTGAGATGTCAGTCTAGATTACAGTCAAGTTAAGAGTCAAGGGTAGTTAATTGTCATATGTACTGACAATGGAACAACATAAAGGACAAATAACACCAAACACATACAGTAGATAACAGACAAAAAAACATTAATGCATTTACATGTGCTAAAAAGTCCCAAGTCCTTATTTCGAGGTGGATCTGTGGAATTTTGGTGGTGAATCTTTGAAATTCTTTGCCACAGCTTTGGAAGCAAAGTCAGTGGATATTTTTAAGGCAGAGATAGATAGATTTCTGATTAGTACGGGTGTCAGAGGTTATGGGGAGAAGGCAGGAGAATGGGGTTAGGAGGGAGAGATAGATCAGCCATAGTAGACCTGATGGACCGAATGGCCTAATTCTGCTCCCATCACCTATGATCTTCGTGCAGCCCGAGGCTATCCATAGTTTGTAATTGAAGTTAGTGTTGTGTAGTGTTCAAGAGCTTGATGGTTGTTGGGAATAAGCTTTTCTTGAATCTGGTGGTCATGGTTTTCAAACTCTTACACTTTCTTCCTGATGGTAAGAGTGAAAGCACAACCCGGGGTGGTGTGGGTTTTGATGACGCTAGCTGCCTTTTTGAGGCAGCACCTCCTACAGATCCCTGCTAAGGCGGGGAGTTCAGTACCCATGATGAACACAAGAGCGACGGAATCTCACCGTCCGTACCAAATCTCATGGTGGATTACTAGACATAATATGTACCGTGATCAGGCATATCATATCATTTCAGGCAGATCAAACGTAACCCCACTTTTTAAGAAGGGAGGGAGAGAGAAAACGGGGAATTACAGACCAGTTAGTCTAACATCGGTAGTGGGGAAACTGCTAGAGTCAGTTATTAAAGATGGGATAGCAGCACATTTGGAAAGTGGTGAAATCATTGGACAAAGTCAGCATGGATTTACAAAAGGTAAAACATGTCTGACGAATCTTATAGAATTTTTCGAGGATGTAACTAGTAGCGTGGATAGGGGAGAACCAGTGGATGTGGTGTATCTGGACTTCCAGAAGGCTTTCGACAAGGTCCCACATAAGAGATTAGTATACAAACTTAAAGCACACGGCATTGGGGGTTCAGTATTGATGTGGATAGAGAACTGGCTGGCAAACAGGAAGCAAAGAGTAGGAGTAAACGGGTCCTTTTCACAATGGCAGGCAGTGACTAGTGGGGTACCGCAAGGCTCAGTGCTGGGACCCCAGCTGTTTACAATATATATTAATGATCTGGATGAGGGAATTGAAGGCAATATCTCCAAGTTTGCGGATGACACTAAGCTGGGGGGCAGTGTTAGCTGTGAGGAGGATGCTAGGAGACTGCAAGGTGACTTGGATAGGCTGGGTGAGTGGGCAAATGTTTGGCAGATGCAGTATAATGTGGATAAATGTGAGGTTCTCCATTTTGGAGGCAAAAACAGGAAAGCAGACTATTATCTAAATGGTGGCCGACTAGGAAAAGGGGAGATGCAGCGAGACCTGGGTGTCATGGTACACCAGTCATTGAAAGTGGGCATGCAGGTGCAGCAGGCAGTGAAGAAAGCGAATGGTATGTTAGCTTTCATAGCAAAAGGATTTGAGTATAGGAGCAGGGAGGTTCTACTGCAGTTGTACAGGGTCTTGGTGAGACCACACCTGGAGTATTGCGTACAGTTTTGGTCTCCAAATCTGAGGAAGGACATTATTGCCATAGAGGGAGTGCAGAGAAGGTTCACCAGACTGATTCCTGGGATGTCAGGACTGTCTTATGAAGAAAGACTGGATAGACTTGGTTTATACTCTCTAGAATTTAGGAGATTGAGAGGGGATCTTATAGAAACTTACAAAATTCTTAAGGGGTTGGACAGGCTAGATGCAGGAAGATTGCTCCCAATGTTGGGGAAGTCCAGGACAAGGGGTCACAGCTTAAGGATAAGGGGGAAATCCTTTAAAACCGAGATGAGAAGAACTTTTTTCACACAGAGAGTGGTGAATCTCTGGAACTCTCTGCCACAGAGGGTAGTCGAGGCCAGTTCATTGGCTATATTTAAGAGGGAGTTAGATGTGGCCCTTGTTGCTAAGGGGATCAGAGGGTATGGAGAGAAGGCAGGTACGGGATACTGAGTTGGATGAGCAGCCATGATCATATTGAATGGCGGTGCAGGCTCGAAGGGCCGAATGGCCTACTCCTGCACCTAATTTCTATGTTTCTATATACTGTAGATAATTCATTGGATGCTGATTTGTGAAGTTGAAGAAGCTGAACACTTGCCAGGCTTTGCACCACCTCCACCTTCCTTTTCCAGCTGACTTCCCCCGACCCGATCATTTTGAAGAAGTGTCCGTACCCAACACGTCATCCGCCCATTTCTGCGTCCGCTGCTTCTTGCGTCTCTGTTCACAAATCCTGTGCTACAAATTGTTGCTTCAACATAACTTCAACAACCTGTTCTGAGTGTCACTTTTGTACACTAAAGGGCCTGTCCCACTGCGGCGACCTAATCTGCGAGTTTAGAAGAGTTTTCCCTCGACTCAAACTCGCAGCATGGTCGACACGAGGTCCTAGGAGGTCGTATGAGGTGGGTGGAACTCTCCTTCATGCTCGAGGGAAGTTCCCGCCTACTCGGGGCCTCAGCTGGCGCGCGGAAAATTTTCCGCGAGTAAACTTTGGACGGCACGGTTCTTTTTGACTCGTAGTGCAGTGCAGTGGGGTCGCTATTTAGTTACAGGCAGTCGAGGGCAGCCGTAGGCAATCTCCTTTGTTGACCGGCCATTTTGATTGGATCATTGGAGTTTCACGACCTAGGAAGACCTACCAGTAAGTAAAATGTCCGTTAAACTTTATTAAACTTCTTAAAAGTGTCTCCACTCCTTCTCCCCCCTCCCCTTCTCTCCCCTTCTCTCCCCTTCTCTCCCCTTCTCTCCCCTTCTCTCCCCTTCTCTCCCCTTCTCTCCCCTTCTCTCCCCTTCTGTCTCCCTTCTGTCTCCCTTCTCTCCCCTTCTCTCCCCCCCCCCCCCCCCCCCCACTCTCTAAAGGGCTTACGGTACTGTGTGGCAGCCGTTTACCTTCCTCTTCATCGCTGGCCCTGGCTCCCACATTCGCGTTGGTGTGTGTATGCATGTGTGCGGCTGGTAGATGCAGCTCGCGGTTGGTCGATCCAGCTCGGGGCTTTCCAGGCGAGTGCCCTCGAGCTTGAAGGTCGAAGGCACTCTTCTGGACTCGTGGATTAGGTCGTCCAATTGGGACAGGCCCTTAAATTCAACATACAATTGAATGCAGGAATGCAAACAAAATTTGGAATGTGAGAGAAAACCGAAGATCTCACAGAAAACCCACGCGGTCACAGGGGGAACGTACAAATCCCATACGGACAGCACCCAGAGTCAGGATCGAACCAGGATCTCTGGCGTTGTAAGGCTGCAACTTTACTGCTGCGCCACCGTGCCACCCTTGTAACTGTACTTTGCTTGTTACCGTCATGTCAGTCGCAACCTCCTCTACATCTATTACGTCTCAACGCTGTCTGTCTTTGTGCCTCTGTTTACTGTATCCTGGATCCTGACAGTGCAGACCGAACTATTTCTCTTTCTGTTGTCACTTTAGAAGTCACCAAGTCATCTCCCCTGACCTTTTCTTCTGGATCATCTCCATGGCTTTCAACGCCAACATTCTCAGGCTGTTTTGTCAAATGCAGGCAATGCCAGATGAGCTGACATTAGAAAGTCATGCCAGCTGTCACACCTTCAGAAAATCGTTGGACTGTTATTGCAATGTCGCCCTTTCCCAAAGCTGTCCAACTCAGCCCGTTCAACAATCCTGTAAGTTGTGAGAGTCACAAAGCCCTTTAACTTGTACATCTCCCCTAGGTTACATACATAGTGTCTCATTGTAGGTTGTGCTGAAGCTTTTGCTTCTCACATAGTTTGAGGACTCTAGTGGTGGCCCAGCTCTTAGACTTCCCGACTTCAGACTTCAGAGATACAGCGCGGAAACAGGCCCTACGGCCCGCCATTTAACCCACAAAGCCGTACGTCTTTGGAGCGTGGGAGGAAACCGGAGCACCCGGACAATACCCACCCAGTCACAGGTGGAGCGTGCAAACTCCACACAGACAGCACCCGAGGCCAGGATCGAACCTGGGCCTCTGGCGCTGTAAGGCGTCAACTAAACCGCTGCGCCACCGTGCTGCTCCAAGTTCTGGAACTACAGTTCTCTGAACATGCCCTGTGATAATGCTGAAACAAATTATAGACCGATCCTCTGAATTGTCGACTGACCCTTTGAACTTTGTGAATATTCCCCTTGTTGTGAGATTGCTGTGACTGTCTGGTTTGGTTCAGTCAGAATGGGTGTCTTTCATGGAATCCAATCTCAGAACTCCTTTTTCACTGGAACTTCTCATCCCGATCTAATTCCTGGATTGTACTTCTTCTCAGGTGCTTGTGTAAGAGTTATTGATGACAGGTTTTATAGCTATCGCAGTGGAATTGCAACCTGTAAACGCAGCTTGTCAGTGTTTGCAAACTAAAGACTTCTTAGCACCTCACAAGCCACCTGTACATAGGTGTATTTGGGGCTAGTGTGAGTGGCTTTGGGTATCATCACTGCCCAATCCTCTGACCACTACACAAAACATACTCCAACGGGACAAGTGGTTCAATTCCATGAATTTCCACAATTGTTGGTGGTATTCACAACCTAAAACTTTAATTATCACCTGCACTCACCTTTCTCCTCTAATGATCTAATCAATCATTTAGCTCCCTCCACAAGTTGGAGACAACCTCCTGCTTATATGCCCAATAGTTTCACTTCATCTCAGCGAAAACATGTTGAGTAATTCAAGATGAACAGGTCAAGCTGACTGGCTGACCTGACTCTGTATTGTTATAGTTGCTTCCGCATCCACGAGGACGACCTTAAATAGTTATTGCTCCCCTTGTCCCTATCACACTCTTTCAGTGGATCATTCAACAGACAAATTGCTGGAGGATTTTAACATCTGAAATCTCTTATCTCTCCAATAGGTACCGTTAGCATTCCTGTTTCCCCACCTCATTACCTCATTACTGTATGTATGCGATCACGAAGGGACCATTCTATAATGTTACCTCCTTGCATCTCAGCCACATGGGGACAGCATTTCCAAGAGCTGTTACCTTAAGGGGCTTGTACCCTGTGTGTAATGTGGCCTAACCCATGGCATTTGTTGCTCCAGGCCATTTTGAATGGCCATTGTGACACCAGCAACCATGGCAAGACTTCCCAACTTTCCACTCAAGATTACCTGTAGGAAGGAATTGCAGACGGGTCGGACAGCATCTCTGGAGAAAAGGAATAGGTGACATTTTGGGTTAAGACTGAAGACTGAAGAATGTCTGAAGTAGGGTCTCGACCCAAAGCGTCACCTATTCCTTCTCTAGAGAGATGCTGCCTAGCCGCTGAGTTACTCCAGCTTTTTGTGTCTATCTTCAGTTGAAACCAACGTCTGCAGTTCCTTCCTGCACCTTTCCATTCATATGGTGGCTTTGTCTCCTGATCTACTTGCAGTATCATGTACTTCAATCATGAAAGAGACCACACTAAGATAACTATCACTGAGAACTTGACTCCGTGTTGCATCTTGGATTTAAGCCCTGAGAAAAGCTTCTCCATAGTCCTAAGTACAACCTCTATATGAGTTGCTTTTCTAGGGACTCCTCAAACATTGTCCACCCAGTTAAATAGTTTTGTCTGAATTCTCTTACCTATCAGTTTGCACACTAAATGATCCTGCATCAAAGAAAGTCGTCTTGCTCATATCTAATCTGATCTCCCATTCACCAATGAATTTTTCACAAACCATTCTGAAGATGGATCACGACTTGAAACGTCGACTGTCTATTCCCTCCACAGGCGCTGCCTGGCCTACTGAGTTCCTCCAGCACTTTGTTTTTTACTTGTAGCTCTTGAAAATCTCTGATGGCTTCTGATTAAAATGTTCCTTGATGGCTTGTACCATATCCTCATATGGGACCTTACCTGCAGTTCCTGGCCCAGTTAAACCAACATGTCTCTAGCCCTGTCACCTTCAAAGGTATCGCTTCTCAGCTGTTATCAGGCAACTGAATCATCCTACCACAACCAGAGAACAGTGCTGAACCACTATCTACCTCATTGGTGACCTTGATCCTCGATCGGACTTTGCTGCCATTACCTTGCAGTAAACGTTATTCCCTGTAGGTGGTTCGATTGGAATCATGTTTTGTCTTTCTGCTGACTGGATAGCAGGCAACAAAAGCTTTCCACTGTACCTCGGTATACATGACAATAAACGAACCTGAACTAAACTAGACTCTTCACTTCACATATTGTTTCTCTGTTCTATGTCCCTCCCCAGAACCTGGACATGATCACTCATCCTCAACAAATATTTCCCCCCTTTTATCTGCATACAGCCCAATGATTGAGTCCATTCATAACTCCTGAATGTATTCAACACAACCACTGCTTACTAGCAGCAGTGCCTAGAAACCTCCTCTATATTTGTCACACTAGTTCATAGTCAGACTGCTCCCCCAAGCAACAGCATCCTAAACATAATATCATTGTGTTGTCTGTGGGCTCTTTAGTGTAGCTGCTTGCATAAGCAAATAAACACAAGAGCTATCCAGGGAACATCCATTATTGGAAGCATTACTCTCGATTAAGTGGTGGTTACTGGTACAATAACGTGCCAAAGTCGCACCACATGGTGTACTGGTTATCAAATGCACTAAATGCTTTTATGCAATAAATTATAGAAAATCAGAAAAAGCTGATCATCTTAAAAAAAACCTTGACATCACTTCATAAGCACTGACGGTTCAAAAATGAGGCCTGAATCTAGACCATCTGACATATTGTTGCTGGGTTCAGCCTAGCTTTTGTACTGGGGAAGTGATCCAGGTTTGCAGAACATCAGCAGTTGAGATATTTTTCATCTATAGAGCAGGTTCTGCATTCTACCTTTGGAAAGGAGATGAGGAGGAGGAATTTCTTTAGTTAGAGGGTAGTGAATCTGTGGAATTCATTGCCGCAGATGGCTGGGCAGGCCAAGACATTGGGTATTTTTATAGCGGAGATAGGCAGATTCTTGATTAGTAAGGGGGTCAGAGGTTACGGGGAGAAGACAGGAGAATGGGGTTAGGAGGGAGAGATAGATCAGCCATGATAGAATGACGGAGTAGACTCGATGGGCCGAATGGCCTAATTCTGCTCCTATGAACATGAACATGTGAAAATTGTATTAGATTGTTTACCTCCTCATTAACTTGAAGGTACTCGAGAGGTTGTACACATTCTTCCAAAACGATTGAGGAAGAGGTCCATGTTTTAGCTGTAAGTTCTGTATCGTCTTGTGTGGATAGTTCGATAGTTCAAATGGCCGCCAAATTGCACAATTGGGGAGAAATGTTGAACGAAGCATAATGAGCCAATGTGAATAGATTAGATTGGAGAACCCACCTTATTCTGCCATTGTTAACTTCCCTCACACTTTCGTACTTTGAAGCCTTACCCTGAATACGCCGTGAAGTTTACTTCCAGTATTTAGCCGGAAGTGTGATTTATTCCAGAGAAACCTCTTCTCCAATGTTGAACATGCATACCACTGCACACCCTGTGGGTAGCACCTGATGACGAGTTCCATTGCTGTCAGCGTGCAACTTCCATTTTAATTCAATTGTTGGAGTGCAACATCTAACGACTCGGAGAACGATCCCCTTGGAGTGGGTCCTAATCACTGATTCCTATAACCTATCTGAATAAGGAAGACAATATGGGATACAGGGATAAGAATGTAGGGCCACTGTCAGCTAAGGTTCATCTTTACCTCTTTCATAACTCGGGATTTGCCATCAATATCAGGGCGGTTACGGTGGCGCAGCGGTAGAGTTGCTGCACTTACAGTGAATGCAGCATCGGAGAACCGGGTTCGATCCCGACTACGGGTGCTGTCTGCATGGAGTTTGAACGTCCTCTCCATGACCTGCGTGGGTTTTCTCCGAGTTCTTCGGTTTCCTCCCACACTCCAAAGACGTACAGGTGTGTAGGTTAATTGGCTTGGTGAATGTAAAAATTGTACCTAGTGGGTGTAGGATTGTGTTAATATGCGGAGATTGCTGGTCGGAGCGGCCCCAGTGGTTTCTGTGCTGTATCTCTAAACTGAACTGAATATTAGTGAGACCCAACACAACTAGGAGGAACAGCACCTCATATTTAGCGTGGGCAGCTCACAACCCGGTGGTATGAATTTGGATTTCTCTAACTTCAAGTAACCCTTGTTTTCTCTCTCCCTCACCCTAGTTCACCTTCCCCTCTACATTTCCTTACCATCGTCTGCTTTGATCTGTCGTTTTCACAGGCTACCACTCTATCTCTAGAATCCCTCTCCCCTGACTCTCACTCTGAAGAAGGGTCTCGACCCAAAACATCACCCATTCCTTTTCTCCAGAGATGCTGCCTGCCCCGCTGAGTTACTCCAGCATTTTTTTTGAGTCTATGTTCAAAAACTCTCTGTTCCAGAGGCTAATAATTGTAGCTGATGATGGAAATTCTACTGTAATAAGTATTTGTCCCATGTGGTTCACATGAGCAGGCTGGTATTGAGTTATTCAGGCTCTTGCTGAATATCTCCCTCTCTAACACAGTTTAGAGGCATTGAGCTCAAGGAGGGTGTAGATGTTGAGCTTGAGGGATTGACACAACATAAAGAGCTGATGTATATGCTGGCAGAAGCAGAGCTAGAGGTGGGGCTGTCCCATCTGGAACTAGGGAGGGGGCTACATGTCTAGATTTTAGAAGCTAGCTTGCTCACCATCCAATGTTGATGTAAACACCAGGCTTACAGTAAGCAGTATGGTGTAGAAGAAGCAGCACTAGAGAAAAATATCTTGAACATCTGCATGTAATATATTTGTTTGATACATGAATAAGGCAAATGTCGTGCAGTTTTTCAAACAAAGAATTCAGTGCCCAAATCTTTATCAGCGTGAATGTAAAAAATGTGATTTAATATTAGCTTCAGACTTTAATTGTCCAAAAATAATTTGTTCCAAAATGGGTGGCAGGTAATTTAAAGATGAAAATCAATTGTTCAGACCTTACGATCTAAATGGAATAATTAAGTGTCTCTACTAAAATAACACAGAAGGATGAGGTGTGAATGTGTTGAATTTATTAGTTAGTTTCCCCAATAATAATGTGGAGTTGATGTTGCCTGATTAAGCTCGTAAGAATAGATTTATATTCTTGTGCAGAAATAAAAATCAATATCACATCCTGTGAAAAGTTAGTAATGTTTGATATACGGCAATGAGCAACTGGAGCTGAGTGATCTGCCCTTGGGTGCAATAGAATGCTACCAATCTGCTGTTTGCAAACCATTATACTTCCATTGAGTATTAATATCATTCCCATACATTCTGCTGTAACTGGGTCATCCTGCAGCTCATATGAGCTTTCACGCCTCTTACTGTGTTTTTTTATATTAATTATCTGCATTTATTGATTTGGACTGGGAGCGCTTAGAAGTCAAGCATGTCGGTGGGTGGCTGGAGCCACATTTACATCACACCAGCAATTTTAACTTCTATATAGTGTGTTGGTGAAGCAGATGAGTTTTTATGACAATCCAGTGGTTTCATTGCTGATACTGGCTTTGCATTTCAGAGTTATTTCATCAACTGCATTTACAACCCCATCTGCTATGGTGGCATCTAAACTTATATCACAGGTCGAATTTTGATAGCCAGTCAAATGGTATAACCAGCATGTTACTGTTCCCGACACAGAGGAAGCTCAACCATAGCGGTCTGTAAAATTCAAATACTTTCACGTTTGGAACTTATTGTGAAAGCGCGGGCGAAGAAGATAAACGGCCGCCAAGAACAACAAAACAAAGACAGTACTTTGAGTGGCGGAAAGTTCTGAAATGCAGACTGGAAATTGTCGGCTCACCAGGCAGTAACTGTGGAGGGAGAGAGAGAATGGGAGAGGAGTAGAAGGAAGGAGAGTAAGGACTGTTTCAGTTGATAACTTAGATAGAAACATAGAAAATAGGTGCAGGAGGAGGCCATTCGGCCCTTCGAGCTAGCAGTGCTATTCATTGTGATCATGGCTGATCGTCCCCAATCAATAACCCGTGCCTGCCTTCTCCCCATATCCCTTGATTCCACTAGCCCTCTATCTAACCCTCTCTTAATGGAAGCTTAATAGATAGGCTTCTTATCAGAACCTATAAAACAACAATCTAGCTTACTTCAAAATAAATCTTCAGCTAGAAATGAAAACAGGTGCCACCGATTATTTGTGCAGTTAGTTGTTTAAGAAGGAACTGCAGATGCGGGAAAATTGAAGGTAGACAAAAATCCTGGTGAGGCAGCATCTATGGAGCGAAGGAAAAAGGCAACATTTCGGGTCGAGACCCTTCTTCAGACTGAGGTGGGGGTGGGAAGAAGAAAGGAAGAGGCGGAGACAGTGGGCTGTGGGTGAGCTAGGAAGGGGAGGGGAAAGATGGAGAAAGCAGGGACTACCTGAAATTGGAGAAGTCAATGTGCAGTTAGTTTATTCCATTAGGTCCAGAGGGCAGGGCAAGGCGGACATCAGATAAACACAGATGATATTGGGTATGGCTATAACACAAAATTCCCTTCCACGTGTGTGGTGCAAATTGTAGACGTTGAGCAGCAGTCAGAGCTATTGGCTAAATGCTGTTTACATTTCAAGTGCTGATTATTATACTAATGTTGGCATTATGTTAAATCCTGTCTATTATAATATAAAATAGTTTTGTTTGACAATGTGGAGGAGTTTTGGGGTAGATTTTCCTGGGGCAGAACCCATTGCAAGTCAAAATCTAACATGTGTAAGAAGGAACTGCAGATGCTGATTTACACCAAAGATAGATACAAAATGCTGGAGTAACTCAGCGGGACAGGCAGCATCACTGGAGAGAAAGAATGAGTGACAATTCGGGTCGAGACCCTTCTTCAGACACGAAACGTCACCCATTCCTCCTCTGTAGAGATGCTGCCTGTCCCGCTGAATTACTCCAGCATTTTGTGTCTGGTGTAAACCAGTATCTGCAGTTCCTTCCAACACATCAGATAAACACACCTGTCCCTGCAACACAGAAGCAAAGTAACCAACTTTATTCACAGCCTGCTGTCATAGAGTGATACAGTGTAGAAACAGGCCCTTCGGCCCAACTGGCCCACACCGCCCAACATGTCCCATCTACACTAGTTCCACTTGCCTGCGTTTGGCCCATATCCCTCTAAACCTGTCCTATGTACCTGTCTAAATGTTTCTAAAGCATTGCGATAGTCCCTGCCTCAGCTACCTCCTCCGGCAGATCGTTCCATACACCCACCACCTTGTGTGAAAAAGTTACCCTTCAGATTTACCCCTTCACCTTAAACCCATGCCCTCTGGTCATTGAGGAGGTAAAATCATATCAGATTGGTTGGCTGAATGATTAATTGGTCCTGATAGCCTTCAGTCTCACTCTATATCTGACTTGACTGGTGTTGCTAGGATTTGGACCGAACCTCTAATGACCTGTTAGTTTGATACTGATGACTGCCTATCTTGTTTGGGAAAGTTTATTCCCCTTCTCCAGTGCGGACACAGGCTGAGCCACCAAGAGCAAGCTTAAAAGGCCAAGGATTAGTAGTTTAAGTGCGATGATGATGGCCAAGTCGCTGAACTGTAGTCATTGCAACCAGTCCCCCTTTGATCATAACATGATATTTCACTACTTCTGGGGAGATTAAGTTGCATTTAAGTCAGGTAGATTTGTCTGATATTTTCTTAAGAAGAGAAGATTAAGTTCAGTTCAATATAGTTTATTGTCATGTGCCGAGGTACAGTGAAAAGCTTTTGTTGCGTGCTAACCAGTCAGCGGAAAGTCGGCAATATCTTTTGGATAGCCTGACCAGACTTAAAGATCTCTGAAGAGAAAAGCAGCGGTCAGTGGCAGAGCTCGTGTGTGATCATTTAAAGTCAGCATTTGGGGTGCTACAGACCGTCCAGCAATGAAGGGAATAGGGAACTGATAATCAGGCTTTGAAGAGAATTGTTCGTGCTGTTCAACCTCTGAATGTACATTTGAAAGAAGTAGAAATAAATTTGTGCTTCAAAAACTATCAAGAAGAAAAGAGCAAATGTCGCATTTGATGGTGTCAATGGAGTAATATTACTGATTAGGATCCAATAGTAAATTCTGGCATCTTTTACGCAGACATTTCTCTTGCTGGCTCGATACATATCTTTGCAATGCTGATTTAACTGTTAACCATTCATTTGGAAATAAATCCTGCAGCAAAGCAGATTATAAAAAACACGGCCTCTTCTGGCTGAAGATGATGCGATCACAGTTCACGTGAACACTGAAAATAATTATTATATTTCAATAATCTTTGTTGTTGCACACCAAAATATACTCAGTCATACCAGAGCTGGAATCTGTGTTGTTGGCAGGAATTTTGAGAATTGTAAAGAAAATGAGTAGGTTATAGTTTGGTTAATCCTAGAGCTCACATACTGGGGAGCAAAGATCATAGAGCGGAGCAAGATAATCCACTCGGTGAAAAAGCCGTAGTAGGTCATGGTTAATCTTCAGCGCCATTTCCGTAACCGGCTTCCATCTCCGCTCTATGATCTCTGGTCATGGCGTCCACATCTACAAGTGTAGTGTATTACTCTGCTATAAATTGTTCGAATCGCCAATGTAGGCGACCCGAACTGTCAGCAACTCACTCAGTAGCTCGGGGTGCGAGCGGCCGCCGGGACCGGAGAGTGGAATTGCAGCTAGTCCCGGGGCTCGCAGGCGACCTGGGAACTGCGGCTAGTCCCGGAGGGTCCTGACCCTCTGCAAAAATGGTTGCCGACCCCTGGACGAAACCAAACCCTTGATCCTGTCCCACTAGCCTTAGTGTTCATTGATATTTTATTCGCAATATTAGGATTTCATAGAGGGAGAGAGAGAGAGAGAGAGAGAGAGGAAGGGAAGGGAAGGGAAGGGAAGGGAAGGGAAGGGAAGGGAAGGGAAGGGAAGGGAAGGGGAGGGGAGGGGAGGGGAGGGGAGGGGAGGGGAGGGGAGGGGAGGGAAGGGAGGCAGGGAGGCAGGGAGGCAGGGAGGAAGGGAGGAAGGGAGGAAGGGAGGAAGGGAGGAAGGGAGGAAGGGAGGAAGGGAGGAAGGGAGGAAGGGAGGAAGGGAGGAAGGGAGGAAGGGAGGAAGGAAGGAAGGAAGGAAGGAAGTATTCGGATAGTAAAGGATAGTATTCGGCTGAAGGCAATGGCATATAAGGTAGCCAGAGATAGTGGGAGGGTAGAGGATTGGGAAGCATTTAAAGGTCAGCAAAAAATAACTAAGAGATTAATTAAGACGGGGAAAATAGACTATGAAAGGAATTTAGCAAACAACATAAAAACTAATAGTAAGAGTTTTTATAGCTATATAAAAAGAAAAAGGGTGGCTAAGGTGAACGTTGGTCCATTGGAGGGTGAGACTGGAGAGTTGTTGGTGGGGAACATGGAAATGGCAAAGGCATTAAACGAGTATTTTGTATCAGTCTTCACCATAGAAGACACAAAAAATATTCCAACGTTGGATAAACAGGGGGCGGTAGGAATGGAGGAGCTAAATACTATTAAGATCACCAAGGAGGTGGTATTAGGGAAATTAATGAGACTGAAGGAGGATAAATCCCCTGGGCCTGATGGATTACATCCAAGGGTCTTGAGGGAGATAGCGGTGGGGATTGTGGATGCATTGGTGATAATTTTCCAAAACTCCCTGGAGGCAGGAACGGTCCCAGTGGATTGGAAAATGGCCAATGTAACACCTATATTTAAAAAAGGAAGTAAACAGAAAGCGGGTAACTATAGACCGGTTAGTCTAACATCGGTGGTGGGTAAAATGTTAGAGACAATTATTAAAGAAACACTAACGGGGCACTTGGATAAACATGACTTCATCGGACAGAACCAGCATGGTTTTGTGAAGGGGAAGTCCTGTTTAACGAATTTGCTCGAATTCTTTGAGGAAGTAACAACCCGGGTGGATAAAGGGGAACCGGTGGATGTGGTATACTTGGACTTCCAAAAGGCTTTTGACAAGGTGCCACATAAGAGACTATTGCTAAAAATAAAAAATTATGGAATTGGGGGTAATATATTAGCATGGGTAGAGGATTGGCTAACAAATAGGAAGCAGAGAGTGGGGATAAATGGTTCATACTCGGGATGGCAACCGGTAACTAGCGGGGTTCCGCAAGGGTCGGTGCTGGGACCCCAGTTGTTCACAATTTATATAAATGATTTGGAGGAGGGAACCAAGTGTAATATATCAAAATTTGCGGACGATACAAAAATGGGAGGAAAAGTAGGGGATGAGGAGGATAGGAAGAGTCTGCAAAAGGATATAGATAAGCTAGGTGAGTGGGCAACAACTTGGCAGATGAAGTTTAATACTAATAAATGTGAAGTCATTCACTTTGGGAAAAAAAATGATAGGGCAAGTTATTTTCTAAATGAGGAGGAGCTGCGTTGTAATGCAATGCAAAGGGATCTAGGGGTATTAGTACATGAATCACTAAAAGTTAGTATGCAGGTGCAGCAAGCAATCAGGAAGGCCAATGGAGTTTTGGCCTTTATTGCTAGGGGGATTGAGTATAAAAACACGGAGGTCTTGCTGCAGCTGTACACAGTATTAGTGAGACCACATTTGGAATACTGTGTACAGTTCTGGGGTCCATACTTAAGAAAGGATGTACTAGCCCTGGAGGCAGTGCAGCGAAGGTTTACAAGATTAATTCCTGCAATGAGGGGATTGACATATGAGGAAAGGTTAAGTAGGCGGGAACTCTACTCTTTGGAGTTTAGAAGAATGAGAGGCGATCTCATTGAAACATATAAGATCGTGAGGGGCCTTGATCGGGTGGATGCACCGAGGATGTTCCCAATGATCGGGGAAACTAGAACTAGGGGACATAGTTGCAGAATAAGGGGGGGCTCTTTTAAAACTGAGATGAGGAAGAACTTCTTCACCCAGAGGGTGGTTAATTTATGGAATTCACTGCCCCAGGGAGCAGTGGAAGCAGAAACTTTAAATATATTTAAGACTAAAATAGATGGTTTTTTAGCTGCCAAGGGGATAAGGGGCTACGGGGAGAGGGCAGGGATATGGACCTAGGTATGGTTAGTATAGTAAGACCTGAGTGATCTCCTGGACAAGTGTCGATCGCCTAGATTGGGGTCGGAGAGGAATTTCCCGGATTTTTTTCCCGAATTGGACCTGGGTTTTTATCCGGTTTTTTGCCTCCCCCAGGAGATCACGAGGTTTTTGGGGTGGAGAGGGGTGATAGCGGTATAAAGGGGAGGGTAGTGTCTTGTGTTCTGTGTCTTGTGTCTACTGTTTGTGGGTAAGTGTGTCTGTTTAGTGTTCAGCCATGAGCGAATGGCGGTGCGGGCTCGACGGACCTGGTGGTCTACTCTCGCACCTACTTTCTATGTTTCTATGTTTCTATGAAGGAAGGAAGGAAGGAAGGAAGGAAGGAAGGAAGGAAGGAAGGAAGGAAGGAAGGAAGGAAGGAAGAAAAAGGTTGCTCAACAAATAATTAGAGGAGATCACAAGAAGAAACTGGAGAAATATATATGTGTGTGTGTGTTATATATTTATATACATATATACACATATATATGCATATATATATATATAATATGTATAATGGAAAATCAACATGGCTCATATCCTGTGTTTGAATTGCATCATGATATATATGCATCATGAATATATATGTGTTTATATATATATATTATATATATATATCCAATAAGTTAGGAGTACTCAACTGGACAGGCAGCATCTGTGGAGAGTAGGAATGGGTGACGTTTCGGGTCAATACCCTTCTTCAGTCCTACTCCAGCATTTTGTATCTACATTTGATTTAAACCAGCATCTGCGGTTCTTTCCTACACAATCTAATATGTTGTATGGTCGCTGAATGAAATCAGCCGGAAGTTATACATCAATTGTTAATCTTGCTCAAAACAATTTTATTTTGTTAAATACTTCATTTAAATAACCCCACTATTCCACTCTCTGGATATTGGGAAGACCAAGCCCATTTTATTGGTGCAAAGCAATTCCATAGACACAAAAAAAACATTAAGCAACACTCCAAAAGTAGAGCAACTGGAATCTTCATATTGCTATTATTTCACCAAATATCACAAAATCATCTATTTTTTTTCTCAGCTGCAGGTGATCATTTTGATATTCCTGCCTAGTCTTCCTTATTTAACTTTGAGCATATAAAATACTGTCATTTAGGAAGGAGCACCAGAAAATCCTGCACCCACTCCCCTCTGCATTGTCATTTCTTGAAGAGGTTTTAACATTTTCCTTTGAAGGGTGAATACAAGTTGTGAACAATGGGATTTAGATGAATTACAGAGTGCAAGTTTAATACAAAAATCAATTCAAACACAGGACATGAGCCATGTTTATTTTCCATTTATTGATCAGTGCCAGTGGGATATTAAAGCCATTTCAAATTTTACATCCCAAGGAAATAACTAAATATTAAATAATACTCAATAATTCATTTCCATTGTTAGGTATGTTTGGTCCAATCTTGAATCTGCAGCTAACAGAGCCATTCTCAAATAGTAATACACAAAGTGTTTAGTGTATATATATAGTATATAAATAGAATATATATGTGTTTATTTATATTTTATTTATATATGATATATATAAATATAGTTGCCTTTATGGCTTATGTACATCATGAGAAATAAGATAAAGAGAAAAAGAGCAATACAAGAGAAACTGCAGAAAAAGATGGGGGTGGGGAGGAAGGATGGGGAGGAAATGGGCAGAAACAGATAGGTTAAGCAGAGAGGAAAACACTTAAAAAGAAAATTAACAAAATTACGAATTTGGTAGATGAGCTATATCACACACACATACCGTTCCCCCACAATGCTGATTACACTGCGAGAGGCATAACGGACGTCGGGTCGGGTTTCCTAAAATGACGGACGTTCCGCTTCGTTGCGTACTACACGTCAGTCCATTGGATTTTGCAGGAGTGGACCGTCTTGCTCCGTTCTATGATCTTTGCTGGGTAGCGTGATGCGGAAACTGGCCAACACAAAATGTAGTTAAAATAGCTAAAGCGAAGCATTCTGCTGAAGATAGACTCAAAATACTGGAGTAACTCAGCGGGACAGGCAGCATCTCTGGAGAGAAGGTTTGGTGACATAAAGAACGGTCTGAGGAAGAGTCTTGACCCAAAACGTCACCCATTCCTTCTCTCCAGAGATGCTGCCTGTCCTGCTGAGTTACTCCAGCATTTTGTGTCTATCTTGAGGATGAACAAAGTTGCTGGACTGTATCTTTTATGGAACATTCTTATGGTACTAAATCTTCAAGGTTAATATTCTTTGTCATTTCAATTGAATTAGGATGATAAATCTAATTCTAGATGAGGTGTCACGATGGGACTTTGAGGTAACCATCGCTATTGCTGCTGTTTTTTGTCATCTTGAACATTGCTCCTATGGCGTTTGCAGACCCAGCTGCTCCTTTGGGTTCAGTTTTGGCTTAGTTTATAGATGCAGCGCGGAAACAGGCCCTTCGGCCCACCGAGTCTGAACCAGGGAACCATGTACATTAACACTATCCTAGGGACAATTTACACTTGTACCAGGCCAATTAACCTACAAGCCTGTACGTCTTTGGAGTGTGGGAGGAAGCTGACGGGGAGAACATACAAATTCCGTACAGACAGCACCCGTAGTCAGGTTGCTACCCGGGTCTCCAGCGCTGTAAGGCAGCAACTCTACCACTGTGCCTGGAAAATATTTGTTCTGCTCTGTCACTGTTGCAATGTTAACATCTTTCCTTTCCATTTTTACATTATCTGCCAGAGTTAAATACAGAAGTAGAAAGCTTGTTCCACTCCTTTTGCAACTGCACTGACATCAAATATTACTGAACCCTTGCTTTCCTCCTCGATGACAACTATGATTTTGGCAGATCTCATTGATGAAGGTCAATGCAAGATACAAGGGTAGCATTTCCGAACCAAAGGCAACACAGCTTTAGCATTTCCGAACCAAAGGTAACACAGCTTTAGCATTTCCAAACCAAAGGTAACACAGCTTTAGCATTTCCAAACCAAAGGCAACACAGCTTTAGCATTTCCAAACTATATTTTCAAACCACATTAAGGGCACTGACAGGTCAGTAAAACCACTCACAGTTTAGTAGACATGTATTCAGTGTTATTCACAGCTCAGACTGAGAGATGAGACTCTCCCGCTCCCCCATCTTGCAGAGACTGACTGAGGCACTCAACACTTCCAGGTTTTATAGTCCCTCTGGAAGGGGCGTGGCCTTCAGGAGAGAGAATCTCAACATTTTTTAAACACTAATAACTCTTTTATTTTTCATCGATGGGAAAAATCCTCTTGTCCTGCGCAGCGGGGGGGGGGGGGGGGGGGGGACTCTGAGTAAGATGGCCAAAAAATTGAATGTGCCAGCTTCTGCAGGCGGATCAAGATGACCCGATGTTGAGCAGAGAGATGCCTCTGTAGTTGTTGCAGTCGCTTCTCTCGCCCTTGTTCTTGTAGAGGGTAATGATGGTGGCATCCCTCATGTCCTGCGGTACAGCTCCTTCTTGCCAGCACTGGCAGAGGACTTCATACAAAGGAAGCAGTAAGGTAGCCTTGCGATGCTTGATCAGGTCAGGGGGAATCCCGTCGCTGCCTACGGTCTTGCCTGAGGCCAGGCTGTCAATGTCCTTGCTGAGCTCTTCTACTCTGCGTCTAACTCATCCATGGTCGGCAGGCACTCGATGGCATCAAGGGCTGAGGGGGACACAGTGTTCTCTCTCGAGTAGAGGTCGGAGTAGTGTTCCATCCATCTCTCCATCTGCTGGCATTCGTCTGTGATTACTTCCCCAGTGGAGGATTTGAGGGGGGCTGCCTTGCTCTGGACTGGTCCTAGTGTCTTCCTAATGCCATCGTACATTCCCCTGCTGTTCCCTGTTATGGCGGCCGTCTGGATGTCCTCACTAAGCTGTGTCCAGTAGCCATTGGCGCAACGTCTGGCAGTCTGCTGAACCTTGCTCCTGGCAGCCCTGAGGATCTGCAGGTTCTTCTCATTAGCTGACCGCTTGTACTCGGCTAGGGCGGCGCGCTTGGCTTCGATGACGGGGAGTCATCCCAGACTTGTCCTCAAACCAGTCGTGTGTCTTCGAGGTCTTCTCCCCAAAGCTAGCCAAGGTGTCCCGCAGAATTTCCCTCTTCTCTGTGGCAGAGTCTCCAGGACACGAGGTGCCAAGTTCTCTCTCAAAAGCCTCTGCAAACTGTTGCACAAGGTCTGGACGGGGCATCTTGCTAACATCGATGCGGGGTTCCCCTGCTTCTTGGTACGGTAAAGCCTCTTTGGCTGCAGCCTGATCTTGCAACACACCAAGGAGTGGTCTGTGTCGCAGTCCGCACTGTGGTAGGAGCGTGTGTGGAGAACGTTCTTGATGGTGGCATGTCTGACTAGGATCAGATCCAGTTGATGCCGATGCTTTGAGCGTGGGTGTCTCCAGGAAACCGTGTGTTGGGGCTTTGTCTGAAAGTACGAGTTGGCGATGCACAGGTCATGGTAAGGTCACAGCTCAAGCAGTCGCTGTCCGTTCTCATTCATTTTGCCCGCACCAAACTGCCCACGGCAGAAAGGCCACGATTCATGGTCTGCGCCCACTCTGGTGTTGAAGTCGCCCAGAACAAGTTTTTCTTGCTGGGGATGCTGCTGATGATGGATGCGAGGTTCTCGTAGAACTCGTCCTTTGTGTGTGATGTGGAGGACAGTATCGGGGCAAACACGCTGACAAGGGTGACTGGGCCTGTAGTGGTGTTGAGGCAGAGAGTCAGGAGTCGCTCTGAGCCATTACTGTCTGGTTCCACCATGTTCAGCAGGCTGTTCCTTCCTGCGAAGCCTTCTCTGTGCTCTCTGGGTTTGTCAGAGTCCTTCCCCTGCCAGTAAAACGTGTATCCCTTCTCCTTCAGTGTGCCCGAGTCTGCCAGCATTGTTTCCTGAAGGGTGGCTATGTCTACGTTGAGTTTCTTGAGCTCGTCGTTTATGACAGCTGTTTTCCTGCAATCGCTGATGTCCTGTAGGTTTCCGTGTCTACCCAGAGTCACAGTGCGTTTTCCAAGCTTGAAGGTCAACAGTAGACATGGTCTTCTCCCTTCGCCAGCTCCAGGAGAAGTGCAGAGAACAGCGGATGCCCCTGTATGTTGCTTTCATTGACCTCACCAATGCGTTCGACCTCATCAGCAGGGATGGCCTATTAAAGGCTCTGCCAAAGATCGGCTGCCCACCAAAACTGCAGAGTATGATAGAATCCTTCCACATCAACACGAAGGGAACAGTGCAGTTCAATGGCAGCTTCTCTGAGCCCATCGACATCCACAGTGGCGTCAAACAAGGCTGCGTCCTCGCTCCCACACTCTTTGGGATTTTCTTCGCTCTGCTCCTGAAACATGCCTTCAGCACTGCAACAGAGGGGATCTACCTGCGTACTAGATCAGATGGCAGGCTCTTCAACCTCACCCGCCCCAGAGCAAAGACAAAAGTACGTGAAGCTCTCATCAGAGACATGTTGTTTGCCGACGATGCTGCAGTTGTGTCCCACACCCAGCAGGAACTACAGTCACTGATGGACCGCTTCTATTGGGCATGCAAGGACTTCGGGCTGACCATCAGCCTGAAGAAGACGAACGTCTTGGGGCAGGATACAGAGGAGCCGCTTGTCATCACCATCGATGACTACGAACTTGATGCCGTCCATCAGTTCACGCACCTCGGCCCCACCATCACCGACAACCTCTTCTTGGACACAGAGATTGATAAGAGGATCGGAAAGGCAGCTACAAATCTCGCTCGTCTCACAACTCAAGTGTGGACCAACCCAAAGCTGCTGTACGGCAGTGAGACATGGACTACAAATGCCAGGCAGGAGAGAAGACTCAACACCTTCCACCTGAGAAGCATCCGCCATGTCTTGGGCACATCCTGGCAAGACAGAGTGTTCAACGCCGAGATCCTGTCTCGCGCTGGCCTTCCCAGTATGTGCACTCTACTCAGGCAGCGCAGACTGCGGTGGCTGGGCCATGTCCACCGCATGGAGGATAGCCGTATTCCAAAAGACATCCTCTATGGAGAGCTGACATCTGGGAGGAGAACCATCGACCGCCCCCAGCTACGTCACAACGATGTCTGCAAGAGAGATATGAAGGTGCGCAACATTGACGTGGAGTCCTGGGGGAGCCTTGCAGCTGATCGCACGAGGTGGAGAGGTACCCTGAACCAACATCTCAAAACGGGGGAAGAGAAACTGTTCAACGCATCGGCAGACAAGCGGGGGCGCAGAAAGGAGCGCAGCAACTTCAACAAACCAGAGACCACACACAAATGTGACCTTTGCCACAGAGACTGTCACTCCCACATTGGTCTCTTCAACCACAAGCGACGCTGCTCCAGCCGAGGTTTGGAGCAAGCAGCCAACAACTAGGACGCATCACCCATGGTCAGTCATGACCGAGGGGGGCCTACGAGAATCGTGCGTGGGTGGCCTGGTAAGCTGGAAAATATTAAAAAATATAAACATTGATTTATGATTTGGTGAAATAGCCATGCACATCACAAGATAAATAAATATAAAGTCAAGCACTTTTGAAAACTTGAAAACCACATTTAAATTTAACAGATTTGGTAGTACATGGTTTATTAGTTTTCAACGTGATATGGGTTGAAATTTTTTGTGGCCAAAATGCAACTTATGAACCATGTGTGCAAAGAATTAATTGAATATATAATCTGTGCTTGCTTCTTGAGCTGTGAACTTGGTATTGTCCATTTTCAATATATTAGTATCAGTACTGGTCTATTATTGTTATGTGTGCAGTGGAACGCTTTTGTTTGCATGCTATCCAATTAATCAAATGATATTATGCATGAATGCAATCAAGGCCTGTACATGTTCACAGGCAGAGCAAAGGAAAAATATCAGCTTGCAGAATATCATTTTTCAGGATTGTAGCATTACTGTTCCAGAGAAAAATTCAATTGCCCACAATTAGGTAGGTAGGAAGATCAGGACTACATCTTAGCCTATGGGAGGGACGTCCAGAAGGCTGATACCAGAGGGGTAGAAGCTGTTCCTGCGTTTGGTCGTACATGCTTTCAAGCTTTTATATCATTGGCCCAATGAGAGGAGTAAGAAGGGGGAGTGACTGGGGTGAAAAATGGCCTGGATTATGCTGGCTGCTTTGTCACTGCAGTGGCGAGTCTAGATAGAGTCAATGGTGGGGAGTCTGGCGTGTGCGATGGCCTTGGCTGGGTTCACACTTCTGCAACCTCGTGTCATCTTGGGCAGAGCTGTTCCCAAACCAAGCGAGGATCCAACCTGATAGGATTCTTTCTACAATACATCTGTAAAAGTTGATAAGTGTAATTGAAGACATGGAGACCTTCCTTATGGGCCTGTACCACTTAGGCAACTTTTTAGACGACTGCAGGAGACTATGCGGTCACCACATGTCGTTGCCGGGGAGTCGCCATCATGGTCGTGAGGTGTTCCCGCATTTTGGGAACTAGTCGCGGCCTCATTATGGTCACCGTGCATTTTTAACATGTTGAAAAATTAGTGGCAACTAGAATGAAGTCGCCATGGAGATTAGCGAGAATTCTCGAGCCGTAGGTGGGTTGCAAGTCGGTCCTAGTGGGTTGCCAAGAGGTCAAAGGTTCTCGGAGGTTCTCGTAGGTTGCAGCCGGTGCTGACCGGTGAATTTCATTGGCTCATTGGGGGGAAAAAAAGGTAAGCAGTAGTTTTCAGAACCAAGGATAACCGACCGGTAATGTTAAATGTCCACCGAGCTTCACAGCCGTGTATCGCTGGCTTATTAAAAGTTGTCTCCACTCCTTCTCCCCCCTTCTCCTCCCTTCTCCCCCCTATTTTAAAGGACTTACTATACACAGTGCTTTGGCTGTCTTAATTACAGCACCAACCTTCCTGTTCATCGCGGTGTGGGTCTGTATCACCTTGGCTTTGCACCGTGGCATTTTTTAGACAGCACTCCCCCGCTTGCCCTGGCTTTTGCCTTTGCGATGCGTTTGTGTGTGTGTTCCGCTCTGACAGTCGCCGTTCCAGTTCCTGGTTTTTCAGGCGACTGCTCTGAAAAATCACCTAAGTGGGACAGGCCCATTAGTCGCCTGAGGAAATAGAGGCTTCAGTATGCGTTTTGGGACATAGATTCAATGTGGTTGGCTTCTCATAGCTTGTTGGTAATATATACACCCAGGAACCTGTAGCACTCAAACATTTCCACACTTCTACACCGATGATTGATTGGGGCGTGTATTCCACCATGCTCCCATAAGTCTATAATGAGCTCCTTCATCTTGCTGACTTTCAGGGAGGGATATGTGTAGGAAGGAACTGCAGATGCTGGTTTACACCGAAGATAGACACAAAATGCCGGAATAACTCAGTGGGACAGGCAGCATCTCTGGATAGAAGGAATGGGTGATGTTTCAGGTCAAGACCTTGCTTCAGCCTGAGAGTCAGGGGAGATGGAGACGGTGATAAGGAAGTGCTAGGTGTGAAAACGAGACATCAAAGGGGATGCAGATCAATGGGACAGTCTGGTTGGAGAACTAGGATGGATGGAAAGAGCGGGAAAGCTAGGGTTACTTGAAGTTAGAGAAGTCAATATTCATACTGCTGGGGTGTAAGTTACCCAAGCGAAATATGAGGTGCTGTTCCTCCAATTTGCGCTGAGTTACTCCAGCATTTTGTGTCTATCTTCAGGGAGAGGTGGTTGTCATGACACCACTAAGCTGTCTATCTCCTGCCTATACTAAGTCTCATCATTGTTGGCGATTTGGCCCACGACAGTGGTGCCATCTGCAAACTTGGCCGCACAGTCGTGAGTGCATAAGGAATATAGTAAGCGGGTGAGAACACATCCTTGTGGAGCATCCCGGAGTTTTAATTGTATAAAGGGAAACCTGATGATGGCTGGGTCTGTGGAGAAGGATCTACTGGCTTCACTTGAGTGAGTGGCGGCATCTGTTAACTGCTTGCAGTCACTGGAAAGTGAGTTAGCGTTCTGAATTTGTTTTATTTACCAGCGATTGGATTACTGGAGGGAGCTTGTGAAACACGTGAATGGGAAAGTCTTGATTGTTGTCCTTCATCCAGTGTTTGCCTGTAAAACTTTGAACTAATACATCCTAAGAGGAAGACTTACATCAATATAGTCCCTTCTATGACTTCAGGATGAGAGCCAGTGAAGTACTACTGGGGCCATTCTTCGGGAACTGAACCAACATGTCACACACGTGACCAGACGGCATCACATACAGATTAGATTAGATTAGATATAATTTATTGATATTATTAATACAGTAATGCATTAAAAAAGTTCTTGTAAGAGATTAATCTTATTCATTGCTGTTTGCCTACCTACATAACTATAATGCATGTCTGCCAAAGATGTGAGCATTCTAGCTTTTTAAAATTCGCTGAGTTTGTGAGATAAAACTTATGAAAAAAATGTTTCCGTCAGGTCACTCACGTGACCAGTCATATTTGACCTCTGACCCTAAACAAACTTTGGTCAGCATAACATTAAAAACTTCACTTGATAAACAGAAAAAAATATGAATCATAGATACTGTTCAAAACAATATGCCTGTGATGCTTTCAAAATTAGAAGAGATGTATTCCACAATTCGTCATATTTTTGGTCACACACGTGACCAAAACTGGGCCTACTGGTCTCTGTATTAGCCGTGTCAATTTTCACGGAGTAAAGTTGCAGAAGCAATTGAAAGACGTTTAGTCGGGCACATGGATAGCAAAGGTTTACACGGCTATGGGCCAAATGCGGACAAATGGGACTAGCTCAGACAGGCAATTTGGCCGGCATAGGTGTGTTGGGGCAAAGCATCTGTTTACAACTCCGATTGTAAGGTGTAGGTAGGAACTGCAGATGTTGGTTTAAACCGAAGGTAGACACAAAAATCTGGAGTAACTCAACGGGACTGGTAGCATCTCTGGTGAGAAGGAATGGGTGACGTTTTCGGTGGAGACCCTTCTTCAGACTGAGAGTCGGGGTATAGACGGGATATAGATATAGATTGTAGGTCTTGGGAACCTTAGTATTCAGCTGACCTTGGGACCTTTCAGTCCTCAGGCTGCATGTTTAAAAGTAGGCACTTTTGCAGTGTGCTCTTTGGTGTGCAAGCGTGGCTTGCGATGAAAGAATTCTGGGGTTCCTGCTAACTTTCTGACATTTTAGGGAGCAGAGGTAGAGTTGCTGCCTTACAGCGCTGGTGCCCCGGGTTCGATCCTGACAAGGGCTTGTACATTCTCCCCATGACCTGCATGGGTTTTCCCCGATATCTTCGATTTCCTCCCACACTCCAAAGACGTACAGGTTTGTAGGTTAATTGGCTTGGTATGAAATGTAAATTGTCCCTAGTGTGTGTAGGATAGTGTTAATGTGCGGGGATCGCTGGTCGGTGCAGACTCGGTGTGCTGAAGGGCCCGTTTCCGCGGTGTATCTCTAAACTAAACTTTAAAAAATATTGTGGCGATCCCACTTTATATTCGGAAAGTTCCCAGTTATATGAGGATATACAAAAATGATGGATGAAAAATATATATTTAAATTTTAATTGTAATTGTTGGAATGATAGTAAGTTTCCCATTTCATACATATCCCCGATCCTTCTAATTCCGAGACTTTCCCATTGGTTATATGTCTTATCAATAAGAGATGGTTTAAATAAAGGGTTATTCGCTATTGGCATTAACAGTGATAGATTTCTTAATTTTAAAGATAATTTTATTTGTTTCCAAATTCTTATTGTACCATATATAATTGGGTTCTTCTTATATATTGTGTTATTCAGTTTTTTTGGGGAGAAGAGGATCGTTCCTATATTACAAGGATGGCAATCCTCCTTCTCCATTTTTATCCATTCTGTCTGTTGGGTAGAACTATCCAACCAATAAATCATATTCTTAATATGCACTGCCCAGTAATAATACATAAAATTCGGAAGTGAAAGTCCCCCGACCTCTTTTGGTTTACATAAGTGTTTTTTTGTGATTCTATGTGATCTATAGTCCCAAATATAATTAGTAATATTAGAGTCTAATTTAAAAAAAAATATTTTGGTATATATACCGGTATAGATTGAAATAGGTATAGTAATTGTGGTAGGAAGATCATTTTTATTGCATTTATTCTACCTAATAATGATAAGGGAAGTGTTTTCCAAAATTTAATCAACGTATTAAGTTTATTTAATAAAGGCATGAAATTAGCATTGAATAATGCTTTATATTTTCTAGTAATCTGAATACCCAAATATTTAAATTTTTCTGTTGCGATTTTAAAGGGGAACTTCAGTAAGTGTGTAGGTTCTTGAGGTTTTAATGTCATGATTTCACTTTTATTCCAGTTTATTCTATATCCAGAAAAAGACCCAAATTCCTCTATTAAGTTTAATAAATTTGGTATGCTCGTTTGTGACTTTGTAATATATAAAAGTATATCGTCTGCATATAATGAGATTTTATTCTTTGAGTCTCTGGTATTATAGCCCTGAATATTCGGATGAATTCTTATACTTTCAGCAAGGGGTTCTATCATAAGGGCAAATAGCAGGGGTGATAGTGCACATCCCTGCCTATTACCCCTTGATAGTTGAAATTTTTGAGATAACATGTTATTAGTTAAAATTCTTGCCATCGGTTTATCATATAATAATTTTACCCATGTTATAAAATTCTCTCCCATATTAAATTTTTGTAGTACTTTATATAAGTATTGCCACTCTACCTGATCAAATGCTTTCTCTGCATCCAAAGAAATAATTGATATATCTTCTTCCTCTACTTTATGCGAGTACATTATATTAAACAGACGTCTCAGATTATTAAATGAGTATCTTTTAGGTATAAACCCCGTTTGATCAGGGTTTATCAATTGACTAATATATTTGCTTTATCTTCTTGCTAAAATCTTTGCTAAAATTTTCTGATCTGTATTTAAAAGTGATATAGCTCTGTACGAGCCCGGATCTTCTAAATCTTTATCTTTTTTTGGAATAAGCGTAATAGTTGATTCTGTTAGTGTTTCAGGTAGTTTGTTTTCTTTAAAAGCATGGGAGTATAAATTAAATAAATAAGGGGTTGTTATCTCCTGAAATTTTTTATAAAATTCATTATTAAAACCATCTGGTCCCGGTGTCTTACCATTTTTCAGCGATTTTATTGTTTCACCTATTTCTTTGATTGTAATTTGAGCTCCTAATTCCTCTTGTTCCAAAAGGTCCAGTATTGGAAGATTACAATTATCTAGAAATTTTTTTATTTTACTATCTTCTCTTTTAATTTTAGATGTATATAAGTTTTGGTAAAATTGGGCAAATCTATTATTAATATCTTTAGGTAGTATTAGTAATTCACCTTTCTCTGATTTAATTTTGGTTATAGTATTTTCCTTTTCTTGTTTTTTCAATTGGCGAGCTAAAAGCTTATGTGGTTTGTCACCAAACTCAAAATGTTCCTGTTTTGTCATTTGGAATAGTCTTATTACTCTTGCCGATAAAATTCGATTAAGTTTAAATTTCAGTAATATTATCTTATTGTGTTTATCTGTCGTGGAATCTTTGGCATTATCCAACTCTAACTGTCTGATTTCTTGTTCTAACAACAATTGTTCTGTCTTATTCTTTTTATTTTGAAAACTTTGATATGAAATTATAATTCCTCTCATAAATGCCTTAAAAGTTTCCCATAATAAAGAAGGCAAAGTACCTGGTATATCATTTGTATCGAAAAAAAGTTCCATTTGTTGTTTTAAATATTGATAGCCTTGCACGTCATTTAAAATATGTGTATTAAACCTCCAAAAAAATGTTTTACCCGGCATTCCCTCAAATTTTACTTATTTTAAATATCTTCAGATTTGCGATTTCGTGAAAAAATATATACAAGGATATCAAAAAGTAACTCCTGACTTATTGGAAGAGGCAATGAATATTGAAGCTGACTCACAAAAATTAATATCATATTTATATAATAGTATTCTAAATATAGACCTACCATCGACAGAGGTACTTAGAGAAGAGTGGGAACGGGAACTAATGATAAAAATTACGAAGGTTAAATGGGAAAAATACCTGATATATATTCACAAATGTTCAATTAATGTAAGACATAATTTAATTCAATTTAAAATTGTACATAGATTATATTATTCAAAAACAAGATTGAACAAATTTTATCCAAATATATCCGCCACTTGTGATAAATGTCTAGCCCAAAAGGCAACTATAACACATTCCTTAGTCTCCTGCATAAAACTTTATAGATTTTGGAATGATATTTTTGAAATATTTACAAAATTATTCAAGACAAGAATGGAACCTAATACTGAAATGATTATATTTGGCGTAATGGAAGATGGGAATAAATTGAACACATCTCAAAATCTATTCCTTAACTATGGTTTAATAATAGCAAAAAAATTAATTCTTAAATTTTGGAAGGGTACATCAATACCAACGCTTAAAATGTGGATTGCAAGTATGTTGGACACCGCTCATCTTGAGGAAATGCGATTCCTCCTAATGGATAAATCAGACCAATTCATAACGAGTTGGTCTCCATTCATCGTTTTTTTGGAATCATATGGTGCAACACAATTGTAAAAAATAACTGTTTCAGGACTGGACGAGGGTTGGTCAAGACTATAAATAATGATCTCCTCTTTTTTTCTTTTCTTTTCTTTTCTCTATTCTCTCTCTCAACTTTCTTCATTTACTCGTTTTCTTTTTTCACACACTATATATTTAATTAAAAATAAAATATAAAAAAAAAGAAAAATATATATTGGTGCATTCTATCCGGGAGACCAGGAAGCTTAGCGCATGGTTTTCAATGCCATCAGTTAATCTTTGTTTTGCAGGAGCCTGTCTTTTGAATGCTCTGAATAAAGAGTTTAACATTAAATGAAAACTCTTGCCCATTAACCAGAATGCAGAAAGTTTCAGTTTCAACTCAGTTTCAGTTCAGTTTATTGTCATGTGTACAGAGGTACAGTGAAAAGCTTTTTGTTGTATAATGAAGAAACTTTTTTGGCAGAAGGCAGAAAATTAAACAGAAAATGTTGGGAATGTTCTACAAGACAGAAAACACTGTTGGCGAGAAGAACAGAGTTAACTCTTCGATGAAATGATATGGGCCTGAAATATTCACTCCATTCCTTCCTCCACTGGTGTGACCTGACCTTTGAATATTTAAAAAAAATAATCGCTGGAAGCACTCAGCAGGCCTGGCGATATCCGTGGAAAGACTGGGATCTGCAACGTTAGATGGACATAAAAAGCTGGAGTAACTCACAGAGAGCAAAATGACAAATGCCGGTAATGCTGGGCAACTATTGATTAGACAGCAGAGAGCATTCTCCAAGTGTTTCCTCAAAGTAGTGTCATTGGAAGGGAACACAATGTAACTATTTGCCCAAAGATAGACACAAAAGGCTGGAGTAACTCAGAAGGACAGGCAGCATCTCAGGTGAGGAATGGGTAACATTTCGGGTCGAGACCCTTTCTTCATCTGCTGGATCTGATCTTTCACTCCAAATACAAACGTTGACTCTGTTTTTCTTCCCACAGATGTTGCCTGGTCTGCTAATATTTCCTGTTTTTGTTGTGAGTATGAGTTTTAAGTATTTTCTGCTTTATTTCAGATTATCTGCATCTGCAGAATTTCCCATTTGCAACGGTGGCAGCAGAATTGGGTAATCATTTTCAATTTAGACCTTCAAACCTGACCCAAGTATCATTATTTACACAGTTAAAACCGTTTAACATACTTTACCAGCAATCTCAATGGTGTATAATTGGCATAATTTGTTTTATATGGTTTATATATTGTTAATCTCACTGAATGACTCCATACTTCAGCAAAAGCAGCATATAAATGTTTAATCAATACCTTTTTTAAAAGCAATGCGTTTTAGGTAAAGCATTAATTTCACTAATTAAAGTTTAATAACACCATTCATTAAGATGCCAATTGATTAAATTTCTAGTCCGGATCATTGAACTGTCTAAAGGATATAGAACAAAATGATATCATAACACCATCTCCTGCCATGTATATGTCTGCTGAATCTGATGTATCATTCTCCTCCAAATACAAGTCTGAAAAACTGGGGATTATAACTCATTACGCGTAGAATGAAGTTCAGAGCGCAGGAGTTGCGATTGTAACATGCATGACAGGCAATGCATTGCATCAGGTACCCTGCAGCCAGTAATCACACGTAAATCACACTGCAAGCAGTTGCATGAGCGGCTTCGACAGTACCGCCAAAGCAGCATTTTACTACTTCAGCAACAGAGTCCTCTTCGGGGATGGTTTGCCCCTGGGTTGCACATAGATGATGGGACTGTCACACCACACTATGACAGATGATGAAACATCATACCATCAGATGCAAGCACCTGATACAGGAACCAAGAGAGCTTCTTACGGCCATCAGGCTATACAACAATACAACCTCCAAATAAGCTCAGAACTACATAGATTTGGGGGCATTGGCCTTGACTTTTAACACTATAATTGTTTGTTTGTATGTATGTGTGTCTGTCTATATAGTATATATATATGGGGGGGAAAAAGTTCTATATATATATATAGAACTTTTTCTTTTAATAAATTTTGTGCGCATCTATACATATAGATTCTCTCTCTCTCTCTCTCTCTCTCTCTCTCTCTCTCTCTCTCTCTCTCTCTCTCTCTCTCTCTCTCTCTCTCTCTCTCTCTCTCTCTCTATATATATATATATATATATATATATATATATATATATATATATATATATATATATAATAAACGGAATAAAACTTTTAATATATATATAAAAAGTTTTATTCCGTTTATTATTTTGTTTACTGAGTACTATGTTTACATATACTATTGTGCTGCTGCAAGTAAGAATTTCATTTTGTGCCTGGGGCATATGACAATGTACTCTTGCCTCTTGACTTGGTAGTGTCCAGCTATAATTCACAGCCATGGAGTACTGTACACGTGATATCCTTATGTACAAAAGGATATGTCAGCATTTGAGGCATGGCAGAAAAAAAATCACAACGCTAATTTCTAGAATGAGAGGGTTGTCCTGTTATGAGTGATTAAAATAGTTTGAACTGCACCCTATACAATTTGGAAGAATGAGAACTGACTGAAACATGTAAATGTGCACAGTAGGGTAAATGTTTTAATGTTTACACCGGGAGCATTTTGAATTTGGGAAGATGCTTACAAGATAAGGGGACGATCATTTGAAGTTCATCAAAATGTTTTCTTGCAGATGGTGGTGAATCTCTGGAATTCCCTACCCGAGCAGGTTTTGGTCCAGTTTTTTGTTTAGTTTAGAGATACAGCACGGAAACAGGCACTTCGGCCCACCGGGTCCACGCCGACCAGCGATCTCCGCACACTAATACTATCCTACACACACTAGCGACAATTTAGACTTCTACCAAGCCAATTAACCTACAAACCTGTACATCATTGGAGTGTGTGAGGAAGCCAAAGATCTCAGAGAAAACCCGCGCAGGTCATGGGGAGAACGTACAAACTCCAGGCAGGCCTCAGGTCTCTGATGCTGTAAGGCAGCAACTCTACTGCTACGCTGTGTCATCCAGGGTTTTAGTGACAAGATCACTGGATATATTTATAAAAGTTATTAGATACATATTTAGAAAGTTCATGGAATTGGCAGCTATGGGGAGCTGGCACAATAGAACAATGGAGACCTGGGGCAGATCAACCATAAATGAATGGAGACAGGCCTGAAGGGGTCAGGTAGCACACTCCCGCCTTCTTGCCAGACAACCTTGTTGCCGTCTTTCAGTTTTCAACTTGCTGCATCCACTCCAGCAGGGACAGACTTTTATCTTCACCGCCTCACTCTCCAATTAAGCTTATCCTATAGCTACTTGTCATAAGGCCATAAGTTCATACGTGATGGGAGCAGAATTAGGCCATTCGGCCCATCAAGCCTACTACGCCATTCAATCATGGCTGATCTATCTCTCCCTCCTAACCCCATTCTCCTGCCTTCTCCCCATAACCTCTGACACCTGTACTAATCAAGAATCTATCTATCTCTGCCTTAAAAATATCCATTGACTTGGCCTCCGCAGCCTTCCGTGGCATAGAATTCCACAGAAATTCCTCCTCATCTCCTTCCCAAAGGAACATCCTTTAATTCTGAGGCTGTGACCTCTAGTCTTGTTGTGACCTCTAGTCCTGACCTCTAGACCTCTTGTGAAACGAGTTTGAGCAGTGCAATTTCACAGCAGCACCTTGTGTTTGAAAGCAATATGCACATGATGGACAATCATGATACATTTTCTTGTCGGCATCTACGGGTACTGCCTTACAGCCAAAATTCATCTGGCTCACGAATAAAAACGTTGGCCTTCCTGATAAAATTTCTAATCTGTGGCATTTTGCAATGACCCCTTGTTACTCCTCCGTTACTATTACCGCAGTTATCAGAATGTGGAGTCGTCAAACCAACATGGGAATCAAGCACCAGTGGACAGACCGACTGCTACGATGGAGACAAATTAATCAAACTGGGACTGGGATAATCACAAGATCTAGTTTCACTCACTGATTCCCTCCAAAGATATATCTAAACACTTATCCAGTTTCTTAAATGCATGCGATAAGTGGCTAATCCCAGTAAAAATTAATCATGTTCTTGGGCTTATGCCAGATTGACAATTTATCCACTCAGCTCTACAGTAAGATATCTGTGGATCTCAATAATTCCCTTTTATTTCACATAAGGATTATTCCTGATAGTCCCGCCAATCTATACGAAATGTGCAAGAGAAAGAATAAGGGCTACATGGTGGCGCGCGGTAGAGTTGCTGCCTTGCAGCGCCGGAGGCCCAGGTTCGATCCCGACTATGGCAGCTGCCTGTACGGAGTTTGTACGTTCTCCCCGTGACCGCGTGGGTTTTCTCCGAGATCTCCGGTTTCCTCCCACACTCCAAAGACGTACAGGTGTGTAGGTTCATTGGCTTGGTGTATGTGTAAATTGTCCCTAGTGTGTGTAGGATAGTGTTAATGTGCGGGGATCGCTGGTCGGTGCGGACTCGGTGGGTCGAAGGGCCTGTTTCCGCGCTGTATCTCTAAAACTAAACTAAACTAATCAATGAAGAAGTGCGACATGTTTCTGTTTGAAACAAATAAGTATGCATGCTGGGACTTTGCATCGTAGACTGAAATATAATTTCATACAAACTTCACAAAGCAGACAGAAAATCCTCGCTGGTTTTATGCTGTTGATACCAGTTGGAATTGTGCAGATCATTGAAAGTTGCACATCCCATGTTGATCAATACCACAACGCTCAGTAAACCAGGCATTTAGTTCCAACATGTGAATTGTTCAGTAACTCTTAATGGAGCACCTTTAAGAATACTCTCTTCAATTTGATGATTAATAGATTATATAAACGAGAACAAGCCTCACTTGCTGTCATCAAATCTATTTCTTCTCTAAGTACCTCTCTGATTCATATGACTCAGAAATAATAGACTTGCATTCATCCTTTCCCTGCACTATATATTACCAGCACAAAGTTTTATCCCTATCCCTATGGAGTTCAGCTTCTTCAGAATTATGTTTCTCTCTCAAAATTCAAGGAGAGAAAAAAAAATGATGACATTCATATTCACCCCGTTAGCACTAGGGATGAAAAAAATTGTTAACTTTCCATGTAAGCAGACGATGATAATTCTGAATTATTGCAGCACTCAATCCACTCAATGCTGGAAATGTGAACCGATGCACCAGCATCCCTATCCTGCAGTCACTGCACTGTAAGTATTAATCACCTTGACATGCAATGACAACCCTCTCCATATTTTGGAGAAGGGATGTGCTGGCGGTGGAGAGGGACCATACGAGGTTACAAGAATGATCCCAGGAATGAGTGGGTTGAGATTTTATTGGCACTGGGCCTGCGGTTCAGAAGGATGATGGGACACCTCATTGAAACTTACCGAATAATGAAAGTCTTGGATAGAGTGGATGTGAGAGAATGTTTCCACTAGTGGGAGAGTCTTGGACTGGAGGTCATACTCTGAATTAAAGGATGTTCCTTTAGGAAATAGATGAGGAGGAATTTATTTAGTCAGAGGTTGGTGAATCTGTGGAATGATTTGCTGCAGAAGGCTGTGGAGGCAAAGTCAATGAATATATTTAAGGCAGAGATAGATAGATTCTTGATTAGTACTGGTGTCAGGGGCCATGGGGAAAAGGCAAGAGAATGGGGTTGGGAGGGAGAGATAGATCAGCCATGATTGAATGGCGGAGTAGACTTGATGAGCCAAATGGCCTAATTCTGCTCCTATCATTTTTATGAGTCTATGACCTTATGACCAATATAATGTCTTTCCTTACACATTTATGATGTAAACTGTAATGTTGCTACGTGCTATGCTTTGCAATAGGTAAGTTATCTATAACTAAGCATATCAATATCTAGTTGAACTAACATTAAGCACATTGGGAGATGGCCATACTGGGTAGCACACAACAAAAAAAGGTTTTCGCTGTACCTCGGTACATGTGACAATAATAAACTACACTAAACTAAACTTGATCCATATTCCTTCATTCCTGTACACCAGGGGTCGGCAACCCGGTTCTGCCTTGGGGCCGGAGCCCGGGTCTGTGAGCGATTGGAGGGCCACATCTGTTGCCATAGTTATGAAACTTTGACATATTTATATATTTAAGAAATATTATGTCTACTGAACATAGGAGTGAGTTTGAGATACTGGTATTGAAACAACCCTCATGAATCTTAAGATCAACTTTGCGTTTATTGTGCAAAAACAACGATTTAATTTAACACAGCCATTTAACACAATTTAACATTAACATCCACTACAGTGGAATCAACACAACAAGGAAAGTTTCCCCCTATTGCCCGCCCCCTCCCCCACATACGAAGACTTCTCCAATTTCAGGTAGTCCTTGCTTTCTCCCTCCTTCCCCTCCCCTTCCCAGCTCTTCCACAGCCCACAGCCCACTGTCCCTGCCTCTTTCTTTCTTCTTCCCGCCTCCCCCCCCCCCCCCACATCAGTCTGAAGAAGGGTCTCAACCCGAAACTTCACCTATTCCTTCGCTCCATAGATGCTGCCTCACCCACTGAGTTTATCCAGCATTTTTGTCTACCTTCGATTTTTCAAGCATCTGCAGTTCTTTCTTAAACACTCAGTCTGAAGAATGGTCTCGACCCGAAACATCACCCAATCATGAATGAACCAGTGGGGCTTTAAGACGATCTTGCAGTTTCACAGGCACTGTGACTATTAGAAGATAGACACAGAGTGCTGGAGTAACTCAACAGGTCAGGCAGCATCTCTGGAGAAATAATATGGGTGATGTTTCAGATCGGAACCCTTCTTCAGACCTCCAGTCTCTAACTATTGTCAGGAAGTGCACCTGAATTTTGACAGCTGCACTATACCTGTCCAATCACACCTAAAAAGTGTCAGGGGTTATGGGGAGAAGGCAGGAGAATGGGTTTAGGAGGGAGAGATAGATTAGCCATGATTGAATGGCGGGGTATACTTGATGGGCCAAATGGCCTAATTAATGAACAAATAAGTTTATTGGTCAAGTATATATACATACAAGGAATTTGCCTTGGTGCTCCGCTCGCAAGTAATAACACGATATACAGTAAACAATTAAGAATAAAACATAAAACATTAAAACATTAAGAATATAACATTATAGTTTAAACATGTGAGTGAAATAGAATACCAGAGCAAAAGGAGGCTATGGACTTTTGGTTATTGAGTAGAGCTACTGCTCGCGGAGAACAGCTGGTTTTATGTCTGGTTGTGGCAGCTTTGACAGTCCGGAGTCATTAAATCATTAAATTATTTCTGCTCCTATCAATTATGACCGTCTGACCTTTTCACAGTAGGTCATCTAAATCTACCACACTGCTTGCAGCAATGGATGCCATGTAGTGTTGGACACCTACAATGCCAGGATACTGTGCAAGTGTTGCTTCTAACACAATTCCTGACATCATAAGCAATTATTACCTGTAATAGTGCCAGAGACAGCGATTTACGCCACTTAAACTGCACAACAGCTTACACTTTCTAAATGTAAGAAAATCCCTCTGTAACACTTATCCAAAACGATAGTTGATACAGCACAAAAACAGACCCTTCGGCCCACCATGTCCCTGCTGACTATCACGTACCCATCTTTAATTATGTAATTTACCGGCACTTGATCTGCAGCCTTCTATGGTTTTGGCTCCAGGTCACCATAACTTCTGACACATTCACTTTTATTATTTATTTTTAGAAAGCTGTCTGTCACTAAAAGAATTCTGAGGAGCTCCAAATATCAATGATGAGTTTGAACATTGGACTTTCAGCACCAAAGATTATGTTTCCCATTATATCCCATGTCCAGGAAAGCCATGGACATTTCAGGAGAGTGGAGTTGTTTATGAGGCAAACTATGGTTCAGGAATGCTGTTGGAACTCAGTCTGTGCCATAAGGGCAGATTGCATCTACACGTTTCATAAGCAACAGAATGATACAAGTTTCAGCAGGGTATCTACAGTTTTACAATAGTCCTTTACAATTCAGAATAATACCAGCACAAGTTGAGAAATATTCATGATAACATATAGCAGAATATACTGTCTATTTTGTGGCTGCAGAAAATATCTGTACAATTTCCTCGTCCGATAATATTTATTTCATTCAAACTAAAGAAATATAAGAAAATACGCAAAGTGCTGGAGTTAAGGGCCTGTCCTACTTTCACGACCTAATGCACGACCTCTGCCGAGTTTGCCCTTGATTCATACTCGCAGCCTGGTCGTCACGAGGTCGTAGGAGGTCGTAGCTAGATCGTAGGTAGGTCGTGATGCTAGCCTGATGAAAAATGTCCACGAGTAAAAAAGGTCGTGAATTAGGTCGTGAAATTGGGACAGGCCCTTATCTCAGCGGGTCAGGTAGCATCTCTGGAGAACATGGATGGATGACGTTTTGGGTTTGGACCCTTCAGACTGAGTGCAGGGGGGGGGGGGGAGGGGGGGAAGAAAGCTGGAAGAGAGGAGGGGCCAAGACAAAGCCTGGCAGGTAATGGTACAGCTGAGGGGGAAACAGGTTGATAGGCCACTGGTAGGCAAAGGACAAACATGAAAAGATAGATGAAAGACAAATGGATTAAAGACTTGTGAATTGTGAAACTGGAGGAAGGATTATGAGGAAGGGGAGGAGAGGGTTAGTAATTACTTAAAATAGGAGAATTGAATGTTGATGCCGTTATGTTGTAAGCTACCTGAGCAGAATATGAGGTGGTTTTTAGTTTTAGTTTTAGAGATACAGTGCGGAAACAGGCCCTTCGGCCCACCGGGTCCACGCCGACCAGCGATCCCCGCACATTAACACTATGCTACACACACTAGGGACAATTTTACATTTATACCAAGCCATTTAACCTACAAACCTGTACGTCTCTGGAGTGTGGGAGGAAACCGAAGATCTCGGAGGAAACCCACGCAGATCACGGGGAGAACGTGCAAACTCCGTACAGACAGCACCAGTAGTCGGGATTGAACCCGGGTCTCTGGCGCTGTAAGGCAGTAGCTCTACTGCTGTGCCACCGTGCCGCCCTTGTTTAACAATGCGTGCACAAATTTGGTTGGTTATAGAGTGGAAACCTCCTTAAATCTGAGTGGTGCAAGCACGAACTAGATTGAAGCCTCTCTGAACGACGTGGAGTATGAACCAGAAAATGGAAAGGAGAAAAAAAGTGATCTTTCTGTGAGATTGTTATGAGTTTGGGCACTTTGAAGAAACAGTAGTTTGCAATTGACCAGAATGGCAACAGTTAAAGCTTTAATAATAATTGTACCTATGGGGCATTGGATGGCAGTGGAATGGAACCTACTGGTGCTAATGTAATGTCCTTAATTATAAAGAAAGATGAAATAGACACAGAGGTCTTGACTCATATTTACTGCCATTCCACTGATTCAATGATTCGATGAGACTTTATTGTCAGGATCGAACCCGGGTCTCCAGCTCTGCATTCGCTGTAAGGCTGCAACTCTACCGCTGCGCCACCGTGACCGCAGTGGTGTGTGTGACCTCACTTTTGCAATGGAGGAGGCCCGGGGCAGAAAGATCCACCTTCCGCAGAGACCGCTCCTTCTGCAAGCCCTTGGTTCACTCGTCCCTTCCCACCCAGACCAACCTCTCCCCAGGAACTTCCCCCTGCAACAGCAAGAGATGTAACACCTGCTCCCACATCCTCTCCCTCACCTCCATCCAGGGATCCCAGCAGTCCGTCCAGGTGAGACAACAGTTCATGTGCACTTCCTCTAACCTCTTCCACTGCATAAGTTGTTCCTGACGTGGCCTCCTGAATATTAGTGAGACCATGCATAGACCCAGTGACTGTTTCGCCGAACAGTTGCTCTCAGTCAGCCAGGGCCCATGGAATCTCCCTAACGCCCTAACTCCTCTTCCTGCCATAATAATAATAATAATGGATGGGATTTATATAGCGCCTTTCTAATACTCAAGGCGCTTTACATCACATTATTCATTCACTCCTCAGTCACACTCGGTGGTGGTAAGCTACTTCTGTAGCCACAGCTGCCCTGGGGCAGACTGACGGAAGCGTGGCTGCCAATCTGCGCCTACGGCCCCTCCGACCACCACCAATCACTCACACACATTCACACACATTCACATACTGACCTTTCTGATAGGAACATTGAATTCTCCAATTTTAGGTAACCAGAAAACCTCCCCCTTCCGCTACGCCTCTGCCCATCTACCCCAACTCCCCAACCCCTTCCCTCCGCCCCACCTGGAATTACATCTGTTTCTCCGCTCCCCCTCCATTTCCCCTTCATTCCTTCCTCTAGCTTCACAATTTGCAACTCTTCAATCCTTTTGTCTCACCCCTTCTGTCTTTTCATCTCTGACCTTTGTCCACCATTTGCCTGCCAAATCCCCCTTCACCTGTATCAACCTATTACTTGCCAGACTTTGGCCTACCCCTCCTCTCTTTCTCCCCCCCCCCCCCCCCCCCCCCCCCCCCACCATGCAGAGGAAAGGTCCAGACCCACAACGTCACCTATCCATGTTCTCCAGAGATGCTGCCTTTCCCCCTGTTACCTGTTGAGTTACCACAGCACTTTGTGTCTTTTTTTGAAAACCAGCACCTGCAGTTCTTTGTATCCAAACCAAAGGAATATATTTCAGGAAGATAGACACAGAATGCTGGAGTAACTCAGCAGGGCAGGCAGCATCTGTGGGGAGAAGGAATGGCTGATGTTTTGGGTCGAGATCCTTCTTCAGACATTGTTTTGAAGTACTTACTCACAGTGGTGCATTTATTGGCATGGAATACCCATCCCCAATGGAATGAGTGGCGTGCTAGAGTGTTTTGGATAAACTAATAATGCAAAGTTTGGAGGCTCATAGAAAGCAGATCCAATAAGAAGGACTAACGTTCTTCCCTGAAGGGTATGAGTGGCCCAGTGGGGCTTTAAGACGCTCTAGCAGTGACTAATGCCAGGTTATCAAACCAACAATGATTTATTGAAATGGCATAACACAGAGGCACAGTGGTTGCTTAGAGCGCCAGTGCCCTGCAATCGATCCTGACCTCTGGACTGGCTCGGCAGCGTGCACATACTCCCCATGACTCCATAGGTTTATTTTCCAGGAAGTCTGACATCCTCCTACGTTACAAAGACATGCTGGCAGGTTAATTGCCTACTTTAAGCAAGCCTTTAGCGTAGGTGGGTGGCAGGAAAATCAATGTACCTGCCACAGGTATGTTTGGGAAGGAACTGCAGATGCTGGTTTGAAACAAAGAGAGACACAAAAAGCTGGAGTAACTCAGCGGACCAGGCAGCATCTCTGGAGAGAAGGAATGTGTGATGTTTTGGGTCGAGGCCCGAGTGTCGGGTCTGGGGAAGGTGTCGAGCCACGAAACGTCAACCATTCCTTCTCTCCAGAGACCTGCCTGTCCCGCTGAATTACTCCAGCTTTTTGTTTCTGCCCCAGCTATGCTAATGGGCACTACAGAGAGAATAGGTCACAGGTCACAAATTGGGCGAATGGGACAGGTAGCTTGCTCTGATAACTGGCATAGGTTGGACGGGATGAATGTCCTTCAGTAAATATGTTCAGGATATAGTTCTCAAGCAGATATCATTTTATTTTTGTTTAAGAAGGAACTGCAGAGTCTGGAAAATCGAAGGTAGACAAAAATGCTGGAGAGACTCAGCGGGTGAGGCAGCATCTATGGAGCAAAGGAAATAGGCAACGTTTTGGGTCGAAACCCTTCTTCGGACAATTCAACCCGAAATGTTGCCTATTTCCTTCGCTCCATAGATGCTGCCTCACCCGCTGAGTTTCTCCAACATTTTTGTCTACCTGTAATTTTATTTTTCATTGCTATCAGTCCTGGGCTCTGGATTACTAGTCCAAAAAATACAATTTGCTTCTGGGAAAAGACTAATTTACCTGCTGAAATGAGTAATTCCAATATTTAAGGTCCACTTATTATTCAATACAATCGTTTAGAAAGATGAGGGTGGACCTAATTGAAACTTACAGAATAGTGAAAGGCTTGGATAGAGTGGATGTGGAGAGGATGTTTCCACTAGTGGGAGAGTCTAAGGACTACAGGTCATAGCCTCAGAATTAAAGGACGTTCCTTTAGGAAAGAGATGAGGAGAAATCTCTTTAATCATAGGTTGGTGAATCTGTGGAATTCTTTGCCACAGAAGGCTGTGGAAGCAAAGTCAATGGATATATTTAAGGCAGAGATAGATAGATTCTTGATTAGTACAGGTGTCAGAGGTTATGGGGAGAAGGCAGGAGAATGGGGTTAGGAGGGAGAGATAGATCAGCCATGATTGAATGACAGAGTAGACTTGATGAGCCAAATGGCCTAATTCTGCTCCTATCACTTATGACCTTATGACCAATATAATGTTGTTCCTTACACATTTATGATATAAACTGTAATGTTGCCAGGTGCGATGCTTTGCAATAGGAATGTTATCCAAGCGTATCAATATCTAGTTGAACTAGCATTGAGCACATTGGGAGATCGCCAGGCTGTGTTGACATCATTTGTAGTCAAGCTTTCTTTGCACCAGTTCTGCAAATAAGAATTATTCTTAGAAATATACACTGATAATAAAAGTATAAAAATAGCAGTATGTGTGGTTATTAGTCACTAATTTAATGAATTCCCTCCTAACAGCTAATACTACTTATCAAAAATGTGGGGAAAAAAAATCATTCTGCAGCTATGCAAACATTATAAATGACACAGGTGGCTGTTAGTGAATTATAGACATTACGTAATTGAACAGTGGAGCTAAGTAACAGGGACTTCCTGAATATTGTGTGACAGGTTGTGGTGGCACCATCGAGTGTGGCTGCCTCTCCAGCAGCTGTCTGTCCTCTCATCCTTTTTGTTATTTTTAGTCTGCTTTAAAGTTTGTTTTTGGAGGTCTTTAGTCTTTTTTTTTGTGGGGTTAGGAGGGTGGGGGGAACCGTTTTTCTTAGTCACTTCCTGGTCGAGGAATGCGTCTTTCCTCCGAGCCGCATCTTCGCCCCCTCCTCGTGGCCTACCATCTGGATTGGCGCGGCCTTTCCTGCCGGAGACCGGCCAGAGCCTCAGCTTCAGCAGCGGCGCAGCACTGGATTCCGTCGCGGAGCGGACGATGCCTTACCAGGGTCGCCGTGTTGGAGCTCCGGAATGCTGGAACTGCCAACTTTGGCACCGTGGAGCTGTGGTCTGCGGAGCTTCCAGCCGCGGGCGGCGCTGACTTTAACATCGTGGAGCCTGGGATCTCTCGGTGAGGTTGCCAGAGTTGAATCTCTGCCCAGCTCTGCCAGTGGACTTCGGGAGCCACGGTCTCCGGTAGGAAGCGGCCGATTCGGAGGCTTCGGGCCGCTGAGAGTGTTCTTCCATTTGAGGGCCTGAAACATCGGGCCCGTAGCGGCGACTGCGGAGGACCCGACCACGGGTGAACTGAGGAAGAGGACTGAACTTTGCTGCCTTCCCTCACAGTGGGAAACGTTGATCCCGCTGTGGGGGGATGTGTTTTATGTTTTATGTTAAATTCGATAGTGTTGTGTTTACCTTATTTGTGTGCTGCGTGGTAACTCAAATTTCACTGCACCAATTGGTGTATGTGACAATAAATGTCCTTTGTCCTTTGTCTTTGTGCTTTGATGTATCAGACCCAGAGGCTGCAATGTGCTGCTGTTGTGATTCTTTGACCGGCATCATGAGGTGTCTCTTCACTGTAGTGTATAGAGGCCACGCTGTTCTGTTCAGAAGCAATATACTGCAGATGCCGGAAATCTGGATGAAGGACAGTAAATGCTGGAAGTATCCAGCTGGTCAGCCGGCATTTATGGAACTTAGTTTAGTTTAGAGATACAGCGTGGAAACAGGCCTTTTGGCCCATGGTGTCCACGCCGACCAGCGATCCCCGCACATTAACACCATCCTACACCCACTAGGGACAATTTATTTTTTACATTTACCTAGGCAATTAACCTACAAACCTGTACATCTTTAGAGTGTGGGAGGAAATCAAAAATCTCTGAGAAATCTCACACAAGTCATGGGGAGAACGTACAAACTCTGTACAGACAGCACCCGTAGTCAGGATTGAACCCGGGTCTCCGGCGTTGCATTTGCTGTAAGGCAGCAACTCTACCGCTGCGCCACCGTGACTGCCCGGTCAGAGGGAGGAACAGAATTAACATTTCAGATGTATTAGAGTGTGGTAACATAGTTGGTCAACTCATTACATACGCTTTATGCATTTATTACATTGGTCATCTTAGACCATCTGTACTATGAATAGTAGTAACATTAAAAGCAACTCACTCTGCTGACCAGTTTCTTTGCTAGATTTGAGGAATAATGCTACTTCCAGTTCCTGTTTCACCTTGTTGATGTGCTAACAACCCACAGTTATGTGCTTGAAAGGACTCACCACCATACTCAGGGACAGCGTCTTCCTCTCTGTATTCACACTTCTGAACGTTCCTTCCATGAGCTCCGGTGGATTTTCCAACCGACCTCACTACAGACATTGGACTTTTTCTGTAGAAAGCAGCAAGGCCCAGAGCTGCAGGAGAATCAGAGTGGTCTTCCCACCCTGCATCCTGCAAAGACTCCAGCCCCTACCCCTAATTCCTCTGTCTACGCCGTATTTCAAGAGAGAGCTAGATAGGGCTCTTAAAAATAGCAGAGTCAGGGGATATGGGGAGAAGGCAGGAACGGGGTACTGATTGTGGATGATCAGCCATGATCACATTGAATGGCGGTGCTGGCTCGAAGGGCCAAATGGCCTGCGCCTGCACCTATTGTCTATTGTCTATTATCTGTACCCAAGATGAGGTGTTCCATGCCAGGACATCCGAGATGTCCTCATTCTTTAGGGAGCAGGGGTTCCCCTCTCCAATCCTAGTTGAGGACTTCACTCGTGTCTCCTCGGTACCCTGCAGCTCCGCCCTTGCTCCCCCTCCCCCTAGTCACAACAGAGACAGAGTCGCCCACATCATCTTTCACCCAATCAGCCGTCGCATACAACACATAATCCTCTGACATTTTGCCACACACAATGGGATCCCACCACGAATCGCATCTTCCCATCTCCATCCCTTTCCTCCTGCCACAGAGACCATTCCCTCCGCAACTCCCTGTCTTACTTCTGTCCTAGGTCTCCTCCATTGTCAGAGTGAGGTTAATCGCAAATTGGAGGAACAGCACCAACTCATATTTCGCTTGGGCAGCTTACAACCCAGTGGTATGAATATTGATTTCTCTAACTTCAAGTTACCCCTGCATTCCCTCTCTCTCCATCCCTCCCCCACCCAAGTTGCATCAGGTTCCCGTTCTCACCGAGCAAACAGCTAACAATGGCCTGTTTCCTTTTTCATCATTACTTTTTTACATATCTTTCATTCATTTGTCATATATCTCTCTACATCACTGTCTATATTTCTCATTTCCCTTTCCCCAGATTGATCTGAAGGAGGGTCTCAACCCAAAACATCACCCATTCCATCTCTCCAGAGATGCTGCCTGTCCCGCTGAGTTACTCCAGCTTTTTGTACACCAGTCCTTGTACACCAGTCACTTAAAGTAAACATGCAGGTACAGCAGGCAGTGAAGAACATTAATGGCATGTTGGCCTTCGTGACGAGAATATTTGAGTATAGGAGTAAAGAGGTCCTTCTGCAGTTGTACAGGGCCCTGGTGATACTACATCTGGAGTATTGTGTGCAGATTTGGTCTCCTAATTTGAGGAAGGACGTCCTGGCTTTTGAGGCAGTGCAGCGTAAATTCACGAGGTTAATCCCCGGGATGGCGGGACTGTCATATGAGGAAAGATTCGACAGACTGGGCTTGTATTCATTGGAATTTAGAAGGATGAGAGGTTATTTTATAGAAACGTATACAATTATAAAAGGACTGGACAAGCTAGATGCTGGAAAAATGGTTCCAATGTTGAGGGAGTCCAGACCCAGGGGCCACAGTCTAAGAGTAAAGGGGAGGCCATTTAAAACTGAGATGGGAAAAACTTTTACACCCAGAGAGTTGTGAATTTGTGGAATTCTCCGCCACAGAAGGCAACAGAGACCAATTCACTGGATGAATTTAAAAGTGAGTTTGATAGAGGGCAAGGGGCTAGCGGTATCAAGGGGTATTGGGAGAAGGATTACTGATTGTGGATGATCAGCCATGATCACAATGAATGGCGATGCTGGCTCGAAGAGCCAAATGGCCTCCTCCTGCACCTATTTTCTAACTTTAAATGTTTTTGAGTCTATATTTGGACTTTTCCTCTGCAAGTGTTACACTATAATGTTGAGAAACTATATTATAGACTCTGGTATCTTTCACTGCTCTCTAGCTTTTCTACTTGTATTTGATTGTATTTATGTGTAGTATTATCTGATTGACTGGATGGCAGGCAAACAAACATTGTTCACTGAACCTCGGTACATGTGACAATAATAACAAACCTAAACCTAAAATAAGGCAAAAGTGTGCCTCATTTCTTCAATGCACTGTTTTCAAGTTTTCAAGAAGGCAGGGAAGAAAATGTATTAATAAACCATGGTCAAACAATATCATCAGCTGAACAAATACTCATCAGGGAAGGAGAGAGCACAGATGCTTCCTGTAAAGGAAGACGTCAAATGGTAAATGAATAGCCCAGTTCCAGCAGTCAATCAAGAAGGACTCAGGCTTGCCTTATGTTGTTTATTTAGTTTATTTGATTGATACAGCGTGGAAACAGGCCCTTCGGCCCACTGAGTCCGTACCGACCAGCGATCCCCGCACATTACCCTGCACACACTAGGGATAATTTTACATTTTATACCAAGCCAGTTAACCTTCATACCTGTACGTCTCTGGAATGTGGGAGGAAACCGAAGATCTCGGAGAAAACCCACGGGGAGAACGTGCAAACTCCGTACAGACAGCATCCGTAGTCGGGATTGAACCCGGGTCTCTGGCACTGTAAGGCAGTAACTCTACTGCTGTGCCACCGTGCCGCCCTTGTTTAACAATGCGTGCACAAATTTGGTTGGTTATAGAGTGGAAACCTCCTTAAATCTGAGTGGTGCAAGTACGAACTAGATTGAAGCCTCTCTGAACGACGTGGAGTATGAACCAGAAAATGGAAAGGAGAAAAATAGTGATCTTTCTGTGTCATTTTTATGAGTTTGGGCACTTTGAAGAAACAGTAGTTTGCAATTGACCAGAATGGCAACAGTTAAAGCGTTAATAATAATTGTACCTATGGGGCATTGGATGGTGGTGGAATGGAACCTACTGGTGCTAATGTAATGTCCTTAATTATAAAGAAAGATGAAATAGACACAGAGAAGTCTTGACTCATTTTACTGCCATTCCACTGATTCAATGATTCGATGAGACTTTATTGTCACATGTGCCTAGGTTCAGTGAAATGCTTTGTTTTACAATCGTACACAGATCTCTCCCGGGCAGTACAATAGTGTCGCCACGTTTCTGGCACCGACAAAGTTAAAGCCCTGTCCCACGGTGCGAGTTCATTCCAAGAGCTCTCCCGAGTTTAAAAAAAATCAAACATGTGGTAAGCACGGAGAATTAACGTAGGGGGTAAGTCGGAGCTCGGGGTCGTCTCTTAGCGCTAACGGCAGGTACTCGGGAAGACTCGCTAACGGCAGGTAAGGACGGGAAGACTCGTGAAGATTTTTCAACGTGATGAAAAATGTCCACGAGTGCCCCGAGTACCGATGAGTGGCCATTGCCGTAAATCTCCGAGTTCGAATCAGGGCAAACTCGGGAGAACTCTTGGAATTAACTCGTACCGTGGGACAGGGCTATTACAAAGGTTCACGGAACAGTCCTATCTACTGCCACCGCACATGGCAGCAAGCGGCCCCCAGCTGGGTCCACCTTCATTCTCAGCGGCCCCCCCGGCCGGTACATGTAGGTCTCTGCTCTTTTTGTTTAATCAAAAATAATTGATTCAATTACAATACAAAATAACATTTAAGTTCAAGTTCAAGTTACATTATTGTCACATGCACCATTTTATTTTTTGTTACAGTGAGATTTGAGTTACCATACAGCTAATACAAATAAATGAACACAATACACCATAGATTTAACATGAACATCCCCCACAGCGGAATCAACGTTTCCCACTGTGAGGGAAGGCAATAAAGTTCAGTCATCTTCCTCTTTGTTCACCCGTGGTCAGGGCCTATTGAGCCCTCCGCAGTCGCCGCTACGGTGGCCCGATGTTCAGGCCCTCTCGCCGGCGATCGAAGCTCCGGCGTCGGAACGGAAGAACACACTCAGCGGCTTGAGTGCGGCTCCCAAAGTCCGCAGGCCGAGCTGGCGACCATCGGCAAAGGATCCCAGGACTTCGCGATGTTAAAGTCAGCGCCGCCCACGGCTAGAAGCTCCGCCAACCACAGCTCCACAGTGTTAAACAGCAGGCCCAACACTCCGGAGCTCCAACACAGGCGATCCCCTGTAAGGCATCGATCGTCCAGCTCCGAGATGGAATTCAGTGCTGCGCCGCTGCTGAAGCTCTGGTTAGTCTCCGGCAGGAAAGGCCGCACCATTCTAGATGGTAGGCCTTGAGGTGGGGGGGGGGGGGGGGGAGGTGGCGAAGATGTGACTGAGAAAAAACACATCCCTGACCAGGAAGTGACTGGGAAACGGTTAACCCTCTTCCCCTCCCCCACCACCACTTCCACCGGAGGACAATGGCTGACCTTAGTGGAGCATCACGATGGCTGCAGCAGTAAAGGGTCTCTGGTCGGCTTGGACTCCATGCCACTGGATGCTGACCCAGATCTGTCAAGGACCGTGAGGTGGCTGCCTGTGCACCATTCTCCCCACGTTAAACAAAGTCACGCACAGGCGTCCTCCATATAAGGAATAACACCCTGGAGACATCCATGGTCAGCCACGACTGAAGGGGGCCTAAGAAGAATGTGATAATACACTCAAATCAACATTGATTTGGAACGTGAAATTCTACTTTACCAGCCCCCATAATTTTCCTGAAGCAACAACACCACAAATGCACAATGATCTTTTCACTGACAATAAACTAAGCTGTGGGCAAGGCAAATCTTGTAATGTTGATTTTCAGAAGAAATTTGTTTCCACTGAGAAGCTTTGTAATTACACCCGAGCTGGGGTGATTCAAGGTAACCAGAGGGGAGGGAACTGGAATTGAATGAAGCAGAAAATGAGTGGGTGATGAAGGTGTTGTATCAGAGGGACGATAATTCCATGTTAGTTGCTGCCGAGACCAATACGGACTTACATTGACATAAATAACTTGGATTCAGGAACACAATGCAGAGTCCCAACAAGGAGCTGCTGGGAATCACAGAAGGACGCAATAAATAGCCAGAGAGGGCAGCTCAGTGAGTGATGACATTCATGGCAGTAAAATATCAGGCAAGAAAAGGAAAGATGAACAATGGTGAAAACAGGTAAGACTGATGATGCAAGAGTGCAAGGCAATAGACAATAGACAATAGGTGCAGGAGTAGGCCATTCGGCCCTTCGAGCCTGCATCGCCATTCAATATGATCATGGCTGATCATCCAACTCAGTATCCCGTACCTGCCTTCTCGCCATACCCTCTGATCCCCTTAGCCACAAGGGCCACATCTAACTCCCTCTTAAATATAGCCAATGAACTGGCCTCGACTACCCTCTGTGGCAGAGAGTTCCAGAGATTCACCACTCTCTGTGTGAAAAAAGTTCTTCTCACCTCGGTTTTAAAGGATTTCCCCCTTATCCTTAAGCTGTGACCACTTGTCCTGCACTTCCCCAACATCGGGAGCAATCTTCCTGCATCTAGCCTGTCCAACCCCTTAAGAATTTTATAAGTTTCTATAAGATCCCCTCTCAATCTCCTAAATTCTAGAGAGTATAAACCAAGTCTATCCAGTCTTTCTTCATAAGACAGTCCTGACATCCCAGGAATCAGTCTGGTGAACCTTCTCTGCACTCCCTCTATGGCAATAATGTCCTTCCTCAGATTTGGAGACCAAAACTGTACGCAATACTCCAGGTGTGGTCTCACCAAGACCCTATACAACTGCAGTAGAACCTCCCTGCTCCTATACTCAAATCCTTTTGCTATGAAAGCTAACATACCATTCGCTTTCTTCACTGCCTGCTGCACCTGCATGCCTACTTTCAATGACTGGTGTACCATGACACCCAGGTCTCGCTGCATCTCCCCTTTTCCTAGTTGGCCACCATTTAGATAATAGTCTGCTTTCCTGTTTTTGCCACCAAAATGGATAACCTCACATTTATCCATATTATACTGCATCTGCCAAACATTTGCCCACTCACCCAGCCTATCCAAGTCACCTTGCAGTCTCCTAGCATCCTCCTCACAGCTAACACTGCCCCCCAGCTTAGTGTCATCCGCAAACTTGGAGATATTGCCTTCAATTCCCTCATCCAGATCATTAATATATATTGTAAATAGCTGGGGTCCCAGCACTGAGCCTTGCGGTACCCCACTAGTCACTGCCTGCCATTGTGAAAAGGACCCGTTTACTCCTACACTTTGCTTCCTGTTTGCCAGCCAGTTCTCTATCCACATCAATACTGAACCCCCAATGCCGTGTGCTTTAAGTTTGTATACTAATCTCTTATGTGGGACCTTGTCGAAAGCCTTCTGGAAGTCCAGATACACCACATCCACTGGTTCTCCCCTATCCACGCTACTAGTTACATCCTCGAAAAATTCTATAAGATTTGTCAGACACGATTTACCTTTTGTAAATCCATGCTGACTTTGTCCAATGATTTCACCACTTTCCAAATGTGCTGCTATCCCATCTTTAATAACTGACTCTAGCAGTTTCCCCACTACCGATGTTAGACTAACTGGTCTGTAATTCCCCGTTTTCTCTCTCCCTCCCTTCTTAAAAAGTGGGGTTACGTTTGCTACCCGCCAATCCTCAGGAACTACTCCAGAATCTAAAGAGTTTTGAACGATTATTACTAATGCATCCACTATTTCTGGAGCTACTTCCTTAAGTACTCTGGGATGCAGCCTATCTGGCCCTGGGGATTTATCGGCCATTCAATTTACCCAACACCACTTCCCGGCTAACTTGGATTTCACTCAATTCCTCCAACTCCTTTGACCCGCGGTCCCCTGCTATTTCCGGCAGATTATTTATGTCTTCCTTAGTGAAGACGGAACCAAAGTAGTTATTCAATTGGTCCGCCATATCCTTGTTCCCCATGATCAACTCACCTGTTTCTGACTGCAAGGGACCTACATTTGTTTTAACTAATCTCTTTCTTTTCACATATCTATAAAAACTTTTGCAGTCAGTTTTTATGTTCCCTGCCAGTTTTCTTTCATAATCTATTTTTCCTTTCCTAATTAAGCCCTTTGTCCTCCTCTGCTGGTCTCTGAATTTCTCCCAGTCCTCCGGTATGCTGCTTTTTCTGGCTAATTTGTACGCATCATCCTTCGCTTTGATACTATCCCTGATTTCCCTTGTTATCCACGGATGTACTACCTTCCCTGATTTATTCTTTTGCCAAACTGGGATGAACAATTTTTGTAGTTCATCCATGCAGTCTTTAAATGTCTTCCATTGCATATCCACCGTCAACCCTTTTAGAATTAATTGCCAGTCAATCTTGGCCAATTCACGTCTCATACCCTCAAAGTTACCTTTCTTTAAGTTCAGAACCATTGTTTCTGAATTAACAATGTCACTCTCCATCCTAATGAAGAACTCAACCATATTATGGTCACTCTTGCCCAAGGGGGCACGTACAACAAGACTGCTAACTAACCCTTCCTCATTACTCAATACCCAGTCTAAAATAGCCTGCTCTCTCGTTGGTTCCTCTACATGTTGATTTAGATAACTATCCCGCATACATTCCAAGAAATCCTCTTCCTCAGCACCCCTGCCAATTTGATTCACCCAATCTATATGTAGATTGAAGTCACCCATTATAACGGTTTTGCCTTTGTCGCACGCATTTCTAATTTCCTGTTTGAGACCATCTCCAACTTCACTACTACTGTTAGGTGGCCTGTACACAACACCCACCAGCGTTTTCTGCCCCTTAGTGTTTCGCAGCTCTACCCATACCGATTCCACATCCTCCAAACTAGTGTCCTTCCTTTCCATTGCGTTAATCTCCTCTCTAACCAGCAACGCTACCCCACCTCCTTTTCCTTTCTCTCTATCCCTCCTGAATATTGAATATCCCTGGATGTTCAGCTCCCAGCCTTGGTCACCCTGGAGCCATGTCTCCGTGATCCCAACTATATCATAGTCATTAATAGCTATCTGCACATTCAACTCATCCACCTTATTACGAATGCTCCTTGCATTGAGACACAAAGCCTTCAGGCTTGTTTTTACAACGCTCTTACCCCTTATACAATTATGTTGAAAAGTGGCCCTTTTTGATTTTTGCCCTGGTTTTGTCTGCCTGCCACTTTTACTTTTCACCTTGCTACCTATTGCTTCTACCCTCATTTTACACCCCTCTGTCTCTACGCTCACACATTTAAGAAACCCTTTCCCTTTAACTCCATCCTCCACTATCCCATTCGACACCCCACCCCCCTTATTCAGTTTAAAACCACCCGTGTAGCAGTGGAAAACCTGCCTGCCAGAATGCTGGTCCCACACCTGTTAAGATGCAATCTGTCCCTTTTGTACAGTTCCCCCTTACCCCAAAACAGATCCCAGTGATCTAAGAATCTAAATCCTTGCCCCGTGCACCAGTTCCTCAGCCACACGTTCAGGTCCCATATCTCCCTGTTCCTGCTCTCGCCAGCACGAGGAACTGGAAGCACACCGGAGATAACAACCCTGGAGGTCCTGCTTTTCAGCATTTTTCCGAGCTCTCTAAAGTCACGCTGCAGAACATTCATCCCCTTCTTTCCGACATCGTTTGTGCCGACATGCACTATCACTTCCGGATGTTCACCTTCGCCCTTGAGGATTTTCTGCACTCTGTCCGTGACATCCTGGATCCTGGCACCAGGAAAGCAGCACACCATCCTCGCATCCCGTCTGTTGCCGCAGAAACCCCTGTCCGTACCTCTCACAATGGAGTCTCCCACTACAATGGCGTTGCCTGCCTTAGGCCTTTTTGGTTTTGGCTCAACAGCCCTATTCGCATCACAAGCCAGTCCGCCACCCAGTGTAAACACCTCTTCTGTCCCGACAGCTTCTAAGTGGTTGAACCTGTTCACAAGAGGTACAACACCCGGGGACGTTGGCATTGATGCAAGAGTGCAAGGCAATAGACAATAGACAATAGGTGCAGGAGTAGGCCATTCGGCCCTTCGAGCCAGCACCGCCATTCATTGTGATCATGGCTGATCATCCCCAATCAGTACCCTGTTCCTGCCTTCTCCCCATATCCCCTGACTCCACTATTTTTAAGAGCCTTATCTAGCTCTCTCTTGAAAGCATCCAGAGAACCTGAGGGAGAGAATTCCAAAACTCTCTGTGAGAAAAAGTGTTTCCTTGTCTCCGTTCTAAATGGCTTACTCCTTATTCTTAAACTGTGGCCCCTGGTTCTGGACTCCCCCAACATCGGGCATTTTTGTTGGTGACCTGAAGCACTCCAACCAGCATCGTGCAGTAGACAGCAATGTGAATAGTTCAGTTCAGTTTATTGCCAATAGCTGCTCCTCTGGTCTGCGGGCAGATCATGGGTAGCACGGTGGTGCAGCGGTGGAGTTGCTGCCTTACAACGCTTACAGTGCCGGAGACTCGGGTTCGATCCTGACCAGAGGTGCTGCGTGTACAGAGTTTGTACGTTCTCCCTGTGACCTGCGTGGGTTTTCTCCGAGATCTTTGGTTTCCTCCCACATTCCAAAGACGTACAGGTTTGTAGGCTAATTAGCTTGGTATCAATGTAAACTGTCCCCAGTGTGTGTAGGATAGCGTTAAAGTGCGGGGATCGCTGGTTGGTGTGGACTCGGTGGGCTAAAGGGTCTGTTTCCGCGCTGTTATCTCTAAACTACAAAAGGTCCCTTTCCAAATCTTTCTCCTCTCATCTTAAACCTATGCTCTGTGGTTGTATTTATGTTTAAGAAAGAACTGCAGATACAGGAAAAATCGAAGGTAGACAAAAAAATCTGAGAAACTCAGCGGGTGAGACAGCATCTATGGAGCGAAGGAATAGGTGACGTTTCGGGTCGAGACCCTTCTTCAGACTTGGTTTTATGATTCCCTTACCTTGGGAAACAGACCGCTACTGTTCAACCTATCGATGCTCCTCATGGTTTTATATACCTCTATATGATAGATCCTCCTGTATATAGCCTCCTGGACTACAAGGAGAAAAGGCCCAGTCTATCCAATCTCTCCTTCAGCTCAAACCCTCGAGACATGGTAACATCCTTGTAAATCCTTCAAGAATTGACATCCTTCCTTCAGCAGGCCTACCTGAACTGGACCCAGTACTACAAATGTTGCCTGACCAACATTGTTTACCGTTCAGTAGTTCATAAGTTCATAAGTGATAGGAGTAGAATTAGGACATTCACCCCATCAAGTCTACTCCACCATTCAATCATAGCTGATCCATCTCTCCCTCCTAACCCCATTCTCCTGCCTTCTCCGCATTACCCCTGACACCCGTACTAGTCAAGAATCTATCTATCTCTGCCTTAGAAACATAGGCATAGAAACATAGGAAATAGGTGCAGGAGGAGGCCATTCGGCCCTTCGAGACAGCACCGCCATTCATTGTGATCATGGCTGATCGTCCCCTATCAATAACCCATAGAAAGGCCTTAAAAATATCCATTGGCTTATTCAATATCCATTAGTCCACAGCCTTCTGGGGCAATTAATTCCAAAGATTCACCACCGTCTGACTAAATAAATTTCTCGCCATCTCCTTCCAAAAGGAATGTACTTTAATTCTGAGGCTGTGACCTCTGGCCCTAGACTCTCCCACCAGTGGACACATCAGTTGTACGATAATGTCCCAATTCTTGTCCTCAGTGCTATGATCGACGAAGGCCACCCTATGTCAATATCTCAACAGAACATTGTATCTGCATCCTTTTATGGGCCTGTCTTACTTAGGTGACTCTGTAGGCGATTGCCAGGGACTAGTTTTAATGGAATTCACCAACGACAGATGGCGACAACCTACGACAGCAAAAATTCTTGCCATTCCTGCCGAAAGATTTTCAACAATTTTGCGGCTGTAGTCTGTAGTTGCCCAAAAAAAACACCTAAGTGGGACAGGCCCATTTAGGCTTCTCTGTTCTGCAACACTCTGCCGGATCCTATCATTTAGTCCTATCATCTACCAAAATGCAACATCATATATTTATTTGAATTAAATTGCATTTACCATTCCTTGAGCTATTAGCCATTAGCACAGTTGATCAAGATCCCGTTGTAATCAAAGATGAACTTCACTGTCCACTTTACAAACAATTTCAACATCATCTACAAAGATCCTACATTTACATGCAAATCGTTAATATAAATCAGGAACACCAGTGGACCCGGCACTGCTCAACGTGGTACATCACTTGTTACGGGCCTCCAGCCCGAAAAACAACCCTCTACCACCACCTTCTGTTTCCTACTGTCAAGCCAATTTTGCATCCAACTGGCTATCTCTCCATGGACCGCACGTGATCTAACCTTCAGACCAGGCCCCCTTGAGGTACCTTGTCGAAGGTCTTGCTAAAGTCCATTTAGACAACGTCTACCACACTGCTCTCATCAATCTTCTTGGTCACCTCTTCAAACACATCAATCAAATTGTGACACAATTTCCCAGGCATAAAGTCATGTTTTACATTGTAGATGAGAGGTATAATCTGTGGGCAGTTTTAGATCTAGTTTTCGTTTCAGAGATACAGCGCGGAAACCGTCACTTCGGCCCACCGAGTCTGCACCAACTAGCGATTCCCACACATTAATATTATCCAACACAGACAAGGGACAATTATACATTTATACAAAGACAATTAACGGACAAACCTGTTCGTCTTTGGAGTGTGGGATGAAACCGAAGATCTCGGAGAAAACCCTCGCAGGTCACGGAGAAAATGTATAAACTCCGTGGAGACAGTACCCGTAGTCAGGACCGAACCCGGGTCTCTGGCGGTAGAGTTGCTGCCTTACAACGCCAGAGTCCCGGGTTCGATCCTGACTACCAGTGCCTGTCTGCACGGAGCTTGTACATTTTCTCCGTGACCGGCGAGGGTTTTCTCCAAGATCTTCAGTTTCCCTCCACACTCCAAAGACATACAGGCTTGTAGGTGAATTGCTTTGAGGTAAATTGTCCCTTGTGTGTGTAGGATAGTGTTAGTGTGCGGGGGTCTCTAGTGCGGGGGCCTGCTTCCACGCTATATCTCTAAACTAAACTTGAAACTAAACATCCTCCCAAAGCATTGAAGCCATCATCGTATTGACATAGGTAGACAAAATTGCCCGAAACGTTGCCTATTTCCTTCGCTCCATAGATGCTGCCTCACCCGCTGAGTTTCTTCAGCATTTTTGTCCACCTTCGATTTTCCAGCATCTGCAGTTCCTTCTTAAACATCATATTGACATATCTGCAGCTGTTCCAGGTCCAGGAAAAAAATGAGGCCACAATATTACATATATTGAACTGTGAGATCAGAACCAGGTTTGAATTAAAGGGAATTTTACCAATAGACATCAGGAAAATCTTATATAATGAGCAAGCAATCTGGACAATGATCTCAAAAGTGCCAAAAATATGGAGTGAGTTAAGAAAATGGACAATGCGGAGAAAGTGGATAGGGAGGTAGACAAAAATGCTGGAGAAACTCAGCGGGTGCGGCAGCATCTATGGAGCAAAGGAAATAGGCAACGTTTCGGGTCGAGACCCTTCTTCAGACTGATGAGGGTAGGGACGGGCCTCTTGCTAGAATAATGAAGTTATTCACAAATGGATGTTTGTATCCAGTCGTTACCACCTTCTCCACAGCCAACAATGGACTCTGCCTTTCCTTAATCATCTGTTGCTGGCTTTGATTTGTTCTCTTCATGCCTTTCATTCATTTGCTCTTTGTACCTGTCCATACCTCGAGTGTCCCCCTCCCTTGACTCTCAGTCTGAAGAAGGGTCTCGACCTGAAACGTCATCTATTCCTTTTCTCCGGAGATGCTGCCTGAGTTGCTCCTGCATGCTGAGTTACTTCGGAGTGAAGTTCCTTCCGACACATTCCGCAACCATAACTATTTTGCCAGAAAGAATGTTTACAGAATCCTGCAGGATGATAAGAGATCTTCCCAATGCTTGATAAGATTTTTCTGTGACTCCTGTAAGATTGATAATTTTAGACCAAACCGTACTGTATTCAGACAGTGAAGCTAATGAACATCTGTTAAGGGACTGTTAAGGGACATCAGATAATATGAACCAAATCATCAGTGGAAATCTAATTTTGGTGCTTCGCCCATCACTTTGATTCATCCATATGAGGTGAGATAATTACTTTGTATGCCAAAGGAGATTGATTAATGCAATGATATTCCTAGTGTATGTGTGATAGATAGTCTTGCTTGTAAAACTCAGCACTGCTATCCAGAGCTGTATCTGTGTCTTAGTCTTTACTGATCTGAAAAAGCAGTTTGTCACAAAAGAAATTTGTCACAAAAATGGGAGTAGAAGGAAGGGACTGAATGGCACTTTTATCCCTTTATTTATTTTTATAATTAAAAAAAAATATTCAATTATTAAAAATAATATTTACAAAATAATGAAACTAAACAGAACCCACCGCCATAATACAAGACAAACAAATATACTAAATAAATTACTAGGCAAATATGTTACACTCCTTCTGGAATTCTCTGCCTCAGAGGGCGGTGGAGGCCGGTTCTCTGGATGCTTTCAAGAGAGAGCTAGATAGGGCTCTTAAAAATAACGGAGTCAGGGGATATGGGGAGAAGGCAGGGACGGGGTACTGATTGCGGATGATCAGCCATGATCACATTGAATGGATCGAAGGGCCAAATGGCCTGCTCCTGCACCTATTGTCTATTGTCTATTGTCCTTGTCAAGGATGCATTCAACCCCCCGCGGTGCCCAGCGGTCCCGGAAATCCCCCAGGGTGCCCGTAGACAGCGCGTAGTCCTTCTCTAACACCACCCGGGTGCGGACGTAACCCTGGAAAAGGGGCAGGCAGCCGGCTCGGGCAGAGCCCTCTTCCGCCTGGCGCCGTGACTCGCGGATGGCCAGCTTGACCAGGCCTCACTGCCATCATTGGAGTGCAGTTAGACCTTAAAGTTTCTAGATTGGTAACAAACTTCAGCCTCTCCAATACAGTGTGAAAGGTTGGCTAGTGATTCACGCGTGTGAGTTATTTCATGTTTTAATTGTTTGAAATATTTTACTGACCCCTTTGGTAAATGTTTAGCCAGTGAAATCTGTAACAATTTAGACTTGCTTCCCACATCATTAATTACAGCATTTTGATGCACCAGAATGTTACACTTTGAAGAACCCAACTTGGCGAGAGCTCAAGTCTGACTGAACACAAAATGAACCGTCACACATACGTCCGACATGATTTATAGGACTTTGTAAATTGTAAATTACTTGTTGAGATTAGGACCTTTTTTTATTGTTCATGAAGTAAAGCAATAAAAATCTAAAGAGCTATTGATGGAATATTTAGATGGAGGAATTCCAAAGGCAGTACTGGTTTGTTAACGGTGCTGTGTGATATTTTTATACTGGTATTTATTTTGTTTGGACTTAAAGATAGAACATTGAACAGCACAGCACAGCAACAGGCCCTTCGGCCCAAACGTACATACTTTACATGGTGTCAAGTTAAGGGGCTGTCCCACTGCGGCGACCTAATCCGCGAGTTCAGAAGAGTTTGCCCTCGACACATACTCGCAGCATGGTCGACACTAGGAGGTCTTTGTAACTCTCCTTCATGCTCGAGAGCAGTTCCTGCGTAATCGAGGCCTCAGCTAGGTCGCGGCGTATTTTTCAACATGCTGAAAAATGCCCACGAGTAAAAAAAGGTCACCATGGAAAAAATCGAAAAATCGATAAGTTTAAGTCGAACTAGGTCGTAGTAGGTTGGCATGTTAGTCGTAGGTAATCGAGGGTAGTCGAAGTTAATGGAAGGTAGTCGAAGGTAGTCATTCATAGTCTTCAACATAGTTGAAGGTAGGTTGAAGAAGATCGAACGAAGTAGGTCATATTCACTCTCCACTCTTCGGTGTCCAATTTTCCAAAAGCTAGTAGAAGTTAATCTTCCACATAGTCGAAGGAGGTCTTCAACATGACACTTTTTCAAACTCTCCTCAACTCTTCTAAACTCGCCAATTAGGTCGCCGCAGTGGGACAGCCCACTTAAACTGTCCACGTCTTCTATACCCCTCCTTACCCTGCATATCCATTGGGCCTCGCATCATTGTACACACCTCTATCAGGTCTCCCCTGAGCCTCCAATGTGCCAGAGAAAGTAATACATGTTGATCCAATCTCTCCTTGCACCTAACAACCTTTGCCTCCTGCGCCAGAGACCGGGATCGATCGTGACTATGGGTACTGTCTGTGCGGAGTTTGCACGTTCTCCCTGCAACCGTGCGGGTTTCCTCCAGGTGCTCTGGTTTCTTCCCACATTCCAAAGGTGTGCAGGTCGGCAGGTCATTGACTTAGAACTAGTGTACGGGTGATCAATGATCAACGTGGGCTCAATGGGTTGAAGGGCTTGTTTCCATGTTGTATCTGCAAACCCTTATATCCATGCCGCATTCTAGTAAACCTATACTGCACACTCTTTAAAACTTCCTTATCCTGTAATGGGGTGACCAGAAATGCACACAATATTCCAAATGTGGCATAAACAAAATGATATAAAGCTGCAACATGACTTCCATGCCCTGGCTGATGAAGGCAAGCATACCATCAGTCTAAAGAAAGGTCTCGACCCCAAACGGCAAGAAAACGTTGTGGCAAGTTGACTTTCCTGAGTGATCTTAGGAAGTAAAGCTGTTGTGGTGCCTTCTTTACCAGGGAGTGGGTGTTAGTTGACCACCTGAGATCTGCTGAGATGTGGGTGCCCAGGAACTTGAAACTGGAGACTCTGTCCACTCTTTCTCCGTTTATCTGCAGTGGGGGATGGTCACCCTGCTTCTTCCTGAAGTCAATGATGAGCTCTTGTGTTTTTATGTGTTGAGTGATCAGAGTAAAAGCAATTACCTTCTCCTGGAGCCCCAAACCCTCCACCCTAGGCCACGGGAAAATCATTGACCAGGGTTAAATATATAAATGAAGTAAAATCCGTGCGTGCTTGCCTTATTAAAATAACATATTGAACATCCCACTTCCTAGGAGTGGTTTGCCTGCTCACCTCTTGTCTCCCCTTAGTTGAGGTAGAGTTTGTTTTTAAAATATTATTAATTGGCACACGTTACCACTCTACTACTGGCACAGCAGTAGAGCTACTGCCTTATAGCGCCAGAGACCCGGGTTCGTACGTTCTCCCCATGACCGCGTGGGTTTTCTCTGAGATCTCCAGTTTGTAGGTTGATTGGCTTGGGCCCTAGTGTGTGTAGGATAGTGTTAATGTGCGGGGATCGCTGGTCGGTGCGGACTCGGTGGGCCGAAGGGCCTGTTTCTGCGTTGTATCTTTAAACTAAACTCAACTAATGCCCCCAATTCCCCACCCCCCAGCTTTTTGCTCCATATTCCAGCAACTGCAGTCTCTTGTGTTGCATTCTGAATCCTTCTATGCGCCACTCTCCAAATTACCCTGTATATCTTCAGTGATATTTAACGGAGCATGTATGGAATTTCAACATGCACTTATGGCTGAACAATGGCAGTATTGCACTGAACATAGAACATAGCACAGGAACAGGCCATTTGGCCCACTGCTCCTTGAATTTGGGTTTGAATCGAGTTGATAGACACAAAATGCTTAGTAACTCAGCGGAACAGGCAGCATCTCTGGATGGAAGGAATGGGAAAATCAGCAGGTGCTTGCTTCATTAAAATATCTTATTGAGCATCCCACTTCCTAGGAGTGGTTTGCCATGGAATCCAAGTCAATGGTGTGAAAAAAGACTGGAAGACTGACTTTTCCACAGTAGAAATACAGGATGTAGGATGCTTGAATCAGGTCGACAGTTGCCAAACCAATTTATTTTCAGCAGCAAATCAGTATTATTTGATGGAATAATGAAGGTGACCACCTGAGCAGTGACGCATTAAATATTCTCTGTTATTATCCTGGAATGATGCAACCTCCAGAGGTTGCAAAATAGCCTAGATAATAATAATAATAGGCTAATAAGCAATGACCCCAATTTTAATTCGCTACCACAGATAGACTCCTCATTCTGTTAAGCCACTGATATCCGCGTTTGTTACTCTTCTGGAGAAAAGTACATTCGACTATTATATTTCACATATCTAATAAATATATTAAACACTACAAAAGGGCACACGCAGTATAGAGGTGGGGTAAGGTCACCTTACAAGGCCAATTTCGAGAATATAACGTGTCTTTTTCTTCTAGCTTCACTCCTTTCCCCACCTGCCGCAAGAAACCTTGAAAGGGTTTTTGTTCAGGTTGAGGCTGCAGCCTAGCTGATTCAAGAACAGGACAAAAAGCTTATAACAAGCACAAATTGATAAGGAACTGGAAAACGATCAAACAACTTGTATTGTCAATGACTACATCCTCAGGCATTTTCCAGAGAAGGTGCTTTCATTAGTAGGGACGATCCCAGCAGATCTACAGACTTTAACTCAGAGTGAGATTAAAAAATCAACAAAAATAAGAGTTTAAATATATAAATTCAAGGGACAGATGGTATTTGCATTTGGGTACCAAGAGAGATTAGCGATGATATTTGCAAGTGTTGGCGGTGAGTCACTGAACGCAGGTTTACTGGATTGGAAATAAATTCACAGAGTCCCCTCACTGAAACACACAGAGCTGCGAGGCTTGCATTAGAAATGTTAGAATTATTGTGGATTAGCAGCTGCAACTTGAGGACTACCTGCTGGATATCGAACTGTTTAAATTGGAAACAACTAGATTTCCAACCTCACCAGCTGCCTTGACATTTTCATGGAAGTTATCCCTGAAACCAGACAATGCCAATTCCTCTGATAAGACGAAACTTTGTTGAGGAGACAGTTTGATTCCGTAGCCTCATCCTTTGCACTGACTGCAAATGAGTTACAATTGCTGCTAGGCTTTGACGAAGAACAAGGGAGCAAAGAATAAAACTGGTGCATGTCAGATCCTCGCCTGGAACCGAATATAATAAACACACTTCAAGGACGCTGAGCATAAACGCTTTGTTTTATTCTGCCGTTCCGTTACATTCTGGCAACATGTAGCCTCTGACCTTTCTTTTCTGTATCATGCTATCTCATTTCTTGGTCATTTACCATGTCACTAACACATGGTATCTCGGTCCAGATTTTTCTTCCAAACAACAGTTCTGTCGGTGTAAGAACTGCAGATGCTGGTTTAAATCGAAGGTAGACACAAAATGCTGGAGTAACTCAGCGGGACAGGCAGCATCTCTGGAGAGAAGGAATGGGTGATGTTTCGGGTTGAGACCCTCCTTCAGACTGATGTCAGGGGAATGGGCGGTACTGAGATAAAATGTAGTCTCCATTCGCCCATTCCCCTGACATCAGTCTGAAGAAGGGTCTCGACCCGAAACATCACCCATTCCCTCTCTCCAGAGATGCTGCCTGTCCCGCTGAACAATTCTGCTGGACTCGTCCCTATTGTGCTGTGTGTTGTAGTGCTATATGCTGCTACATTTGATAAGAACATCTCCTACCAATCTTTGCCTTCTGCTTGGGCAATTCTCATCCTCTTCTCTAGAAATTGGTTCTGACGTTCCACTTCTCCATTAGCTTGCGGCCACTATGGTGGGGGTGGGGGTGGGTGGGGGCACTCCGAGTCGGCTGCCCTGCCAGCAGCGTGTTCGGTATTTTGATTTTTTTTTTTTTTTCGTGTGTCTAAATTTTAGTTTAGCTGTCTCTTGGTGTGTCTTGTGTGGGGGTGTGGTGGGGGTTTTGGTCACCTCCTCGATGGAGAGGCGACTTTTTCCATGTCGCCTCCCTCGCGGCCTAACAGTATGGATTGGAGCGGCCTTCCCCAAAGTCGAGCCCGGAGTTTCAGCAGCGGGCGCAGCGTGGAATTTTCCATCGTGGAGCGGGTGAACCCTTGTCGGGGGTCGCTAGAGAGGAGTGCTCCGATTGCTGGCCTGGCGACTTTGGCATCATGGACTTACCACCCGGAGTCTGGGATCCCTCGCTGAGGATCGGCGGAGAAGAGCTCCGACCACCAGCCTGCGGCCTATAACATCCTGAAGCCGCGGTCTCCGGTAGGAAAGTACCGATTCAGGCGCTCCAAGCCGCGGAGGGTGTTTGACCGACCTGACGTCGGAGGATTGATCATCCAGACAAGAGGGCGTATACATCCGGCCGTCCGCAGCGGCGACTACGGAGGGTTTATGGCCCTGACCACGGATGAACAAAGGAGGAGGACTGGCTGAACTTTGTTGCCTTCCACCACAGTGAAGAATGCTGTGGTGGATGTTTGTGTTAAATTCTATTGTGTATTGTGTGTTCTTTTTTGGTGTATCGCTGCTGGCAAATTCATTTCACTGCACCTTCGGGTGTATGTGATGGATGGGATTGACTTTGTCTTTGTGTAACTTGGTGATGGTACACACCTGTGTTCTTCATGTAGTCCGCAAACTTCTGAGAAATGAACTGAGGCCCATTGTCTGAATATAATGTCACTGGTATAGAGTGTCTTGTGAATGTTTCCATCAAAACTGCTGCAGTCTTTTCCGATGTAGACTTCGTTATCGCTCACTCCTAATATCTGTCTCACAGCGCAAATTCTATCTCATTTCCCCTCATTTCCATCAACTACTCACTGATTCTATAACCCATCTGTCAATAGACAATAGATGCAGGAGTAGGCCTTTCGGCCCTTCGAGCCAGCACCGCCATTCACTGTCGTCATGGCTGATCATCCACAAGGAGTAGGCCTTTCCTGCCTTCTCCCCATATCCTCAGGCAAATTTACAGAAGCTACTTATCCAACAACCTTCAAATCTTTGGGATGTGGTAGGAATATGGAGAACCCAAGGGAAACCCAGGTCAGAGGGACAAACTTAGTTTAGTTTAGTGATGAGATAATAATAATAATATTGGATGGGATTTATATAGCGCCTTTCTAATACTCAAGGCGCTTTACATCGCATTATTCATTCACTCCTCAGTCACACTCGGTGGTGGTAAGCTACTTCTGTAGCCACAGCTGCCCTGGGGCAGACTGACGGAAGCGTGGCTGCCATTCTGCGCCTACGGCCCCTCCGACCACCACCAATCACTCACACACATTCACACACATTCACACACAGGCAAAGGTGGGTGAAGTGTCTTGCCCAAGGACACAACGACAGTATGCACTCCAAGCGGGATTCGAACCGGCTACCTTCCGGTCGCCAGCCGAACACTTAGCCCATTGTGCCATCTGTCGTCTCATACAGATACAGCGTGAAAACAGGCCCTTCGGCCCACCGAGTCTGTGCCGACCAGTGGTCACCCATACACGAGTTCCATCCTACACACTAGGGACAATGTTTACAGAAGCCAATTTTTAATCTACAAACCTGCTTATCTTTGGAGTGTGGGAGGAAACCGGAGCACCGGAAAAAACCTATGCGGTCGCTGGGAGACGGTACACCATTCAGACAGCACCCTTATTCAGGATCGAACCCGGGCCTCTGTGCAAACTCCATGCGACAATATTGGATATAAGGATCAAATCCAGGTTGCTGGAGATGTGAGCCAGCAGCTCTACCAGCTGGGCCCCTGTGCTGCTCCACCTTGCCTTAAGAAAATCTACATCAATGTGAATGCTTTGGAATTCTGAGGGAATCATGACCTGTGTATGTAGAAGCACAGAATCTCTTGCCCAGAGTAGGGGAATCGAGGACCAGAGGACATAGGTTCAAGGTGAAGGAGAAAAGATTTAATAGGAATCTGAGAGGTAATTTTTCCACAGAAAGGTGGTGGGTGTATGGAACAAGCTGTCAGATGAGGTAGTTGAGACTATCCCAACGTTTAAGAAATAGTTAGACAGGTACATGGATAGGACAGGTTTGGAGGGATATGGACCAAGCGCAGGCAGGTGGGACTCGTGTAGCTGTGACATTGTTGGCCGGCGTGGGCAAGTTGGGCCGAAGGGCCTGTTTCCACACTGTATCATAGAAAATAGGTGCAGGAGGAGGCCATTCGGCCCTTTGAGCCAGCACCACCATTCATTGTGACCATGGCTGACTCTATGACTCTAGCAGAACCGAATATTATTTGAGGAGGTTCTGTTGTTTACTCGGAGCGGTGAAGAAAACTGGAAGATTGAAATGTGGAAGCATGGGTTTCCCTGGCAACCTCCTGAAGTTCTCTTCACAGCATCCTTTAAAATATCCTGAATAATTTTCCCACCCAACTGCTTGCCAGATCAGCAGGCTTGCTGCGTGCCAGTGACAGAGAGGTTACCAGATGAGGAAGGACCCAGATCAAGAGGGGAGGCAGATTTACTGAGTGGCTTGTGGAGTTTTAAAGGTGGGAGGTTGAGTAGGTTACAGCCCATGAGAGCAGGACTGATGAAGTTACAGCGCTTTCCTGCAACATGTTCAGTGGGTGATGTGTCTTTCACCAATATCCAGTTCTATCCCACTTGAGTGACTGACAACACAAGAAGGGCAACTGGTTCCTGAGTCCGGTTTACAGTAGCTATTCCCCATCTGCCTGCTGGAATTCCTCATGCCAGGGTCTCCAGGCATTAATAGTAAAATAACTGTCAAAGTGCAGCAGTGTTTCATTTTGTCTGGATACCGAGAAATGTAGACAACCTATTGCAGATTTTAAAAAATGTAGCAAATGTGGCTTTCCAGTTCAGAAACAACGTCAAATAACCAAAAAGGGCCGCCCAGTGACGCAGCGGTAAAGTTGTTGCCTTACAGCACCAGAGACCCGGGTTCGATCCTGACTACGGGTGCTGTCAGTACGGAGTTTGTACGTTCTCCCCGTGACCGTGTGGGTTTTCTCTGGGTGCTCTGGTTTCCTCCCATGCTCCAAAGACGTACAGGTTTGTAGGTAAATTGGCTCTGGTAAAAATAAATTGTCCCTAGTGTGTAGGATAGTGTTAGCATACGGGGAGAATGCAGGTCGGCGCTCACTCGGCAGGCCAATGGAGCTATTTGAGTTCTTTGAGGAAGTTAATAGCAGGACAGACAGTGGGGAGGCTGTAGATGTTGTTCACCTAGATTTTCAGAAGGCCTTCGATAAGGTGCTGCATGTCAAGCTGATAGGGAGAATGAGAGCCCATGGTATTGAAGGGAAGGTACTAACATGGATAGCAGATTGGCTGGATGACAGAAGGCAAAGAGTTGCAATAGAAGGCGCTTTTTCAGGTTGGCTGCCAGTGACCAGTGGAGTTCCGCAAGGGTCAGTGCTGGGGCCGCTACTATTCACATTGTATATTAATGATAAGGGGATTGAAGGCTTTGTGGCCAAGTTTGTAGATGATGCTAAGATAGGTGGAGGGGCAGGCAGTGTAGAGGACGCAAGGACTCTGCAGAAGAACTTGGACAGGTTAGGAGAGTGGGCAGAGAAGTAACAGATGAAATTCAGTGACGCAAAGTGCAGAGTCGTGCATTTTGGGAGTAGGAATAAAGCCATAGATTATTTTCTAAATAGAGAGAGAATCCAGAAATCGGAGGAGCAAAGGGACAAAAAGTTAATTTGCATGTCGAATCGGTAATAAGGAAGGCAAATTCAATGCTAGCATTTATACCAAGAGGACTGGTATATAAAAACAGAGATGTAATGCCGAGGCTCTATAAGGCACTGGTCAGGCTGCATTTAGAGTACTGTGAGCAAATCTGGGCCCTATATCTGACGAAGGATGTGTTGGCTCTTATCTATATCTGAGGAAGGATGTGTTGGCTCTTATCTATATCTGAGGAAGGATGTGCAGAGGAGGTTGACAAGAATGATTCCAAGAATGAGGGGGTTAGCATATGATGAGCATTTGACAGCACTGGGCCTTTTAGAAAGGAGGTAAGGAGGAACTTCTTTTAGTCAAAGGGTAGTTAATCTGTGGTACTCATTGCCACAGAAGGCTGTGGAGGCCAAGTCAGTGGATATATTAAAGGCAGAGGTAGACAAATTCTTGATTAGAACGGGTGTCAAGCATTCTGGGGAGAAGGCAGGAACATGGGATAAGGAGGCAGATATCAGTCATGATCGAATGGCGGAGTAGACTCGATGGGCCGAATGGCCTAATTCTGCTCCTGTAACTTGTAAACTTTCCATGCCATATCTCTAAACTAAACCCACAAGACAACAGTGTTATATAATCAATGCCGTTGCCACTGGCCTCCATATATCCCCGATAATTCCTATCTTCTGACGGTAGACTGTAACATTAAATGTGATGTATTGCAGTGTTGCTTTGTTCCTTTGCATGCTTTATTACCAGGAAGCATTTGACCATGGCACCAGCATCACTTTCTTCCAGTGGCAGAGCATCTTAAATGGATGGGCTCCATTAACATTGCCAGATAATAAACTTGGAAATTTCAAATAGGCAGCATCATCACCACAAAGACGACTAGAAAAAGGCTAAGGCCTACGGGCAATTGGGAACAAGCAATAAGTGTTGTTTAGTTTAGAGATACAGTGCGGAAACAGGCCCTTCGGCCCACAGAGTCCCCACCGACCAGCGACCCACACACAGGTGTACTACCTTTACATTTATCCAATTATAGCAAACCTCTACGTCTTTGGAGTGTGGGAGGAAACTGAAGATCTCGGAGAAAACCCAGGCATGTCACGGGGAGAACATACAAACTCCGTACAGACAGCACCCGCAGTCGGGATCGACCCCGGGTCTCTGGCGTAGTAACTCTACCATTGCGCATTATCCAATTGGCAACAAATTTTAAAATACTCAACAGTGCGTCTTATTTATCGGCCTTCATTATTGCCATGAATCATTTTGCAAGACATCTTCCTTTATTAGGATGTCTTCATCAGCTTTAATTTGCTTTTTATGATTCTCTTGAGATGAAGCAGCTGCAACGTTGAACAGTGTAAGGCTCTGAGACGGCCTTAAATTAATCATTTTGATTTAATTAGCAAGACATTTCAAACTAATTCTTACTCCTAATTTTAATGTGCTCTGCACATTATATTTATTGTAAAATGTCCTGCTTAAACTGGATGTTGAATCGAGATAAATGGAACCACTACATATATTTGTTGGTAAATGACATACTCCTCTATAAAAGGTCTGTAGTTATTACATTTTAATCAACGTACATATGGCCATGATAGCACCCATTGTTTCATTTGTAAATCCAATGGAATAATGCAGGTATTACACCTCCAGATTCAGGAGCAGCTTTTCCACTGCTGTTATCAGTGTTTCAATGTTTCTTTAAGTGACATATACACATCACAGTGACATTATTTCACACAACCACAAATGCACAGTCGCCATATTTTGCCGCCATTTACAAAGAAAAGAAACAGTCCAAAGTCCGGTGCATGTGGTGGAAGGACTGGAACGCCCCAGATACAGGTAGGGCCCAGGCTGCTGTAGGCCTGTCACCCCACGCCCCTCTCCTCGGCTGGCTGCCTCCGTGTCCCGGGGGCGTCCCCAGCAGCCGACATTGAAGGCACTGGAGGCAATACCCCGGTCCCTCTCCCACCGGCCCACTCCTCCTGTCCTTGCTCACCAGCGGCTCCCTTCTCCTCGACTCTCTGGTTTCCGGGGCTCCGAGCTTCCCCTGCAGGCAGCAGGGCCCTTCTCCGCAGCAGCGAACCATATTTCTGTATGTGGCTCGGTGCCAAATTATGATTGACAATGTCTGTGGAAGTACATCAGGGCATTTCACTGCGCCAGGGGTACAAGATGGTGTTGTCATTTTGTTCTGGTCCTTTTACCCTGGGCATGTAGAACGGTCTGTCTGATTGCCTTCCCTCCCTTGTGGAAATTCAATGCTGGGAAAAAATAAGTATTTTATTATTTCACATGCTGAACAGTCTGCATGGTTATTTGCATGTGACTCCCTTGGACTAGGAATTCAATGCTGTCCAACCTCCTGTCTGGATTTGACAGGCCCACCATACAGTGCACTTTGCACCCTAGCTAGTTGCAGCCCTTGCATTTTTTGGTCTCCACTTTCTCGGTAGCTGTTACACTCTATTCTGCATTCTGGTTCCTTTCTCTTTGCACTGCCCGCTGTGGTCATATATGGCTTCATTGTACTCATGTGTGATATGATCTGGCTGGATAACATGGCGGCACAGTGGCGCAGCGGTAGAGTTGCTGCCTTACAGTGAATGCAGCGCCGGAGGCCTGGGTTCGATCCCGACTATGGGTGCTGTCTGTTTGTACGTTCTCCCCGTGACCTGCGTGGGTTTTCTCTGAGATCTTTGGTTTCCTCCCACACCCCAAAGACATACAGGTATGTAGGTTAATTGGCTTGGTAAATGTAAAAATTGTCCCTAGTGAGTGTAGGTTAGTGTTAATATGCGGGGATCGCTGGTCAGTACGGACCTGGTGGGCCGAAGGGCTTGTTTCCACGCTGTATCTCGAAATTAAACTAAACTAAACTAAACTATACATGTAAAACAACGTTTTTCACTGGATCTCAGTAGATTGAGATACCCCTGCACATTGCTCAGCACATGGGAGGAGAGCAAATGACCAGCCTGTCCACACGTTGATGGTGCCACCTTCCTCAGCTCACAGACAAACACAAAATCTTTGGTGACATTTTACACTGTGTCCTGTTTTGGGGTGGGAGGTGATCTCTCATCCATATCCCCCATATCCCCCAACTGTAAAGGAAACAAAATCGACAAACCAGAATTTTAATTTTAGTCACCTACAGGAAACGGCTGTTTGAAAAACAAGCGAAGTATTTTTTTTTTAAATAGGACTGCGTCTGTCTTCATTTAGTCACTCATCCAAGTTATACTCGCCCTATAGCCTGGTACTGAGGGCAAACAATCATGTAATAAGAGGCCTACTCATAATAAAAAGCCAAGATAGAGTTGATGTGGTGACGATGTTTCTAGTAATGGGAGTGCCCAGGACCAGAGGACGCAGCCTCCGAATAAGAGGTTGTACCTTTAGAAGGAAGATGCGGTGGATTTTTTTTAGCCAGAGGGCGGTGAATCTGCGGAATTCATTGCCACGGACATCAGTGGAGGCCAAGTCAATAGGTATTTTTAAAGTGGAGATTGATAAGTTCTTGATTAGTAAGGGCATCACAGGTAATAGGGTGAAGGCAGGAGAATGGGGTTTAGTTCACCTTAAAGATACAGCATGGAAACAGGCCTTTTGGCCCACCGAGTCCGCGCCGACCTGCAATCCCCATACAATAACACTATCCTACACACTAGGAACAATTTACAATCATAACCAAAGCCAATTAACCTACAAATCTGCACGTCTTTGGAGTGTGGGTGGAAACCAGACCACCCTTGGAAAAGCCACGCGGTCACTGGGAGACCATACAGACTCCGTGTAGGCAGCACCCGTAGTCAGGATCGAACCTGGGTCTCTGGCACTGTAAAGCAACAACTCTACCGCTGTGCCACAGTGCCATCGAGAGGGAAAAATAGATCAGCCACGATCAAATGGTGCAGAAGTCTTGTTGGGCCAAATTCCTAATTCTGCTCCCATGTCTAATGATCTTATGAACATACTCAATGCTCACAGGATTCAAACCCCACCCTAAAAGCCACAGAGTGAGCCACTGGTCCTGGGAAAGATGCGGCTCTGTCAGCTCAAAGCCTTTCATTATGCTGCTGCACCACGGAACCACAGCAAACTGCAAGAGCCACCACCGATATAAAGCCAGGGGTAAACACTGCCCAGTCCAACATCGGCTCAAACCTCCCTACCATCGAGGGGATCTATCGCAGTCGCTGCCTCTAAAAGGCTGCCAGCACCATCAAGGACCCACACCATCCTGGCCACATACTCATCTCCCCGCTACCTTCAGATAGAAGGTACAGGAGCCTGAAATCTGCCACATCCAGGTTCAGGAATAGCTGCTTCCCCACAGCCATCATGCTATTAAACTCAACTCAAACAAAACTCTGAACATTAATAGCCCATTGCACTTATCTGCTTATTTATGTGTGTATATATATATTCAATGGTATATGGACACACTGATCTGTTCTGTAGTCATGCCTACTATATTCTGTTGTGCTGAAGCAAAGCAAGAATGTAATTGTCCTATCTGGGACACATGACAATAAACTCTTGAATCTTGAATCTTGGATTTGAATCAGGGCCATCTGAATCCAAGGCACAAGAGCAATCATTGTTACTTAAGCCAGCCTAATTCTGCGTTGTAATTTCCGGCTGTGTATGAAAATGTCACGCTGAATATTACAGAGGACACAATCTCACCGTTCACTCACCATCTGAATACCACTTAGCCAATGTGTTTCGGGGCTGTCTTTTACTTTTGATTTTAAACCATGTAGCTTTATACATTTCTAAGCACGACCTACTCTAAAAGGTAATTTGTAGCGCCAACTGTAAAAGTGATCTCATGGACACAGCTAGCGAGACAGAGGGATGTCACAAGATTGGCTGCACTTCATGCCTCTGTTGGCAAATTCGCAGCCTGCTAAGCCCTTGAACAAATAACTCACGAGGCACAATGAAGCAGATGAGTTTGTTACTCACTTGTTAGTGTGCTTAACCATTAAAACGGAACCATTAATAACCCAGGACACGAGAAAAGATTGATGGGAAAAAATGTGGTGTGTGATTCTCCAAAACATAATTAGCTTCCACGCAGAATAGTCAGTGCAGGTCAACAGTACCGATTAGAACGATGATTGAAACAAGAGATGCGCTCCTGTTATACCACCTGTGTAATTGATTTCTCACAAGGCTTTATTAATCCTAATGATACAGTCCCACCATCCATTAATTCCAAGCACTGCGCATGACAGGTCAAAGAGCAGTGCAGCTGGAAGGTCATCACCAACGTGCCGGAGTGACTCAGCGGGACAGGAAGCATCTCTGGAGAGAAGGAATGGGTGACGTTTTGAGTCAAGACCCTTCTTCAGATTGGGAGTCGGTCGGTCTCGACCCGAAACGTTACCCATTCCTTCTCTCCGGAGATGCTGCCTGTTACAGCATCCTACATCCTGTATTTCCACTGTGGTAAAGTCAGTCTTCCATTCTTTTTTCACACCATCCACCTGGATTCCATGGCAAACCACTCCTAGGAAGTGGGATGCTCAGTAAGATATTTTAATGAAGCAAGCACCCACTGATTTTCCCATTCCTTCCATCCAGAGATGCTGGCGGTCCCACTGAGTTACTCCAGCACTTTGTATCTATCTTCGGTTTAAACCAGCACCTGCAGTTCCTTCCTCCACTAAACCGCTGTTGTTTGTCTGAACGGGTGGTGGGAGGGAGCGTGCACAATATCCATTTTTTAAATGGCATTTACAGGGTACTGTGTCTATATAAAAGGACACAAAGTGTTGAGTAACTCAACAGGGCAGGCAGCATCTCTGAAGAACATGGATAGGTGACATTTCGGATCGAGACCGAAACATCACCTCCCCATGTTCTTCAGAGATGCTGCCTGACCGGCTGAGTTGCTCCAACACTTTGTGTCCTTTTGTGTATTAACCAGCATCCGTAGTTCTTTGATTAGTTTGGTTTAGATTGGAATACAGCATAGGCCCTTCGGCCCACCGAGTCCACGCCGACCAGCGAATCCCGCACACTTACACTATCCTACGCACACTAGGGACAATTTACATTTACGCTAAGGCAATTAGCCTACAAACCTGTACATCTTTGGAGGGTGGGAGGAAACGGGAGGTCCTAGAGAAAACTCACGCAGGTCACGGGGAGAACGTACAAACTCTGTACAGACAGCACCCGCAGTCAGGATCGAACCCGGATCTCCGGCGCTGCAATGCAGCAACTCTACCACTGCGCCACCATGCCATTTCTATACTATGTTTACATATCTGTTGAGCTGCTGTAAGTAAGAATTACATTGCTCCGTTTCGGGACATATGACATATGACAATAAAGCACACATGACTTGACTCTCTTGACTCTCGATAATTGCATTGAGGTTGAAATTGAGGATATAGGCGTTACAGGTTTGCTTGCAGATTGCATATTTCATGTATGCGATGGCTTTACTATTATATGACACAAATATATATATTTGAGAATTATTTGACAAGTTTCACATTAGCCACATTATTTAATGTTATCACACTCGTGTGTGTTCTGTAAGAATAGTGTGAGTGGTGTGAATTTGGGGATTTCCCAGGATGTTGCAGCAGTGTGTACTTAAGGGCCTGCCCCACTTGGCCGTCATTTGCGCCTCATTTACGCCTCATATGTAAAATAGGTCGACGCGTCGTGATACTCAACGTCGCGCGCAAATCATGTATCAACACAGCCGTCTGGTGCACGTGACGTCATTAGAATACCCTGTGGCGTGCGGTGCCGCATGGTTACTGATGTTGACGCACGGTGACGTAACCATACGTCACCACACAATACACATGAAACGTTGGGACGCCAGCGTGCGACGCCAATGCGTCAGCGTGCGTCCGCGATACATCATGCAGGTGGCACACGAGGATTTCGTTACACTACGAAATCCTGGAGCGCTGCGCGATACCACGCGCCACCGCAGGAGATTCCACGCCTCACCATGCGCAAAGCGTGCGTCACCCACGCGCACCCACGTGTCACGATGCGTCGACCTATCTTACATATGACGCGTAAATGAGGCACAAATGACGGCCAAGTGGGACAGGCCCTTTAATCATCTGCCACTTCCCGTTCACAGCACCAGAGACCTCTTGGACAATCCGGTGCCAACAGATTAAGTAAAGGGCAGAGTTAAAGAATTCACAAGTAAAGGGCAGGGCAAGGTTAAAAAACATAGAAGCAGTCAACCTCTCAAACATGTCTGTCATTGCTGGACAATGGCTGGTCTCTTCTTTCCAAACTTTGCTTCTTTCCTGAGCAATGCCATGGGAAGCAATTTTGCTTGTTTCTTTTAATCTAAAATAAACTTCATTCAGAGTAAAAAATATATACAAAATAAGTACTATGCAAAACTTCATCTGACATCTTGGAGGCTACACATACATTCATTGCGCATAATGTGGTGTTTATACATTTTACCCGACACCCATAAACCTTCACGATAAAATAAGCCAAAGTCAGCATGGCTTTGTGAAGGGGAGATCTTGCTTGACAAATTTGCTGGAATTCTTTGAAGTAAATAACAGGACAGACAAAGGAGAGTCAGTAGATGTTGTACACTTGGATTTCAAGAAAGCCTTTGATAAAGTGCCACTCGTAAGGCTGCTTGGGAAGATGAGAGCCCATGGTATCAAAGGGGAGATACGAGCGTGTTGGCTGGATGGCAGAAGACAAAGAGTGGCAATAAAGGGGGCTTTTTCTGGTTGGCTGCCAGTGACTAGGGGATTTCCGCAGGGGTCAGTGCTGGGGCCGCTGCTCTTTACCTTGTATATTAATGATTTGGATGAGGGGATTGAAGGCTTTGTGGCCAAGTTTGCGGATGACACGAAAATAGGTGGAGGGCCAGGTAGTGTGGAGAAAGCAGGGACTCTGCAGAAGGACTTGGACAGGTTGGGAGAGTGGGCAGAGAAGTGGAAGATAGAAAAAAGTGTAGTAAAGTGTGGAATGCATTTAGGTCGTAGGAATAAAGGCGTAGACTATTTTCTAAATGGGGTGAGAATCCAGAAATCGGAGGTGCAAAGGGACTTGGGAGTGCTGGTGCAGGATTCCCAAAAAGTTACTCTGCAAGTCGAATCGGTAGTAAAGAAAGCAAAATGATAGCATTTATTTCAAGAGGGCTTGTATACAAAAACAGGGATGTAATGCTGAGGCTCTATGAGGCGCTGGTCAGGCCACATTTGGAATATTGTGAGCAATTTTGGGCACTATATCTGAGGAAGGATGTGCTGGCTCTGGAGAGGTTCCAGAGGAGGTTTACAAGAATTATCCCATGAATTAGTAGGTTAACCTATGATGAATGTTTGACAACACTGGGACTGTACTCGCTGGAGTTTAGAAGAATGAGGGGGGACCTCATTGAAACATATAGAATGGTGAAAGGCTTGGATAGAGTGGATGTGGTGAGGATGTTTCCACTTGTGGGAGAGTCTGGGACCAGAGGTCATAGCCTCAGAACTAAAGGACATTCTTTTAGGAAGGAGATGAGGAGGAATTTCTTTAGTCAGAGGGTGGTGAATCAGTGGAATTCTTTGCCACAGAAGGCTGTGGAGACCAAGTCAGTGGATATTTTTAAGGCAGAGATAGATAGATTCCTGATTAGTACGGGTGTCAGAGGTTATGGGCAGAAGGCAGGAAGATGGGGTTTGGAGGGAGAGATAGATCAGCTATGATTGAATGGCAGAATAGACTTGATGGGCCGAATGGTCTAATTCTCATCCTATTCCTTATGACGCTATGTCCCTTGCCACTCCTGTGGCCCCCTGGAGTGATATCACTTCCCTTATTTGAGGGGCGTCTCCACCACACCTGCCCCCCAATGTCCAGCAGCGGAAGGACCCTAGTGGTGCTCCCTCACAGAGCCTTGGCGTTGGCTGCACCGAGCTTCAGTGCGTCCCTCAGCACATAGGATGAGGGACGCATGTCCCAACAGATATGTGAACACAGAATGAAACTGCAGCTCAGCAAAACACGCTGCCTTTTACTAAAGGCAAAATGCAAATATGCAAGTGTAACACATTAGTATCCAGACAGGTCGACACAGTGGCACAGTGGTAGAGTTGCTGCCTTACAGCGCTTGCAGGGCCAGAGACCAGGCTTCGATCCCAACCACGGCAGCTGTCTGTACGGAGTTTGCACGTTCTCCCCATGACCACTTGGGTTTTCTCCGAGGTCTTTGGTTTCCTCCCACACTCTAAAGACGTACAGGTTTGTAGGTTAATTGGCTTGGTATAAGTGTAAATTGTCCTTAGTGTGTTTAGAATAATGTTAGTGTGCAGGGATCGCCGGTCGGTGTGGACCCAGTGGGCCAAAAGGCCTGTTTCCGTGCTGTATCACTAAAGCTAAAGCTAATAAATGAAAGGTCTGGTTTCAAGTTCTTTGTGTTTGAATGCAATGATTGTGATTGATTCAATAACAGCAACTTTTAAAGTGGAATAAGATAGCAGGCATTGCATTGAAGGGCAAGGTGAAAAATGGCCAATGTGCTACCTGATCAGATGATGATAGAAAAATGTGGCCAGTAAGTTGTGTTTTTATTGGGTCACATGGGATAAGATGAAGTCAAGGATGCTCACATCGAGGAGAAAGCCACAGTTGAAGAGGTTTTTATAGTGTTTTTTGCAGTGGGGTTGACACAGCCTCCATGGTCCCAGTAAGTTTAAGTAAGTGTGCCCTTCTGAGTGGTGGGACCTTGGATGTCTGGCCCACAGATGGTCTTGATTGTACTGCTCAAAGTATGGTGACTCCAGTCTCAATGATACATGAATCTCAGTTATTAAGCTGCAGATTACAAACAATGTATTTCTGGATGCTCAGAAGCCAAGCGCCAAGTCATTGTTGTGTGCAGGAAGGAACTGCAGATGCTGGTTTAAACTGGAAGACTTTAGTCTGAAGAAGGGTCTCGACCAGAAACGTCAACCATTCCTTCTCTCCAGAGATGCTGCCTGTCCCACTGAGTTACGCCAGCTTTTTGTGTCTATCCAATTCAATGTTGATGTGCCCACTGAAGCAATTGTGAGCGTGGTGCTTACACACAACATTCATGTGACATAGGATCTACGCCAACTCCCTCCATCACATAACTGTCTTCTGACATCGAAGTTTCATGCCAAGTACCTGGAAAATGAGGACCATTACTCTTATAGAAACATAGAAATTAGGTGCAGTAGGACATTCGGCCCTTCGAGCCAGCACCGCCATTTTATATGATCATGGCAGATCATCAATAGACAATAAACAATAGACAATAGACAATAGGCAATAGGTGCAGGAGTAGGCCATTTGGCCCTTCGAGCCAGCACCACCATTCAATGTGATCATGGCTGATCATCCCCAATCAGTACCCCGTTCCTGCCTTCTCCCCATATCCCCTGACTCTGCTATTTTTAAGAGCCCTATCTAGCTCTCTCTTGAAAGCATCCAGAGAACCTGCCTCCACCGCCCTCTGAGGCAGAGAATTCCACAGACATCAAAAATCAGTACCCCGTTCCTGCATTCTCCCCATATCTCTTGATTCCGTTAGCTATATCTAACTCTCTCTTGAATACATCAAGAACAGGTCATTTGACCTACAATGCCCATGCCAAACATGATCATGGAACCACCTCTCAGTGAATGCAGCATTTGATGATGAAACGCATTGTTGCATTCAATACGCCAGCAGTGACTCTGGTTGATTGAGGAAAAGGGCGTTTGCAGATTAAGACTTAACACACAGGCTGGTGGATATATGGAATGAACTGCCAGAGGTAGTTGAGGCAGAAACAATAACACCATTTAAAAGGCATTTGGATAAGTACATGGCTAGGAAAGGTTTAGTGGGATATGGGCCAAACACGGGCAGGTGATTCGAGTGTAGATGGGGCTCCCTGATCAGCATGGACAAGCTGGGCCGAAGAGCCTATTTCCATGCTGTATAACTATGACAATGACTCTAACTTTAGTACAAGCACACAACATAGGGGCATCTAGGCAGCAATGATCCCCATCCGAAATACCTCTGAAACCCAGATTTTACTTCGGAGTCACGTGAGTGACTATGTGAAGAACCCGCTCAGTGCGCAGGCGCGGCATTACGCCAGCAGTGCAACAGCGGCTGCCACGGGAGTTAGGCTCTTCCGTTACAGAATGAACCGGACCGTCAGGTGAGTACCCTGAGGTCGGGTTTTCTTTTACAGGTGAGCCTTTTTCTGCTTGTGTTTTTTACAGGCAGAGAAAAAGGCTCTGGAACAAAACTGTCCCCCGGTTTCCCGTTGGGGAGGGGGGCAACAACAGGCGGTAGGAGCGACCCGGTGTTCCGTAATTCCCCGACACCGTGCCGAGGCCAGCCCGCTAGTACCTGAAGCAGCGGGCTGGACGCATAGCCACTCGAGAGGCATCCGGCAGGTGTTCCCGATGTCGGACGGGACGTCTCTCCACCCGCACGGGGGGAGAGAGAGCCGCTGGAGCGGCTCACGGAGCAGGTGCCTGCGAGACGCGCTGCTTGAGGGGCGCTATCGCTACTACAAGGCACAAAAGCTCCAGAAGAACCTGTCCCCCGCTCGACTCCAGCGGAGGAGCGTTCCATTGCAGGGGGGGCAGCAACAGGCGGTAGGAACAATTACCGGGCGCTCCGCTATCCCCATCACCGCGCCGAGCCCAGTCCCGCTAGTGCCTGAACTGCGGGCTGGATGTCTAGCCATCCGAACAGGCATCCGGCCGGTGGCGTCTGATTCGTCGGACGGGGACATGTCTCCACCTAAATGGAGGAGAGACAGCCGCCTGAGCTGCATCCAACAGCAATTGGAGCAGCTCCAGCGAGATGCGCAGAAAGAGCGCTCTCGCGGAGGGAGGTCAGGCACCCCCTCCACAGTGCTTCATGCACTGCCCTCTGCTCCCTCATTACTGGAGGCTAGCATTGGTGACCAGGGCTGGGCTGGCCTGGAACAGGGGCAGGCGGACGAATTTGGGAGTATGCCAGGGGTGCAGGAACATGAAGAGCTGTTGGGTGTGATGGACCGCTTGTAGCAACCCCACGGGCTGGAGCACCGCTGGAACCAAGAATGGCGGCCAGCATCAACCATTACTGGAAAAGGTGATCGCTGAGGTGCTGAAACAACACAGCACCAGAAAACGGTGAGGCCCTCAAAGTAAAAAGTGTCAACAGCCAAATCTGGGGGCATGTGGGTCACACATCCGGACCCAAGAACTCAAGCTACAGCGGATCCTAAGGCTCCTGACGTCGGCCATCACAGCCTTTGCTCGTTCCGTGGAGACCACGGAGATGGATACCTGCCAGCAGGATGTGCTGGCATTAATGTGTACCACACAATTTGAGATCAACAATCTCCGGAGGGAAACATAAGACCTGCCCTCAATCCCAAATTTGCTGGCTTGTGTAAAGCCCCAGCTGCGGAGACGGACGCGCTGCTATTTGGGAAAGATTTCAATAAAAAACTGAAGGAGATGCAGGAAGCATCAAAAACCTTCGGCCTAATTAGGGCAGGCCCCGGGACGAGCAAACCAAGACCTCCGATACCCAAGCGGCAGCACCCCACGGCATCCACCAGTCGACGTCCGCAATATGGGACTGGTGAACGCTTGGGGTCCGCACATTATCCCCAAAGATCTTTTAGATCAGGGCCCGCAGCGGACCCTCTGGAAAATGCGCCTCCCCCCAACATCGCCAGCACGTCAGAACAAAATCTTCAGGAAAATGAAGAAACAGAATCGCCAATAACCATGGAGGTAGGTGGGTCTGGTCCCTACCAGCATATCGAGAATAAGGGTGCTTTATTAACAGGGGGGAGATTACACTTGTTTAAAGAAGCATGGGGTATGGTCACGAGTGACAAGTATATACTCAACAACATTACAGGATATAAAATACAATCCATGTCAGAAAAAACGCCGCCAGTTCAACAATGGCCCCAAAGGGTATTTCTCCCTCCGTCAAAGAGAAACGTGAGGGACAAGCTGAACTGGTGAGACTTATCACAAAGGGGGTCATCGAAAAGACCAAACATGAACCTTTGGAATTTGTATCGAATATATTCACTAAAACCAAAAAAGATGGTGTCTGTCGCATCATCATTGACTTAACATCACTAAACAAATTTGTTAAGTATATACATTTCAAAATGGAGACATATGTTACTGCCAAACAACTGAATTCCAAAGGACACTTCATGGCAAGCATTTATCTTAAAGATGCTTACTATCTAGTACCCATATACAAGGATCATCGCAGATACCTAAAATCTATCTGGATGGTACAAAGCATTGCCCTATGGGCGAACTTCAGCCCAAGATTATTCACCAAAATATTGAACCCAGCCATGGCAATACTAAGAAAACAAAAACATATTGTCATGGCATATCTGGAGGATATTTTCATAGTAGGGAAAACGATGGAATTGGCTGTGGCAGCAGTATCAGCTACAAAACAGCTCCTCGAAACTCTGGGGTTCGTCCTACATCCAGATAAATCTAAGTTGAAGCCATCCACTATCATGGACTACCTGGGCTTCACAATTAACTCAGTCCATATGACTGTTACCTTGCCAAAGGCAAAAATGGTTGAATTAGCACAAATTGCAACAAATTAATGGTCAACGAGCGACCAACTATTTGACAAGTAGCAAGAGTAATTGGGGAAATGGTAGCAGCATTTCCGGCTACACAATTCGGACCTTTGCACTATCAAAAAATTTACAGAGAGCAAAGGTACGGGCAATAAAACGACATACAGGTCACTATGATCGTGTCATGAACTTACCCACTGAAGCAATATCAGAGCTACAGTGGTGGGCAGAAAACGTTTGGCATAGTTTCAGCCCTATCTTTATCACTAACCCTACTTTAGTTATTCAAACAGATGCCAGTGCTCAAGGCTGGGGAGCGACTAACTTCATATCCAGCACAAGTGGTAGATGGACTAAACTAGAGTCATCATTACTACTTACACTGGGCATTAACTATCTAGAGATGTTGGGCGCCTTTTATGGTTTAAAAGCATATGTATCTAATATGCAGCACTTGCATGTTCGGTTACAAATTGATAAATACTACGGTGATGGCTTATATTAACCATATGGGTGGCATAAAATCATTATCATGCGACAAATTGGTCAACATGATTTGGCAATGGTATGTCGAAAGACATATTTGGCTATCAGCTACTTACCTACCAGGTAAGCTAAACACCCATGCCATGAGAAAATTAAACGCCTGGGTTGCAAGTTTGAACAGACCTTACCTGTAACTGGGATTGTCCAAACAAACCATCACCACCATGTCGGCATCCCTTCGAACATCCACCAAGAGGCAGTACTTAACCAGCATCAAAAAAGGGAGAAGTACTGCCAGGAAACATGGACAACATACGCAACAGCTACAGCCACCAACATACTGGAGTTCCTGGCCATCTACACCACGATGTAGGGATCAGCTACAGTGCCATCAACACAGCGCAGAGTGCTCTTTCTGCTTATCTCAAACCAGCGCCAGGACAACAGGCGATGGGATCCCATCCACTGGTGGTAAAACTGATGAAGGGCATTTACAATATCAAGCCCTAAGCCCAGGTATACCCATATTTGGGATATCAGTGTGGTCCTGACATATCTCAGGGAATGGCCACCAGCCAGATCCCCCGGCCTCGAGCAAGCTACACTAAAGACGCTCATGTTGATGGCACTTGTATCCGCTCAGAGGGTCCAGTCACTACACCTATTGCGACTGGACAACATGATCACAGCTCCAGACCAGATCTGTCGTTATCCAGCGACTGGTCAAACAGAGCAGACCAGGAACACCTAATCCAGTCGTGGCTTACCCACCAGAACCACGGTTATGTGCCATGACCCACCTACTACCCTACATAGACACAACCAGAATATTCGAGGGAGATGAAAAGCCTTGTGGGTCAGTCACAAAAACTTTATGGTGGGGTACGAGCCAAACCATTGCGAGATGGCTCAAGCAGGTGCTAGAAACTGCTGGGATAAACACTAACATGTACAAATTCTATTCCACCAGGGCAGCATCCATGTCGACGGCTAAAGAATGGACATGCCTATAGACCACATCCTGGCTACAGCAGGATGGTGGGAAGGGAAAAGACCGTTCAGAAATTTTATAATAAGCCGTTGGCAAAACCTGGTTTATTTGCAGTAAAGATTTACGAACTGCAAATATTTAATTTAAGCCCAGGGGAGCAACTTAATTCTTTGTTGTTATTGTTTAAAAAATACCATTGTGTTTTTCTACAAATAGACTCATTGGTTGATTACGATAACACTTCCTCCCTCAAGAACTTCGGCAGTGAGTGAAATGAAACTGTTACACGGTTTGAAATCACAGAGCTTTGAAATCTTCACGTAGTCACTCACGTGACTCCGAAGTAAAATAGTAAGATTAAACGAGAACTTACCAGTTTGAAGTTTGATCTGTATTTTATGAGGAGTTACGATGAGGGATTACGTGCCCTCCGCTCCCACCCTCATTATATGGATCAAACTAATAAATTGATGTCTCCTTATCTTTACTATGTTTACTTCAAAATAACTGTGTCTATCTGTGATTCCACACCGCTGCTTGGAAGTATGCCGCGCCTGCGCACTGAGCGGGTTCTTCACGTAATCCCTCATCGTAACTCCTCATAAAATACAGATCAAACTTCAAACTGGTAAGTTCTCGTTTAATCTTACTATTATGCATAGCAGACAGCTCAATGCATTGGAAGGATGCCACCACAGTTGCCTCACCAATATGCTCCAGATTCACTGGAAGGAAGAGGAAATAAACATTAATATCTGAAGAGCCTCGACCCGCAACGTCACCCGTTCCTTCTCCACAGAGAAGGTGCCTGCCCGCTGAGTTACTCCAGCACTGTGCGTCTATCTTTAATATCCCCTTCCCGGCCAATGTACCCAGTATTGAGGTTGTAATTGTGCATCGGGTGCAAAAGACCTGTGGCGGGAATGGCCAAGCCGGCTCCTGTTCATCCCCCAAAGACCAGAGACGAGAGGAGGGAACTTGGGGCGACGGATGCAAGGAGCAAGGCCGGTGGGAGAGTGAACGTTTGTCTGGCCTTCCGCATCCACAGGGTGGGCTGCGGGTAGCGCCCCTGGGGCACACAGTTGTACGGGAGAGGAGAGGGACACCGGTTCGCTTCACGATCCAGATATCTAAGGAATGCGATGGCAGCAACATGGGCCTCATCTCGCTGTTCATAAGACCTGGAGCACGAACTGGACTTTTCAAAACCTGGCACCTTTGCTTCTGGCCTCAGTGGACTATTTCTGTACACTTTGCTGATCAGGGATTGTGCTTCGGAATGGCATTACTTCAATGTTGACTGTTCCTCAGAAAAAAAAAGGTCGCTGCACCAGTGCCCCGAGTTCGATCCTGACCTCGGGAGCTGTCTGTATGGAGTTTGTACATTCTCCCTGTGACTGTGTGTGTTTTCTCCGGGTGCTTTGGTTTCCTCCCACTCCCCAAAGATGTGCAGGTTTGTAGATTAATTGGCTTTGGTAAAAATTGTAAATAGTCCCTACTGTGTAGGATAGTGTTAGTGTACGGGATGATCGCTGGTCGGCGCCCTCTCGGTCGGCTGAAGGGCCTGTTTCCACTATCTCTGAACTAAACTAAGCTAAACTTTACTGAACTGTATGCAAGAAAAAATAATTTCACTGTGTGTTTGCACATGTGACAATCAAGCACCATTGACCATTTACTCTTCTCATTCAACACCATTGGACAGGCCATATTATTCACATGCCCAAGATGTTGGGGGAGTCCAGAACCAGGGGCTACAGTTTAAGAATACGGGGTAAGCCATTGAGGGAAAACTTTTTCACACAGAGGGTTGTGAATCTGTGGAATTCTCTGCCTCAGAAGGCAGTGGAGGCCAATTCTCTGGATGCTTTCTTAAGAGAGTTGGATAGAGCTCTTAAAGATAGCGGTGTCAGGGTATATGGGGAAAAGGCAGGAACGGGGTACTGAGTGTGGATGATCAGCCATGATCACAGGGAATGGTGGTGCTGGGTAGAAGGGCCGAATGGCCTACTCCAAATGTCTATTGTCTATTGTCTATGAGTGGAATGCTGACATAGACATTCTATCCTGAACGCTGTGGAGATTTCCAAATGGGCCTATAAAAGCCTCAAGGCTCCACTCAAAGCTTCTTGGAGGAAAAAATGCAACATTCCTACACAATCTTTGGAATCCTCGGCATAGGGAAAGTGATGTGGAAAGCCTTAAATCCATGTGTTAGGCATGAAAAACAAGCCCTGGGCAAACTACCCTCCTGTCTCATCCATCAGCTTCCTCGGACCCAAAACTGTGGTGGAGTCTGCATTTCCCACAATAGTGTCATCATTTACCTCACAATCCAGAAAACCAGATCGAAGCACCTCATCATCCATTGTATCCTTAGGATATCTTATGACCTTTCATTCTTCTAAACTCCATCGAATACATGTCCAGCTCCATATCCATGACCGGCCAACACTCTCATCCCAGTAAATAGTCTTGTGAAACTGTTTTAGACTGCCCGTATTGCCAGAACATCCTATCTTAAAATATGGCAAAATCAATGCAATAATGTAGTTGTGACCTTACCAACACATAACTATATTTAAGATAGACTCAACAAGCTGGAGTAACTCAGTGGGTCAGACAGCTTCTCTGGAGAAAAGGAATAGGTGTTGTTTCAGGTCGAGACACTTCTTCAGATCAGAAACGTCACCTATTCCTTTTCTCCAGAGATGCTGTCTAACCCGCTGAATTACTCCAGCGTTTTGTGTCAATCTTTGGTTTAAACCAGCATGTGCAGTTCCTTCCTACACGTAACAATACTTACCTAGTTCTGAACCCCTGTCCTTCTGCAGTAAAGACCAACGTGTAGTTTGCCGTTGCATCTACTTACAGATGACCATTTCTAATTCATGAATATGAACACATGGATAACTCTGTGCATCACTCATTGTAATTTTTTCTCCATTTAGATAGATAATAAGATGCCTTTTGAATCCTCTTAATGAGCTGTATAGCCTCACACATTATCATATTTGCCAGGTTTTTTCCCATTTGCACAACCTATCTCCCGATGCAGAGTCCAAATATCTTCATGGCAACATGCCCTAACACCTATTTCTGTGTCATTGGTAAACTTAGATATCTCACACTCTGCCCCCACTTTGAGGTCATTAATATAATTAGTAAATAATTGAGAACCAAGAACTGATCCTGAGGGCAGCTCACTAATTACTGTCTCCCAGCCTGAAAAAGACCAATTTATTCTGACTCACTGTTTTCTTTGTGATAACTAATCTTCCATCCATTTCCCTCAATAATGTGAGCTATTATCTTGTGCAGCAGTCTTTTTACATGGCACCTTCTCAAATACCCTCTGAAAATCCAAATGTGCCACATCTACAGATTTCCTTCTATTAATTCCGCCTGTTACATCCTTGAATAGTGAAAGGCCTGGATAGAGTGGATGTGGAGAGGATGTTTCCACTAGTGGGAGAGTCTAGGACTAGAGGTCATAGCCTCAGAATTAAAGGAAGTTCTTTTAGAAAGGAGATGAGGAGAAATTTCTTTAGTCAGAGGGTGGTGACTCTGTGGAATTCTTTGCCACATAAAGGCTGCGGAGGCCACAAGTCAGTGAATATTTTTAAGGCAGAGATAGATAGATTCTTGATTAGTACGGGTCTCAGAGGTTATGGGGAGAAGGCAGGAGAATGGGGTTAGGAGGGAGATATAGATCAGCCATGATTGAATGGCGGAGTAGACTTGATGGGCCGAATGGCCTAATTCTACTCCTATTCCTTACGACATGATGTTATGAATATCTCGGGCATAATATGCTTTGCTTTGCTTTTCATGAAACCATGTTGATTTGGTTTGATTACTTTAAGCTTTTCTAAATGACCACTTAGTTCTTCCTTACTACAGATCTGAGCAACAGCAATTAAGCCAGCAGGGCGATAGTTTTCTGATTTTGGTCTCCCTCCCTTCTTGAACAAGGAAGTCATGTTTGCAGTTGTACAATCCCTTGATGCCACCCCAGAACTCATTGTACGGTGAAAAGCTGCAACCTCTGTCTACACCACCTCTGCATCTACCTGCTTTGAAACTGCTAGGGTGCAGGGTCATTGGGTGACTAGTCTGCCTTAAGTCCCAGTTGCTTTTCCAATATCTATTCCCTCGTGATAGGGATTGCTCAAAGTCCTCCCATGCTATTTGAGGCTAGCCCATGAGATATTTGTAGTGGGCCCAAATGTAGGGAACAATGTGTTGGAAGGAACTGCAGATGCTGGTTTAAACCGAAGATAGACACAAAACGCTGGAGTAACTCTGGAGAGGGAATTGGTGACGTTTCGTGTCGAGACCCTTCTTCAGACTGAGAATCAGGGGAAAGGGAAACAAGAGATATAGACGGTGATGTAGAAAGATATAGAACAAGTGAATGAAAGATATGCAAAAAGGTAATGATGATAAAGGGAATATGCCATTGTTCGCTGTAACTTGTCTTCACCCAGCCCAAAGCTACCAATGGCCTGTTTCTTTTATCATCGTCACTTTTTTGCATATCTTTCATTCATTTGTTCTATATCTCTCTATATCACCATGTATATCTCTTGTTTCCCTTTCCCCTGACTCTCAGCCTGAAGAAGGGTCTCGACCTGAAACGTCAAGCACCGAGAAATCATCATATTATTATAATTCCCCTAATTTGAGGTGAAAACACGTGTTTTGGACATATGGTGTGAACTGTCAAACCCTGTCAGGAATTCCACATGCACGATGATGAATCACACTCTGTTGTGAATCTGAGCATTTATCTTGCTGTGATTCAGATCTGCATCAGATCGAAGCGGGACCCCTGACCGATCTCAGAGCTTCGCTGATCTTCTGCTGAAGTTCAGTATCAGTATCAGTATCAGTATATCTTTATTGTCATTTTCCTGAGTACTCACATACCCAGAGGAAACAAAAAAACGTTGCGCAACCAGTGTCCATTCAGTGTGCAGTACAAATAACAACAAATAACTAGAAATAAAAAACATATATCATGAACAAATTAAATTAAACACTCTACTCTCTACTAAACATCAACAGGCGTTCCGATCGGCAGCGGCACGACAGTGGCTCTGCTGCAGTGTGTCCAGGTTGATGGTTGGTGCGTGATACTTTGGCAGGGGGCAAAGTCCATTTATCAGTCTTATAGCCTGCGGGAAGAAGCTGAGGAGCATCCTGCTGGTTTTGCAGCTAATGCTCCTGTACCTCTTCCCAGATGGCAGGATGGAGAATATGTGATGTGATGGGTGGTAGGGGTCTTTGATGATGGAGATGGCTCTGCTGATACATATCTTCCTGTATATGTCCAGCAGGAAAGGGAGTGGAGCACCAATAATCCTGCTGGCGGCCTTCACAATCCTGTCTAGTTGGTGCCGTTCGTACACCTTGCAGCTCCCGAACCAGGAAGTGATGCCGTTGGTTAATGTGCTCTCGATTGTCCCCCTATAAAAAGTTCGTAGATGTGTAGTGGGGAGACCTGCTTTACGTAGTCTTCGGAGAGGGTGTAGTCGCTGCTGGGCTCTCTTGACCAGTGCTGTGGTGTTGGTCGTGGACATCAGGTCATCTGACAGGTGGAGTCCTAGGAACTAGGTAAAAGTTACGGAAGGATGTGGGGAGAGATCCTGAAATGAGGCCATGCTTTGTTGGAATTCGGAGGCAGGCTTTTCCAGGAACGTTTTCTTTTTCTACGATGCTCTCTCCATCACAGCACCTTGACACCCCTCTGTCACCCTGATCCTGTCATCCACGCTCCTCAGTTTTGCAAGCCTGCGACAAGGCTTGCTGCTGATCACAAATACAGTTCAGAAGTTTAACGATAATGGAGGAGACAATAATCGAGCACTCACTGTACAAGTGGCAATGTTTATTATGTTCCTTGCAGTACATTTCTTATAAAAAAAACATCAAATACTGAGAATTTTCAGAAGTGCTTTTAAGTGCAGAGCACAACAGATTCAATCGATTGCCACATAATTTGGGATAAAACACAAACTCATTCTGCAGTTATAGATTTTCATCAAATAAAAGTTGTGTTCTTGTCAGGTTCTTTTTTAAATTGATTTTAAAAATATTGTCAAAGATCAACGAGTTAATGAGAGCAGGAACCGACTCTGATACTTTTGTCATTATCCCCGTCCAAATTTGGCATTCAGTGAGGAATTATCAGGGATAATAGCTTTCGACACACCACTGACATTAGGGATGGTACTTACGTGAGCAACAGTGACTCGCAAGTGAGTCAGATACTCAAAATACGGTGATTAGTTGACGTAGGCAACAGCAAATGGTTTCTCAGGAAGAATATTTTAAAAAGGAAATATGTACATCAGATGATATGCAAAAATAAGGCACAAAGTTGCAATATTCCTATTTCAAATTGTGGGCTTGCACAGGATAAAGCAGCCACTACCTCAGCCCAACTGGAATCTGGTTTGATTTATCCTCTGTTACGCAAACAGTGAAAAATAGAATCAAAAACCAAGTGCGTACGTATAATAAAAGTTGTACTGGCAACCACCCAATTTGATTTTCCCCTCCCTGATATTAATAGCCCATAAAACAGGCCACAGTAGAGACCGTCTGATGACAATTTCTGATGGACAAATATTTTCTATTGTTGCACAGGATTGGAGGCACTGTCCCCAAATGTTAGCTTACTCCATGCATTGGACACCTTAGTTTAAACGTAAAGGATTGTTTTGGTTCGACTCTAACAATAGAAAGTGATTCAGACCATCAAATCAATGCTAGCTCCTGGCAACGCCATCCTGGAGTTTCCATTTACTCTTTCGTTCCTCAACACCCTGCAAAATATTTTTCTTCATGCTTACCGAATTTCTCTTTGAAGGGCCTGATTCATTTGGTTTCCATCACTATCATAGACAAAGATTTCACATTACCTTCAGTTCATCATCACATGCACCGAGGTACAGTGAAAAGCTTTTGTTGGGTGCTGGCCAGTCAGCAGAAAGACAGTACATGATTACAATCGATCAATTTACAGTGTATACATGATACATGATACATGATACATGACAAGGGAATAACATTTAGTGCAAGGTAAAGCCAGCAAAGTCCGATCAAGGATAGTCCGAGGGTCAACCAGATGGGACACTGCTGCAGAGGTCAGGAAGTCAGGTTTGGTCCTGATGTCTGTTGTGGTCTGTGTGGAAAAGGGTTGTTTAAAAAGGGTTCTAAGAGTAAACCTAGCAATTATAGACCTGTTAGTTTGACGTCAGTGGTGGGCAAATTAATGGAAAGGATACTTCGAAATAATATATATAATCATCTGGATAAACAGGGTCTGATTAGGAACAGTCAACATGGATTTGTGCCTGGAAGGTCATGTTTGACTAATCTTCTTGAATTTTTTGAAGAGGTTACTAGGGAAATTGATGAGGGTAAAGCAGTGGATGTTGTATATATGGACTTCAGTAAGGCCTTTGACAAGGTTCCTCGTGGAAGGTTGGTTAAGAAGGTTCAATTGTTGGGTATTAATGGTGGAGTAGCAAGATGGATTCAACAGTGGCTGAATGGGAGATACCAGAGAGTAATGGTGGATAACTGTTTGTCAGGTTGGAGGCTGGTGACTAGTGGGGTGCCTCAGGGATCTGTGTTGGGTCCACTGTTGTTTGTCATGTACATCAATGATCTGGGTGATGGGGTGGTACATTGGATTAGTAAGTATGCAGATGATACTAAGATAGGTGGGGTTGTGGATAATGAAGTAGATTTTCAAAGTCTACAGAGAGATTTAGGCCATTTGGAAGAGTGGGCTGAAAGATGGCAGATGGAGTTTAATGCTGATAAATGTGAGGTGCTACAACTTGGTAGGACAAATCAAAATAGGACGTACATGGAAAATGGTATTAAATTGAGGAATGCAGTAGAACAGAGGGATCTAGGAATAACTATGCATAGCTCCCTGAAGGTGGAATCTCATGTAGATAGAGCGGTAAATAAAGCTTTTGGTGTGCTGGCCTTTATAAATCAGAGCATAGAGTATAGAAGTTGGGATGTAATGTTAAAATTGTACAAGGGATTGGTGAGGCCAATTCTGGAATATGGTGTACAATTCTGGTCGGCAAATTATAGGAAATATGTCAACAAAATAGAGAGAGTACAGAGGAGATTTACGAGAATGGTGCCTGGGTTTCAGCACCTAAGTTACAGAGAAAGGTTGAACAAGATAGGTCTTTATTCTTTGGAGCGCAGAAGATTAAAGGGGGACTTGATAGAGGTCTTTAAAATTATGAGAGGGATAGACAGAGATGACGTGGATAAGCTTTTTCCATTGAGAGTAGGGAAGATTCAAACAAGAGGACATGTTTTGAGAAATTTAGGGACAAAGGTTTAGGGGTAACATGAGGGGGAACTTCTTTACTCAGAGAGTGGTAGCTGTGTGGAATGAGCTTCCAGTGGAAGTGGTGGAGGCAGGTTTGATTTTATCATTTAAAAATATATTGGATAGGTATATGGACGGGAAAGGAATGGAGGGTTATGGTCTGAGTGCAGGTAGCTGGGACTAGGTGAGAGTAAGTGTTCGGCACGGACTAGAGGGGCCGAGATGGCCTGTTTCCGTGCTGTAATTGTTATATGGTTATATGGTTATATGGAACTTGTATGTTCTCTATATGACTGTGTTTCTTTTAGTTTACTCTGATGTCCCAAAGACAGATTGATGGGTTAATTAGCTATGTTAAATTACTCCTTAATTTACATTAATGGCAAAATAAAAGCATCAAAGGGGGAGTTGAAGAACATTGCGAGAGAGAAACGTCACAAAAGTATAGGGAATAAAGAATGAGGGAGAGGGAATAATAGGATTGCTCCCTTGGGCTGAATGGCCTCTTGTGTCTATAATAAGCATAACATAAGGACAGCTACTTTCCTTACACCCCTTTGTGCCTCTTTCCCAAATTTATAAAACAATGCTCCTGGTCTTGAACTATCTACAATTCAAAGGAACCTCTCTATATTGAGCAGAAAACAGAGTTCTGGAGGAACTCGGCAGGCCAGACAGGATTTGTGGGAGGAAAAGGAAAGACAATATCATCTGACCATTTCCCTCCACAGATGCTGCCTGACTTGCTGAGTTCTTTGTTTTTTTGCGCACGTTTCCAGCATCTGGAGTCTCTTCAACCCCCTTATATTTATCCATTCTGATCTAGTTATGATCTTACAAACCCTCTATCAAATCTTATCTGTGTGTTCATTGGTCCAAGAAAAACAACACCAGGTTTCTTGTCGAAACTTGGAACTGATGTTCCTCACATTCTCGCAAAATGAAAATGTCCTGAAACAAAATTCCGCATCGCTTTCAGAGAGATTTTGTGCATCTATTCAAAAGTCGTCTTCATCTGCTATTTAAATGAAAATGTAAATGGTTCAGTTTTTATTGTAAAAATATAAATTAATTTTTGACTGTCAGCAACCTCAACCACGTGTAAGCAGTTCTTCATCCTAATTTCGCCATCTCGTCCTGTCATTTTATTATTCTATGTCAATGTTGACACATGAATCAATTACTAAACAGAATATATGTCGGCTTTGACGAAGTTCTCCTCCTCTCACCGACGAGAATATTCTCCCTCGCTGCTCCCCCTCTGTCATTCCTCCTGCTCGCCAGCTCTCTGTGTGTCTCCCTCTCCCCTGACTCTGTCAGAAGAAGGGTCTCAACACGAAACATCACCCATTTCTTCTCTCCAGCGATGCTGCTGGTCCAGCTGAGTTACTCCAGCATTTTGTATCTTTCTTCAGTGTAAACCAGCATCTGCAGTTCCTTCTTACACATGTTAGATTTAGACTTGCAATGGGTCAGTCCCAGGAAAATCTACCCAAAAATCTCCTCCATATATAAACTGATAACGTCTGCCACCAATCCATGTTGAGTGCAATTTGAGCTGTGATCATAATTTATACTTTGATAGATGCAGATTTAGTTAGTTTTGGGGGGGAAATATTAAATTCATTGGAACTAATGATATTCCCAACACATAGCGTTCCCAACGACATAGCATTGGAGAACAAGGAATGCAATATCTCAGGAAAATTCACTGCATATAAATGAAATAGTGATATTTTGAAGAAAATATTCAAATTGGTAATTTAAAAAGGGCACAGCTGGTAGAGCTGCTGCCTCAAAGTGCCAGAGACCTGGGTTTGATCCTGATCTCAGGTGCCGTCGGTATGGAGTTTGCACGTTCTCCCTGTGACCATGTGAGTTTCCTCCGGGTTCTCCGATTTCCACCCATTTTCTGAAGACATACGGGTTTGTGGGTTAATTGGCCACGGTAAAAAAAAGTTGCCCCTAATGTGTAGGAAGTGGGTGATAAAACGACATAACACAGAACTAGAGTGAAGTGCTGATTGATGGTGGACAAAGGGCCTGTATCATTAAACTACACTAAAATAAGCATGCTGGGAAATGGCTTAAATGCCGCTTAAATATACAACAAACCTATTTCTGCTGTAGTTTCGTTTTTTTAAAAGTTTAGTTTAGTTTAGAGATACAGCGTGGAAACAGGCCCTTCGGCCCACCGCGTCCGCAGTGACCAGCGATCTCCGCTCATTAACACTATCCTGTTAATGATATCGTCAATGAACCTTCAAACCTGTACGTCTTTGGAGTGTGGGAGAAAACCGGAGCACCCGGAGGAAACCCACATGGCTACAGGGAGAATGTATAAACCTTGTACAGACAGCACCCATAGTCAGGATCAAACCCAGGTCGCTGGCTCTGGCAGGCTGCAACTCTGCTACTGCGCCACTGTGCTGTCTTCATGTACAACATTAACTAACAGAATGCACACAAAATAGAAATGGAAAGAAAGTGAGTTTTCATTTATATAATCCCTATACAGGACCTCATGATGTCTTGAAATGCTTACCAGCTGAAGTGATTCTTTTGACAGTGTTTATGTCACTGTCAGAAACTCAGATCTAATTTGCACACATTTCACGAATTGGAAGGTGGTATTGATCAGATTATCTAGTGATTCATTTACATTGATTGAACTATAAATACTGGCTAAAATACCTCAGGATAGTACAATGGGATCTTTTTCATCTGCTATCTGAGCGGAGACAGAGTCAGCTTATCATACGCAATTAAAACAGCCGTCCTGACAGCATGGGGTGGCTCAGTGGCAGAGTTAGTAGACCAACTTCCTCACAGTGCCAGAGGCGTATCCCTTGCACCTGCTTCTCGTTATCACCCAACAAACAGCTAACAACGGCCTGTTTCCTTTATCATCATTACTTGTTTGCATATCTTTTATTCATTGTTCTTTATCTCTCCACATCATCATCTATATCTCTCGTTTCCCTTATCCTTAACCAGTCTGAAAAAGGGTCTCGACCCGAAACGTCACCCATTCCTTCTCTCCAGAGATGCTGCCTGTCCCGCTGAGTTACTCCAGCGTTTTGTGTCCATCTTCAAGTGCAGTCTCATGGAGCCTGCATATTCTTCCTATGACAATGTGGGTTTCCTCTGTGCTCCAGTAATGTTCCACATCCCAAAGACACGCAGCTTAGCAGGTTAAATTGCCACCTTCAATTATACCTTTTGTGTCGGCAAGTGGTAGAATCTGGGGAGGGCTGACGAGATTACGGGGAGAATGAAAAAAATGAAATTAATATAGAATGACTGTAAATGGGCAGTTGACTCAGCGGTAGACAAAAGTGCTGGAGAAACTCAGCGGGTGTGGCAGCATCTATGGAGTGAAGGAAATAGGCAACGTTTCGGGCCGAAACCCTTCTTCAGACTGATGTAGGGTGGGGGTGGGGGGGACGGGAAGAAGAAAGGAAGAGGAGGAGTCAGAGGGCTGAGAGAGAGCTGAGAAGGGGAGGAGACAGTGAGGGACAATGGCGGAAAACCAGGGGGGACCAGAGGGGACACGTCCCACCCATGTTTTGAGAGGTGGGGGACATCTCCCCCAAGTTTTTGTGATCCCGATTTTAAAATCGCCGTTTTTAGCGCTGGATTCAGCCTCCGAAGCCTCGCGCGTGTGTGTGAATGTGCGCATGCGCACGTGGCCGTCAAAAAATTATGTCCCCCGTCCCCTCCATGTTTTGATAGTGAGTTCCGTTCTTGGTGAGGGGTACTGGAAATTGGAGAAGTCAATGTTCATGCCGCTGGGGTGTAAACTGCCCAAGCGAACTATGAGGTGCTGTTCTTCCAATTTCCGGTGGACCTCACTCTGGCCATGGAGGAGGCCCAGGACAGAAAGGTCGGATTCGTAATGGGAGGGGGAGTTGAAATGCTGAGCCACGGGGAGATCAGGTTGGTTATTGCGGACCGAGCGGAGGTGTTCGGCGAAGCGATCGCCAAGCCTACGCTTGGTCTCACCGATGTAGATCAGCTGACATATAGAGCAGCGGATGCAATGTTGATTCCGTGGGCCTGTTTCTGTGCTGCATAACTCTATGACACTGGCCCCAGTCTACAATAGACTACCAATCTAGAGTTTTGTATTCAGTTCTTTGGAGTAGAATTGAATTGAATTGAATTGAATACTTTATTGTCACATTTGACAAGTCACAGTGAAATTCTCTGCCTGCAGACCCAAGGTATGCAAATAGTGGCCATGTAAAGGGCGCTGACAATGTTACAAAGTACCCCACGTCATGTCCTCCTTTGTTCATCAACCCCCCCCCCCTTCCCTTCACCTCCGACTCCCCCCCCCTTGCCCCCTCCCTCACAATGGTCCACCCAACACCCAGTCCTCCTTTGTACTTCTTCCCTCCCTCCCTCCCCACTGTGGTTCCCCTTCTCTCCAGGTCCACGTTTGCTCTCCCCTCCCTCATGGCAGTCCCCCGTCACCGGGTTCTCCTTTGTTGCCGGCAGCGGCTCCACCGGCTCCATCAACATTACAGGCGGCCGGCATCTACCCGACTTACGACAAAGCAGAACCATTCATCTGTGCTATCATCCCTAGCAAGACTGCAAAACTTATCGCTTTGCCCTTTCCCCCTCGAAAATAGTTAACATGACTCAATAGCTAAAATGGTTCAATTGGATAATTTGCGGTGGGAAACTAACATATTCCTTCCTCCTCTGCCACTGAGTAATCCCTCCACACTTGACTAGTGCAAAAATCTTGTGAAGATAATGATACAGTTACATTGCCCACTACTTATTTCCCAACGTACAGCGGAGCTGAAATACCTCCTTTAACACGAGAGAGAATCTCTTGCCCTTCACTGGAAAGCCTTTGAAATAAAACGAGTTCATGATTTTACCTGGAAACTGTTAATTTGACAGAGAAAAAAAACGAGTGCATGAGACATCATTGGAGTTCTTTGTGAGTTTGGAATCAATACACAGTATCATTGTGCTGATCAAATATTAATAGGAATATACTGTAATTCCTAACTTCACCTGGTTGTTTCCATGACACCAGCAAACTGCATGACTCTGAGTTGGTGGAAGGTTTTAACAACGGGAACAGACTTTGAGGTTCAGAAATCCTATAAGTTGTGATGAAGCTGATGAAAGATTAATCAGAAGGATATAACGGCTCTCTTTAATGTGGGGTAGAGCTGATAGAAATCCCGGTATATCCCCTGCCCATAAGGCTCGCATGGAATATCAGTGATTGCAGCAAGCAAAAAAAAAAATCTATCCTTCTTAGCTGAGATTTTAAACAAATTGCCAAAATGTTCTTTTGACTAATAAGCTAAGAAATATCTACTCCTCAGGTGCCAAATTGGACTATGTAAAATGTTGCAGGGGAAAACCGAGAATGTCGCTATTTTTGCAAAGAGTATTTCTATAAGTGCTCAATCCAATCTCATCCCTGGATCTTTATCTGCCTCCGATTCCTTTCCTGAAGGCACTGGCAGTTTGTTCTATTTGAACAGGGCCAGACTCCTTTCTAAATCTATTCTATTATTAATGGATTCCTGGATTTAATCTTTTACATCTGGGGAGATGATTTAACTCATAAAGGCACTGTATCTATGCCCATCTATGCCTTCATTTGATACCTACTGTATGTGAAGTGAGGAAGGGGGTTGAAGAGGGTCCATGAGGCAGTGTATTTACATCTATTTGAATTAGTTTAGTTTAGTTTAGTTTAGTTTAGTTTAGAGAAACAGCACGGAAACAGGCCCTTTGGCCCACCGAGTCCGCACCGACCAGCGATCCCCGCACACTAACGCAAGCCTACACACACGAGGGACAATTTACACTTATACCCAAGCCAATTAACCCACAAACCTATACATTTGTACAGGTCCTGCTCAGAGAAAACCCATGCAGGTCACGGGGAGTACGTACAAACCTTAAACAGACAGTACCCGTTGTCAGGATGGAACCCGAGTCTCCGGCGCTGCAAGCGTTGTAAGGCAGCAACTTTACCACTGTGGGACCATGCCGCCCATGTTTCCGAAGAATTTGTTCAGTAAACTGATATTTACTAAAAATTTGCCGTTTTGTCCAAGCTTTTGGATACCTCATCTTCCTATTCCTTACTCCTTTCAATCTGAAGAGAGGCCCCAACCCCAAATGTCACCTGTCTATTCCTTCCGCAGATGCTGCCTGACCTGTTGAATTTCTCCAGCACATTGTGGTTTGCTTATGGGTCCTCATGTGGTTAAATGACAACAAATCATCATATTCTGCTTTGCTTTGTTGAAGGTCACTGTTATTGGGGCATGTTTGTGGATCTAAACTACAACTAAAACTACTCTCACCTAGTTCACCGTAGCAATCGGTCAAGCAATGGAAGGTAGACAAAAGTGCTGGAGACTGAAACAGGGTCTAGCAATGGATATTTGCAGCACAGTTAGAAAAGGGACAGTTAATCTCATTTAGTTGATTAACTTAAAGTTAATAGTTGCAATTCAATTCTAGTAATAACACATTTAAGAAGTGTTGGTGTCACTTGGGCTCATTCTGACTTTAAAAGCAAAGTGGTCGTGAAATTCCATTGCTCCTTTCTGTAATTACCTGAATTTATTGGCTTGGCGGTAAAGGTTTTGACCACAAAATGTGCTGCACAGCTCCCAATTGTGGATGATTTACGCGCTGAATTGGTTCCAGCGTGTGTGTGGGTCACACCTGTTGCCAGTTTGGGTAGAGCACGACAGCCTGTGATATCATTAAGCACTCAATGTGTATGGACCAGGCAGGTAAACAATGAGCTCTGCCATTTTGAAACCTCGCTTTGCTCAGTGACTGAAAGGAACCTCCTCTAGTACAGTATTTGCAAATGAATTCCTGATTCATTTCCAATGGACATTAATACAACCAGTGCCAGGTGATTTCGGAATTATTAATAATTTGCCAGGAGCTGAGAAAATGATCTCAACTTCAAAGCCACGGCAAAAAAAGTAATTGCTCCTAAGGATAGGAACTTTGATAGAATGATATGGGGGATGAGTGAAGGCTCACCGGTTAGGACAGGCTGCGCTTATGAGGAGAGGTGGGTTCTCAATAGGAGGCCATATCACTCTTGATTAATTATCCATCATGCAACTTAATGAAGAGCTATGTGTGATCCATTGAGGAGGCTTTGAAGGAAGTGTGCCAAATAGTGTTTCAGCAGTTCCTCTACTTCAAACCTACTTTGACCATGATTCTTGTCATCTGCCCTGATATTTCCTTGGGTCATTCAGCATCTGTAGAGAGAGAACCAGATTTATTGTTTTTAGTTCAAAGCATCGTAGCTCCGTTGACAAATGGATGTTTGACAAATGAACAGAGATAGATAGATTCTTGATTAGTACAGGTGTCAGGGGTTATGGGGAGAAGGCAGGAGAATGGGGTTAGGAAGGATAGATAGATCATCCATGATTGAATGGTGGAGTAGACTTGATGGGCCGAATGGCCGAATTCTGCTCCTATCACTTTTGACCTTATGACAGCTCATCACTCGGAAGGTTTCTTACTCCTCAGTGAGAGTCTGATCTATTGAGTATTTCTGGCATTTTGGGTTTATTACTTTGCTTGCAGTTGCATTATTTTGCTTTTTAAAATGTTTGTTCATATCACTCAGTGCCAAGCGTTGTTTAATAATCCTCCTGTGAAGCAGCTTGATGAGTTTGCTTCTGGAGAGGGAAGTAGGCAGGCACACACACATGAAGACCAGACAGAAGATAGAAATTTATAAAAAATAATGCATAGAGCTTGAAACACAAAGAGGCAGAGGAGGTAGTTGAGGCTGACACTTTCCAAACGTTTAAGAAACAGTAAAGGGCCTGTTCCACTTACGCGACCATTACAGGCGACTGCTGGCACCCGTGATAGGTCGCTGAAATTGTCAACATGTTGAAAATTCAGCGGCGACCACCAGAAAGATGCTACGACTCTTTGGAGACCTCTCACGACCATAGGAGACCTCTCACGACCATAGGAGACCTCTCATGACCATACAGGCGACCCCTGGCGACATGTCGCGGGTGACCTCTCATGACCATAGGAGACCTCTCATGACCATGCAGCCTATATGGTCGTGAGAGGTCTTCTATGGTCGTGAGAGGTCTCCAAAGAGTCGTAGCATCTTTCTGGTCGCCGCTGAATTTTCAACATGTTGACAATTTCGGCGATCTACAAAGGTCGCGTAAGTGGGACAGGCCCTTCAGGCAGATACATGGATAGGACAGGTTTGGAGGGAGATGGGCCAAACACAGGCAGGTGGGACTAGTGTTGCTGGGACATGTTGTGGAATGTGGAGGAGACGGAAGAGAAAGACACAATGAAATAGGAAGCAGGTAAAGTATAAGCTTTCTGAGGCCCCGAAACCTGGTGAAAGAGTTGATGTTAAGGGTACTGAATGTACCACTAGCAGGAGCTCTGAAGGGGAAAAATCTCCATCCCTCCCTAACTCCTGTTCATCTTGGGCTAGCCAACCCTTGAGGCATGTTTTACAGAACTGCACTGAGCATCATCTGTTTCAGGAGGTCCTCTCCTCTTGCTGCTTATGCTGGGTGTAAACCAGGCCAGACCAGAGTTATTTTTTGACTGCTATTGTTACCAATGTTAGTAAGAGACTCTCTTAGCCTTAGTGGGAGAAATCAAAAGTCCACAGGCGAAACACTGTAGATGCTGGAAATCTGAAATAAAACAGGAAATCTTTTACTTTCCCTTCAAATAGTTTTGTTTCTCTGTGAAAATTGAAACCTAACATCCTCGCCTGGAACAAGTGAAAATAAGAAATTATAATAAGAATGCAGTAAGATATGAACTTGTGTAGGAAGGAACTGCAGATGCTTTGTTTAAACTGAAGAGAGACACAAAAAGCTGGAGTAACAGGCATCATCTCTGGAGAGAAGGAATGGGCGACGTTTTGGGTCGAGACCCTTCTTCAGACTGATATCAGGGGTGGGGTTGCCAACTTTCTCACTCCCAAATACAGGACAAAAGGTCAAAATAAGGAACAAATTCCCGACGGCAATTCGTTGACTGACTTGGTGAATGATGAGTTGGCCCAGGCGCTGGACTGCACACAAAGCCCTGCCGGCGGGCTAGCTGAGGAGGTTTAGCCCACTCGACATCGCGCGCAAAGTCGGACACCCCATCCAACTCATGAACCGATGATCGGCCATGAGAAGGAGGGGTGGTGGTGTCAGCGGTAAGCGAAGGTACGATGGTCGGACAGCTGGCCGGGCTGCCGACCGACGGGGCCACGGGCGAGGCGCTGCTGCTGTACTCCATAGGCTGCACTACGTCGGGATGGGTGAGGCGGGGCCAGACGCGACAGTCCCCTCGACTCGAGTAGTAGCAGTCAAATACGAGACAAGGGCGGTCCCGTATGGGACAAACCAATTTAGCCCAATGTACAGGATGTCCCAGTTAAATACGGGACAGTTAGCAATCCTAGTCAGGGAAGAGGGAGGTATAAGAGAAGATTCAAGATTCAATTTAATTGTCACATGAACCAGTTAAGGTACAGTGAAATGTGAGTTACAAGGGTAAGGTGTGAAAACAGGACAAAGGGATTCGAGATCAAGGAAAATGTAGAGTAGATCATTGTTAGCAAAGATCCTACAGTGGAGCCAGATAGATCACTCCTGCTAAATGCAATGGGCTGACTTGTGGTATGCAACGGAGCAGAACGTGGGCCTTTTATTCATCCATTTCAGTAACCCGACCCGACCCGACTCGCAGTGTAATCAACGTTGCGGGGGAACAGTTTGTGTTAATAAATTAGAATTCTGAAAATGAGGAGATTTCTACCAAATAACTTTTATTTTTACTAGGATGTTTCCGTAACCGGCTTCCGTCTCCGCACTAGTATCTTTGCTCCGCTATGCGATCTTTGGTGCGGAGACGGAAGCCGGTTACGGAAATGGGGCCGAAAATTACCCATGAATCTGCCCTTGACCGTACTACATCTTGTTCGTCGAGTGATCTATCTTGTTTGCTAGAGGATCTTTGATTGTTAGCTGGGAGAAGGTAACAATTAAAGCAAACAGATAAAATGTAGTCAGTAAGACTGGTCAGAGAACTGGGAAGGCGGAGGGATAGAGAGAGAGGGAAAGCAAGGATTACTTGATGTAAATGAACTAACTTGAAGTTATGAACCTGTCCTGATTCTAAATGCGTTTGTACTCAATATTCCACTATTTTTATAATTGAAGGGGGCAGAGTTGGTTGCTCATGTACAAAACAAAATGCAATTATTACAGTCAAGTAACTACAATAATTTGTTGGCTAAGTAAGCACTAGTGGTGCAAAAATGATTTTCAGGGAACACATGCTACTCTCATAAATTTTGTTTGTTAACATTTGTTGCTGTGTTTTCAGTATTTTCAAGTGACTTAGCATCTGAAGCCAAAGATTAATTATTCTGGTACAAAAGCCAACTGCTGCAGGTGCTGGAAATCTTAAAGTACAAAGCAGAAAATGCTGCAAATAGTCGCAGAGTCAAGTAGCATCTATGGAGCTACAAAAGAGGCACCAATTCAGGTCAATGATCTTCCATCAGCAGCTCTCTCAGGCCTGGATGGAGTGGATGTGGAGAGGATGTTTCCACTAGCCTTTAGTCAGAGGGTGATGAACCTGTGGAATTCTTTGCCACAGAAGGCTGTGGAGGCCAAGTCAGTGGATATTTTTAAGGCATAGATAGATAGATTCTTGATTAGTACGGGTGTCAGGGGTTATGGGGAGAAGGCAGGAGAGTGGGCTTGGGAGGGAGAGATAGATCAGCCATGATTGAACGGTGGAGTAGATTTAATGGGCCGAATGGCCTAATTCTGCTCCTATCACTCATGACCTTATCTTCCTAGGTTGGCAGATGCCCAATCTAAGATAAACATGAGTTCTCAGCTGGTATTTTCTCAGTTGAAGAGAATATCCCCCTCAGTTCCCCAGCATGGTATTTTCACATTCTGGAAACAGGAGCGATATGTGCACCCATTGCCAGTGACGCCCACATCATGTGGATGAGCAAAAAATATTATCACAAGTATTCTAACGCATTTTGTTTAAATACTGGCCGATAATTTGATTTAAGATGTTTCAATTCTAAGTTTGTCAGAACTCTTTGTGGCAAATTCAGGCCAAATCTAAATGCTCCCATGTTTCCTGCAGTGTATCTTCACCTTGGACTTCCAATTATATCTCCAGGGCAGTAATCAGACAATACTCCAAAGTATGATCGAATGGTGGAGTTGACTTGATGGGCCGAAGGGCCTAACTCTGCTCCTATCACAAGAAATGATGAACTTATGTGAACTGGGAAAAGATGGAAATTAGTAGGTTTACATATAGAGGTGGGTAAACGAGAGGGTAGGAAAGAATAAAATGGGTGTATGATATGATGGAAGGCAGGTGACAAAGGGAGCAAACGTCCTGCAATGAAGGGGATGTCAGTGGGGAAACTAAAGAACAAATGGATCCAGAAGTGACCCAGAAACAGAGTGATCCTGAATAGCTGAGAAATATGGGAGCAACTATTCATGGCCTGAATTTGTTGAACTTGTTGGCTGGTTAAGAAGTGCTGGAGAGACTGAGATTCTGCTAATCTTTATTGGAACGGTTCAGGAGGTGAAGAGACCAAGAGTAGAGGTAGGTGGACACACAATGCCGGAGTAACTCCGCCGGTAAAGGGCAGCATCTGAAGAAGGGCTCGACCCAAAACCCGAAGACCAGTTCCTTCTCTCCAGAGATGCTGCCTGGCCCGTTGAGTTACTCCAGCATTTTGTGTCTGTAAAGAAGTTAAGTCTGACACACTGTAACTTTACTGAGCATTTAATAAAGGCACATGTGAAGCACGTCCCAGTACTGACTGCATCTAGTCTTCAGGCGTACTGGAACCAAGGGAGGAGCAAGGGGAGGATATCACAGTTATACTGAGATGACTAAGGCGTGGTTAGTGGTATTGAGGTAGCTACATTATAGGTTGCATGCATAAACCATCTACAGTGTCTACCTTTGATTTAAACCAGCGTCTGCAGTTCTTTCCCACACAAGAGTGGGAGTAGGTAGAGGGGTTGCATAGAATGGTCACCCAACTTGCGGTTGAATAGTGATGAGCAGTATATTGTGAGCAGCAAGTATCTGCAAGGTGCCACAGATGACTAGGGATGAGATTAAAGAGCATGTGATGTCCATTGTTGGGACTGCTGACTTCAACATCATGGAGCTGCGGTCTGCGGAGCTTCCAGCCGCGGCGGCGCTGACTTTATCAACGGAGCCTGGGATCTCTCGCCGAGGTCGCCAGTGTTGAATCTCCGTCCAGCGCGGCCTGTGGACTTCGGGAACCTCGGTCTCCGGGAGGAAGCGGCCGTTTCGGATCTCCAAGCCGCTGAGAGTGTTCTTCTGTTGCGGGAGGCGGTGGGAGAACCTCCTGTGATTTGGGGAAGGATGGGGAGGATCTAGGAGTACAGGTGCATGGAATCTTGAAGGTCAAATCACAGGTAGACTGATCAGTCTGAAGAAGGGTTTCGGCCCGAAATGTTGCCTATTTCCTTTGCTCCTTAGATGCTGCTGCACCCGCTGAGTTTCTCCAGCACTTTTTTCTACCTATTAAGTATAGAAGTTGGGAGGTCATGTTGCAGTTGTATAAGAAGTTGGTGAGACCACATTTAGAATATTGTGTTCAGTTCTGGGCACCATGTTGTAGTAAATATATTGTCAAGCTTGAAAGGGTTCAAAAAAGATTTACGTAGATGTTGCCAGGACTAGAGGGTGTGAGCTATTGGGAGAGGTTGAGTAGGCTGGGTCTCTATTCCATGGAGCGCAGGAGGATGAGGGGTGATCGTATAGAGGTGTGCACAATCATGAGAGGAATAGATCGGGTAGATGCCCAGAGTAGGGGAATCAAGGACCAGAGGACATAGGTTCAAGGTAAAGGGGAAAAGATTCAATACGAATCTGAGGGGTAACTTTTTCACACAAAGGTTGGTGGGTGTATGGAACAAGCTGCCAGAGGAGGTAGTTGAGACTGGGACTATCCCATCATTTAAGAAACAGTTAGACAGGTACATGGATAGGACAGGTTTGGAGGGATATGGACCAAGCGCAGGAAGGTGGGACGAGTGTAGCTGGGACATTGTTGGCCGGTGTGGGCGAGTTGGGCCGAAGGGCCTGTTTCCACACTGTATCACTCTATGACTCTATGATCGAGAGTAGGGAATTACTCAAACCTCGTAAAATTCAGGGAATTATTCAAATCGTGTCACAGGAACCTCAGACAAGATAGCAGGAAGGCACGGTATAGATGCTGATATTGTCAGAGCCACTGCAACAGCAACAGAGGAATTTAATGAATGGAATAGATTTCTTACAGAAAGTGAGGGATGAGGAAAATTAATCAAGATACCTTTGGAAGTCAGGAAGCTAGAGATATCCTCGTGTGTTACTTTAAAATTGCTTCGTTAAGTCAATTTTAAATTACATTAAAAGCATGAATTATGAATTTTGCTCCATCAGTGTGCAATCCAATGTTACATATAATGATGACAAAAGAGAATAAGATGCAGTGACTGACATTATTCCCTTGGGCACTTGCGTAAGGTCTTGGTGATATGTTTGATCAAAGGCCTGTATAGAGTGGATGTGGGGGGGATGTTTCCACTAGTGCGAGAGTCTAGGACCAGAGGTCATAGCCTCAGAATTTAAGGACGTTCCTTTTGGGAAGGAGATGAGGAGGAATTTCTTTAGTTAGAGGGTGGTGAACCTGTGGAATTCTTTGCCACAGAAGGCTGTGGTGGCCATCAATGTATATTTTTAAGGCTGAGATAGAGAGATTCTTGATTAGTACGGATGTCAGAGGTTATGGGGAGAAGGCAGGAGAGTTGGGTTGGGAGGGAGAGATAGATCAGTCATGATTGAACGGCGGAGTAGATTCAATGGGCCGAATGGCCTAATTTTGCTCCTATCACTTATGACCTTATCTTCCTAGGTTGGCAGATTTCCAATCTAAGATAAACATGAGTTCTCAGCTGGTATTTTCTCAGTTGAAAAAAATATCCCCCTCAGTTCCCCAGCATGGAATTTTCACATTCTGGAAACAGGAGCGATATGTGCACCCATTGCCAGTGACGCCCACATCATGTGGATGAGCAAAAAATATTATCACAAGTATTCTAACGCATTTTGTTTAAATACTGGCCGATGATTTGATTTAAGATGTTTCAATTCTAAGTTTGTCAGAACCATTTGTGGCAAATTCAGGCCAAATCTAAATGCTCCCATATTTCCTGCAGTGTATCTTCACCTTGGACTTCCAATTGTATCTCCAGGGCAGCAATCAGACAATACTCCAAAGTATGATCGAATGGTGGAGTTGACTTGATGGGCCGAATTGCCTAACTCTGCTCCTATCACAAGAAATTATGAACTTATGGGAACTGGGAAAAGATGGAAATTAGTAGGTTAACAAATAGAAATGGGCAAACGAGAGGGTAGGAAAGAATGAAATGGAAGGTTTATCATAGGATGGAATGGATGGATGTCTCCAGGGGAGTAATCAGACATTATTCCAAAGTAGCGGGCACTTCAGGAATCGTGTTTTCAATTGGAAGAGAATATGTGGGAAAATACTCCTCGAGAAACGTTAGATTTAAAATAGTCTTCACTCATTTTAACAGGACCCTTAATGCTCAGGAGGACAAGTGGGGGTGAAGAGGTGGAGGTGAGAAAAGACCACGACAATCAGGGCTGGCCACAAATGACCTCAGGCAGGGCAATGGAGCCGTCTGAAGAAGGGTCTCGAACCAACACGTCACCCATTCCCCCTCTCCAGAGGTAGTGCCCCTCCCGCTGAGTCCAGCTTTTTGCGTCTCTCTTCAGGCAGGGCGGTGCTTGGTGGGCCCATTGTTGGCTCTGGAAGGTGTCATCTCTGGAGGAAGACAATGTGGAGAACTGAGGAACTGGTGAATCCACTGGGGGCGGGGGGAGACACGGGGGGACGAAAGGGGCAAGGGAGAGAGGGGAGTCCAGGGAGTGCGGGTAGAAGTTACTTATTTGGCTTTCAAAATAAATAGCCAAATGTTTGAAGACATGCACAAGTACATGCCTTCCACTGTCAACATCGCACTGATATTCGTGGTATTGCAGCCCTCCCTGGAGTGGGCCATTAGTAGTCATGCCTTCAACGTTACGGAGGATTTCATCCTGATGCGGGTGAATTTCAAAGATCACTGCATAATGTGTTGAAGATATTCAACTGTTCCACTAAATCCATTATCATAGATACTGAGCGGCAATTGAATCCAACGGAAGCTCATTAGACTCATATCTGCCATACATTTACACTTAGCAGTGCCATAGGCATTCCAGTCAGGGTGAAATTAAAGGATTTAAGCTAATTGCAAAAGCACAGCTGTGGCACATTGGGCACTTTAGTTTAGTTTAGTTTAGTTTAGAGATGCAGCGCGGAAACAGGCCCTTTGGCCCACCGAGCCAACACAGACCAGTGATCCCCGCACATTGACTCTGCCCTACACACACTAGGGATAATCTTACATTTATTCCAAGCCAAATAACCTACAAACCTGTATGTCTTTGGAGTGTGGGAGGAAACTGAAGATCTCGTTGAAAACCCACACAGGTCACGGGGAGAATGTACAAACTGCATACACACACCATCTGTAGTCAGGATCGAACCCCTGGTCTCTGCCGCTGTAAGGCAGTAGCTCTATCATTGTGTCACCGTGCTTCCTTGCACTGTGTTTGGTGTTGGGGTATCCTGTCATGGAGTCCAGGCTAAAGGGTTAAACAATCTGCCACTGTTTGAGGCAGTGCAGCGTAGGTTCACCAGTCCACCCTGGGATGGCGGGACTGTCATATGAGGAAAGATTGAAAAGACTAGGCTTGTATTCACTGGAGTTTAGAAGGATGGGGGGGACCTTATAGAAACATATAAAAGGGGAGCAGAGTGTAGTTAGAAGTTACTGAAAAATGAGAGAATTCAACATTCATATTGTTGGGTTGTAAGCTACCCAAGCGAAATATGAGGTGCTGATCCTCCAATTTGTATTTGGCCTTACCTCAGCAGTTAGCTGACTCTGATCCTCATGATTAAATGGCGAAGTAGATTTGATGGGCCAAATGGCCTAATTCTGTCCCTATCACTTACGAACACTCAGCAGACTGGGAAGAGTCAGATCGCACGTCTATGGGAACGTGGGGCGGGCAGGAAACACGCCTTATTTCTCTGCCACAGATCCAATGCAATTAAATTCCACACTGGACTTCAGAGAACACGATGAAGTGCCAGATAAAGGAGTCTCTTTAATATGCAGATCAGAGAAAATTAGTGAGGAGAATAAGAGGCAACACTTTGAATAAATACCATGCAAATTATCCGTGGGAGCGAGTGTTGCTGCTCTTGTAATCAGGCTGGTGCATTATCCTGTTCAACGTACCGATGGCTCGATTGTTAATTTGTGCTCATCCCTTTGTTCAACGATGTACCAGGAGAGTCACCCTCACCCCTTCCAACCAAAGCATATTCTTTGCAAAGATGTCAAATTGGGCGAGCATCTTTAATTTCTCTGATGTATTGTTTTATCCATTGGAAAAGGGCAACCCCCACAGGAACGGGCCGGACTGAGGATGGTTTCTGATTATATTTTATTCATGGTCATCGCTTTATTGTACTGTGGGCATGACAGTAGAATGCCACATGAATGTTTTCCAACTGGACTGAAATCACAAAGGCGGAATTGTTGAGACTGAGCACAGGGTTCGAGTGAAACAATCTCCTATTGTGTCAGCTCAGGTTAACATGGTGTATCGCTGTTGGCTCCGTACCCAATGCTAATTGTTCCAGGTCACTGGATTGTGTAGCTTGCATGTACTATTTCTTTTCACTAATGAGCTTTACCTGTTAAGTGGAAAGACAGTCTCCTCTATGGACGTGGGTAGAGATTGTGATTAATGCTTTTCACACGTTGTGTTCAAAATGAATATTTTGTGCTCTCCTCTTAAATGTTTTGCAGACCAGACACAGATGAATAATGCAGGCACAACCTACCCCCTGATCTCACAGATGGCCCAACCTCATTCCTATTCCACCTTGGCCCAAGGCTCTCACTCCTTTGAACAGCAAGTCCCTGGCAAGGAGCTGAACAAGTATGCCTCACTAAAAGCTGTGGGTAAGTCATTGAGAGTGCTTCACAATACCTTGTGAGTGACCCTTCATTTGCATGGATCATGTCAGACCGTATTTTAATCTTTGTTTATCAGTAGATTTGCAAACACCTCCGCCAAAATCTGCACAACAATCCCCAGTGTGGGGATTTTAAGGTAATTTTAAGAAGAATTAAGGCAATTCTTTAAATTCTTCCATCCATCCTGGGGGCGGAGTTGGCTTTGTGGGAGGTTGGTCTTGGAGGGGAGGATGCTCCTCAAACTGTGGAGCATCCTGGACAATACAGCTCGCCCCCTCCATGACACACACTGGCCAACCTGAGGAGCACCTTCAGCAACAGACTGGTTCCAACAAGATGCAGCACAGAACACCACAGGAGATCCTTCTTCCCGGTGGCTATCAAAGTGTACAACTCCTCCCCCTTCTGTCGTGGGGTAGGCTGAGACTGACACCCCTCCCCAATCTTTGCACATCCCCAATCCTTTCCACTTGCCATGTTTCATTTATTTTGTGTTTTATGACTGTTCGTAGATCAATTTGCCTCCTGGGATAAATTTCTATATCGTATCGTATATCAGTGAATGATTGTGATAAACCACTTGTATGTTAGCCGCAATACTACAGCAAGGATGACTGAAGTAGATTTACTGCCTCGTGCATGAGTTCTCTGGAAAGCAGGCATGTGCCATGAGTAATTACTCAGGGTAGGCAGTCAGTCGGCTTTAACAAAAATCTTAAATCGCGCAAGCGCAGATTGTTCCCCTCTCCGTAAAAATAAAAAATAAAAATAAAGAAAGTAACAATTCAATTTGCTCAAGGCTTCCAAATCTCCTTAATTCTGAATTACTGAATGGGTGAATGGGTGTGGCATGGAGGGTGACAGCAGGTGGATGATGGTGGGAAAAACGGGAGCACTTTGGGACAAGTTGAATCAGTTGTGATCTTATTGAATGACAATACTAGTTCAAGGGACCAATTGGGGGGAGAGTTCCTTTCACAGCGTGTGGGGAGTCTAGCCAGGGGTAAAGTTGCGGGGAGGGCAGGAGCGTTGAGAAGGAGGAGGTCAGGGATCATGCCAGTAACCCACTCACTCACCGGTGCCGCGGCGCTCCGGGCGCGGAGCCACCGCATTTTGGCCGGGGACGGAAGTAGCCCGCATGGCTGCGAGCGGCCGCCGGGACCTCAGCGCCTTCTGCCGGCCCGCTAACCTCTGGCAGTGCTCACCGTCTGCACAGTGAGGGGACCAGCTCAAGAGCAAAGATCATAGAGTGTAGTGGGCCAGCGGGCGATGGATAACAGGACAGCGGGCAGTGGAGCTTACTCCTGTGTCAGTGCAAGCAAGGGACAAATTGAGGTTACTCGCACTGACACATGGAGTAAGCTCCACCCCCTGCTATCCTGTTATCCATCGCCTGCTGACCCGCTCTTGAGCTGGTTGCTGGCATGATCTCCGACCCCCTCCTTCTCAACACTCCTGCCCTCCCCGCAACTTTACCCCTGGCCACACTCCCCACACGCTGTGAAAGGAACTACACCCCCCCCCAACGGCGCTGTCCTTTTACAGCCTCTTCCCACTTTACAGCTGCTTGCGCTGCGCATGCGCAATACGCAGTCCACAGTGCAAGGGTGCAAAGGCAGGGTTTTGGCTGCCTTCAGCCTCCCTTGTCATTGATGGCTTGAAGCAGCATCAACAGCCCGTGAGCTGCACACACTTTCCCGTATTACATGTACTGCGCATGAAAGGCACGGAGAATTATGTCTACCCAAGAGATCGATCTCTTAGGTAGGCATAATTCTCCCATGCCTTTACTATTTATATTTAATAATTATTATTTTATAATTTTATTCCGGGTAGGCAAGGTAGGTACTGCCTACCCTGAATAAAATTATAAAATAATAATGTTATCATACATGCCGAAGGCATGTGCCTGCTGGAAAGCTAAGCTCTTCTACAACTATAACAGCAGTTTGTGACTTTGTAACCCACCTTGCAGCCTGAAAAATTATTCCAAGTTCAATCATGAAACAACTGGCAGTGTCAATAAAAAGTGTAGGAAGGAACTGTGGATGCTGGTTTAAACTGGATAGACACGAAAAGCTGGAGTAACTCAGTGGGACAGGCAGCATCTCTGGAAAGAAGGAATGGGTGACATTTCGGGTATAGACTCTCCTTCAGCCACTCAGCCTTAGCCTCAGTAGAGGAGCTGGCTGTTTAGGGTTTCTTCCCGGGAACCCAGTTTTTACCACAGGGCGGTGTTAGTGGTCTCATGTTTGTCGCAATGGCTCACCCTCAAACCTGCAAAAGGGGAACACAGCGAGAATGGAGGCTCAATACTTTCTCTCCCTTTTTCTCTCTCTTCGTGGGAAGAGGAGGAAGAAAGAGGGGAGGGGGGGAGGGAGAGAGAGAGAGAGAGAGAGAGAGAGAGAGAGAGAGAGAGAGAGAGAGAGGGGAGAGAGAGCGAGAGAGAGAAGAGAGGAGAGAGAGGGAGGAGAGAGCCGAGAGGGAGAGAGGAGAGCGAGAGAGGGAGAAGAGAGAGAGAGAGAGAGAGAGAGAGAGAGAGAGGGGAGGAGAGGGGGAGAGGGAGTGAGAGGGAGGGAGACGGGAGAGTGGAGAGAGGAGGGAGAAGGGGAGAGGGGGAGGAGATAGGGAGAGGGGGAGAAGAGGAGAGGAGGGAAAGAGCGAGAAGGGGAGCTGGGATCGAAGAGTCAGAGAGAGGAGCGAGCCTATTTCTCTGGCTTTTACTTTCTTTCTCTTTCTCTTTCTCTTTCTCTTTCTCTTTCTCTCTCTCTCTCTTTTTCTCTTTTTCTCTTTCTCTCTTTTTCTCTTTCTCTCTCTCTTTCCCTCTCTCCTTACTCTTTCTCTTTTTCTCTCTCGCTTTTCTTTCTCTTTCTCTTTCTCTTACGCTTTCTCTTTCTCTCTCTCCAACCCTGTCAGGGATCAGAGCAGTATCCAAGGTAGAGGGCGCTGTCACAATGTCTTTGCTGGGCCATGAAGCTGACTATAACATGCGGTCTATTACTATGGTTTCCTGTTTGACTGGACTCTTCAATGGCCAGATACACTACTGAACCCAATCACTGCGCGTATGCAGAACATTAATGTAAATAAACTAACATATCAAGAAATGGGCATATAGTTAATATGTGTATGAAGGAACTGCAGATGCTGGTCTAAACCAAAGATAGAGACAAAATGCTGGAGTAACTCAGTGGGTCAGGCAGCATCTCTGGAGAGAAGGAATGGGTGACGTTTCGGATCGAGACCCTTCTTCAGACTGAATGATTCAGATTGAGTCTGAGGAAGGGTCTCGATCCAAAACGTCACCCATTTCTTCACTCCAGAGATGCTGCCTGACCCGCTGAGTTACTCCTGCATTTTGTGTGTGTCTTTGGGCATATAATTAAATTGTGTCCCCTTTGAATGACACTACTTTGAGGAAACACCGGGAGAGTTCTCTCTGCTGCCCGATCAATAGTCGCCTCTCAGCCAGCATTACCGACATTTGTCATTATGCTCTTGGTGGGACTTTGCTGAGCACAGATTGTCTGTCACACTTGCCCCGTTACCATGGTAACTGCACTTCAGCAGTACTCTGCTGCCTGGGCCATCCAGAGCGTGTGTAAGACAAGTTATAGACGCAAGCCCTTCCCTCTGCTCAACATGATTGCCACCGCAGCTTTGCGCAGGAACCGCTTCACATTGCAGCTGTTCAGTGGACTCCTGCTGTATTGTTTGGCAGCCTCTTGTTGCTACGGCTGCGAGCTTAGTTGAGGTTCAGCTCCTCCAGATCCGAGGAGTTGCACACTCCTTAAACAGAGAAACCGAGCAAGGGGGTCATTGAATGCTTCACAAGTACCTGTGGCAGAGACTTGAAACCCGTTTAAATCCAGGCTAAAATCGAATGCAGCAAAAGTCCAATGGTTATTTTATTTAAATGTAATAGTCTCTCCCTGGTATAAACTGAAGGTAGGCATAAAATGCTGGAGTAACCCAATGGGACAGGCAGCATCTCTGGAGAGAATGGGCTCCTTCTATAGAAACATAGAAAATAGGTGCAGGAGTAGGCCATTCGGCCCTTCGAGCCTGCACCGCCATTCAATATGATCATGGCTGATCATCCAACTGTGTTTCCCATACCTGCCTTCTCTCCATACCCCCTGATCCCTTTAGCCACAAGGGCCACATCTAACTCCCTCTTAAATATGGCCAATGAACTGGCCTCAACTACCTTCTGTGGCAGAGAATTCCAGAGATTCACCACTCTCTGTGTAAAAAATGATTTTGTCATCTCGGTCTTAAAAGACTTCCCTCTTATCCTTAAACTGTGACCCCTTGTTCTGGACTTCCCCAACATCGGGAATAATCTTCCTGCATCTAGCCTGTCCAACCCCTTAAGAATTTTGTACGTTTCTATAAGATCCCCCCTCAATCTTTTAAATTCTAGCGAGTACAAACCGAGTCTATCCAGTCTTTTCTTCATATGAAAGTCCTGCCATCCCAGGAATCAGTCTAGTGAACCTTCTCTGTAGTCCCTCTATGGCAAGAATGTCTTTCATCAGATTAGGAGACCAAAACTATACGCAATACTCCAGGTGTGGTCTCACCTAGACCCTGTACAACTGCAGTAGAACCTCCCTGCTGTAACATGGTGTCATGGCACACCATGACACCCAGGTCTCGCTGCATCTCCCCTTTTCCTAATTGGCCACCATTTAGATAATAGTCTACTTTCCTGTTTTTGCCACCAGAGATGCAGCCTGTCCCGCTGAGTTACTCCAGCATTTTCTGTCTATCTTTGGTTTAAACCAGCATCTGCAGTTCCTTCCTACACATCTCCCTGGTATAATATACATTTAAGGTAGGAATTACCACGCAGTGTTCCCCCCCCCCCCACCGCATCCTCACCCATACCTTCCTCTCCCTATCCCCAGCCGAGAAGCAGACACGCTCTAAACCAACAAAGTACCTCCACTGGGCGTCCCGTCTCTGACCCCATGGAGTTAGCGGGCAATGGGTTGTTAGTGGTGGTGATGGGTTCAAGGTTCAAGGTTCAAGTTTATTTGTCACAGCTAGCTGTGGCTACAGTAGACATGTGAATCGAGAATGTAGCTCTTAGCTTCTCCTGCAGGATACACTGTTTTATAGTGTTTTATTCTGATTACAAGAAATATGATTGTTTTTGGGTAATGGAGGCCAGCACTTGATGAGAAATAGGAGAGGGTCAGGCATTGATGTTTTGGGAGGGTCGGGCATCCACTGTTGCCCATTATGTTCCAGACCAGCACTGGAATGTTTTATATATAAATGGCAGTAGTTATGAATAAAAACCCATTAATGGCACACATACCTGTGAATGCAGAGGTGGGAGGAGGTTTCCAGGGGTTGCAGTAGCTTAGTTCAGTTTAGAGGTACACCATGGAAACAGGCCCTTTGGCCCAACAAGGCTGCACCAAACAGCGATCCCCGTACACTAACACTGTCTTACACGCTAAGGACAATTTACAATTTTTACCGAAGCCAATTAACCTACAAACCTGTACATTTTTGGAGTGTGGGTTAGGAAACCAGAGCACCCTGTGAAAACCCACGCAGGTCATGGGGAAAACATACAAACTCCGAACAGCCAGCGACCATAGTCAGGATCGAACCCGGTTTGGGGAGACTCCAGTGATAACGTCGAACATGTAAAGGGCCTGTCCCACTTTCACGACCTAATTCATGACCTTTTTTACTCGTGGACATTTTTCATCATGTTGAAAAAACGCCCTGACCTACTTGATGCCACCAGTACCTACGACTAGCATCACGACCCCCTACGACCTCCTACGACCTACCTACGACCTCCTATGGCCTCGTGACGACCATGCTGCGAGTATGAGTAAAGGGCAAACTCGGCGGAGGTCGTGAATTAGGTCGTGAAAGTGGGGCAGGCCCTTAAGAGGGATAATTGCCAGTAGCACAACCAAGTTGTTAAGACTGGTCCATGGTGAGTATAGTCCGACCCAACAGTGGGCAAGGCATTGTAGGGCAACAGTGTACTGCACCCTGTCAGATGCTGCAGACAGCCCAGAAGGTATAGTTGCTGACATGCCCTGTAACTTCGATAGGGTCCATTTTAGTATTGTGTGAACAGGTCGTGAAGGAAGAAGTAGCAGAACTTGGATGAGTAAAGGATGGTTAAGGATGGTGGTTTGCGAGGACAGAAATTAGTCCAAATCAAAGTGTTTTCTTATTTCACTTGGATTTCCTGCCCTAACTTCAGTAGAATGGAGTCTCTTGCTCGGCAAACCAGGAACTAGTTCAGCTTTGACAAGCTATAAACGTCTGCATATTGCATTGAAGTACATAGTGCACTTGACTCATGAGGATAAGTGACTCCAGGCAAAATGTTAGATGTGCAACAGAGCTTATTAAGGCCCATCCACAGCTAATCCCTGGAGGAAATTTCTCCTCGGCTCTTCTGGAACAAGCATACGTGAAGCAAATGCAAAACTTGGGAGAGTGAAAATTATTATTTTTTATAAAGGGAAACTGACTGAGCAAAGGAAAATGTCAGAGGTGGGTCTAATGAATAGGTTAAAATGAATGAATTAAAAAGTAAATAATATTAAAATCTCATGGTTTGAACTATGACCTTGGGCCTGTTGCACTCATTGAACCACATTTAAAAATTCATACCGAAGATTTTTTTTTTTGGTCCTCATGAATGCAATGCTTATCGAATCGGTAGACTTGTTACCTAAACAGGATTAGGTAACAGTTCCCAAAAATGAGAAAACAGGATTAACAAACTCATCAGGAAGGCTGGCTCTGTCCTGGGGGTGGAGTTGGATTCATGGGAGGTGGTCTTGGAGGGGAGGATGCTCCACAAACTGCAGAGCATCCTGGACAATACAGCTCGCCCCCTCCATGACGCACTGGCCAACCTGAGGTGCACCTTCAGCAACAGACTGGTTCAACCTTTGTACATCCCCAATCCTTTCCACTTGTCACTTTAATTTCATGTTTCATGTATGTTGTCCCTCCTGGGATAAATAAAGTTGTATCGTATCATATTGTGTGACATCATAAAACGCTATTGGATACACCCCTAGTCTAAGAGCGGAGCTTCTGAACAGAAACAAATGTAGAGATGCTCCAAGGTTACTTGATAATGAGAATGATTACAGTGACCTAACTTCATGGAATTATCATCCCACCAGAGACCAAATAATTGATCTGCATTTTGAAAGTTATCTAGACTTTCAAAATTCAGCTGCTATCAAAATATATCAAGTTCTATATTGCTCTACCCAGCGATTTTTCTGCAGGAAATATTTCAATCCTGCAGGAAACACTGCTCCATCATTGTTACTTTGTTTGTGTTACTGTCAGGGAATAGTTCCATATGGTAATTGTAACATTATTGTATAAAAATATTTATGATTGTATAAATATATTTCACACAGTGCTAAATTAGACTGTGAGTAGAGTCGGGGCATTGTCAGCTGTGTTCCAAATGGGTGAGTTTTTATCTGATTCAGAAGAATGTACTTTAAGTCCTCTCGACACTTCATCGCCACACAAGGCTAATTTTCCAATGCAGTATTAAAGGAGTACAGTGTTGTTGGGAGTGCTATCTTTCAGATAACGTCATAGAGTCATAGAGGGATACAGCGTGGAAACAGGCCCTTCGGCCCTACCTGCCTAAAGCGGCCAACATAGCCCAGCTACACTAGACTCACCTTCCCGTGTTTAGTCCATATCCCTCCAAACCTGTCCTATCCATTTACCTGTCTAACTGTTTCTTAAACATTGGGATAGTCCCTGCCTCAACTACCTCCTCTGGCAGCTTGTTCCATACACCCACCACCTTTTGCGTGAAAAAGCTACCCCCTCAGATTCACAATAAATCTTTTCCCCTTCACCTTAAACCTATGTCCTCTGATCCTCGATTCACCTACTCTGGGCAAGAGACTTTGTGCATCTACCTGATCTAGTCCTCATGATTTTATACACCTCTATAAGATCACCCCTCATCTTCCTGCGCTCCAAGGAATAGAGTCCCAGCCAACTCAACCCTAAAAGCTCAGACACTTCAGTCCTGGCAGCATCCCCGTAAATCGCCTCTGTACCCTTTCCCACGTGACAACATATAAAGTGTTCAACCAGCCTTGTTTGTTACATCATGTGGATGATCCTATAAGATCTTATAGAAACATATACAATTCTTAAGGGTTTGGACAGGCTTGATGCAGGAAAAATGTTACCGATGTTGGGGGAGTCCAGAACCAGGGGTCACAGATTAAGACTAAGAGGTAGGCCATTTAGGACTGAGATGAGGAAAAACGTTTTCACACAGAGCGTTGTGGATGTGTGGAATTTCAAGAGAGATTTAGCTCTTAGGGCTAACTGAATCAAGGGAAATGGGGAGAAAGCAGGAACGGGCTACTGATTTTGGATGATCACCCATGATCATATTGAATGGCGGTGCTGACTCGAAGGGCCGAATGGCCTACTCCTACACCTATTTTCTATGTTTCTATGTTTCTATCTTATAGCACTGTTCTGATAGAGCCTTGAACCTACAACATTCAAGCTCAGAGGCAGAGATGTTTCTCATTGAGCCACTGTCTTTGTTTTTAATATTTTTTATTATTTTATACAATTTTTTAACAAAACAGAACAAATCAAAAAAAGAGAAAGAAAATAAAGCAAATAAAGCAAAAAAAACCCAGAAAAAGACAACAGGAAAAGAAAAAAAAAAAAAAAGCCGCCAGACATAACAGTATTGGTACAATCCACATGGTGCTACACAGTCATGCATTGCAAGAGCAGAAGTAAAGGTCACAGGACTACATCACTGCAGATAATATGAAATTATGAAATTATTGGTCTTTGAGATGGTTGATAAATGGTCCCCAAACACTTAAAAAGGTGTTTGGTACCTTGGAGTTGTAGATGCGTATCCTTTCCATCTGTATGATTATTATCATTTCATTGAGCCATTTTTCGAAGCAGGGGTGTGTGGATGATTTCCAGTCTGTTAGGATCATTTTCTTGGCTGCCACCATACCAAGCATCAGTGCTTGTTGTTCTTCAGACGTGAAGTACAAAGCAGTCTCTGAGCATCCAAAAAGTGCCAGTTCTGGATCAGGGAGAATATCTTTTCCATAGACCCCAGAAAACCACTTAAATATTTCAGACCAATATCTTTGTATATGAGGACAGGAGCCACTGTCTTTAATGCTGGTGCAGGTTAGCACTATGGTGGTGGCTTGTTTTATACGAGGAGCAGCTACTGCTTTCAGAGGTTATGGTCTATAGGTATAATTTATGATAGGGTAAAACATTGCCATCCACTGTTGCCCATTATGTTCCAGACCAGCACTGGAATGTTTTATATACAAATGGCAGTAGTTATAAATAATAACTCATTACTGGCACACTTACCTGTGAATGCAGAGGTGGGAGGAGGTTTCCAGGGGTTGCAGTAGTTTAGTTTAGTTTAGTTTAGTTTAGAGGTACACCATGGAAACAGGCCCTTTGGCCCAACAAGTCCGCACCAACCAGGGAAACCCGTACACTACACGCTAAGGACAATTTACAATTTTTACCGAAGCCAATTAACCTACAAACCTGTACATCTTTGGAGTGTGGGTTAGGAAACCGGAGCACCCTGCGAAAACCCACGCAGGTCATGGGGAGAACATACAAACTCCGAGCAGCCAGCGATCATAGTCAGGATCGAACCCGGATCTCTGACGCTGTAAGGCAGCAACTCTACTGCTGCGCCACAGTGCTTCCCCTTAATTGGAGATATTCAGAGGAAATAGGGAGGAAAAAGAAAGATTGTGAGGAAATGTGGTTAAAACAAAGACACCATAGGTATCCTAACCCCATTACCAAAATGAAATCTGCCAAATCGCCAGACCGAAGATGGAACGGAGTATTTGCTGGTGGAAGCTACTTTGCAAGAATGTGACAGAGCTCATATTACATGATGTGCTGTCGAGCCAATTTATTTAGAGGAGAAAGCTGAACAGTAATTTAGTGAGTTAGGATTGTGGAAGACTGCAGAGAGGGGTTGAACAACCTCCACTGCTCCTTGGGAGTTCAGTGAGGTTAGCAGCAACACTGGAGATGAAATGGAACAGACCCACATCACAAGTGAGAGTACAAGCGCTCGTTTAAAGGCTAATTAACTGACGGAGGGTGAGACACATGTAGCTAAATGATTCACGTGTACTTCCCCACATGCCGTTTGAATCCAATCGCAGAAGTAGAGCAGGTTTGACCTGTGGAAAAAAGTACATTCAAAGAAAAATAGGTTAACAAGTTTGGTTCTGGGAAAGCTTGTCCAGAGGGGCCTGTTTAATATGCATGAATAAATTAAAGAAATGCAAATCCCTGACAGACATCAAAGTCTGTGCTTCTTCTTCACAACTATTGGTGAATTTACAGATCAACAGAGTATAACTTGAATATGATAAGGGGGAGGGGGGGGGGGGGGTAAAACACAGCGATTGCTCTGCAGCGCCAGTAATCAGGGATTTTATTTATTTGAATATTTAAATAACAAGCCATGAACCTGCTTCAATTACTTCCGAAGATGGGGGCAAAATGCTGGAGTAACTCAGCGGGACAGGCAGCATCTCTGCAGAGAAGGAACGGGGAACGTTATGGGTCGAGACCCTTCTTCAGTCACAAATTAACCTGGATAGCAAGATGCCTGCCCCTGCCCAAACAGCAACCCCCCCCCCCCCCCCCCCACCCCCCACCGAGTTTACCCCTCCTGTTCTTTAAAAATACAGCTGGATCTTTCACATCTACCTGAGAGAGAGAGAGAGAGAGGTCTCGACCTGAAACGCCATCTTTTCTCCAGAGATGCTGTCTGACCCGCTGAGTTACACCAGCTTTTTTGTGTCTATCTACCCGAGAGAGAACCTGGGCTTGATGCTGGGTTTGATGGGGAGAAGGCAGGAGTATGGGGTTAGGTGGGAGAGATAGATCAGCCATGATTGAATGGCGGAGTAGACTTGATGGGCCGAATGGCCTAATTCTACTCCTATTCCTTATGCCCTTCACCCAAATGCATGAGTGGATGAGTTGGTGTCCTGTTTCGGCTCTGGGCTAGGACTTGAATCACAGCCCAGGATTTACATTTATTAACCCTAAGGGAAATGCAAGGAGGGATGACTTTTATTTTGTTTGTCAGTCCATAATGCTAATTTTAACTAACTATTAATAATGATTTATTGCCACTCTATCAGGGGAGCCATCTGAAAACAATATTAACTGTGGTAAAAGACTGAAGGATGATTTTGCAGTGAAGGGCAGCGCTGTGTTAATAGTGAAGTAATTGATCCTAGCATGGCCTCTCGTTACATTTATCTCCCCACAATCAGGTTTATGAAAGAATGAAATGACAATGACCTCGACTTACTTTTTTATTTCCATGACTCTCCTCAATTTATTTGCGATGACTTTCAGACCGTTTGAGAATGTTACGATCGGACTGGAGTCGGCGCACTAACGATATCAACAGGCGCTAAAGAATTACCTGAATTTCAATAATTAAGTGACGTGATAATCAAACTGTCATTCATCAGCATCTGAGACCAATCTGAGACTGACATGCAACAGAATAGGTGAAGGATCAGGAGGGAGCGTGTTGCCGTTATGAGTTACACGAGACAGCCACATCCTATAATGGTATTCTTGTTCTAAAGTCACTGTGAAGATGTGGTGGCGCACAACCCCCATTTCCTTTCGTGGGCAAATTAAACAATTTGCACAACAAAATGCTCCTTGGAATACATTGCAGCTCGTAACTAGGGGAAAGCTGTCTCCCATTTGTAATGAAGTCTGCACAGACTTGCTAGGAACATGCCCTTGGCTCTGTCTGTAATTGAGACTGAGTATAGCCTTGGTTTATTGTGAGGGGAGTAGGTGTAGGAATAGATCAATTTAAACAGGTTACAAAACTCATGCACAGCAACAGGCTGACTGCAGCACCAATATGATCTCAGACACACTGCACCGCCATAGACCTTCTCTCACCACTTGGGGGCAAATGAGAGATAAATGTCATGGGGGTCAGATATAAACATAGATATAGAAACATAGGATATAGGTGCAGGAGTAGGCCATTCGGCCCCCTTCGAGCCAGCACCGCCATTCAATATGACCATGGCTGATCATCCAAAATCAGTACCCCGTTCTGGCTTATTCCCCATATCCCTTGATTCCCTTAGCCCTAAGAGCTAAATCTAACTCTCTCTTGAAAGAGAGAGAATCTTCTGCCATTCCATCTCTACCAATGCTAGCAAGATACCAACTTCACCAAAGATGGACACAAAAAGCTGGAGTAACTCAGCGGGTCAGACAGCACCTCTGGAGAAAAGGAATGGGTGACGTTTTCAGGTCGAGACCCTTCTTCAGACCAACTTCACCAATGCTGGCAAGATACCAACTTCACGCTAGCTGGTTATTTTCCTTAATGCAGCATGCAACCAGGGTTGGATGCCAATACAACAATACAAACTAGCAAGGGCAATTATCTTGAATTATCTACTTAAAGATAGCCAGTGCCACTCAAAGCAAGGCTGTCCGCATCCTTGAGTGGGGTTAACGTTGTATCATGTCTGCGGCAGGTTCTAGTAAAGTGGGGTAAAGTTGTATTATGTCTGCAGTGGGCACTGGCAACTATTCTGGAATTCTTCCCTGACCTTGAAGATCTAGCACACCAGGGGAACATTTCCCACCCCACATCTCTGTGCAAGAGCTGGAGAGGAGGAGAGATGTGATCTAAAGGGTGGGAGAAGGGGAACGTCCTGAAATACACTGCAAAGGTGGACGCACATAACCTTACCAGTCGAGGCGAGTACTCAAGTCCTGAGGACTTGGAAGAGGTTGAAAACGAGTGGTCACGAGCAGAATAGGCATCCCCAAGCCTTATTCCACCAGTCTCAATGACTCTTCAGTGAGCCACAGTCCAACACTCATCAGCACTCCCAGTCTCCATCAGTCAGAACTTGTACCCAGTGGATTTACACACAACAGAAGCAACCCTCCCCACCCACTGAATCCATGCGAACCGCCAAGCACCCATTTACACTAATCCCATTGTATTCCCCTTACATTCCCATCAACACCCCCCGGAATTTTATGCTGTGTACAAACCCTCACACTACCACTGCTGTAAGCCTGACACATACAACCCATACCTTGCCTGTACAGTACAGTGTGACTGCGTGGGTTTTCTCCGAGATCTTGGTTTTCCTCCCACACTGCAAAGAAGTACAGGTTTGTATGTTAATTGGCTTGGTAAATGTTTTTTTTTAAATTGTCCCTAGTGGGTGTAGGATAGTGTAAATGTGCGGTGATCGCTGGTCATCGCGGAGCCGGTGGGCCGAAGGGCCTGTTTCCGGGTTGTATCTCTAAAACTAAAAGTAAATTTAAAACACTGATATCTCATATAGTGAAACTCGAGTTAAAAAATTGCATGCTGAATTTCTTTAATTGGTGAGACCTCCAACTGGGAGCTTGGGCTCAACCCTCCCTCCTTCTCTTGTCATACTCCAGTTATTCTCCATGTCGCACTCAACCCCACAGGGAATTGTGAACAACCTGGAGCAACTGGTTTGTGCTGAAGCCTTGAAGACAAAAGCTATTCCGCCAAAAATGCTTTTTCCCAAATATTTGATGAATGAAGAGCTAACTTTATTAAGTCAGCAGCAGTGTCATCGATGGTTTATTTAAAAAATAATATCTTCTAAATAACATTATATGTGTCTTATTATGCAGATGCAATCTGCGGGAAGGTTCATTTACAGCTCAGGCTGCCATGATTCCAGGTTGATTCTATCCAAACGGAATGCTTTGATGTACGTAGTTCTTTCAAAATTAAAATGTCACTCCTGAATAAAGTCCCCACAGTGGTTTATCAAGAGTTTGTTCAACGAAAATACTCAATTTTAAAAGGGGTGAGGTTCTCTGGAAATGTTTCTCAGAGTTAGACTCCCAAGCCAAGGGCTTGAACCAGGACCGCACTTTGCTGAAGTGTCCAGGAGCCACACTCCACACTGACGTAGTGAAAGCAGAGGAGATAGACACAAAATGCTGGAGTAACTGAGCGGGTCAGGCAGCATCTCAGGAGAGAAGGAACGGGCGACGTTTTGGGGTCGAGACCCTTCTTCAGAATGGGAGTCAGGGGAGGGGGAGACTAGAGATATGGAAGGGTAAGGTGTGAAAATGACGTCAAAGCAGATGGTGTTCAAGGCCAATGTAGAATGGTTCATTGTTGGCTGAGGGGAAGGTGACAACAAGTCCAATGACTGGAATTTTCTTTTATGACAGGAAGTTCACACTAAGGCCACTCTTCCCAGCTCTGTAACACTGTTCAACTCCACCTCTAAAAATTTTGTAGAACATAGAACAGCACTGTACAGGAATAAGCCCTTCAGCCCATGATATTTTGCCGAACATGATGCCCCGACCTGCACATAATCCATACCCCTCCATTTCCCGCATTTCCATGTGTTTATCTGAAAGCTTCCTAAATGCCACTATCACAGCCTCAACTCAACTGTTGCTGAAAGCTCCAGGCTTGCCTCTTCTTTCCAGCCTCCTCCTTTCACTCCGTTGCATTCTCCATTAGCCTCTGGTTGTCCAAGGCTCCACTGCTTCTGCGCCACCATCTTCTTTGTTCCTCCTGCTCATAATTTTATACGCTAGTTCACTATCCCCTCAGCCTTCTTTATTTCGAGGAAAACAGACCCTGACAGACAGTCAGTCCTTATGAATAGGCATCTCCAGTCCTGGCAACATCTTCAGAAATCTCCTCAGCAATCTCTCATGTGCTATTCTATCGTACACTTAATTCAACATACATTTCTAATAAGACCTCTTCAATTCAGTGCCTTGACTAATAAAGAATGCAGCATTAAACTGGGACTGCTTGCCTTGTCGGGGAGATGTAATAGATCCAGTTATACTTTTCAAGGTTAGCTGGGAGAAGGCATACTCCTTGCTGTCGTGGCCAATATTTATTTCTCTACCAATGTTAGTTAAGGGCCTGTCCCACCAGCATGCGATAGCATGCATCTAGCGCGACCAAACGTGGTCGCTTGAGGCGTACGGCCTCGCGGGGCCGGTCACACTTCGATCGGCGGAGGTGTATGGAGTTGTGCGGGGCTGGTCCCGACATCGCGCGGCGCTCCAAAAATCTTGCACTGTCCGAAAATCCCGCGCAACAACGGCCTGTTGGCCCACAGGCGCATTGAGGCCGTACGCAGCGCCTCGACGGGCGTACACAGCGTCTTGACATCGTACGCAGCGTCTTGACGGCGTACGCCTAGCATGTGGCGTTGCGCGATGACGTCACCGCCCGGCGTGCCGTTGCGTGATGATGTCACCGCCCAATGCCGTGCGACGTCCAAATTCAGTCGGCCCGCCTCCTGCCCAGCTGATTGATGAGTTTGATGTCGGGACCAGCCCCGCACAACTCCATACGCCTCCGGGGTTGGAAGTGGGACCAGCCCCGCGAGGCCAAACGCCTCAAGCGACCATGTTTGGTCGCGCTAGATGCATGCTATCGCATGCTGGTGGGACAGGCCCTTTACCAAAATAGATTAAGAGGTTGCTGGCACATTTCTATTGTGAGGGCATGTTGTCCACCAATCTCTAGATGAAAATGGACACTGAGGTAACCTCTAAAGTAAATATGATATGTTAATCAGTGATAGTTGAATGAAGCTAAATTCCCACATCTTTCATGCATCATCCATTGTAGACTATCTGAAGAAGCTCAAATACAAAATATGGTTAGTCTCAGATCATTTCGTCGATTCCCTTCGAGAATGGTCAGCTTTTCAGCGATGGAACTACGAATAGGTTTAGGATTGTAGAAGTACATTGACTAAGAAATATTGCCTTCTTGGGCAAATATTGTTCCAAGCTTCAAGGAATCAGTCTTGACCCTTCAAGGAAGGGTCTTGACCCGAAACGTCACCCATTCCTTCTCTCCAGAGATGCAGCCTGTCCCGCTGAGTTACTCCAGTATTTTGTGTCTACCTTCAATTTAAACCAGCACCTGCAGTTCTTCGTTACACAAGGAATCACATTATTGGATTGTCTGCAGATTTACAGCCAGGGAGGAAATGAGACTAGTCTATTAGAGGCCTCCTCAAAGGATGGACTTTGTGGGTTGTTTACCACAGTATGCATCCTTCCAAAAGCGATGTTGTCGTATGGAAATCCTTAAAGTGCTTCAGAACTAATTGAATACTTTCCAAGTCATGATGAGGGGGAGTGTTAAGCCTGTTGCATGTGACAGGGTCCCACAAACAGCATATCAGCTATTAACTAGACAATCTGTTTGTTTCAGTGGAGTTGGTTGAGAGAGGAATCTTCGCCAGGACACCAGAAGAGCTCACTGCTCTTTTGCATACGCTGCCTTGGGTGGGATTCTCACTTCCACTTCATTTCAGAAAATGGCACAACTTGCATTGCTATGCTGCAAGCATAGGTTTACAGAAACAGCCCTGACGTGGGTCACCCAACTTGCTTCCTATCTTTGAGGTAAAAGTGCTAATCAAAAATCAGAGCCTGCAGCAGTATCTTTGGATGGCACAGTGGCACAACTGGTAGAAGAACTGCCTCACAGCCCCGGCAACCTGGTTGTAATCCTGATCTCAGGTGTTGTCGGAGTGTGAAGTTTGCACGTTCTGGCTGTGACCATGTGGATATCCCCCAGGTAATTTCCTCCCACATCCCAGTGATGTGTGGGTTGGTAGATTAATCAACCTAGATTGCCCTAGAATCGGAGATGTTGATGGGAGAGTTTATAGATACAGCGCGGAAACAAGCCCTTCGGCCCAACCAGTCCGTACTGACCAGCGATCCCCGCACATTGTACATTTACATCCATACCAGGCCAATTAACCTACAAACCTGTACGTCTTTGGAGTGTGAGAGGAAACTGAAGATCTCGGACAAAAACCCATGCAGGTCACGGAGAGAACGTACAAACTTCACACAAACAGCGCCTGTAGTCAGAATCGAACCCAGGTCTCTGGCACTGTAAGGTAGCAACTCTACCGCTGTACTACTGTGCCGCCCAGACATAGTGTGTAGGGAAAATTAGTTGGTCTGTGAACTGACATAGATTTGATAGCCCAAAATAACCTTATCCTCTGCCATCAGGAAATATGAAAATACTGTGGAAATATTGGGCTCATTGACATCATGCTCAATAGAGTTAATGCCTCAGATCAACAACATTTCATCTGATCTAGGAAACATTGTAGATAAAACAGAAAGTGCTGGGAAAACTTTGGAGGTCAGGCAGCATCTAGGGAGAGGGAAGTGATTCAGGTCGACTTTAATGAGATCAGCAGGTTTAAGGAAGCAGAGAAACAGGAAAGGTCAGGGGAGAAGAGTTGGGATGAAGTGAAAACATCCATGATAAAGGATTGATAGTACAAGATGCAAGAAGTTGGCATTGGGACAAAAAAAAAGAAACCAGGACCATCAAGGAACCTAGCGTAGGTGTTAATGGGAGAAGCAGAATCATTTGTGAAATTACTATAAGAAAATACTTTAGTTGTTTGGAATCTGAAACAGAAAAATGTTTTTTTCATTGGTTTATTTGTTATATCATTCCATTTCAAAACGGATTATGGGCTGCTGTAATCTTGCTTGGTATTGTTGAGAGGGACATTTTATAATGTCATCTTTATAATGTCTTGGAATATTAAGACTACTTCAAAATTTAAGTGCTGTTTCTGGACACTCCAGCCCAGAGTTTCATAAATCCAATTATGCACAATTGTAAAATAACAATTCTGAACTGTGCACAATACTTCAGCTGAGGCCTGACTAATGCTCGATAGACTTGGACCAGAACTTCCCTGCTCTTATAATGTAAGTCTCAGCTGCTGAAGGCAAGTAGTCCACAAGGCTTCCTTTATGCCTTCTAAACCATCTTTACTGCTACCTCAGGGATCCTGGACCACTGCCCTCGCCTACAAAGACAAAGCCTGAGCTACTTATCTTTCCCCTGAATCCTTGATGAAGGCTGTTGATGTTCTCCCTGGCCTACACCATCTAAGGTTCTCCAGCGGAACTGGAAACTCCTAGGGTCCGGTGGTGAAGGGAGAATGAGATGGAAGATGTATTAAATTATGAGGGGTAGGGATATAATATACTGCAGGAAACCTTCCCCCGTATCAGAAATAGATAAAACTAGTGGATTTAGGTGCGGATTTATTATGGTCACGTATACAGAGGTGCAATGGTTTTGTTTTGCTTGGTTTTGCCTGCTAAACTAATCAGATCAAATAATACTCTAGATAAATACAATCGTCAAACTCCATGTGCCTGAGAAAGTGGTAGACGCTGGGTCACTGACAGCATTGAAGACATGTCTAAGTGAACACTTGAATCACTTTGCCCAAGAAGGCAATGGTCCAAGTGCTAGGAAATGGAATCAGTATGGAAGGGTGTCTACTGCTTGACGTGGATGAGTTGGGCCACGCTGTACGATTCTATAACCGCATGACACTGTATACCAAGGTCTCTCTGTCCCTCAGTACTTCATAACTTTCATCTTGTGTATCCTGGACATTCTACTAAATCTATATTCAGTATTCATGTTTAGACCATTAATAATTCAACCTGTTACTCGGATGGTCTGAGGTCCACACATGCTTTAAAAGGGTAGCTATAATCCCAAGATTCAACGACCACGTTGTGATGAAATGCTTGATGTGGTTGGTTATGATGTAAATCAATTCTGCCTTACTAAAGATCTGGACACACTTCAATTCACCTACCTGCCATCTCACCAGCCCTCCACTCTGTGCTGAAACACTTGGACAAGAAGAACACATTAATCAGGCTGGTGTTCATCTGAAGAAGGGTGTCGACCCGAAACGCCACCCATTCCTTCTCTCTGGAGATGCTGCCTGTCCTGCTGAGTTACTCCAGCTTTTTGTGTCTATCTTTGGTGTTCATTGACTACAGCTTGGCATGCATCCACTCTAAACCTATTGTCAAACTTGGGGAACTGCATCACTGCTCGTCCCTATGCAACTGGACTCTGAGCTGCCTCATCAACAGATCTCGATAACTGCAAACCGACCGCGGAAGATAAACGCTCTTGACTCTTTGTTTTAATGAACAGCCTTATCCTCGAGCATTGATCCTACCACTTCCTTAAGCTTGCAGTAACTTGCATGAAGTGTGTTTGGGATATGTGGCGATTATGTTATTGTGAGGCAATTTGTTACTGCGTTACGTGTCATTGTGGGCTTAGATTTTGACCATTATCTGCAAGGCTAAAGGGCCTGTTAGAGTTAGGCGATTTTTTCGGCGACTGTCACAATCGTAAAAGCGGCAACTGGACCCCCCACAACAAGCTGCGACCACCTACTCGACGTCAAACTACAGCAAGTTACCGACAACCGGCAACCCATTAGGACGTCCACCTACGACAAGCTACGTCCACCCACGACAAGCTACGACCATGTCGGCGACAACTGAAGACAATTCAGTCGCCGATACCTGGCGCCGGTTGATGTAGGTTGACGTAGGTAGTCGCCAATGGAATTCACCAAAGTCACCACCCGCTGACAACCAACGTCACCTGGCGACAACCTGCGTCATCCTGGCAACAACCTACGACAGCACCTTTGACAGGAGAAAACAAGCTACGTCAAGCCCACAGTTGCCGAAAAGTTTTTAATATTTCAAAATCCAGCGGCGACCAGAAAAATGTTACGACTCTTTAGGCGACTTGAGGAGACTACTCACAACTATACCGGCATCACCCCGCGACCATGTGGCAACAGCCTGTAGTTGCCTAAAAAAATCACCTAAGTGGGACAGGGGCTTAAAGATTTCTGCCTTGGTGTTGCTGGAAAAGCTGCAAAGAAGTTCATCAGATTAGTACTGCTTGATCAATCAGTGAGATCATCCCCCAGAGTCTGTCGTCTGATGTTTCCTTTAAATAGGAAGTTGGGACATACTTTGCTGTCTGCTCTGCTGTCCTAGATACAGCTTGCGCAGGAAGGAACTGCGGAAACGTGGTTTACACCAGAGATCGACACAAAATGCTGGAGTAACTCAGCGGGACAGGCAGCAACTCTGGAGAGAAGGAATGGGTGACGTTTTGGGTCAAGACCCTCCTTTCAGTCTGAGAGTTGGGGGAGAGGGAGACACAGAGATAAGGAAGTATAAGGTGTGAAAATGAAACATCAAAAGTGATGACGTTCAAGGAAAATGTAGAATAGATAACATTTTAATCAGGGGGACAGTCAGACTGGTCGGAGAACTAGGATGGGGGAGAGATGGAGAGAGAGGGAAAGCAAGGGTTACTTGAAGTTAGAGAAGTCAATATTTATACTGCTGGGGTGTAAGCTTGCTCTGAGATGAAACTGCTTCCGAATGCACAGTAGATACTTGGGTGGTACCTTCAGTGCCACGTGCATGTCAATATGGCACCGTGCATATCCTGGTGTAGTCCCAAACCTTCTGCCACAGCTGCCTGTGGCTAGAAAACTGAGGGAAAGAAGGCATCCATCACCATCACCATTTAGACATTGATAACTCCCTGAGTAATGTTCTACAGATGCTCGACCGCAGCCTGCTAACGTGCAGGGCAATTAGACCTGGCATCAGTTCAATTGCCACAAAGCCCTTGCTACAGTGTTGTCAAATCATAGTTACAGAGTCCTAGAGTCACAGAGTGATACAAGCCCTTCAGCCCAACTTGCCCACACTGGCCAACGTGTCCCAGCTACATTCGTTCCACCTGCCTGCATTTAGTCCATATCCCTCCAAACCTGTCCTAACCATGTATCTGTCTAACTATTTCTTAAACCTTGCGATAGTCCCTGCCTCTACTACATCCTCTGGTAGCTTGTTCCATACACCCACCACCCTCTACATGAAAAAGCTACCCATCTGCCCCTATTAAATCTTTCCCCCTCTCACCTTAAACCTTTGGTTCGCGATTCCCCTACTCTGGGCAAGAGACTGTGTGTCTACCCCATCTATTCCTCTCATGAGTTTGTACACCTCTTAAGATCATTCCATATACCCACCGCCTTTGTGTGAAAAAGTTACCCCTCAGATTCCTATCAAATCTTTTCCCCTTCACCTTAAACCTATGTCTTCTGGTCCTCGATTCCCCTACTCTGGCCAAGAGACTGTGCATCTAGCCGATCTATTCCTCTCATGATCGTATACACCTCTATAAGATCACCCCTCATCCTCCTGCGCTCCAAGGAATAGAGTCCAAGCCTACTCAACCTCTCCCTATAGCCCAGACCCTCTAGTCCTGGCAACACCCTCGTAAATTTTCTCTGTACTCTTTCCAACTTGACAACATCTCTCCTATAGCATGGTGCCCAGAAGGGAACACAATAGTCTAAATGGCTGAAGTTGCAGAGTTTCCAGTGGCAACGGTGGGGAAATGTGGCCAGTGGGTGGACAGCGTACATTTTGGAAGGCCCATCTTTGCACCATCGGCCAATAGTCCGCCCGTGTGTGGGTTCCTCGCACGGCAAAGAGACTAAAACTACCGCAGACGTTCAAAGATAAATCACAAGGCTGCCTCACTTAGACGTATTAAATGCGTGTGGTTGGGATGGGCAAACTTAGAGCCTAGTGGCTGAAGCCTGCAGCCGTATAATCCAGCTCTCTTAGCTGGAGTACACCACTGTCGCTTCTCCTCATGAGTGAAATGCACTCATTTCACCCCTGCCATCGGAAAGAAGGCACAGGAGCCTGAAAACTGTAACATCCAGGTTCAGGAACAGCTTTTTCCCTGCTGCCATTCTTCTCATCGAGTCCACACACAAGATTAGAGGTCGTTCAGCCAGAGCTGAACACACGTCACTCTCGGCATCTGCATGCAATGGTGTCTGTCTTGCGCTTCTTGTGCTTCTTGTGCGTGGCGGTGGAAAGATTGGTGAAAACAGGACCGCGACGTGAATGCTCTTTCTTGACCCCAGCCATTAGGCTATTAAACACTACAACCTCAAATAAGCTCTGAACTACATACAGACAATAGACAATTGGTGCAGGAGTAGGCCCATACATTCATTAGTGTTGTGTTTGGTAGTGTTCACCGAAATATCCTTATACCCGGCACCCTTGCCACTCATGTGGTCTCCTCAGGTGATATCCCTTCCCTTGTTTGAGGGGGGTCTCCACCATGCCCTGCCCCCCCAATGTCCAGCAGCGGAAGGACCCTAGACTGTGGTCCTCCCCCACAGAGCCTTGGCGTTGGCTGAACCGAGTTTCCGTGCGTCCCTCAGCACGTACTCCTGTAGTCTGGCTCATGAATCCTTTGGAACTGGGTGACATGTAGACCATTTCAGAGGATGCTTAAGAGTCACCTACATCAGCCTAGGTCTCGGGTGACTTATAGGCTAGTACGAGTGAGACCAACACATTATTGAACCTGGTGGATTTTCACAAGTCTAGAAGCTTCATGGTTCCCATTACATTACTGCTGTTGGTTTATTATTCCAGGTTTATTCATGTATTCAAATTGAGTGCAAGATGCTGAGAGTAGGAGGAACATTTATTGTAATCATTAGGATGGTCTTATTTTAGAATAATAGTAGCTTTGCCAGGTGTGTAGTCACCCAGTGATAAGACTCTCAAAGTGGAGAAATCTCTTCACCATTAACGGGCGGCACGGTGGTGCAGCGGTAGAGTTGCTGCCTTACAGCGCTTGCAGCGCCGGACAACCACGTTCGATCCCGACTATGGGCGCTGTCTGTAAGGAGTTTGTACGTTCTCCCCATGACCTGCATGGATTTTCTCCGAAATCTTCGGTTATCTCCCACACTCCAAAGACGTACAGGTTTGTAGGTTAATTGGCTTGGTATAAATGTAAAATGATCCCTAGTGCGTGTGTGGGATAGTGTTAGTGTGCGGGGGATCGCTGGTCGGTGTGGACTCGGTGGGCCGAAGGGCCTGTTTCTGTGCTGTATCTCTAAACTAAACGAAAGCAGTTAATCCAACCAATCAAGCAGACAGCACAGTGCAAGGCAGCTCACAAACTCAGAGATATCTGGGATTAATTCCATTCATTTACCAACAGCAGCAGAATTTTGACAGTGAGAAGTATTAATGCAGCAACATTTGCGAGCTTGTTTTACCTTCAGCCAACAATTACTGTAGAGTGTGTCACCAGGTACAAAAGGTGAATCACAGTTAACAATCCTGTGTGCAATCATCCATCATTTGGGCACAATCAATTAAAACATTCCAAATGTTAAAATTGGTTAACACTTCATCATATTAAATGTAGTGGCAGTAGTTCTCCAATGATGCTCACAATGGATGTATCTTAGTGAGATAAAGCAGCAGAATAACAAATGGAATATTAAAACACATCCTCCACATTCTTGGTAGAGCAGGCTCCTTGGAGAATGGGAGAAGACAGCAAGCATTAATTGGATTAAAGCATGAGGGAATATGCAAAGTTGCTGCCTAGCAACACTTCTCCTCAGATGTTTACTTGAAGCATCATCATGTTTAAGATCAAAAATTCCTTTACCAACAAAGAGCTGTCAGTAGCATTATTTAGTTCCACAAGTTTTGAATAGACTGTTCCAAATGTCACTTTGTTTCTTTCCATCTGCCACACTTAAAGTCATCTCTTCTCAGCTGCATTCCAAAGCTGTTCCTTCCTAAATTTGGTAGAGTGGTGATAAATTTGACTGCATACGTGGTATGGTTACTTTCTATAGTGTGAATAGATCAGTCATTTTCTTTTTTAGCTTTCCCCCTCTGAGTTCAATAATGGCCATAGTTCCTCCTTATCAATGGGGTATTTGTTATGAGGAGATTTGCTGGTACATGAAAGAAGGGGGAGCAATATTTTGAAATGTCATAATTATGGAAGGCATATTTATGACCAAATTTCCCACTGGAAGTTGGAGCAGTTAGTAATGATGGCCATGTTGAAGAAGGGTCTCAACCCGAAACGTCACCCATTCCTTCGCTCCATAGATGCTGCCTCACCCGCTGAGTTTCTCCAGCATTTGTGTCTACCTACCATGTTGACAATGGTGAATATACATTTGAATCAATTTCAGGTAGGTAAAAATCCAACAGTTTCATAAAGAAATTAGCTGTAATTGTTTTGTGATATTTAATATTATTGTATTGTATTATATCCATCTCTTGCTTGTTGGCACTGTGTACAGGTTGGAGCCCGTGCAATGGCTCGGGCAAGACAGTGATGGAGCAGCATTGCCTCATTTTACTAAATAGTGTGTGTTGAATCACGAGTACATTCATTAAAATGTCTTTGTGCATTCACAAACGCTGAAATTGACTGGCAGACTTGAATATTCCATTCATCTAATTCGTGTCCCAAGTTTTGTAGTCAGAATCGAAGACCAGAGGATGCGTGTGTATCCATTGTTGTATAAAACAATATTCCATTGTTTTCCTGCCTACCTTCTTATGAAATATTCAATTTGACCTCATCCAAAATTCCTCCATCTCTTTCCCAACTTTCACTAATTCCGGTTTGTCTATCATCCCTGTGCTCATTGTGTTGTATCAATAAGTGTTGACAAGTGTTTAAATATGCAAAAATTTAACCTCCTTCACATGCTTTAAACTTCCTAAATGTATGCAACAAAATGGTAGTTTTACTATAACTGGGCTTGAGCCAGATTTGAAAATAAAGAATTATGTGAGTTTTTGTGGCCTGCATACTTCTAAACTAAGGTGCATTGATGGCCTAGGTAGTGGCACGGTGGCGCAGCGGTAGAGTTGCTGCCTTACAGCTCCAGCGATCCAGGTTTGATCCTGACTGCGAGAGCTATCTGTACGGAGTTTGTACATTCTCCCCGTGACCACATGTGTTTTCCCCGGATGCTCCGGTGTCCTCCCACAATCCAAAGACGTACAGGTTTGTAGGTTAATTGGCTTTGGTATAAATGGTAAATTATCCCAAGTAGGATTGCGTTAGTGTGCGGGGATCGCTGGTCGGCGTGGACACGCATGGCCGGAGGGCCTGTTTCCGTGCTGTATCTCTAAACTGAACTGAATTGAACACTGACCTGAGTTGCCTCATGGTGCAAAAACACTTCGATGTTCCTCCAATTTTGGCTTCTTGCACAGACATGATTTTGTTTGCTCTGTCTTCGGCAACGGTGGCTCAATTGGCAGAGTTGCTGCCTCACAGCTCCAGAGACCCGGGTTCGATTCTGACCATGGGCGCTGTCTGTGTGGAGTTTGCACGTCCCCCCCTGATACCATGTGGGCTTCCACCGGGTGTTCCAGTTTCCTCCCACAACCCAAAGACCTGCGGGTTTGTAGGCTAATTGACCTCTGTAAAGTTCCCCCTAGTGTGGAGGGAGTGGATGAGAAAATGGGATGACATACAGTAGAACAAGTGTGGTTGGTATGGACTCCGTGGTCCATAGGGTCTGTTTCCATGCTGTATCTCTAAACTCAGTGGCTTCAGATATCTGCCCCCAGTTTCTGTAAATCCTCTCTATCTCTCTCCTTAGCAGCCTGTACAACAGTCCTTAAACCTTAATGCCCCTGTCCCACTTAGGAAACCTGAACGGAAACCTCTGGAGACTTTGCGCCCCACCCAAGGTTTCCGTGCGGTTCCCGGAGGTTGAAGGTGGTTGCCGGAGGTTGCAGGTAGTGGAAGGAGGTAGGGAGACTGACAAAAACCTCCGGGAACCTCCGGGAACTGCACGGAAACCTTGGGTGGGGCGCAAAGTCTTCAGAGGTTTCCGTTCAGGTTTCCTAAGTGAAACAGGGGCATTACTCTGACCAAGCTTTACTTCTCTCTGTACATGCCAAATTAAGTCTGACAATGGTTTTGTGAAATGCCTCAGGAAATGTTACTCCATTATGAACAGCAGTGTAATCGGAAGCTATTGCACCGAGCATTGACTGCAATTATTCCATCACAGAGTGTTGCAAAACTGAGCACCATTTCCTATTTGAAACGATGCATCACTAATACTTATTTTCTTTTTTCCCCTAAATACTCCTTAGCTGAAAAGGCAAACGATGACTTCTTTGCCAAGCGTCAGCATTTTGTGGAGCTGGCGGCGAAGGGGAGCTTGCCCCTCCACCCAGTGCAGATGCCAATGGACCACGATGACCCCGCGCGGGCCTCGGACACCTACAACGCCAAGCCGCCCGGGCAGCGGAACAAAATCACCAAGATGCACACGCATCCTCTGGTCTTCGATTCTGACTACAAAACCTGGGACACGAATGACACTACCATCCGCCGGCAGGCTTACGCCAACAAGAGACCCTGCACAGTGGGTCCTGTGGCAGAGAAGGCCAGTCCTCAGGCACAGCATTACCTGGGACAGCAGCCGTACTTTGTAACCAACAGCAAAACAGAAGTGACCGTGTGATGATCAGCGCCTTTTTTATTTAAAAAAACGAACATTGATATCTGAGAATTACCTACCCCAGATGGAAGAATGTTAAAATGTGCTCTAGTTGTCGACTAATGCAAATTGGGCTACGGAATTTGAAAACAAATGAGCAATACATGCTGAAGGATTAATTACAGTGGACTTTATGTTGAGAAAAAAAAGTTGCGAATTTTCTTAAAGAAAAAAGACCAGTTCATATTGCAATAGCACATTTCAGTTTTGTTGTCAGAGGCGATTGGGACATGCGAATGTTTAAGACAATTGGGAGCATGTTTTCTGTAGTTTTCTAGCTTCCTCCACGCGCAATTGGGAAAGGAAGGTTGGAGACAGCAAACCCCTGTCTTAAACAGAGAGCTTCTTGATCAGCTTGCTGACTCTCAGCTGCCTTCAGTCTCGCTGGGAAGACTGGGTAACGTAGGTCGTGCCTTTACTCTGGAAAATGATGCTGTTCACTCCGGCCATGGTTGGCAATCCCACTTCCTCGCCATCCAATCTCCACTAACGTTAGCGCTGCATCTTGTACTATGCTCAAGGGGTTGGTACAGTTGGCCATTAAGATCAAGATGTAAGCGTTGGGCTGCATTCCATGTTCATGAAGTAGACTTCTGTGAATATTCTCCCTCTCAATTAATTGGTGTCAAGGCCTCCTTCAGAAGATCCTGCAGTTATCAAGCTGAAAAAGCAAGGGAGAGAAAATAAATGTGCATTTCATTCTATCCTGTTTCAGAAAGAAATCATAAACGTTGACCTAATCCCATCACCAATTTTATATGTATATGGAGGGTACAATTTTTTAATGAGTCTTTGGATTTGGTAAACAAGTTGTCGTTATATCTCCAGTGCTGAAGTTAACTTGTTTTCACTTGAATTCAGTACATTACAGATTGGTTCATTAGGATGCCCTACACTATCTGCTTCCTGGATGCTTTGAAGCAGGGGTCTGACAACATTATGCAGAGTTCTAAAATCTGTGCACCATCTGGTTAAATTTTTCATCTTCATGCATAATGTACCATTAATGAAATTTGTAATCCCATTATCGATGAACCATATACTTTCCTATTTGATGGGCTGCATAACTAGTTATATTCAGGATAATCTAGGATAATTATTAGCCCAAAAGAGCGAAAATAGTCCTTTAAAATCATTTCTCGATAGTCTGCTCCACCCATATATTCTAGTGCATTTTATAGATTAAAATACCTCAGCAAGCCAAGACTGAACACGGGTGGATCTTTGGTCTGGCCGTGTGCTCTGCTGTCCTAGGAGACTGCCTGAGATGGATGGTTAGCTGTGCAATACAGTGGGATGGGGGAGGGAGGGTTATAGGGTTATACAACCTGCTGACTTGGGATAGCTGAGATGCAAACAATGTGTCATTGCCCAGATTCAATAGACATCACTGTGATGGGTGCAAAGCTGCACCTAAAATAAATGAGCAGAAACATGCAAAAAGTCACTGAAGCAGCTTTTAAACTAACAACAAGTGAAAAGAACGGAGAGGTGTGCCTCTCATTCCAACTTCACACTTAGTTACGAGAGAACTTTGGCACAAGTACCAAATCGACACCCGCCCAACCCAAACCAACGGTTGAATCACCTTCAGGTCTGGACTGCAGTTAGCTAGTTCAGGGGTGGGGAACCTTTTCATGTTGGAATGCCGCATTAAGTTAGCTGTAATCTAATAAGGCCGCATCCAAGAAACATCAATCAGATATACTTCACAATGTACATTATTTTGTTGAAATAGCCCTCATGACTTACTAATGTTTTAATTGTGGCCGTCAGTCGGGGAGGATTATTTTGTTGAGTCTTCTTTCACTCTTTGGTATTTTAAATACGATCATTTTAAGATTAAAATTAAAATAACAAAAGACGAACAAAAACATATTAATAAAAATAAAAGGATTTGTTCTACAAAATTCGGATTCATTCAAAAGGCTGCACTTAATGGCCTAGAAGGCCGCATGTGGCCTTAAGGCGGCAGGTTCCCCACCCCTGAGCTAGTTGCTACATAGAGAAGGCTGTAGATGGCAGGCTATTGTCAGGCAAAGGCCTGGTGGGATTTTGGGAGGTAGCAGGAGGGGAGGCATGGGGACTTAACCTTGTGAAAATGGGTCATCACTGCAATGGAGGATTTGTGGGGCGCAGAGCCATTCTTCCATCACTTTAGACCCATAAAAAATATCTTTCACTCCCCAAGTGGTAAAGCCTCAGTTAAACATTTGCAGCCTCATTTGTGGCTGGAATAATGGGCAGGGTGTCCTTCAACAAGAACCAGGCCCAAACTATAATAGTAAAACATCTTTCAGTGTGTCTGGACATGACTGCTCTGTATTTATTTAATGGCCTCGTTGAAGGTTAATTCTCAAGGTCCCCATGAGAAAGCCACTGCCAGTTGCCCATCTCTGCACGTAAAACATGTACAGGCAGCAGTGAACATGTTTTCTGGATGAGTTCTTCCTCTCCTTTGCTCTCCCTTGGACAGAGGCCACCAGAAGAGTTCACGGTTAATACTGAGACGGAATATTGGATTAATGGTATTGGGAAATATGTCAGCCGGTACGTTTGACATCTCAAAGTTATTAAAGTAACCAGGCAAGCCTGGGTGTACAACAATGCAAGAAGCTGACCTTGGGGCCATTGGCAATGCCAAAGCAATGCTGACCTTGCCAAGGTGTTTATTCAAAGGGGCAATGGTGGAAGGGGCTTAGGAGAGCAAGGAAACAAGAGGGAAACATGGCTCATGCCCATAAGTCCATCAGACTATCTTACTATAGATGTTGATATTTAATGTATGCACAAGGACAGGGTGGCCAAAGGAATCCACTAATGAGTTGAATACATTGCATGACTTACATCTTTTCCTCCCTGCATTACTGCTGCAATGTCCACACATATGTCCCGTGACTGCGACCATCGTTGGGTGAAGTGCAGCAGTCTCTAATGTTGCAATAACTTTGAGCAAACCCACAGTACTCTGCTCAGGAAGAGCGCTGGGTGGCTCCACTGGAATTTTGTGTGAACACTATCTACTGACTGATGCAATGGTCTTTCTCCCTTTACATCTCGTGGCGCCATTTCAAAAGAAAATTCTCTCCGACATTTTGCTGCATGTGCGAACTCCACTCTGCATAATAACATAGTTATTTGGCCAACCTCACACTTGCTGTGTGGTAGCTGGTTGCCATGCTTCATATGTTGCAAACGCCCCTGCATTCAATAGTACTTTGTTGGTTGTAACGTGTTTTGGAATGTCCTACAAGGCAAGTCTCTCTGTCCCATGCACTTGTACGCTATAATTCCTTGCCTCTTAATCCTGCTTTCTAGTTAATTTTCCAATCAGACCATTATTTTGTTGAAAGATTAATTTGAATGTTATGCCCACTTCATGGCAGAAGTTGGGGAGCGTTGGCAAGAAGGAGATGGTGATTTCACAACTGTGTGGACCCACTTCAACATCATTGACATGACTAGTAAACATCCACTCCACACAATGGCAACGTTTTCAACTTTAACTGCATGCAAACTCGCCCTGGACCCAATATTGGAGGATTGTTCAGAATGTGTTTGTATTTCCCCGACATGTGAAACATCTGCCTCTAGCGTTTGTGATGTTCAAGTTGTGGGAGTTCCTCAATGGTCCTCCTCTGATGTTGTTGCGAAGATCTTATCACAAATAACGTGAAACAACCGCAAAGCTCAAAATAAAATAGACACCAGTTCAGATTGAGATCATAAGGTGATAGGAGTGGAATTAGGCCATTCAGCCCATCAAGTCTACTCCATTCAATCATAGCCAATCTATCTAACCCCATTTTCCCGCCTTCTTCCCATAACCCCTGACACCTGTACCAATGATGATGATGATTTTTACTTCTTCTTGAGCAAGCTGCTCTATACACATAGTTGTTTGAGTCTCTTCTATTCCATTTTGCATCCAGTGTCCCTGCTTTGTAGCCCAGATCACCCTCACTTCTGTGTATTCATGTACAATAGTTGGAATAAATACCAGGTGGCAGTGAGTGCTGACTGGGAAAAGCATATTAGCTTGTTATGCTCACTGCGAACGCATAGGTTTGCAGGAGGGAGAATGTTCACCTCACAGAAGTGGCAGGCTCAGACTGAAGAACGCAAAAAGTAAATGTTAAAATTCTCCACTTTAATTCCTTAGAGAACCAATTTGGTTTAGTGTATAAGAATTGAAGCTGTGTACATAACTTAAAACGCAGATTAGAGCCACTCTTTAGTATGTCCTTGCCCAGCGATCTGTATTATTCAAGTATCATTGACCCTGCCGCACTCCTGCTTTACGCTGAATATGAGTCTTATGTGGAATTAACATTGTGGTACGCTGCACATTTTATACAATAGTCAATGTAACACCGTTTTTTCTGAATGCTTTCTCCTGTTATGTGCATAAAATATTAAGGAAACTTTTGCTGTGCATTTGTGCAAATCTTTTTTTTTCCTCTCTGCATATTTGCCCGAATTTGTACTTTTGCCTCTCACAGGAGATGTCCTATAACCCACTGGTTCAGAATGTGCCTGAGAATATGCTCTCCCTCTATGGTAGCCTTGCTGAGAGGAGGAACTGAACTCATGGGGAATTTTCAGTGCAGTTTGCTCCAGGAAACATGCCATCAGCACATCTGTTGGGCGTGCTCATATGTTTAAACCACCAGTGCTTAAACCATAGTCAGTGCTTAATTGCCTTAGACCCTCTGGCTTATTAAGAGTCAGTGGGAGTGTGATATTATTTTATGCCTGTACCGAAATATGCATGAGGGGATATCAAGGTTTAAGCACAGCCCCCACCTCATTCATTCACAATAGTCACCTAACAGCAGTATTCATAAACAGGGGGAAATGAGCGCAAATAACACATTCGCCAAAAAGCATATTGTATATGTGCAGGTTCCCCAAGAAACCAAATTTAATATGTGACGTTTCGGGTCGAGACCCATCTTCAGACTGTTTCTCGGTCTGAAGAAGGGTCTCGACCCGAAACCTCACCTATTCCTTGTTTCCAGAGATGCTGTCTGACCCGCTGAGTAACTCCAGCTCTTTGTGTCTATCTTCGGTTTAAACCAGCATCTGCAGTTCCTTCCTACACAGACCAAATTTAATATCCTGTCCAGGCTCCTTGGCCAGCAAGCAATATTTCAGATGGTTGGGTTACCAAAGTTAGCCTCTGTTCAGTAAAACCGGCAGAGGGATGGATATCTATCGCTCAATGGGTAAAGATTGTGATTACACCCGACTGAGCCTCAACCACCAGGAAGTCTAGTTTTTGTTTAGTTTAATATAGAGATATAGCGTGGAAACAGGTCCACGCCGAAAAGTGATCCCTTGCACATTAACACTATCCTACACGCACTAGGGACAATTTACAATTTTACTCAGCCAATTAACACACAAATCGATCGTCTTCGGAGTGTGGAAGGAAACCGGAGCACCCAGGGAAATCCCACGCAGGTCACAGGAAGAACGTACAAACTCCATACGGACAGCACTCGTAGTCAGGAATGAGCCCGGGCCTCTGGCGCTGTAAGGCAGCAACTCTGGGTTCAATGCTCAGAGCTAAGGAATTAGAGCACAACAGTGGGGTAGCTGGAAATTTTCATTGGATGTGTAAATGTTAAGTTCAGGATTTAAGGCCACTGCTGATCAATAACCAAAGGCAGCATGTTGTAAATGATGTGAATGAGAGAATGGAAAGGCTGTTGATGCTACTTGCAGACCACAGTCTGCCGATCAACGTTCATGCAAGAGAAATGAACCCTAAAACACCTATAGTTGTCTCAGAAATCAGACGACATCATCAAAAAAGGAATCAGTGTCTCCCAGGAGGAATTGGTGGGGAAGAGACCAAGGAGGAGAAGTTTATTCTTGGGAGCTGCACAATAAGCTCATTCGGATCCAGGGTTACTTTCATAGCTTGGAATGCAAGTTTGCGCAAGGTGATAATGCCGTTCCACACGCTCTTTTTCAGTTCCTCCCCCTTTGTAGCGATGGATCGCATGCCGCTGCATCCGAATTCTGAGACCAAGTCACCACAGTCACTGATTCTTCCTTGGAAGAAATATTGAGCATAATTCAATAACTCTAACTAAGGATTCCCCAAACCAGGTCCCAGATTCATATTTTCTTTTTACAATGATGAAGGCAAAGTAATTCTCTGTCAAATTGGAGAACGTTCTGGACTTATCAGTATTGTAAGTGACAACTAACGCATCATTCTGCAGCTAATATAGCAATCATATGCACATTACACCCTAGGGAATGACCAAGAGGTTGTATGTAACTGCTGATAGCATGACATGTGATGAAAGAATGGGTCGACTGGGCTTATATTCATTGGAATTTAGAAGGATGAGAGGAGATGTTAAAGAAACATATAACATTTTAAAGGATTGGAGAGGATAGATGCAGGAAAAATGTTCCCGATGTTGGGGGAGTCCAGAACCAGGGGTCACGGTTTAAAAATAAGATGTAGGCCATTTAGGACTGAGATGAGGAAAAATGTTTTCACCCAGAAAGTTGTAAATCTGTGGAATTCTCTGCCACAGAAGGCAATGGAGGCCAATTCACTGGATGTTTTCAAGCAGAGTTAGATTTAGGTCAGATCTAAAGGAATCAAAGGATATGAGGAAAAAGCAGGAAAGGGGTACTGATTTTGGATGATCAGCTATGATCATATTGAATGGCGGTGCTGGCTCGAAGGGCCAAATGGCCTAATCCTGCACATATTTTCTATGATTTATGTTACCTAAGCACCAATGTCAGAAATATTTGGGATTTCACTTCAGTTTGATGTCCTCCCATTTATGATTAGATATGATGCAGTTTAGGATCTCAAAACCAAGATGAGATTTCCTTCTTTTAAGGAGAGGAACATGAATGTTTTGGTCATCACTGTGTGTCTAGGATCAATTTTACGATAGAAAATGCATGAAGATGGTGTATAGAAATGAGGTAGAAAGTCTGGCTTAGAGAGAAGAAAGAAGAAGGGTTTCGGCCCGAAACGTTGCCTATTTCCTTCGCTCCATAGATGCTGCCGCACCCGCTGAGTTTCTCCAGCACTTTTGTCTACCCTCAACAAATAGTTTTTGCGTTAACTTAGTAACCTTTACATCAATGCTGAGCAGTGCAGAATAATGTATAAGAAAATAAACTGCTTTGAATCAAGGTGGATTATTAATGCATGAAGTCATACAGCACAGAAACAGGCCCTTTGGCCCATCATGTTCATGCTAGCCATCAGCACCCAACTATAACTAATCACACTTACAAGCTCCGAGACTGCAAATTAAGTACTGCCCATTAATTTAAGTTTGAGATAAGTCTTGTTTCCTAATTGCTTCAATGATATTCACCACATTAAGGGGGTGGACTAGTGATCAGAATCAAAGTCCTGAATCGCTAACAATCAGTTGTTTGGAAATCTCTGTTCCTTCTCGTCTCCATCCATCAATTGTGCACCTTCTCAAGAAAAAGAGTGACTTTCTTGACAAATGCTGTTCTAAACGCAATGATGAAATAAACATCAGTAACATGAATAATTAGTCACACGCCAGTTTATAATCATTGTAATATCATAAGATCATAAGTGATAGGAACAGAATTAGGCCATTTGGCCCATCAAGTCTACTCCGCCATTCAATCATGGCTGATCTATCTCTCCCTCCTAACCCCATCCCCCTGCCTTCTCCCCATAACCTCTGACACCCGTACTCATCAAGAAATACTGTACAAATCTTTCAGCTTTCTATTTTATTTTGCTGCTACGTTATTGCCGTTAGCTTCCAAGAACATCAAGCAGATCTTTGGTGGACAAAAGTGCTGGAGGAACTCAGCGGGTGCAGCAGCATCCATGGATGCTGCTGCACCCGCTGAGTTTCTCCAGCACTTTTGTCTGCCTTCGATTTTCCAGCATCTGCAGTTCCTTCTGAAACACTCAAGCAGATCTTTAATCTGTTGGACCTCCTGAGTGAATGTGTGAGTTAGTGCCTGTTGCATTACATGGTTTCCAATTTACGCTATAGCTGACGAATATTTTGATCTTGGTGATCTTGAGGCCCTTTATCATGAGAACAAACCTGAAGGATTTATTTACAACAGTAACAAATATCTAATGCCATGCAGTTTGGGAATAATTTTTAAGTCTATAAGCGTAATTATTTTGCTATGTGTATTGTCTTGCTGTGAACTGCTAATAATGAGCTTGTAATATTACATAATTTACGATGTCATCTATAGTCTTGGTTGAAATATTTCTGGTTACGTTTCTATTAAATGTTGAAATAATGTTTGCAAAGAAATCTTTCAATGTAATGAATTAAAATTAAAAATTTCTTACTTGGCAATAAAACATACAACTACTTGAAATGTTTGCGAGGTTTATTTTGTTTATTGTTGAATAAAATGCCACAATATTGTTCGTTCTGGACACCATGTTATAACAAAGACGTTGTCAAGCTGGAAAGGCTACTGAGAAGATTTACGAGGATGTTGCCAGGACTAGAGGGTCTGAGTTATAGGGAGAGGTTGAGTTGGCTGGGACTCTATTCCTTGGCGCGCAAGAGGATGAGGGGTGATCTCATAGAGGTGTAAAAAATCATGAGAGGAATAGATCGGGTAGATGCACAGTCTCTTGCCCAGAGTAGGGGAATCAAGGACCAGAAGACATAGGTTTAAGGTGAAGGGGAAAAGATTTGATAGGAATCTGAGGTGTAACATTTTCACACAAAGGGCGGTGGGTGTATGGAACAAGCTGCCAGAGGATGTAGTTGAGGCTGGGACTGTCCCAACATTGAAGAAACAGTTAGACAGGTACATGAATAGGACAATAGACAATGGGTGCAGGTGTAGGCCACTCGGCCCTTCGAGCCAGCACTGCCATTCAATGTGATAATTGAAGATCCCGTTGTACTTCCCCTTTTCCCAACTTGACACCATTTAGACAAACGCGGGCAGGTGGGACTAGTGTAGCTGGGACATGTTGGCCGGTGTGGGCAAGTTGGGCTGAAGGGCCTGTTTCCACACTGTATCACTCTATGATATTCAAGCTGTGCCCCGCGCCATAGGGCACAAAGCTAGTTTACATCTGGGAGTGTTTGTAGGGTGGAGGGTACGGGGGGTGAGGTGTGGCTGATGGTCAGGTGAGTGGAAGTTATGCCCCTCGAGAGATTGGAACCATCAAGGGACCAGAGCCAAGGGCAAGCGGTGGGTCAGAGAGTGCGATCAATGGACACAAGAGGTGGATACCACAGTAAGTCATGGTCTAAAGGAAAGATGCAACTATTGATCTTGCCATACTGGGATCTGGGAGGAAGTGTGGTCCAGATAACAGTGGGAGTGGGTGGGTTTGCAGTCGATGGTCTGTCCCCTGTGATGGAGGCAGTAAGGTCCAGAAATGGGAGATAATTGGTGTTGAAGGCAGAGCCGTACACAGAGGTGGGCAGTTTCTTCCCAGCTGTTATCAGGCAACTGAACCACAACCAGAGAGCAGTCGTGAACTACCATCTCCATCATTGGAGACCCTCAGACTAATTTGATCAGACTTTACTGCCTTAATCTTGCACTAAATGTTATTCCTTTCATCATGTATTGGTACACGGAGAATGGATCGATTGTAAACACGTACAGTCTTTCCGCTGACTGGTGATCACGCAACAAAAGCTTTTCACAGCACCTCGGTACACGTGACAATAAACTCAACTCACAATGTATTAAATCCTAACGGTTGCGGGAGAGATCAAAGATGGTTGCTTCCCAAAACAAAGGAGAATGAAAGTCACGATGTATATCTGACTTGGGACCACAACAGGACCAATTAGACCAACTTATGCTGAAGGAATCTGGTTAACTTTTCCAATGAATACGAATGATCGAGAATGGTTGCTGCTACATTTTGCTCCAGGATAAGTGAAATTTCAATTACATAGCACTAAAATAAACAGCGTTAAGTGAACACATTTTTGTGTCATGATATCTACATCAATTTGTGATGCAGATGTGTACATTTGCCCAAAGTCAAACACTTGCTCCAGTATTTATTTCCGTGCCAACATCACAATTGTCCATATCTAAATGGATTAGCAAATGATTCTATTTCAGTGACACCAGCATTAAACTCTACCAGATCCTTAATTAGGGAAAGCCATAAAACTTTGTGCGAAGGGAGAAGGATTATTTTCACATTCATCTTTCTCTCACATATGCACAGTTCTACATATGCACAGTTCTATGACAACAGTATCTTGGTAACTTGAGCCTTAATTTGATTATAAACTCATGCATTTTATGTTGAGGGTATTGCATAAAAATGATTTAATCACATATTTATATCGCCAGCAATGCTCCAGCATTGATTTCAAGAAGGCTGCAATACAAAAACAGGGATGTAATGCTGAGATTTTGTAAGGCATGGGTCAGACTGCATTTGGAGTATTGTGAGCAGTTTTGGTCTCTGCACATGAGGTGGAATGTACTGGCTTTCGAGAGGGTCCAGAGGAGGTTTACGAGAATGATCCCAGGAATGATAGGGTTAACATATGATGAGCATTTGAATGCACATGGCCTGTACTCGCTGGAGTTTAGAAGGATGAGGGGGATCTCATTGAAACGTACCGAATAGTGAAAGGCCTGGATAGAGTGGATGTGGAGAAGATGTTTCCTCAAGTGGGGCCAGAGGCCACATCCTCAGAATAACTGGACTTACCTTTAGAAAGGAGATGAGAAGGAATGTCTTTAGTCAGAGGGTGGTGAATCTGTGGAATTCATTGCCACAGACGGCTGTGGAGGCTGTCAATGGATATTTTTAAGGCGGAGATTGCAAGATTTTTGATTAGTAAGGGTGTCAGATTTTATGGGGCGAAGGGGTTGAGAGGGAAAGATAGATCAGCCATAATGAATGGTAGAGATAACTTGATGGGATGAATGGCCTTATTCTCTTCCTGGAACTTATGAACTTATGAACAAAGAGATGTGAATTTGATTTGAACTCATGTGCCATGATTCAGAGTGCACTGGTATTCCTGTTAATGGGAGTTATTGTTCCATTGAAAAAGATGCACAGTTATTAAAAGTCACATTTTGCGGCAACTTAAAACTGATGTATAAGAAGGAACTGCAGATGCTGGAACAATCGAAGGTAGACAAAAATGCTGGAGAAACTCAGCAGGTGAGGCAGCATCTATGGAGCAAAGGAATGGGTGACGTTTTGGGTCTGAAGAAGCGTCTCGACCCAAAACATCACCCATTCCTTCATTCTAAAACCTGGATTCATTTCAATTTAAGCTCAGAAGGAATATCAACATTGTTTCATAAATAAGGGTTATTCATCTGATGGCCAGAGTTTGGAGATAGAGATTTGTGTGAATATTAGATTTTGGCATCGACCGATCTTACAGCTGCTCTATTTAGTGCTCTGCTTTGTACAATCTTCCCAGATCACTTCAAATAAGACTAACTCTTAGTGTTGGATGGAGTGGAACACAAGTGTGTTCAGGAAAGTTTCCTCAACCACTATTTGTTGGAGGGCCTACAAGGGAGGGAGCAAAGTTTGACCTACTCTGGGGGAATTGTTCAGGGCAAGTGACTGAAATGTCAGTGGGCGAGTCTTTTGGGAGCAGCAACCATAGTTCCTTAAAATATTTATGGCCAAGGACAGGGCATGTCCAGCTTAATGTTCTAAAGAGAGGCAAGGCCAAGTTTAATGGCGTAAGAAGGAAATGCAGATACTGGTTTACACCGAAGATAGAAATAAAATGCTGGAGTAACTCAGTTGGACAGGCAACATCTTACATCCCAGCGGTATGAATATTAACTTCCCGAACTTCAAGTAAACTTGCTTTCTCTCTCTCTGTATCCCTGACCCATCCCGGTTCTCCGACCAGTCTGACTATTCCCCTGCTTAAATGTTATCCCTGTGTGCTTCGTTGTCACCTTCTCCTGGCTAACAATGATCTTGTGGTGGCTCCCAAGGGTCGCGCCATCATACTGTCGAACCCCTCGGCCCGGGAGTGGTTCAGTCCGGAGGCGGTCCTTAACCAGAGGGTTTAAAGCAGGGGTTCGGGTGCCATCTTTCTCTCGTTTGGACCTCCCTACAACCGGGAGGAACATAATTAAAGGTGCCTCTCAAAATACTCGACTCCTCTCTTCCTTTTGAGACCCACGCACCACAATCTATACATTTTCCATAAACCTCCCCCCCCCCCCCCCCCCCCAACACCGCCCCCCCCCCCCTCCCCCCGGCAGCAGCCGGCGGCCATTTTGTAGCACCTTACATACAAGGAATAGGATTTGCTTTGATTGTTAATAGTATTATTTATTATATATTTGCCCTTTGTGTTCATTTCTATTTAAATGTATAATTCTGTAAAGGAGAGTAATCTGTGTATTTTTCTTCTCCTTTATAGTTTCACTCATTTTTCAATATTAAGAATGACAGCACTGGAAAATCATTAAACTTAAGTCGTCACATTTATTTATATAGCACATTTAAAAAACAACTCTCGTTGGCCAAAGTGCTTTACATTTGTTCTAAGAATAGTATAAAACAAACTACATACATATATACATATAGCCCTCGCTCAGTGGACCCACCTCAGGAAAGGCTTGGGAGGATAGATAAGATTTTAGTCTAGACTTAAAGGAGTCGATGGAGGGGGCAGTTCTGATGGGAAGAGGGATGTTGTTCCACAGTCTAGGAGCTGCAACCGCAAAGGCGCGGTCGCCCCTGAGCTTATGCCTAGACTGCGGGATATTCAGCAACCCCAAGTCGGCCGATCTGAGGGACCTGGAGGTGGAGTGGTGGGTGAGCAGACTTTTAATGTAGGAGGGGGAAAACCCATTGAGGGCTTTGTAGACATAGAGGAGGGTCTTGAAATGTATACGGAACCGCACAGGGAGCCAGTGGAGAGAGGCCAGGATCGGGGTGATGTGGTCCCTTTTTCGGGTGCCCGTCAGGAGTCTCGCTGCGGCGTTTTGGACCAGTTGCAGGCGGGACAGGGAAGATTGGCTGATGCCAGTGTAAAGAGAGTTGCAGTAATCTAGGCGGGAGGAGATAAATGTGTGGATGATCTATTCGAGGTCATCAAAGTGGAGGAATTGTTTTATTTTAGCTATCATCCGAAACTGAAAGAAGCTAGCTTTTACCACGGCATTGACTTGTTTGTCAAATTTAAGTGCTGAGTCAAATATCACGCTGAGGTTTTTGACGTGAGGTTTGAGTAGTGGGGTAAGGCTTCCAAGGCTGCCTGCTATCATTTTGATTGAGTCCGAGTTAAGAACAGTCCTGGAGTTGTTCTTCTGCCCCCCCCCCCCCGACCAGCTCTGTGCTGTCCTCACTTCTGGGGGTGCGCTCTTTAATTGCTGCCTGTAGGCAGGAAGAAGCAGCACCGCGGTATGGTCGGACTTACCGAAGTGAGGGCGAGGGATAGAACCGATAGGCATTCTTGATGGTGGTGTAGCAGTGGTCGAGGGTGTTAGGTCCTCTGGTGCAGCAGGAGACATGTTGGTGGAAGTTGGGGAGTGATTTCTTGAGGTTCGCCTTATTGAAGTCCCCAGCAATGGTGGTAAATGCCTCGGGGTAAGACGTCTGGTGTTTGTTGACCACGGCCTGCAGCTCCTCCAGTGCCAGACGGATGTCTGCCTGGGGTGGGATGTAGACCGCGGTCAGGATAACGGAGGTGAATTCTCTCGGGAGGTAGAAGGGACGGCACTTCACCGCCAGATGTTCGAGGTGTGGAGAGCAGGAGTTGGACAGGACTGCCACGTCGGAACACCACGCAGAGTTTACCATGAGGCAGACGCCCCCTCCTCTCCCTTTCCCAGATGCCAGGGTACGGTCCATGCGGTGGATGGAGAACCCTTCAGGCTGGACCGCTGAGTCTGGGGAGCTGGGGGTGAGCCGTGTCTCTGTGAAACAGAACACAGAGCATTCCCTCAGCTCCCTTTGATAAAGCAGTCTTGCCCTTAAGTCCTCCACTTTGTTTTCAAGGGACTGTACATTAGCCAGTAGGATAGTTGGGAGAGGGGGCCGAAGTCCCCTGCGCTTCATTCTGACCTGAAGTCCTGCCCGACGGCCACGTTTCCGGACACAATGGAGGCTTCCCCTTTGTTTCCAGGTACTGTGCTTGCTGTACCTGCTGTTTCTGCGGACCTGCGCTGGAACGGGGATTCCCTCACAGACGGCAGCTCCAGCTCCGTAACGAACAGGGGTTCCCTCAAAGTCGTCAGCTCCAGCTCCGTTGTTGCTGGGAGATCCAGCCCGTCGGCTCTGGGGGTCATCCCGGGGTTTCAAGGTACAGTACCTGGGATCCACAGTCGGGTCGGGAGTTCCACAGCCAGCGTGGGAAAGTTTAAAGTCCGGGGTTCTCGCAGCTGCGGGAGATCGCGAAATTGCGAGAGCCTTGAGGTGCTCAAGCAGCTTGTCCGAAACGGCACCGATTTCTGCCGTATTTCTGATCCAGGTAAATTGTTGGAAGTTGTAGTTGAGCCTTTTCTTTTCCGGAGCTCCGCAAAAGTCGCCGCAGGCAGGCGCCATCTTGCTGGTGTCAAGGTATTCAGCTTTATCACCCTGTTTGGAGTCTGTAGACTGGGCAATGTTCAAGGACTCGGCAACGGACTTGAACGAATATGCCACAGTCGTTACAGACTTCATAAAGAAATGTGTGGAGGACTGCATCCCTACAAAAACCTTCCGAGTGTTTCCCAATCAGAAACCTTGGATGAACTTTGAGATCCGCACTCTCCTGAAGTCCAGACACAGGGCATTCACATCCAACGATACAGTGGCCTACATGACGACCTTGGTAAGGCCATCAAAAAGGCCAAAAGGGACTTCTGCTCCAAACTGGAGGACGAGACAGATGTTCGGCAGCTGTGGCAGGGTCTGAATGCAATCACCTCCTACAAGGCAAAACCAGGAGGCAGCTCGAATGCCGGTGTAACATTACTCCCTGACGAGCTCAATGCGTTTTACGCACGCTTTGACAGGGAGAATACTGATGTGCCATCCCGATCCCCCATTCGCTGTGATGGCATTTCAGTCTCAGTCACAGAGGCCGATGTCAGGAAATCCTTCAGAGGGGTGAACCCCCGAAAAGCACCTGGACCTGATGGTACACCCGGCCGTGTTCTAAAAACCTGTGCGGACCAACTGGCGGGAGTTTTTATGGACATTTTCAACCTCTCACTTCTGAGGTCTGAGGTCCCCACCTGCTTTAAAAGGGCATCAATTATACCGGTGCCCAAGAAGAGTAAGGTGACATGCCTCAATGACTATCGACCAGTGGCACTAACGCCGGTGGTGATGAAGTGCTTTGAGAGGTTGATCATGGAGCAAATCAACTCCTACATCGACAAAAACCTGGACCCACTGCAGTTCGCGTACCGCCACAACAGATCAACGGTGGATGCGATCTCGCTGGCCCTCCACTCCGCACTGGACCACTTGGACAACAAAAACTCATATGTCAGGCTGTTATTCATTGATTACAGCTCGGCATTTAACACGATCATCCCCTCCAAACTGGTTACCAAACTCGCAGAACTGGGTCTCTGCGCATCCCTCTGCAACTGGATCCTCGACTTCCTCGTCCACAGACCACAGTCTGTTCATATTGGTGGAAATGTGTCAGCCTCAATAACAATCAGCACGGGAGCACCTCAAGGCTGCGTGCTCAGCCCCCTGCTGTACTCACTCTATACCCATGACTGCGTAGCGAACCACAGTGCGAACTCCATCATCACGTTCGCTGACGACACCACTATTGTGGGGCGTATCACTGATGGGGATGAGTCAGAGTACAGAAGAGAGATCGAGCAACTGTCCATATGGCGCCAGCGCAATAACCTGGCCCTCAACACCAGCAAAACCAAGGAACTGATTGTGGACTTTGGAAGGAGTAGGAGGGGGACCCACAGCCCCATTTATATCAACGGGTCGATGGTTGAAAGGGTCAAGAACTTCAAATTCCTGGGGGTGCACATCTCTGAAGATCTTTCCTGGTCCGAGAACACTAACGCAATTATCAAAAAAGCTCATCAGCGCCTCTACTTCCTGAGAAGATTACGGAGAGTCGGATTGTCAAGGAAGACTCTCTCTAACTTCTACAGGTGCACAGTCGAGAGCATGCTGACCGGTTGCATCGTGGCTTGGTTCGGCAATTTGAGCGCCCTGGAGAGGAAAAGACTACAAAAAGTAGTAAACACTGCCCAGTTCATCATCGGCTCTGACCTTCCTTCCATCGAGGGGATTTATCGCAGTCGCTGCCTCAAAAAGGCTGGCAGTATAATCAAAGACCCACACCATCCTGGCCACACACTCATAGAAACATAGAAACATAGAAATTAGGTGCAGGAGTAGGCCATTCGGCCCTTCGAGCCTGCACCGCCATTCAATATGATCATGGCTGATCATCCAACTCAGTATCCCGTACCTGCCTTCTCTCCATACCCTCTGATCCCCTTAGCCACAAGGGCCACATCTAACTCCCTCTTAAATATAGCCAATGAACTGGCCTCGACTACCCTCTGTGGCAGGGAGTTCCAGAGATTCACCACTCTCTGTGTGAAAAAAGTTCTTCTCACCTCGGTTTTAAAGGATTTCCCCCTTATCCTTAACCTGTGACCCCTTGTCCTGGACTTCCCCAACATCGGGAGCAATCTTCCTGCATCTAGCCTGTCCAACCCCTTAAGAATTTTGTAAGTTTCTATAAGATCCCCTCTCAATCTCCTAAATTCTAGAGAGTATAAACCAAGTCTATCCAGTCTTTCTTCATAAGACAGTCCTGACATCCCAGGAATCAGTCTGGTGAACCTTCTCTGCACTCCCTCTATGGCAATAATGTCCTTCCTCAGATTTGGAGACCAAAACTGTACGCAATACTCCAGGTGTGGTCTCACCAAGACCCTGTACAACTGCAGTAGAACGTCCCTGCTCCTATACTCAAATCCTTTTGCTATGAAAGCTAACATACCATTCGCTTTCTTCACTGCCTGCTGCACCTGCATGCCCACTTTCAATGACTGGTGTACCAAGACACCCAGGTCTCGCTGCATCTCCCCTTTTCCTAGTCGGCCACCATTTAGATAATAGTCTGCTTTCCTGTTTTTGCCACCAAAATGGAGAACCTCACATTTATCCACATTATACTGCATCTGCCAAACATTTGCCCACTCACCCAGCCTATCCAAGTCACCTTGCAGTCTCCTAGCATCCTCCTCACAGCTAACACTGCCCCCCAGCTTAGTGTCATCCGCAAACTTGGAGATATTGCCTTCAATTCCCTCATCCAGATCATTAATATATATTGTAAATAGCTGGGGTCCCAGCACTGAGCCTTGTGGTACCCCACTAGTCACTGCCTGCCATTGTGAAAAGGACCCGTTTACTCCTACTCTTTGCTTCCTGTTTGCCAGCCAGTTCTCTATCCACATCAATACTGAACCCCCAATGCCGTGTGCTTTAAGTTTGTAAACTAATCTCTTATGTGGGACCTTGTCGAAAGCCTTCTGGAAGTCCAGATACACCACATCCACTGGTTCTCCCCTATCCACGCTACTAGTTACATCCTCGAAAAATTCTATAAGATTCGTCAGACATGATTTACCTTTTGTAAATCCATGCTGACTTTGTCCAATGATTTCACCACTTTCCAAATGTGCTGCTATCCCATCTTTAATAACTGACTCTAGCAGTTTCCCCACTACTGATGTTAGACTAACTGGTCTGTAATTCCCCGTTTTCTCTCTCCCTCCCTTCTTAAAAAGTGGGGTTACGTTTGCTACCCGCCAATCCTCAGGAACTACTCCAGAATCTAAAGAGTTTTGAAAGATTATTACTAATGCATCCACTATTTCTGGAGCTACTTCCTTAAGTACTCTGGGATGCAGCCTATCTGGCCCTGGGGATTTATCGGCCTTTAATCCATTTAATTTACCCAACACCACTTCCCGGCTAACCTGGATTTCACTCAATTCCTCCAACTCCTTTGACCCGCGATCCCCTGCTATTTCCGGCAGATTATTTATGTCTTCCTTAGTGAAGACGGAACCAAAGTAGTTATTCAATTGGTCCGCCATATCCTTGTTCCCCATGATCAACTCACCTGTTTCTGACTGCATGGGACCTACATTTGTTTTAACTAATCTCTTTCTTTCAGGTAGAAGGTACAGGAGCCTGAAGACTGCAACAACCAGGTTCAGGAATAGCTACTTCCCCTCAGCCATCAGGCTAATAAACCTGGCTCGGACAAAACTCTGATTATTAGCAACCACTTTCTGTTATTTGCACTACCAGTTTATTTATTCATGTGTGTATATATTTATATCATGGTATATGGACACATTTATCTGTTTTGTAGTAAATGCCTACTATTTTCTGTGTGCTTAAGCAAAGCAAGAATTTCATTGTCCTATACAGGGACACATGACAATAAACTCACTTGAACTTGAACTTGAGAACAGAAATGCTAACTTCCTGACTCATGTCTGATTATTGACTCGAGTTTAGCTTGCTGTCAATCTACGTTCTACTGTTAACAATCACGTAGGGAGGACAGTTCACCTTACACTTCCTTATCTCTGTGTCTCCCTTTCCCCTGTCTCTCAGTCTGAAGAAGGGTCTCGATCTGAAATATCGCCCATTCCTTCTATCCAGAGACTCTGCCTGACCTGCTGGGATACTCCAGCATTTTATTTCCAACTTTAATGGTATTAGACAGGGAATTTCAAAAGTTGATTGGAGTAGGCTGTTTGCGGACAAAGGGATGTCTGGAAAGTGGGGTGCTTTTAAAAATATGATAGCAAGATGCATGTTCTTGTGAGAGTGATGGGCAAAGCAGGTAAGAGTAATGAACTCTAGATGATGAGAGAAACTGAGGCTCTGGTCAGGAAAAAGGAGGCATGAGTTAGGTACTGGCCGCTGGGATCAAGTGTGTTTTTTGGGGAGTTTAGGGGATTGAGGAGCATACTAAAGGGGCTGTGCCACTACGGCGACCTAATTGGCGAGTTTAGAAGAGTTTAGGAGAGTTTCAAAATATGTCATGTTGAAGGCCTCCTTCGACTATGTGGTAGACCTACTGCGACCTCCTTCGACTATGTTGAAGACTATCTACGACTACCTTCGACTACCCTCGATTACCTACGACTAACATGCCGACCTACTACGACCTATCTCGACTAAACCTACGAGTAAAGAAAATATAGATTTTTTCCATGGCGACCTTTTTTTACTCGCGGGCATTTTTCAGCATGTTGGAAAAATACACCACGACCTAGCTGAGGCCTCGAGCACACGGGGACTACTCTCAAGCATGAAGGAGAGTTACTAAGACCTCCTAGGTCCTTGTGTCGACCATGCTGCGAGTATGAGTTGAGGACAAACTCTTATGAACTCGCGGATTAGGTCGGCGCAGTGGGACAGCCCCTTTCAGAAGGAAATCAGGAGAGTGAAAAGGGAGGATGAGATAGCTCTGGTAGATGGTGTAAATATGAGATCTACATAACACGTAACTTAAGATCATCTTTAATCCACATACAGACTTGACAGCATGTTAGTAGTCACTACCTCCTGTCTGCTACCGAACTGCGTAGCATAGGAAGTGGGTGTTCATATAAATGATACAGTAAGGCGGGGTTAGTGATGCTAACCTATATATGATTGGTTGCATGCATAAACCAATCTACATCCTTCCCCCTTAAAGAGTGAGTATAGTGAGCACCCATGCCATTAAAGTTAAGCAAATTCGTCATATCTATCAGGCGGTCTACTGATGGGGCCCGAACGTGTACGGACCAAGCCCTCCCCTCCTTCACCGGAAAGATTAGAGGGAGGGGGTGAACCCGGAACCGAGAAAGCCGCGGGAGAGGCTTGTGGTGGCCGAAAGGGGAAATGTGCAGGAGGGGTAATCACGTGGTTAGCCACGGCCGCTGCTCGTGGAGGAGTATGGGACATGCGAGGAGTATGGGGCATGCGGGGATCGCTAGAAAGTTCGGCAGCGAACGGCTGGAACTGAAGCGGTGGAGCATAGGTTCCCGCCGGCGCGGACGGGGTTCTCGCACAGCAAGCAGATGTTGACGACTTCTGCGGTAGACTGTCCCCGCATAGTCCACAAGGTAAGATCGAGGTGCGTCAGCTGTGCCAACAACAGTAGCCAGACGGGAATGTCCACTGATAGTTTGTAAACGAACAACCTGTCCCGGCAGTGGAGGCAGGAGGGGTTTGCATGATTTGTCGTGCGACCGTTTCTGAATATCGTGTTTCTTCTGAATACGCTTTTGGATTGAAGCAGGCTTCAGCACTTGAGGTATCAGCTTCTGCTGAGCAATCAGAATCGGAGGTCTTGTTGTCCTGGACATCAGTCGCTGGGCTGGTGATCCCAGGGTCCCATCTCTGGTAATGTTTCTAAGGTTCAGGTGATCAAGGTAAAAGTCTAAATTGGCCAGGCACGATTGTTCCATCAGTGGTTTCTGACGCTTCTGGCAGCCCGTTCGGCAAGTCCGTTACTCTGTGGGTACTCAGGGCTGCTCGTGACATTTGATGTTTAGCCCACTTCTGACACCATGTTAATATGAGATCTATACAATACGTAACTTAAGATCATCTTTAATCCAGGGTTAAAAAGAATCCTAAGAGACTTTATAAATATATTAAAGGAAAAAGGTTAACTAAAGAGAGAATAGGGTCCATGAAACCAAAGTGATTTGTCATCAATAAGGTCAAAGTGGTAATTCGTAAGTTTGCAGATGACTCCAAAGTAGTTTTTATTGTAGAGAGTGAAGATGGTTATGAAGAATCACAGGAAGTTGCTGATCACTGCGAAGGTGCTTGGTCCATTGCTGTTTATCTTCCATGTCAATATTTTGGATGAGAATATACAAGACATGACTAGTAAGTTTTGAGATGACTCTAAAGTGGCATTGCAGGTAGACAGGTTGATGAAGAAGGCTTTTAGCACACGGGCATGCGTCGGTCAGGGAATTGAGTATAGCAGATGGGATGTTAAGTTACAGTTATACAAGACGTTGGTGAGGCTGCACTTGGATTATTGTGTTCAGTTTTGTTCAGGTCAGTTTTGCTCCAGGAAAGTTGCCATTAAGCTGGAAAGGGCAGAAGAGAAGATTTATGATGATGTTGCCAAGGCTCGAGGGTCTGAGCTTTCAAAGGAGGTAGGGCAGGCCTAGACTTTATTCCTCGGAGTGCAAGAGGCTGAGGGGTGATCTTATAGACGTATATAAAATCATGAGTGGAATAGATGGACAGAATGCAGAGTTCTTTTTTTCCTGATAGGGGAATGATAGCTAGAGGACATAGATTTAACACGAGAGGGGAAAGATTGAATAGAAACCAAAGGGGCAACTTTATCACACAAAGGATGGTGGGTGTAAGGAATGAGCTGCCAGAGGAACTAGTTAAGGCAAATACAACAACAACATTTAAAAGACATTTGGACAAATGCGTGGATTGGAAAGACTTAGAGGGATGTGGATACGGTGAGGGCATGTGGGCCCAGCATAGATGGGGCATCTTGATCAGCATGGTCAAGTGGGCCGAAGGGCTTGTTTCTCTGCTGTATGACTTTATGACTCTAAATGTGGATGGACCAACTAACTAAAACCCATGTTGTTCACTATACAGGGCTAGCATCATGAGTGGGGGCAAAGGTTTGCAGTATTCCATCACACCTGAAAGATGATAACTCCATTGGTAAAATGCTTAGTCAGCATTACCTCTCAGTATACGTTTCCACGCTTGTCTTTGGAGTGAGACTTGAATTAACAATCTTCTGGCTGAGGTGAAAGTGTTATCCACTGAGCCACAGCTGCACACACAAGGTTGCTTTTAAGGGGAGCTCAGTAAACCACATGAGAAAGGAAGGAGTGGACTGATATGTGGAGGAAGGAACTGCAGATAGACACCAAAAGCTGGAGTAACTCAGTGGGACAGACTGCATCTCTGGAGAGAAGGAATGTGTGATCTTTTGGGTCGAGACCCCTCTTCAGACTGAGAGCCAGGGGAGAGGGATGTGAGAGATATGAGCAGGTACATAGAACAAATGAATGTAAGGTAATCCAAAGGACAAATCAAAGCCAGCACGATGATGGAGGAAAGCTGGAGCCCACAATGGGTGTCAGCGGTTATGGGGAGAAGGCAGGAGAATGGGGCCGAGAGGGAGAGATGCGTAGATCAGCCATGATTGATTGACAGAGTAGAACTGATGTGCTGAATGGCCTAACACTGCATTTGTAGGTCTGAAGAAGGGTCTTGACCTGAAACATCACCTATTCCTTCTCTCCAGAGATGCTGCCTGGCCCGCTGCATTACTCCAGTTTTTTGTGCAGACATTTATGGTGTGACCTGTTTGGAGGATAAAATCGTTTAGTGGCAGCAGCACCCTAGACTGCAGTCCTTCCCCACAATGTCTTGCCGTTTGCGTTGACATTGATGTTGGCTGCAGTGAGCCTCAGTGCATTCCCAGCATGTACTCCTGCAGCTGGGAATGTGCCAAGTGGCAGCAGTCCCCGATAGACATCTCATTGTATTGTACGACCAACAGGTTTGGAGCAGAGCAAAAAGCTTCATTCACTGGTGTATGGAACGAGCTGCCAGAGGTGGTAGTTGAAACAGGTACTTTAACAACGTTTAAGAAACATTTAGACAGGTACATGGATGGGACAGGTTTTGAGGGATATGGGCCAAACGCTGGCAGGTGGGACGGGCGTAGACTGGACATGTTGGCTGGTGCGGGCGTTGGACTGAAGGGCCTGTATCCACGCTGAAAGACTTTCTGACTCTATTCAACTGAGTTGATGATCTTCGAACAGGACTTGATGTTCGTCAAAGTTTGCATCCCTGGGAACAGGCCGTAGATTAGAGAGTCCTTGTTAACACAGCAGCTGCTGAATAGCTAGCCCCTTATGTTGCTGTTGTGATCCCTTGTCCTGGACACCTCAACCAGGGGAAGCATCAGCACCACACCTGCCAGAATCACAACCATACAACTGTACGCAGAGGCAGAGGTGATGAGCTTTGAGAGGTAGTAGTACAGGGCTGCATTAAATTATAGATAGACACAAAATGCTGGAGTAACTCAGCGGGACAGGCAGCATCTCCGGAGAGAAGGAATGGGTGACGTTTCGGGTCGAGACCCTTCTTCAGACTGAGAGTCAGGGGAGAGTGAGACACAGAGATAAGGAAGTGCAAGGTGTGAAAACGAAACATCAACAGAGATGTGGGTCAAGGAAAATGTAGAACAGATCATTGTCATCTAGGAGAAGGTGACAACAAAGCAAACAGAAGTATAAATGTAATCAGGGGGACAGTCAGACTGGTCGGAGATCTGTGAAGGGGGGGGAGGGATAGAGAGGGAAAGCAAAGGTTATTTGAAGTTGGAGAAGTCAATATTCATACTGCTGAGATGTAGGCTGCCCAAACAAAATATTAGGTTAGATGCATAATAATTTTGCCATGTATATTGTCTTGCTGTAAACTGCTATAAATGAGCTTGCATTAATTACATAATTTATGATGTCATCTCTTGTCTTGGTTGAAATATTCCTGTTATATTTCGAATATAATAAAAATAATGGGCATAAACTACTCGGGTTATCAGCTTGCAGTTTTTGAGATTATTAACGTTCTACATAACTGCTTTATAATAATTCACATGGAATGACCACCCACCTGCAAAATATATTTGCATTCCTTCTTTACTCAGAAATGCTATTTTCCCTTGTCTTGTATCTTTAACAATGAGAACCATTAATATTTTTGTATGAGCTTACGACTGTACATGTTTAATTTGATATTCTTAGCCAAATCAATGCAGTTTTAAAATATAGTTTGACATTTTTAAGACATGCGGGCAAGTGAAAGTCCGTTAGATAATGAGGTTTTATTTTGCAGTTCTCAAAGGGGAGACGGTGACCTTGTATACTCGTCCGGCTTGCTTGTAAAAATATTTTAATTATATTCCTGCCATAACTCCTACATAGATCCTCTATATTACATGGCATCTCCTCCATAAATGGACGCAAATGACCAACAGCTTGCTCAAGGCTTCTGCTTCTGCAACTCGGAATATGGAAGATGAGCAACACCGGCAGAAGTTGATCTGTCATCTCTCGTTCTCCCTTGCTGGGTGAAAGCGCTGACTTCCCAATGTGCCGATTGAGATCATGTGGGCATTCCCACGCCACCGAACTTTATTTGCATTCAGATGGAGACAGGTTCAGAAGTCGAAACCTCTTGCCTCTGTTAGCTCTCGTCAGAAACGTGGGTGAACACGGCTTGTAATTAACCTGGTGTGGTTTGCCCGCTGATTTTTCAATCCGTGTCTCTGGAGGATTATGGCTTCCCACCATCAGCACCACTTCATTAAATTAGCCCGTCGGAGTTATTACACCATTCAGCCATCTCAGGACAACGAGAGTGATAGTTGGCTTCATGCAATATTCAGGGAGTTATTTTTTTCCATATTCCTGTCGCACTGCAGGATAACTGAAGCAACACACAGGTTTACTTTCTTATCCATTATATAGCCATCTCTGGATGCTTAACACTTACTGTGAGAGACCTTGTGTTCCAATGCTCCACAATATTTTTCTTTCACTTTATCTGCCCAGCTCTGAATGAAAAGTGGAGAAAATTATCAATTCAAAAAAACATACAAAGGATAAATGCTGCAGTGGTGTAAAGTCCATTATATGCTTTTAATACGTCATAGAGATGGTATCGCAGATGAAACCAGGCGTTGGAGTGACAACTAAAAATTGATCAGAATCTGCATTCTCATCACCCAAATCACATAAACATAAGTGATATTTTGAAAAAAAAATTAAACATTTTCAATAATTAAAGTTGTGTGGCTCTTGATGTAAAAAATAAATATTCAGGACAAGAGTGAGAGCAATAACTTAATTAGTTGCACTGTTACAAGATCATGTACGTATAGCTGCACTTTATTTAGTGTTCCAACTGCAAATGCAGCAGCTTCACAATTATCATGTACAATAATTGGAAATGTCTTTCAATAAGGTGCTGATATAACAAAGCTGTTGAAGGAACAATGCAACTTGGCCAGCAGATCCCTGATCGATGGCTTGCGTGGGTGGTTAAGGCTTATGCCATCTTGCTTAATACTAACAGTAAACAGTGATAGCTCCACTATTATTATTAATACAAAATATGAGCAAATATTTGTTCAGCATGTCTATTAACAATACCATCTCAGCCAGTGATCTGAGGGAGGCTTGCCTGGAGCTGATGACATTTGCATGACAAAGACTTATAATTTAAATCTACGCAATTTGGATGTAACCAGAAGCAAATGCGATAATATAACTGAATATACCAGTAATATTTGAGATTTTTCACTCTGATTTTTCTCTACAGATGTCTCTCTGCAGATACCATGTGATTCCTGGAATGTTCTTTGTATTAGTTCCACAGAGCAAAATAATGTGGTTTCATGTTTCACATCAATGGATTTTTTAATCCATGAACTTATCTAAATAAGGTTTCAACAATTGCATCTTGTTTAATTGTCATCAATTCTGTTTAGCATGATTTTTTTCTCATTTAACCGATATATCCAACCATCTAATGATGTAAATACTACAGCTGTTAAATGTTTAAATTGTTGCCTCCCACTTAACTTTGCTTTGTTTAATTAGAAATATAGAAACATAGAAAATAGGTGCAGGAGTAGGCCATTCAGCCCTTCGAGCCTGCACCGCCATTCAATATGATCATGGCTGATCATCCAACTCAGTATCCTGTACCTGCCTTCTCTCCATACCCCCTGATCCCTTTAGCCACAAGGGCCACATCTAACTCCCTCTTAAATATAGCCAATGAACTGGCCTCAACTACCTTCTGTGGCAGAGAATTCCAGAGATTCACCACTCTCTGTGTGAAAAATGTTTTTCTCATCTCAGTCCTAAAGTATTTCCCCTTTATCCTTAAACTGTGACCCTTTGTTCTGGACTTCCCCAACATCGGGAACAATCTTCTTGCATCTAGCCTGTCCAACCCCTTAAGAATTTTGTAAGTTTCTATAAGATCCCCCCTCAATCTTCTAAATTCTAGCGAGTACAAGCCGAGTCTATCCAGTCTTTCTTCATATGAAAGTCCTGACATCCCAGGAATCAGTCTGGTGAACCTTCTCGGTGATCATTGTGGCTATGGCTGATCGTCCCCAATCAATAACCCGTGCCTGCCTTCCCCATATCCCTTGATTCCACTCACCCCTAGAGCTCTATCTAACTCTCTTTTTTTTCCAGAACTTGAGCGGATATGTACAGAATTGATATGTACATAGACTTATTATTGCGTTTTGCCACATTTGGACTGATTTGGGCAGAATAACTGTCTTGGTTTCTTCGCATTGACTGAGATATTCCTGCAAGGTTTATTACACAAATTTTACACAATGATTGGTATTGTGAGTCCATTGCAGGAAATTCAAGATGACATGCAGAGCCACTGATAAGACAGGAAGGGTAATAAGCATTAACAGCGTAGCAGTAAGTCACAGCTATCTAGCTAGCAATTGATCATAAACAGTTAATACTTTACTGTGCAAGTGCATATGTTTACCATAGTGGCTTTTCACAATTTGTGTTGGGCCAGGCAGTGTCCTGCAGATTGCTTTACGCCCCCTGACTAAAACAGAGAGGCCATTACAGTAGGAACAAGTCATTTAGGATAATCATATTAATACTTCAGAGGCAGCAAACATATTTTGATGGGCTTTGCAGGCTGCTCATAAAATGGTTGCAAACTACAAACTCAATTCATCAGTTGATCAGCAGCATTTTTGCAACTATTAAATGTAGAATTGAATAGAATTTTATGATTCAATAATTTTGCCTTCATGTGCAGTCCCGGCAAATGTTTGTACATTTAATAGTGTTATGGTGGGTGCAACCCGATTCCAGGTTCAGCAAAATTCTTGCTGTTAATCTTTTCCCATCCAGTACAACTTGAAGCATTTGGACTTGAAATTGATGAGCTGTGGGAATCACCCAGCCTTCGGTTCTGTGTTTCCTGATTTGATATTAACATCTGAAGACTCGTGACGCAGAAGGAGGCCATTCAGCCAGTCGTGCCTATGCCAGTGAAAAAAGAGACAGCCATCCTATTCCCACACTGCAACACCAGGGTAGTGATAGACACAAAGTGCTGGACCAACCCAGCGGGTCAGGCAGCATCTCTGGAGAACATGGATAGGTGACGTTTCACGGAGTGCTGGAGTATCTCAACGGGACAGGCAGCATCTCTGGAGGGAAGGAATGGGTGTCGTTTTGGGACAGGACCCTTCTTCAGACCCATTCCTTCTCTCCAGAGATTCTGCCTCTCCAGCATTTTGTGTCTATCTTTGGTTTAAACCAGCATCTGCAGTTCCTTGACCCTTCTTCAGCCATTCGAGTCTGAAGAAGGGGCTCAACCCGAAACATCACCCATTCCTTCTCTCCAGAGATGCTGCCTGTCCCGCTAAGTTACTCCAGTTATTTGCTTAAATATTTGAAGATAGTGAGAGACAGACCCTTGCACCATTCTGCGGGGAAGAAAAGTCTTCTTCATCTCCCTTCTAATCCTGCTAATTATTTTAAAAATATACCCCGTTGGACCTTCCTGCGAAGAGAAATAGGTCCAACCCATTTATTCTACTGAGGGCCCTCTTTATGTTAATAAACCTCAATTAGTTCTCCACTCAGCCTATTCCAAAGAAAATGACTCCATCTCGTCCAGGCTTTTTCACAGCTGCATTTCTCCAGGTCTGGCAAACCGTTGAAAGGTGCAAAAAAACCCCCAAATATTGGAAGAACTCAACTGGCCAAGCAGCAGCTGTGGAGGCAAAAGGTGTATGTCGACATTTCTGATCTCGACCTGAAACATCAACTAACATCTTTTGCTTCCATAGATAGACACAAAATGCTGTAGTAACTTAACGGATCAGGCAACATCCATGGGTAGAGATCCAGAGATGCTGCCTGTCCCGCTGAGTTACTCCAGCTGTTTGTGTCCATCTTCGGGGTAAGCCAGCATCTGCAGTTCCTTCCTACACGTTGTTTCCATAGAAGCTGCTTCACGCACTGATTTCCAGATTCCAACGTCCAGTCTCTGTTCTCGCCATCACAGAGTCACAGTCATGCAGCACGGAAACAGGCCCTTCGGCCCAACTTGTCCATGCCTACCTACATGCCCCATCTACACTAGTCCACCTGCTGGCCTTTGGCCCATATCCCGCTAAACCTTTCTTATCCATGTTCCTGTCCAAATGTCTTCCAAATGTATTAGATTCTGCCTCAACTACCTCCTCTGGCAGCTCCTTCCATAGACCCAACACCCTCTGTGTGAAAAAGCTGCCCGTCAGATTCCTATTATATCTTTCCCCTCTCACCTATGTCATCTGGTTCTTGATTGCCCGACTCTGGGTAAAAGACTCTGTGCATCTGTTCCCCTCATGTTCTTATACACCTCTACAAAATCACTTCTCGCCCAGCAATGCTCCAAGGAATACAGTCCTAGCTTGTCAAACCTCTCCCTGCCACTCAGAGCCTCAAGTCCCAGCAAGATCCTCAGTTTGACGTCAGTGGTGGGCAAATTAATGGAAAGGATACTTAGAGATAATATATATAAGCATCTGGATAAACAGGGTCTGATTAGGAACAGTCAACATGGATTTGTGCCTGGAAGGTCATGTTTGACTAATGTTCTTGAATTTTTTGAAGAGGTTACTCGGGAAATTGATGAGGGTAAAGCAGTGGATGTTGTATATATGGACTTCAGTAAGGCCTTTGACAAGGTTCCTCATGGAAGGTTGGTTAAGAAGGTTCAATGGTTGGGTATTAATGGTGGAGTAGCAAGATGGATTCAACAGTGGCTGAGTGGGAGATGCCAGAGAGTAATGGTGGATGGTTGTTTGTCAGGTTGGAGGCCAGTGACTAGTGGGGTGCCACAGGGATCTGTGTTGGGTCCACTGTTGTTTGTCATGTACATCAATGATCTGGATGATGGTGTGGTAAATTGGATTAGTAAGTATGCAGATGATACTAAGATAGGTGGGGTTGTGGATAATGAAGTAGATTTTCAAAGTCTACAGAGAGATTTATGCCAGTTGGAAGAGTGGGCTGAAAGATGGCAGATGGAGTTTAATGCTGATAAGTGTGAGGTGCTACATCTTGGCAGGACAAATCAAAATAGGACGTACATGGTAAATGGTAGGGAATTGAAGAATGCAGGTGAACAGAGGGATCTGGGAATAACTGTGCACAGTTCCCTGAAAGTGAATCTCATGTAGATAGGGTGGTAAAGAAAGCTTTTGGTGTGCTGGCCTTTATAAATCAGAGCATTGAGTATAGAAGTTGGGATGTAATGTTAAAATTGTACAAGGCATTGGTGAGGCCAATTCTGGAGTATGGTGTACAATTTTGGTCGCCTAATTATAGGAAGGATGTCAACAAAATAGAGAGAGTACAGAGGAGATTTACTAGAATGTTGCCTGGGTTTCAGCAACTAAGTTACAGAGAAAGGTTGAACAAGTTAGGGCTTTATTCTTTGGAGCGCAGAAGGTTAAGGGGGGACTTGATAGAGGTCTTTAAAATGATGAGAGGGATAGACAGAGTTGACGTGGATAAGCTTTTCCCATTGAGAGTAGGGAAGATTCAAACAAGGGGACATGACTTGAGAATTAAGGGACTGAAGTTTAGGGGTAACATGAGGGGGAACTTCTTTACTCAGAGAGTGGTGGCTGTGTGGAATGAGCTTCCAGTGAAGGTGGTGGAGGCAGGTTCGTTTTTATAATTTAAAAATAAATTGGATAGTTATATGGACGGGTAAGGAATGGAGGGTTATGGTCTGAGCGCAGGTATATGGGACTAGGGGAGAATACGTGTTCGGCACGGACTAGAAGGGTCGAGATGGCCTGTTTCCGTGCTGTAATTGTTATATGGTTATATGGTTATATATAAAAGGGGTGACTTTTAAGTTGCCTTTGCTATGGAGCAGATGGAATTGAAAGTTCATTGGCAATCTTCTTTCATTTCCCTTCTCGTAAGTTGTATCGGAGAAGGAATGGCATCACATTGGTTGGTTGCATCAACCAACTCTCCGGCTCTAAGAATCAGTGCAACTCCACTGCACAGAACCTTAAAAATAAATTGAGATTGTGGAGCGTCGCAACAAATAATCCGTGACTCAAAGCGAGGAGGGGGTCAGCGGTGGTGTAGGAAGGAACTGGAAATGCTGGTATAAACCAAAGATAGACACAAAAAGCTGGAGTAACTCAACGGGTCAGGCAGCATCTGTGGAGAAAAGGAATGGGTGTCTCAACCTGAACTTCACTTATTCCTTTTCTTCAGAGATGCTGTCAGGCCCGCCGAGTTACTCCAGCTTTTGTGCCTAGGTCAGCAGTGTAAACAGGAGACTAAGGGGAAAGCTTGCGAGCTCTTGGTAAGGCGCGGATTGGAACCTTGTTGGGTCTGGCTTTGTCTGAGAACAATTTGTCTGAGAAGGCATGTTCTGCATCCTCTTTGTCAGACAATGGCTGGGAGCTACAGAACCTTGAGAACCTCTGGAAAGCCTTGAAGACACAACTGTGCTATTGGGTGAGGGAAGTGCCGAATCTCACACAGTGACACCATTCTGGCACTGTACTGGGCCTTCAATAATGGAAAACACAAGCAGATATACTTCTTGTCACAGTTGCGATCAATGGCATGGTTGAGACACAGTGTGAGAGATCAGTTGTTGCTAATTTGATAAAACCAATTAGTTGGAGAGAAAATGGTGTTAATGACATTAACCTGCTTTCGAGACCCTACAACGCTCTCTCACTGATTAGTGGGGGGCAGAACAGCAAAGGATTTGGTGAAATGTAGGAGCGATGAAACAGATATCGCTTTATAGAAGAAATGGATGACGTCTCGGGTCGAGACCCAATAGACAATAGACAATAGGTGCAGGAGTAGGCCATTCGGCCCTTCGAGCAAGCACCGCCATTCAATGTGATCATGGCTGATCATCCCCAATCAGTACCCCGTTCCTGTCTTCTCCCCATATCCCCCTGACTCCGCTATTTTTAAGAGCCCTATCTAGCTCTCTCTTGAAAGCATCCAGAGAACCGGCCTCCACCGCCCACTGAGGCAGAGAATTCCACAGACTCACCACTCTCTGTGAGAAAAAGTGTTTCCTCGTCTCCGTTCTAAATGGCTTACCCCTTATTCTTAAACTGTGGCCCCTGGTTCTGGACTCCCCCAACATCGGGAACATGTTTCCTGCCTCTAGCGTGTCCAAGCCCTTAACAATCTTGTTAAGACCCTTCTTCAGACTTGACGACTTCTGTGGGTCTGAAGAAGGGTCTTGACCGGAAACGTCACCCATTCCTCCTCTCCAGAGATGCTGCCTGACCCGCTGAGTTACTCCTCCATTTTGTGTCTATCTTCAGTGTAAATCGGCAGCAGCAGTTCCTTCCCGGTCTTCTCAACGTTCACTCTGCAGCCCGGCTGCACAGACAGAAGCTGCCAGGGACTGACAGTCACGACGGACGGTGTCACGGCATCACCTTTTGTAAGTTCACCTCAAGACGCTATCCCCAGGCCAGAACCATCATAAATAAATGCTGTTGCACACAATGCACTTCATCATTGCAATCACTCCTTCTCAGTTACAAATCACACCTTGTAAAAGCACCTCGAGAAACTGGTTGGGGAAGGTTTACAGCTCTGACACAAAGAACATCAAGTAATTATTGCCTCTGACAGTATTTATAGTTGTTCACTGGTGACTCACTGGATATTGATGGAGCCAGTCTCTGAGTTGGTAATGCTGTTGAATTTTATGGGAAGGGCTGGCTGTATTATACAGTAGATAGACACAAATGCTCTGTATACCACTGTTTATATCTCTAGTTTCCCTCTCCCCTGTCCCGCTGAGTTACTCCAGCACTTTGTGTCTATCTTCAATGTAAACCAGCATCTGCAGTTCCTTCCTACACTGGCTGTGTTACATCTGATTAGAGATTATTATTACCTGGCGCTGGTATTCTGTAATATTATTTGCAACTTATCAATCTAAGAATGAACATTGCAATGATCAGGCTAAGCAAAAATAAAATGTGAAAATTGTATCTGATTATTTAAAGGATTGTGATTTTATGGTGCACATTTCAGTAGAACCTACCAAAACGATGCTTTTGTACTATGAAGAGCGGCACAGTGGTGCAGCTGGTTGAAACCGCTAACTCACTATGCCAGAGACCTGGGTTCGATTGTCACCTTGGATGCTGTCTGTGTGGAGTTTGCACGTTCTCCCTGGGGTCACATGGTTTTTCTCTTGGTGCTTCCGGTTTTCTCCCACATCCCAAAAGTGTGCGGGTTTGTAGGTTAATTGGCCTCGCTAATTGCCCCAAGTGTGCAAGGAGTGAATGCGAAAGAGGTACAATATGGAACTGGTGTGAACGGTCGATCGATTGACGGCGTGGACTTGGTGGGTTGAAGGGCTGTTTCCATGTTGTATCTCTACACCATGTAAAGACAGCAAAGCTTTGTGCTTCTCAGCCACTGAGGGGAATAGAGTGGAATGGAATAGTTTTATTGTCACATGTGACAAGGCACAGAGAAGTTCTTCGCTTGGATACCTGACGTATACAAATAACGACCACCTACGGTGAACAAAGTTACAAAGCACGCCGGCTCCTCCCTTTGTCCTCCCCCTCCCCCCCCCCCCCCCCCCCCCCCCCCCCCCCCCCCACAGCAGTTCTCCCAAGCCAGGTCCCCGTTGTCCTTTGTTTTCCCTCCCTCTTTCCCCCTCCCTCACGGCGGTTCTGCCACGCCGGGTCCTTCATTGTTCATCACCCCCGCTCTCACGGTGGTCCTCCACGTTCTCATCGACTGTCGACCGTGGGTCGGCCCACGAGGAATCGCAGGCGCCGCGAGGCTTCACCATCACCAAGGCCCCATCGCCATGACGTCTCACTGCCACTGCTGAGGCTTCACCGCTGCCGAGGCTTCACCGCTGTCGACGCCCCACTTCATGTGTCCGTCTCGTCTGTCGGTCGGCGCCATCATCGGCCGCCGCGCCGACTTCTGCACATTGCATGAAGCATCAACGTGCATGTGCATTCCTTTCATATTGTCTGGAGCAGTTGCATGCGGTGCAACCTGCTACTGCCAAAGCATGTGATAACCCTGCACAGAGCTTGCCTTTGATTGAAATGCATCGTCCTGCATGCGTAGTTGCGGTAAAATGAGTTGGGGGGAAAAGCAGAATCTGCTTCCAACCACTTGCTGCAGAAAATGAACGCATCTCTCCAGACATGTCGGGGTCTCCATAGGTCATTGAGTGTCATTCTCTTCCTCCAAACCGTTTCAAATCAACAATTTTCATTCTCTGTCATTTACCCTTACAAAAAAAAACACTGCTGCTGCTGGACATCTGAAATAACAACAGATAGATTTGGAAATACCCAGTAGGTCAGGCAGCATCTGTGGAGAGAAAAGAGGGATACAGAGTTGACGTTTCAGGCAATGATTCTCCATCAGTTTTGAGATGTTGACCCTGCATCTTGCTCCACAAATGCTTTCCGAAGCTGCTGATTAATTCCAGCACTTCTGTGTTTATGAAGTTTAAATCACTTTCTTTGCCACCTCAACAGTTTGAGTTATTCTTTCAAAGTCCCATGAATCAGACATGGGACATCATGTGCAGGAAAGATCCGCAGATGCTGGGTTTAAAATGAAGGTCGACACAAAATGCTGGAATAACTCAGCGGGACAGACAGCATCTCTGGAGAGAAGGAATGGGTGAAGTTTCGGGTCTTGACCCGAAACGTCACCCATTCCTTCTCTCCAGAGATGCTGCCTGTCCCGCTGAGTTACTCCATGAGACAGCATGAATCTACTTCAATTCGGAGTATAAAGGGCCTGTCCCACTTTCACGACCTAATTCACGACCTCTGCCGAGTTTGCCCTTGACTCATACTCGCAGCATGGTCGTCACGAGGTCGTAGGAGGTCGTAGGTAGGTTGTTGATGCTAGTCGTAGGTACTCGTGGCATCAAGTAGGTCGGGACGTTTTTTTCTAGCATGATGAAAAATGTCCACGAGTAAAAAAGGTCACGAATTAGGTCGTGAAAGTGGGACAGGCCCTTTTCTGCTGTGAGTGATGTAAAATATTGATTGCCAGAGGAGGGTTGAGAGCAGTTATCTATGACACTGTGGTGGCATTTGACAAGGTGGCGCCCTGATAATATTGACATCAGTGGGAATTAGGGAAAAACATCCCTTTTGCAGAAAGGGGGAAGAATGAAGGAACAGCGGGAATGAGGGGTGATAGGATGCAAACCATAGTTGTCAAGGCACCAATTACTTGCAAACACAGCAGCTGGAGGCAGATAAGAAAAAAGACACAATTTGAAACAGTTGCAGCCACCACATACTAAGATCATCCCCATTCCTCCACGATGCTGACTGCCAATACCAGATCTCCACCTGGAACTTTGAGATGTGGCCATTACATTCAATGTGCAGGAGGAGTAAAGGGCTGTCCCACTGTACGAGGTAATTCAAGAGCTCTCCCAAGTTTAAAAAAAAATCAACCTCGTGGTAAGCACGTAGAATGAACGTAGCGGGTACGTCGGAGCTCGGGACGTCTCTTAGCGGCTGGTAACGCTAACGGCAGGTACTCGGGAAGCTCATGAAGACTCGTGAAGATTTTTCAACATGTTGAAAAATGTCTACGAGAGCCCCGAGGTACCTACGAGCGGCTATTACCATAATTCTCCGAATTCGAATCAGGGGAAACTCGGGAGAACTCTTGAATTAGCTCATACAGTGGGACAGCCCCATAACTTACAACCAAATCATCAACCAACCAGACCTCCAAAAAACCAAAGCCATGGACATCAGTGTCTCTGACACTGCCCAGATCCTTCTTCTCCAGCTACCAGCCTTGCTTGCCGAAGGTCATGGTGTTTCTGCTGCTCCTGGACTTGTGCCTGAGAACTCCACATCAGTCAGGCAGAGCATTGACCTTGTCAGCTCCGAGGTTCTTTGAGGTGTTTGATTCAGTGCCTGCTGGGTCCTTTGCGTGCACCCACTTCCATGAAGACTTTTCAAAGAACTGAGGATCTAGCAGGTGAACTGCCTAGAAATGTCATCAAAAATACCACAGATGTTTGAAACTTGAAACATTTTCATACAGAGATCTTATATCAGAGTTACAATAGGATCACTCAGCTTTCAAGTGTGCACTCAGTAACATTGTGTGGACTTGTGGGAGTCAAATGATTCCATCTTCAATATGGTGGCTATTTGGGAGTACTGCTGTGTGGTGGACAATCTAACACGTTAACACCTGATGAATCCTCTTCACTCAATGAATGAATGAATGAATGAATGAATGAACGAATGAATGATATGAATGAACGAATGAATGAATGATTGAATGAATGAATGATGAATGAATGAATGAATGAATGAATGAATGACGAATGAATGCTTTATTGTCACATGTGACAAGTCACAGTGAAGTAGTCACCACATGCGGTGCTCCTTAGATAGTAAGCACCCCTCCCCCCCTTCATGGTGGTCCCCTCCACGCGGTCCTCCTGTCTTCCTTCCCCTGCAGCGGCGTCCTCACGCCCCAGTGGTCCGCCTCGTCCCGTCGGCCGGTGCACATCATCGCCACACCGACCTTTCCACTATCACTGCCGGGGCCGCTGGACTTCTCTTTGGTGCCGAGCCGTCCCCAGCCACATGCTCCATCGAATCGCAGCGTGCGGGCTACGCCCTCAGCGTGGGCTCCGTCGGCTGCTGGCTCCGATCCGTGGGGGGCTCCCCATTCCTCCACCATGCTGACTGGCAGTGACCTAACCTCATTTGCCTAATGAACTCTACAGTGGGAACAGAAGAATGCTTTTGCATGGAAGTGAAGGTTATATAAACAGGTTATATAAACCTGCTCTCCAACTTATGTGTAAACTCGCTCAAAGGATATTATATTTGTTTATTACAGCCTCTGGTGCTTAATGAATTACAAGGTACAAGTGAAATCATCTGTAAAGCTGATCTATTGGAGTTAATTAACAATGGTTGTTGTGCCAGGAAATGTCTCAAGGGCCTGTCCCACTTGGGCATCAGTTGCGCTTCTACGCGACAAAATTTACGCGTCATAACGCACGACGCCTCATGGCGTGAATTACGCGCGCATTGGTGCATGGTGACATAGGCAGTGACGCGCGGTCTCGCGCGGCGCCCCAGGATTTTGGGATTCAACAAATCTTCGCCGCGCCCATCTGCGTGACGCGCAAATGACGCCCAAATGGGACAGGCCCTTTAGTCGTGAAGTTGTCTCTTTATGGGCAGGCCTCTTGATCCAGCTCATGTCCTATCATCCAATATATCAAGAAAGTTACCTCACAACATGGAACAAAAAGTGAAAATAAAATATGTCCTTAAGAATGATAATGGCTGTTGAACTATTACAGAGGAAATAAAAATAGATCTCAATGGAAGACCTACCAATTTTTTGACAGCCAAAATTACTTTTGTTTTTAATAGCCGTTTACAGTCTTAACCTACCAAATGGAGAGCTGATGTTGAATCTTCTCAAATAGATTAAAAATAATAACTGATGGTATAGATTTAAATTTGATTTGTATGAATATCTTTTGGTGGCTTGTGTATTTAAAATAAACACTAACGTTTCCCAGATTTGTACCAGTGAATGCCAGAAGAGAGACACTAAATGCTGGAGTAACTCAGTGGGTCAGGCAGCATCTCTCGAGGAATAGGTGACGTTCGGGTTCAGATCTTTCCTCAGACTGAGAGTCGGGGGAAAAGGATGCTAGAAGTACGGAAGGGTACAGAACAAACTGCAGGCACCAATGACTCAAGAAAGGTAGAGCCCACAATGGTCCATTGTTGGCTGTGGAAGAGGTGATTATCATCAACATCATCATCAGCATCATCGTTGAAAACATCAGCGGGCACGGTGCCTTACAATGCTATGCATGACAGTGATTGCAACTTCTACTGAAGTGTGGATGGCCGTTGGCTCGCTAGGAGTTCTTCCACCCTTTGACAGGTCTTGTTTTTGGTCCTGCTGGGGGTCCACAGCCCCCTCCTCACCTGGCAAACCAGGTGGGGGAGATGGTTTAGTCACCGACTATCCGACCATGGAGCAGGTAGCACGGGATTACATGGTACCCGTGGCGGGGGGGGAACCCCCCCCGACCTGGCCTAATATTATGAAAGGATTCAAACATTGAAACTAGCAAAACAACTAGAGTGGGGGAGGGACGGAGAGAGAGGCAATGCAAAGGCTACTTGAAATTAGGGAAATCAATATTCATACCGCTGGGTTGTAAACTGCCCGAGCGAAATACGAGGTGTTGCCCCTCCAATTTGCGTGTGGCATCACTCAAACTGTGCAGGAGGCCCAGGACAGAAAGGTCTGTGTGGGAATGGGAAGGAAAGTTGAAATGTTTGGCAACTGGGAAATCACGTAGGCCGAGACGGACTGAGCATAGGTGTTCAGCGAAACGCTCGCCCAGTCTACACTTGGTCTCGCCGATATATAGGAGTCCACACCCGGAACAGCAGATACGGTAGATGAGGTTGGAGGAGCTGCAAGTAAACCTCTGCCTCACCTGAAAGAACTGTTGCGGTCCCTGGATGGAGTTGAGGGACGAGGTATAGGGACAGGTGTTGCATCTTCTGTGGTTGCAGGGGAAAGTACCCGGGGAAGGTGTGGCATGGGTGGGAAGGGATGAATGAACCAGGCATTCGCAGTGGGAACGGTCTCTGCCAAAATGTCGGAAGACTGCAGGATACAGGTAACTTCCCCCAATCAGTCAATCCATTAATCCCTGTAGGTAGACTCAAAATACTGGAGTAACTCAACGGGACAGGCAGCATCTCTGGATGGAGGAATGGGTGACATTTTGGGATGAGACCCTTCTTCAGACTGAGAGCTCTCAGGTGTAAACCAGCATCTGCAGTTTCGTCCTACACATTCCCTGTAGATGTTGGGTGCGATGTTCAATCAATGCTGAATGAGCTGCACTGGTATTTGGGATTGGCACAATTAAGCTTTGTACCTTTGAACCAGGGTTCTATTGATCTGGGCTGGAGGTTTGCTGTGTTCTTGTCGAGGAGAGAGTCAGGCTTGCTTGCAAAATGTCAGCAGTTAACGCTGACTTGACCTCAATGCAAAAGGTTGGAAAAATAATTTGCCTGGGGTCACCTGGTTCCTGTGAAGTTGCAAGAAATTAACATCCCCTGGGTGGGGGAACAAAGGAAAGAGTCAAATGCTGGTGTTAAAAATATCTTTGGATATGGTTGGGGTGGGAGTAAGGCTAACCAGCTAACAGAACATGCAGCCTCCATCACAGCAAGAGCATGTCCTTCGATGTTGCTCTAATCCAGCCATTTAGCCTGAAAGTAGCTGGTAAATACAGCCCTAGAATGAAATAAAAATGCTCTGAGTGGACCTTACATAGTCAATGCCACTGTCTCATGCAGAACATAGTAAAGTACAGCACAGGAACAGGCCCTTCTGCCCACAATGTCATCCCATCCGCCTGCAAATGATCCATGTGCCTACCAAAAGCCGCCTTAACACTGCTAGTGGATCTGCCTCCACCATCACCCCTGGCAGCGTGGTCCAGATACCCACCATTCTCCATGTAAAAAAAACATGCTCCGCACATCGCCTTTAAACTTTGCTCCTTTCACCTTCAATAGACAATAGACAATAGGTGCAGGAGTAGGCCATTCGGCCCTTCGAGCCAAGACCTTCAAGCTATGCCGTCTGGTCTTTCACATTTCCACCCTAGGAACAAGGTTCTGTGCTGTCTTTTTTTTTGTACATGGTAAGAAAACCAAAAGTTGTTTAAAAAAAAAGAGCATTCCTTAATAACACATATATTTTTCTGAGTTAACCTGTCAACCTTATTATCAGGCTAATTGCATGAGAAAGAAGAAATGCATTGAACACATGCCACCGTTTGGCCTTTAATATTCTTCATAGAATAAAAACCCATTAATTATTTCCAGTAGATGCTTATCATGATTAAAATCCTAAATTTTCATTTTTATGTGGGGAATCTCATTATATTACTAACATGATGGCAGAATGGATGAGACAACAAGATATATTTCAATCCCAACAGGCCCTTCGGCCCACCGAGTCACGGGGAGAACGGACCGACTCCGTACAGGCGACCCGTACCCGTAGGAAGGATCGAACCCGGGTCTCGGGCGCTGTAAGTGGTGTAAGGCAGCAACTCTACTGCTGCGCCACCGTGCCGCCCCAGAAACCCAGCAACCAACACCTGGCAGTCATTGGAGAATTCCTCAGAACCCTTGTTTACCTGGAATTGACTCTGGAATCGTTCCAAAGTCAATAGACTATCGGATCTGTGGGAATGAATAAGGCAATTTGCAGATTTATTTAGATCTGGCAACAGTGGCGCATATTACATACCCTCAATCAGTCGAGTCTCTCGGAAAATACATAAAAATACAACAGAAAGAATTCTGACGGCATCTGAGATACTAAGAGCAGAGTGTTTTATACATCAGCTGGACAGATAATTGCCTGGCTGTGTTCAGATGAGAAACTGCCTTGCGATGCAGCTACATAAATGTCCCAGTCAATATATAAAGGGGAGACATTCATCGCAAAGTTACTCATGACGGCACACATATCTCAGTACACTTAAAATATGGCTACCTTAAAGTTTCCATTAGTACAGAGTTCTGACATGAAAACAAAGACAGTGAGTAATCAATTATTCTAGATGGCCTTATTCACGTCGGAAGTATTTGATGCATTAATGTAATGACTGTACACAGCTGGAGGCCGCATTAACACGAGTTTTATCTTTCGCAAAAAACGATCTGGCAATTGGTGAGGAGGACCTGGAGACCTTGCGCCTAGGTGCCAATGACAGTGTGCCGATCCCATCAATCTTTGCTAAGTGCTGGTTTACGATGTGTTTAACGTTTGCAAATAACAACTGAATATTGGTCAATGTTGCTGTATCTGCCAAATGAACGGCAGATTTGCTGCTGCTTGTATTTTTGTGAACCTTCCAGACGGCCAGTTGTTGTGTTCTTGTCAGTGGTGCGCCTATTGAGCTAATGTACTCATGAGCTTGCTCGAGTAATAATTTCGCAGTAGACTAATCATCAAGACTCATTTCTCAAAGATTAATCCGTTCATTATATCAGGATTACGAAGAAAGGGATTGTTCGTCTCATTGATCCTTTAATTTCGAACTATCCTTGTACAATGTGTACGGCTATGTTTTGGTTTTAATTTATTTGACCTCCACATGTAATACATTCCAGAAAAAAATTTCTGTTTAAGTTCTTCCTGACTCTTAAAGCAATCACACAAAAGGCTACAATCCAGTTAAATTAAGTCCACTCCATTATTCAATCTTGAATGCCCACTGTGTGAAGGTGAACTTGGCCCATTCACATTCAGGTGCCCTATTTAATCCTCAGTTGAGATTCTATCCCCACTTCCAAGACTATCTACTTCGGCCTCCCTGGATTGAGTGGATGTGGCGAGGATGTTTCCACGAGTGGGAGAGTCCAGGACCAGAGGTCATAGCCTCAGAATTAAAGGACGTTCCTTAGGAAGGAGGTGAGGAGAATTTTCTTTTCGTCGAGGATGGTGAATCTGTGGAATTTCAATGTGGGGTCTCACACGGGACGCTTAAGTCAACACCTTTGCAGTGGCTTCCTGTCCTCTCTCATATCGCCTTCCAAGCATACGCAGAAGGGAGAGGATGTTGAAAGATTGGTGCATCATCGAGCTACCCTGACGTTCCCATCCATGCTGACTTGAACAATCTGCCCAACATGTGCCTGAAGTCCCGCAAACATCTTCTGGTCCTTCAGCCAAATCCCTGGAAGACGACTTTGACTCCACGACCGAGTGGCTCAGAGCCTGGAAAGTTACCAACAACCACAACGGAGAGGTCATCATAGACCCCACAGTGAAACCACCAGGATTTGACTTCCATCGCAAGCAATGGCTAACCCTGAACAGAATCTGCACCCTCCATGCAAGAACAGCCCATCACCTGCATAAGTGGGGGATGACAGACAGCCCTGGCTTGCGATTGTGGACATCCAGACCAGACCATCCACACATCCCGACAGCTCACTGAGGCTTTTCCCTGGTGGTATCGAAGCCATCCATCCAGTAACTGACGCTGTCCTGGCCTGGATGTCTACCCTTGATCTACAATTTTAGGCTGTGCACGCCATACACAAGAAGATTGCACAGAAGACTGTGGAGGCCAAGTCATGGATATTTTTAAGGCAGAGATAGATAGATTTCCTGATTAGTACGGGTGTCAGGGGTTGTGGGGAGAAGGTAGGAGAATGGGGTTAAGAAGGGAAGATAGATCAGCCATGATTGAATGGCAGAATAGACAATGCCGAATGGCCAAATTCTACTTCTATCACAGGAGTTTATGTACATGCGAGCCTATGAACTCATGTTACCTTTCTCCTACTTGCCGCGCATTTGAAACAATAACTAATTCCTGCTCCACTAAGATTTTGCTACCCAATGCTCACATGTCCGACCCATCCTCACCGGCATCCTTTCAATTCCCTATACCCCATTGTCATAACTTGATATTAATTAAGCGAAAGCTGTGATCTTATGGAGAATACAAAAGTTTGTACATTCTCTCCGTGACCGCATGGGTTTCCTCCAAGATCTTCAGTTTCCTCGCACACTCCAAAGACGTACAGGTATGTAGGTTAATTAGCTTGGTGTATGTATAAATTGTCCCGAGTGTGTAGGATAGTGTTAATATGCGGGGGATCGCTGGTCGGTGCGGACTCGGTAGGCTGAAGGGCCTGTTTCTGCGTTGTGTCTCTAAACTAAACTAAACTAAACCTCATGAATTTCCACTGGGTGCTCCAGCTTCCTCCTACATCCCAAAGATGTGGTAGTTGATGGGTTAATTAGACAAAGTAAATTACCCCTAAGGTTGAGAATGTAGGGACAATTAAAAAGTATGAGATTGGTTGATGGTTGGTGGCGGCCCATCAGGCTGAAGTGCCGGGATCTGTGCTGCATTATTCTTACTCTATGAGTCATTTCATTTATCTAACTTTCACTCAAACTCGCACTAATTAATTTATCCACCATTTATGACTCCGCAAAGAATATTAACCAATTTCATATATTTTCAAACCAATCATCTCTCCACATGTGGTGGTTGGTTCCCGACCAGTTTAATGAACTTTGCTACATTTCTTCCATTGATCTACTATTCAGTTAAGAATACCCTGACAAAGCTAAAATGTGTTGATCTGACATTGAAGAAGAAAATGGAAACATATTAAAAAAATGGAAAATGGTGAAAATTGTAATGATGTTATGAAAGAATTCAACAATGGTTACTTAATGATTTATTCATTGCAAAGTGAAAACCTTAAGAGTTCTTTGTGAACTCGCAGAATGATTGTTGTTACTTTCCTCCTTGTCAACAACGATTTATTCTACATTTTCCTTGATCACCGTCCCCTTTGTCTTGTTTTAACAACCTTACCCTTCCTTATCTCCGTATCTCCCTCTCTCCTGATAGTCTGAAGAAGGATCTCGACCTGAAACGTCACCCATTCCTTCTATCCATTGATGCTGCCTGTCCCGCGGAGTTACCCCAGCATTTTGTATCTATCTTCGCGGAATGATAAGATACAGTTTGGCATTTGAATAATAGGATTATGCATAGAATATTGGTGTGGCGATGCGCAGTCATTTTTTTTTTTGGCAATTCTCATTCACATGCATCCTCCTTTTCCCCATGGATGCTGGAAAACTGAGAGCTCTCTCTATAACTGACCTTGCCTGAGTGCAGTCCCTGTTCAGAAGTTTGAGGAATCATGCAGACGTCTCCTTCAAAGGTTAATTACTCACAGTGGAGGCTCTGCATCTTATAGACAAATATAATGGACATGACTTTTCATTCTAATGTTTAAAGCATAGACTGTCTATAGTTTTTGGTACATGGATATTACCTAACATCTCATTAAAATACAAGTCTGCAGCTGGATGGTGTTGAGAATCTAATCTAAAAATGTAATGTGAGAACGTTTTCCCCCCACTGAGTCCCCCAATCATGCTTCAGGTGCAGATGGATCCCCGTCTGCCTTTGACTATCAGTGTTGATGTGTAGGTCGGTGTTCCTATCCTACATGGATAGGACAGGTTTGTAGGGATATGGGACCAAATGCTGGCAGGTGGGACTGGTGTACAATACAAATTTATTTGTCATTTGAGCCCCAGTGAGACTCAAACGAAATTTTGTTTCCACAGCCATACAACAAAAACAATGTCCTACAGACATACACACAATTAGTTCACACAAACATCCATCACAGTGAACCCACTGTGATGGAAGGCAAAAGTCTTTTCTCTCCCCTGCTCTCCATGTCTCTCTCCCGATGTCCAAGCCCCAGGCGGGCGATGATAAGTCCCACGGCCATTTAGGCCGTGCCGGGCGATTTACGGCCCCGCTCACCGGTCTAGAAGTCTTGAAGTTGGAGCCCCCGGCGGGCGCTGTAATGTCCCACGGCCACGAAGCCGTGCCGGGTGATGTACTTCCCCGCTCCGGGTCGTTCCAAACCCCGCGACACGGGCTGGAGAAGTCGCGTTGCGGGAGCTCCGGGAAGCGGTCTCTTCTCTCCCCCCGGACCCGCGAGCTCCCGATGTCCCAGTCCACGACCTGCGGCTGCGTTGCCTGGAGCCTCCGAGCCCCAGGAGTCGAGTCGCAGCAGCGAGTCACCACCGCTCCCCACGTTCCGAGGCCGGCCAGCCCCACGATGGTGAGTAGTCCGCAGCGCAGTCTCCTCCCGAGCCCCCGGGTCGTTCAGGTTGGAGGCCCGCTCTCCACGGTGCTAGGCCCCAACGACAACGGAGACCCGACAGGGAAAAGGTCGGGTCTCCCGGACAGGGAAGAGATTTTAAACGGTTTCCCCCTCCCCCCCCCGCCCCCCACATATACACATTTAAAAACCAGTATTTAAAAACCACCAAACATTACATTTAACTAGACAAAAAATAAAAAAAAGACAGACAGGCTGTAGGAGCCGCTGCAACGAGTCGCGCCGCCACCAGGTGTAGCTGGGAATGTTGGACCAAAGTTGGACCAAGGGGCCTTTTTTCCACACTGTATCACTCTATGTCTCTATGACAATCCTGATACTGTGGGCGGGCCTGACCTTTTCCTGACCTCGACCAGGCCACTACAATACTGTAACCTAGCTGATTGCTGATCTCTGCTCGGTTAAACTAACATGGTCTCTGATCCGAGGCAGCAGCAATACTGCTGTCTTCAAAGCAGTGCCATGTACTTGCAGGTAGTCCAAAAGATGCATGTGCCAGGATGGACTGTATTGGGCGCAGATCTGGACATTCATGGAGACATTCAGTAAGAAACAGTGCAGTACTTCATGAGTGTGAACATGGGCCTTCAAAGAGGTCGGGCAGCAGTATGAACAGGACACAAAGTGCTGGAGCAACTCAGCAGTCAGGCAGCATTCCTCAAGAAGATGGATAGGCAATGTTTTGGGTCAGGACTCTTCTTCAGACTGATTGTAGGAGAGGGGAAGAAAGCTGGAAGCGAGGGGAAGCTATCGGAAAGGGGGAGAAGGTCAGGGGGACGGTGAAGACACGACAAGGGTGGGGGTTAGGGTTGGGGGGGGGCAGGCAAGTGGACGGGGCATGAGCGAGATCGGGTGGGGAATGGTGGGGGTTCAGAGGGGAGAGGGGCATGAGGAATAATGCATGGGTGGGAAGTCGCTAAACCTGGCAGGTAACTGGTTAAAAGAGGGGGGGAGGGGTAGACCCACTGGAATCATTACTGTTGCGAGTTACTCCAGCATTTTGTGTCAATCTAAAGCTGGAAGAGACATGGGTGTGGGGCAAAGTCTGACGTTTAAACAAGCCTGACAAGCTGAATGGATAGCAAATTGACTCCATGGAAGGAAGCAGAGGGTGATGGTGGAAGGTTGCTTCTCAGACTGGAGGCCTGTGACTAGTGGTGTGCTCCAGGGTTTTGTTGCTGGGCCCGTTACTGTTTGTCATCTATATCAATGATTTGGATGAGAACATATAGGGCAAGATTAGCAAGTTTGCTGATGATACAAAAGTGAGTGGTTTTGCAGATAGTGAAGATGGTTGGTGAAAGATTGCAGCAGGATCTGGATCGATTGGCCCGGTGGGCGGAGGAATGGTTGATGGAATTTAATACTGAGAAGTGTGAGGTGTTGAATTTTGGGATGGTCGAAAAAGGGCAGGACCTACACAATAAATGGTAGGCTTCTGGGTAGTGTTGTAGAGCAGAGGGATCTAGGAGCACAGGTACATGGTTCCTTGAAGGTTGAGTCACAGGTACATGGTTCCTTGAAGGTCGAGTCACAGGTAGATAAGGTGGTTAAAAAGGCTTTTGACACATTGGCCTTCATCAGTCAGAGTATTGAGCATAGAAGTTGGGAGGTCAGGTTGCAGTTGTATAAGACCTTGGTGAGACCACATTTAGAATATTGTGTTCAGTTCTGGGCACCATGTTATAGGAAAAATATTGTCAAGCTTGAAAGGGTTCAGAAAAGATTTACGAGGATGTTGCCAGGACTAGAGGGTGTGAGTTATAGGGAGAGGTTGAGTAGGCTGGGTCTCTATTCCTTGGAGCGCAGGAGGATGAGGGGTGATCTTACAGAGGTGTACAAAATCCTGAGCGGAATAGATTGGGTAGATGCACAGAGTCTCTTGGCCAGAGTAGGAGAATCGAGGACCAGAGGACATAGGTTCAAGGTGAAGCGGAAAAGAAGGGTAACTTTTTCACACAAAGGGTGGTGGGTGTATGGAACAAGATGCCAGAGGAGGTAGTTGAGGCTGGGACTATCCCATTGTTTAAGAAACATTTAGACAGGTACATGGATAGGACAGGTTTGGAGGGATATGGACCAAGCGCAGGCAGGTGGGACTAGTGTAGCTGGGACATTGTTGAAATAAGTTGCTCTGAAGGGCCTATTTCCACACTGTATCACTCTATGACTATGAATCTAAGCAATAGGTGGATACTAGTATGGGGGGTTGGTTGGTAGATGGTGGACAAAGGCCACGGGTGAACAGACCGAAGGTGAGAAAAGGAGATAAGGCAAGAAATGTGAAGCTAGAGGAAGGAATGTAGGTGAAAGGGGGTGGTGGGGGGAGCGGGGGGGGGGGGGTGGGGGGGAGGTTGTTGCTTAAATCCATGGTGCTTGACCCCATGTCAAGTCCCCATGACCTTGGTAAGCTTATAGCCTAATGCTGTGAACATTAAATGCTCCAATTTTAGTTAATGTTCCAATCCCCCCCTCGTTCCTCCTTTCCCCCCCTTTTCCCCCTCTTTCCTCTGCCCCCCTCCACCTATATTCCTGCCTCTGCCTTCTCGTTTCAGGCCTCATCTACCCTTATCACCGTATCTAGCACCTTTTGTCGGTTCATCTCTGGCCTTTGTCCACCCATGTGCAAATCAAACCTGCACTCATCCAGAATCTGTCCTCTCCCCACCTTTCATCCAGCTTTCTCCCCCCTATCTCTATCAGTCTGAAGAAAGGCCCAGACCCAAGATGTCGCAAATCCATGTTTTCAAGAGATGCTGCCTGACCCGCTGAGTTACTCCAGCACTTTGTCTTTTTTTGCAACCACCATGCGCAGTGTAATTCGATCTCATGCTGTTTATATTTTTATTGTGGAGGGTGTCGAACATTCTAAGATAGTTGCACACTGCAAGAAAATGGCTGTCGGAGGTTACTTTCTGGCAGGTCGACTGAGTGGCAGTGAAAACAAAATCTACAGTATAGTTTGGTGAGTTTATTATCATGTGTATCGAGATGCAGTGAAAAGCTTTTTGGATGATTCAGTTGCTTGATAACAGCTGGGAAAAAACTGCCCCTGAATCTGGAGGTGTGCGTTTTGACACCTATACCGTTTGCCTGATGGGAGAGGGCAGAAGAAGGAGTGGCCAGGGTGCGACTCATCCTTGATTATGCTGCTGGCCTTGCTGAGGCAGTGTGAGGTATAAATGGAGTCAATGGAAGGGAGTTTGGTTTGTGTGATGGTCTGGGCTGCGTCTACAATTCGCTGCAATTTCTCACGGTCTTGGACGGAGCGGTTCCCAAACAAAGCCGTGATGCATCCTGATAACTCTGTATAACATAATGTCACTCTGATCCAGATGGCCACACCTGCAAGAGTAGCGATGACACTGCTCCCATTGAAAGGAGTGTGGACCATGTCTCACTTGATGGTAACTTGGGATCTACATTTGCCTGCACGCTCCCTCCCCATGACCTCAACAATTCCATACTCCACACTGTGTAGAAAGGAACTGCAGATGCTACTTTGTACTGAAAGTGGACACAAAATGCTGGAGTAACTCATCGGGTTCTGAAGAAGGTTACGACCCAAAACGTCACCTATTCCTTTTCTCCAGAGATGCTGCCTGTCCTGCTGAGCTACTCCAGCTTTGTATGTCTATCTTCCATTCGCCACACTAACTGTTCTAAGGCCAGCGTGTAGATCCCTGTTTGCGGTGGGACCTGTCGCTCTGTTTAATGCATCATCCTCGCTGACCACCCACCATCGCCTGAATTTAAATGCAACCATTTTTGCCGGAAAACTGAAAGGACGAATGAAATGAAAAGATAAGTGTGCAGAACACTAGCACTTATTCCAGAAGGAGAATTTTCATGGATGATCAACTGCATTAAACATATAAGCATTGACCTATAGGTCTAAAAAGCAAAATTACAAAAAATACAGATGCTGGAAATCTGAAATAAACATTGATAATAGCTAGTAGTTCAGATAGCTTAAAAAGAAAGAAACAGGCCAAAGACATTCCTTCCTCATTCTGCCAAAGGGTCTTGGATCTGAAATGGTTACTATCTTTCTCATTTAAGTGTAAAGATTCACCAATCTGCTTGGAGATCTGAAATTGCCAATCTATTTTGAACAGTGTCAGTAGGTGTCCCACAGGCAGATACATTTAAATATATTTCCATGCACAAAGATATTTGGCCTGCTCTCCATATTGAACCAGTGGGCCTTGAACCACTGGTGTGTCGAGTTGGCCAGAAATGTGCATCGTAAACAATGTACGCCTCACGAGGTATTCTCGAGGTCAGGTTAGTCAATGACATGCTTTGATTTTGTTGCAGAAATTATTTCCTATAACTGGTGTGAGCTAAAATGCAGATTTGTATTTAAAGAAAATACCGTTAGGTCTAACCTGTACAGGGTTATTGTTCCATCAGAAGGGGATCCTTCCAACATTGCACACGAACATTTGAAAAAGCTTTAACTTCTTTCTGACTCTGCAACCACTAACTCAGAGAATTTCAAATGAAGTCTGAGTTAAAGGTGCACTGTCAGCAACCGTCTTGCGCATTAGTTTGGTAAATAGTGAGATGTGTAATGACCTAGTTAGTGTTATGATCATCATTTATCGTGTTGCCAATGTTGTCTGCTGTTCCAGTTTAAAAAAAAATTCAAATGAACACTAAAAAAACATTAGGAATGTATACTGCAACTAATTCCACATCTGGTGCAGAGTGAATTGGACCAGGTTGCCAATGAAACAGGTTGTGAGGATAGATTCTGGGCAATTTCGATTGCTTAACTGGCCCAGAAATGATCCAGCGTGTCTGCACTGTTCTGTTAATTAAAATTGCCACATATTTTGCATAAATATATCTATTTGGTGGAAGTTGGCACCAATGCAGCACACTAGAAATTTTAGTCATTAGCAGATGACAGAAAAAATCATTCCCAACTGTGCCCTGTCCAGAGAAAATAAATGTTAAGGTGATTTAAAGATATTTGCCAAAATCCTGGTTATTCAGCTGAATTTCATTTAGCCGAAGTGATGTTTTATTAAAGTCAGTATTACATTATTTGCAAATTCCTCTGTGATTTACACCATCTAATTTCCCTAGTAGCTTTCTGCTACAGTTCCTTGAATAAAGAATTTAAATTGCAACAAGAAATAAATGATATACATGACTAAGCAGACGTCCATCCTGTTCCCTCTAGTTATCAATGTTATATTGGTGTGTCATCTCATTAATAAAATGTTATTATAATGGGATTATTGATGCTGTTCATTGGAAATAATCAAAGCCTAAAACAAAGGATTTGATTATGTCTGGAAATTTCCTTAAATAAAAAGTAATTACTAAACCTCATTTGATTCTGCGCTCCAACCGTAGAAGTTCTTAAGTGAACAAATAAGACATTAGAATTCCAGGATGGAAAATTCAAATGCCAGAGGGTGTAACTCTAAGGTAAGAGAGGCTAAAGGGCCTGTCCCACTTACGCGACCTTTTCGCCAGGGAGTCACCCAAAGAATCGTAGCGTCTTTCTGGTCGCCGCTGAATTTTCAACATGTTGAAAATTTTCAGCGACCTATCACGGGTGCTGGCAGTCGCCGAAAGGTTGCATAAGTGGGACAGGCCCATAAATTTAGAGGTGCATGCAGAGCTTTTTTTTTAAACCTGAGGGTGCCGAGTGCCTGGAACGCGCTGCTGGGGATGGGGGTTAAGCCAGATACAATAATGGCATATAATGGGCCTGTCTCACTTTGGCGATTTTTTAGCCTACTGGTGACCAGGCTGTCGCCACATGGTCGCCGGGGTGTCGCCTGTATGGTTGTGAGTAGTTTCCTCAGTCGCCCAAAGAGTCGTAGCGTCTTTCTGGTTGCCGCTGGATTTTCAACATGTTGAAAATTTTTCAGAGACAGTTGGCGACAGTGGGTTTGACACCAATGAACGTAGCTTGACTTCTCCTGACATAAGTGCTGTCGTAGTTGTCGCCAGGTTAACGTAGGTTGTCGCCAGGATGAAGTAGGTTGTCGCCGGTGCTGACTTCAGTTTTTTGTTGGTGTTAAAGTAATGATTCTATTTCAAATTCTATGTCGAAGGGGGTTCAGTCACCGGTTTTTCGGCGACCTGCTACGACTATGACAGTCGCCTAAAAATAGCCTGTGGGATAGGCCCATAAAGAGTCTTTTGGATAAGCATATGGATATGCAGGGAAAGGAGGGATATGAATTATGTGCCGGCAGACAAGAGTTTATCTTGGCATCATGTTCGGCACAGATATTGTGGGCTGAAGGGACTGTCCCTGTGTTGCACTGTTCTTGTTTTATGTTCTATGTTCTAACATGTGAGAAATAACCTTGTGCATGTAGCCTATCCTGCTCATGGTCCTTAGAATGGAAATGAGAGATGCCATGGCTTATCATTCTCTCCTATTACTTCATGAGGGAAAATTGTATATATATCTCCTCATAAAGTAATGCAGAACACAAAATGCTGGAGTAATGCAGTGGAACAGGCAACATCTTTGGAGGACATGGATCACAGTAGATGTCTTTAAGGGCCTGTCCCACTTGGGTGACCTAATCCGCCAGTCCAGAAAGCCTCGAGCTGGATCGACCGACCGCACACACACACACACACACACGAACACACACACACACACACACACACACACACACACACACACACACACACACACACACACACACACACACACACACACACACACACACACACACACACACACACACATAGCGAAGGTGTGGGCTACGGATAGAGGAGGAGCGTTGTCTGCGCTATGAGGATGAAGGTAAACGGCTGACACAGAGTACAGTAAGTCCTTTAGAGAGCACGGGGGGGGAGAAGGGGAGAGAAGGGGAAGAGAAGGGGGAGAGAAGGGGGAGAGAAGGGGAGAGAAGGGGGAGGAGAAGGGGGGGAGGAGAAGGAGTGGAGACACTTTTAAGAAGTATAATAAAGTTTAGCGGGCATTTTACCTAAAGGTAGGTCTTCCTAGGTCGTGAAACTCCAATGAGCCAATCAAAATGGCCGGTCAGCGAAGGAGATTGCCTAAGGCTGCCCTCGACTGCCTGTAACTAAATAGCGACCCCACTCCACTGCACTACAAGTGAAAAAGAACCATGCCGTCCAAATTTTACTAGCGGAAAATTTTTCAACATGCTGAAATATTTTCTGCAACCTAGCTGAGGCCGCGAGTAGGCAGGAACTTCCCTCGAGCATGAAGGAGAGTTCCAGCCACCTCATACGACCTCCTAGGACCTCGTCTTGACCATGTAGCGAGTTTGAGTCCAGGGCAAACTCTTCTAAACTCGCAGTTTAGGTCACGCAAGTGGGACAGGCCCTTTACAGATTGGGATTATTCTCTCGAAACATCACCTATCCATGTATTCTGGAGATGCTGCCTGACTCGCTGAGTTATTCTAACACTGAGTTCCATATGGCATCCTTCAGCCAAAATTACCAAACTAAATAACATGCTCCTTATTGGAATTTGTGGAATTGTGCTGTATGGTTGATATCAGCAACTGCATTGATAAATATTTATTTAGCTGTAAATTGCTTTGGATAATGTTAAAGTTATGAAAGGTTTCACATATATGTAATTCCATCCTGAAGATGGAAAGAAGACCATCTTACACTTACGAAATAGAAAATTATTTGAAATCAACGTAAACCCCTGTAATTTACTACAGAGCTACTTGGACCTTGTGGTTCCAGCTGTGTGCACAGCTTTAAGCATTAACAACATGGAACAGGGCCAATTGAACATGCTCTTGCCTGATAGTGAAGTAATGCACTTGGTCCTGCCATCTGCTCATGTTCCCTCAAACGTATTGCTCCAACCATCGAAGTTCATTAACCTCATTGTAAAGGAAACCTCAAGAACCTGTGAAGATATCAAACGGCATGATCTTACACTGTCAACTATCCCTGTAGTAATCAGATTCTTCCTGCAAGCTGCTTTTCTGGAGGGCTTCAGCGTTTTCAAATACGTTTCACATTTGTAGCCTTTGATCATCTGTAGGAGAAATCTAATCAATGCTGGTGCTTGCATATGTAAATGAAACACGTTTTGAAATTAATCGCCCCCCATCAAGTTAACGGTAGGATGCATATTCACTTTAAAGTTAACAACTCTTGGTTTTGCGTGGATGATGGTGGGCTGCTCATGGGTCAAACAGGAACTTCTGATGAATGGAAGGAGGTTTAGGAATGCAGGGGTGAGGGAGTGGGGATTTCGGCTAACAACGATAGGCATAAAATGCTGGAGTAACTCCAGGCAGCATCTCTGGAGAGAAGGAATGGATGACGTTTTGGGTCGAGACCCTTCTTCAGACCCGAAATGCCACCCATTCCCTCTCTCCAGAGCCAGAAATGCTGCCTAATCCGTTGAGTTACTCCAGCTTTTTGTGTTTACCTTTGGTTTAAAGCAGCATCTGCAGTTTCTTCCTACACATTGTTCTACTAACAATAATGTGTGTGATATTCGATTAGTGCTGAAAGGCCAGGGCTTCATTGACATGGACAATGTTAGAGTTTGGTTTCATTGTTGTGTTGGAAACTCTTGGCAAATGTTCCAAGGGTGTCTAGTGGGGCTGCTTATGGCAGAGACCATCAGCCGTCCATTTTAGTCTGAATTTGTAACATGGTTTGGGCAGCAATTCAGATTATTTTCACCGTTTCCAAAGTCAAAATGATCTTCTGTTTTGATGAGCGATCTTGTGTATGATGACGACTTCAGACTTCAGACTTCAGTCTGAAAAAGGGTCTCAACCCGAAACGTCACTCATTCCTTCTCTCCAGAGATGCTGCCTGTCCCACTGAGTTACTCCAGCTTTTTGTGTCTATCTTTGGTTTAAACCAGCATCTGCAGTTCCTTCCCTACACACGTGTTTCCCTACACACGTGTAAATGTGGGGTGCAACGAGCCAACCAAAGGGGCAATTGGAGCTGGTATAACATGGTGCTCTCTATTCACTGCCATCAGCTTAATGTTCATAGTGAAAATCGGTTTGTTGCAGGGGAAGTGACATAAGCATTAATAGTGAAGATAGGCACAAAATGCAGGAGTAACTTAGCGAGACAGGCAGCATCTCTGGATAGAAGGAATGGGTGACGTTTTGGGTCGAGACACTTCTGAATCTGAAGTCTGAGGTCGTCTGAGGTTTGAAGTACCAGTCTGAAAAAGTGGGGGGGCTGCCTCCACCCCCGGTTCCGTGGCCCATGCTTCAGATGTGGTCTGACCCGAAACGTCAGCCAATCCTTCTCTCCAGAGATGCTGCCTGTCCCGCTGAGTTACTCTAGAACTTTGTGTCTATCTTTGGTGTAAACCAGCATCTGCTGTTCCTTCCTACAGCATTAATAGCGAGACTGGTACATTTCCATCCGTTGTCCATGAGAATCTGCTGCTTTAACAGTTGCTCAGCTGCTGTCTGTGTGGTGACAGTGATCCCACTGTGGTGGTGTGTAAGAGACTCCAGGAGCAGTGTAGAGATGGTGATGTATGCCCAGCTCAGAATGTTATGTGTTCACAGAGCAACTAGGAGGTGACAATACGATTGAGGCCAAGAGGGCTTTCTATGCCCCAGGGTGGCGTTCACAACACTGTGTCGACTAGAACTCTTTTAATGTGCTATTAACTGAATTACAAGTGCATTCAGATCCATTTATGTGCTAGCTTCCAGTCAGGCAATATGTCGCTTGTATGCCTGATACTTGGCTGCGTTTGGTTTGAATTAATTCCAGTCAAGACAAAGTCCTCTACATAGATGGAGAGAGCTTCTGTTACTGACCATTAAATACAAAGGAGAATGTATGAATGTTGCAAACACAGTTCTCTTAAATAAGGCTTGGCTGCATTTAAGTAGTTCCAGGGAGACCCATAAGACCTGACAAGTATGTCTGAAGAAGGGTCTCGACCCGAAACGTCACCTATTCCTTGACTCCAGAGATGCTGTCCGACCCGCTGAGTTACTCCAGCTTTTTGTGTCTGTCTTTGGCTTAAACCAGCGTCGGCAGCTCCTTCTTACACAAGTGATAAATCTTTTGAATGGGAGTTATAATCCATGTGGCTACTTGCATCCACGCGATACCACTTCATCCATTTAAATTCAGTTCTATCCAAAGCCAGGTCGCTATCAACAGCTTCCTATCCTCATTTCACATTGTTGCTTTATCTTTAATAATAGGAACTTCAATCTTAATAACTAATCTCTTCTGACAGTTGATCAAGGTATTTTTAGACCATAATATACTGCATCCACTTTATTCTATACATTTGATAATTTGATTCAATTAATTATGCATGATGTGCCCTTTGTAAAGTCCCTCTTATGTCCTTGGCTAACCTGTGGAGGTAAAATTAGTCGATTGTAGGTTGTGAAAATGGGCATAGAGGCCAGATATAAACATTGTTTTTACTCAGTTCTGTTATAATTGGGTCAAAAACGTTATATCTGGGGCACTTTAAATGACAGCTTTCTGCCACAATTATTTATGCACTGCAGACAAATATAGGTGGTCTCCATTTCCATTCCAAACCCAGAGCTACCTTTGTGACTGGGCATATGCAACCCTTTGCCTTTTTGCCGGGGATTATGAATAGAGACACTAAAGGGCCTGTCCCACTTGGGCGTCATTTAAGCGACACCCTAAAAATTGGTTGCCACATCTTGACATGCGCATGGCGCGTGGTGGGGTGTGATGGCGTATGCAGTGACGCGCGGTAATGCACGGTGCCCCAGGATTTTGCAGTGCTCAATATCCTCGCGTGCCACCTGCGTGACGTATCCCTTGCGCACGCTGACGTACTGACGGCGTATGTGTAGCGCGTGATGATGCATGGTAACGCACGGTGATGCACGAACATTGCCTTTGCTAATTTATTATGCATCACCGTGCATCAACGTCTGTAACCATGCGCCGCACGTACGGCGTCGGCGCGCCATTTGCGCATCATTTGAGCGCCGCACCACGTGACCACCCAGGTATAAAGTGCGCGTAGTTTTGAAAATTTTTCACCATAGTGTCTTTGGTTTTTACTGGGAAAATCCTCGCCACGAAGATCGGCCTAAGTACGAACGACATCGCAAATGGCTCCCAAAAGAAGCAAATCCCTCAAGAGCACTTGGCGCGCGACTGTCGTACTGCTAGACGATTTTTGCGTGACAGTCGCACGTCAGTCACTGCCGGCCTGTTGCGTAAATGATGCGAAAATGACGTGCAAGTGGGACAGGCCCTTAAGATGTGAAATGGCGGATTACCCGCATGTCATTATTTGTGGCACTGTGGAGATTTGTTTTTCACTGATCTTCGGAGGTGAAGTAAGTTAGCTTCTCACCAAAAAATTGACAAAAGGTGGTGGGCAGAAAGTGCAAGGCATTGGATTTTTAGCAGTTTGAACCACTGGGAAGCACAGTGGCGCAACACAGAGTTGCTGCCTTACAGCGCCAGAGACAGGGAATCAATCCTGACTATGGGTGCTGTCGGTACGGAGATTGTACCTTCTCCCTATGATTGTGTGGGCTTTCCCCGGGTGCTCTGGAGTCTGGTTTCCTCCCACACTCCAAAAACATACAGGTTTGTAGGCTAATTGGCTTGGTCAAATTGTAAATTGTCCCAGGTGCATGTAAGATAGTGTTAGTGTGCGGGGCTCGCTGGTCAACGTGGACTCAGTGGGCCGAAGGGCCTGCTTCCGCACTGTAAATCTAAACTAAACTAAACACTAATCTATAGGAATCAGATCTGACACAGATGTTTTTGGTTTGGATCCAAGAACTTCAGGAATATATATATATACTAGGCTAAGTGGGACCCGTTGGGTCCCATGTTCACATGGGAGGGCTGAACCCCCCACGCAATAGTCCACCTCTCCACCAATTCCAATATTGGTGCCCAGTGGGGGGGCTTTCTGGCGTGCTGGTATGGGTTCTTGGGGTGGCAGCTCAGTCTCTCAAGCCTGATCTGCTGGCAGCTTACTCACGGCTGGTGAGCTGACAGTTGACTCATGGCTATTCCTTGAAATTCCATTTCAAGCAGGGTGCGAGGCACCAAATTCAAATCCATTTTCCTACCATTTCAAGCAGGGTGCAAGGCCTCCAAATTCAAGTGCAGTTTCCTACCACCTCAAGCAGGGTGCAAGGCCACCGAATTCAATTGCAGTTACATACCACTTCAAGCAGGTTGCAAGGCCACCAAATTCAAGTGCAGTTTCATACCACTTTCAGCAGGGTGCAAGGCCACCAAATTCAAGTGCAGCTTCATACCATTTAATGCAGGGTGAAACCACCATAAAATCACACAAAACACCAAACTCACAGTTCAGTAGACATTCAGTGTGTTCAGTTGATTCGCAGCTCAGACAGAGTCGTGACCTCTCCCTCCCCCATCATGCAGAGACTGAGCCACACTCACACTTCTGGGTTTTATAACCCCTCCCCCTCCCACCGGAAAAGGTGTGGCCTTCATAGTGTGATTGACAGGAAAGAGATTCTCAACATTTTTTAAACACTAATAACACTTTTATTTTTCATTGATGGGAAGAATTCTCTGCACCTGCTGAGCAGAGGGGGCCTGAGTAAGATGGCCAAAAATCACAGCCGTAAGTGGTAGCGTTTTATCTAAAATCAATATAGAGTGCAAACTGGAAGTAAGTGCATTTGCATTTGCAGTAGTGCCTTTTAACTTCAAGCCAAAGCACCCAAACCGCCATTTGCAATAAGTAGTGCCTTTAAACTTCAAGCCAAAGCACCCAAGCCACCATTTGCAGTAAGTAGTGTCTTTCAACTTCAAGCCAAAGTGCCCAAGCCATCATTTACAGTAAGTAGTGCCTTTCAACTTCAAGCCAAAGCATCTAAGCCACCATTTGCAGTAAGTAGTGCCTTTCAATTTCAAGCCAAAGCACCCAAGCCACCATTTGCAGTAAGTAGTGCCTTTCAACTTCAAGCCAAAGCACCCAAGCCACCATTTGCAGTAAGTAGTGCCTTTTAATGTCAAGCCAAAGCACCCGCCACCTTTTGCAGAAAGTAGTGCCTTTTAACTTCAAGCCAAAGCACCCAAGCCACCAATTGCAGTAAGTAGTGCCTTTCAACTTCGCCAAAGCACCCAAGCCACCATTTGCAGTAAGTAGAGCCTTTCAACTTCAAGCCAAAGCACCCAAGCCACCATTTGCAGTAAGTAGTGCCTTTCAACTTCAAGCCAAAGCAATTAAGCCACCATTTGCAGTAAGTAGTGCCTTTCAATTTCAAGCCAAAGCACCCAAGCCACCATTTGCAGTGAGTAGTGCCTTTCAACTTCAAGCCAAAGCACCCAAGCCACCATTTGCAGTAAGTAGTGCCTTTCAACTTCGCCAAAGCACCCAAGCCACCATTTGCAGTAAGTAGTGCCTTTCAACTTCAAGCCAAAGCACCCAAGCCACCATTTGTAGTAAGTAGTGCCTTTTAACTTCAAGCCAAAGCACCCAAGCCATCATTTGCAGTAAGTAGTGCCTTTTAACTTCAAGCCAAAGCACCCAAACAACCATTTGCAGGCAGTGCCTTTTTACTTCAAACAAAATATATTTTCATTTTCGAACCACATTAAGGGGACTCACAGTTGAGTAGACATGTGTTCAGTGTTATTCAGAGCTCAGAGAGACATGACCCTTTGGCTTCATCCATCTTGTAGTGACTGAGTGAGGCACACCACTTCCTGGTTTTATAGTCCCTCCCCCTCCCTCCAGCAGGGGCAGCAGAAAGAATGGTGATTTAAAAAAAAACATTAATATCTCTCTGACTTGTCATTGATGGGAAAAATCCTCCGGTCCAGGAAGGCAGAGGGGGGCTCTGAGCGAGGTGGCCAAAAATGACGGCCGTAGGTGGCGGTGTTCTCTCGGAAATCACAGCACAGTGGCCCAAAAGCGGTCAAGATCAGACTTTTAGTAATATAGATATATATATGCACAGTAAGCTGGCATTGAGTTTGCATTCAATTTAGGTGCTAACTTGCATTGACTTGTTATAATTAAAGTTGTTATAAGTCAATGCCTGAATACGTGCTCCGAATTCTTGGTAAGTGAAGCTTCGTGTCAATGGGCAGTTGCAAAATCACAATTGATATCAACACAGCCAAGTCACAAAATAAACTTTGAATCCCATTCTCACTCGGCCCATTCAGCAAACCTGCCAACTGCAACTTTTATTTATTGATGTAGCCAATGAATAAAATAGATTCTAAGGCCATCGCGTGAAATGCGCCCCAACAAAATTATGACAGAGAATTATGACAAGGAGGCAGCAAATTATCCAGGTCTAGCGAACATAATTTAAAAAATGTATTCATAGGCTTGGGGTGGTACGGATATTTTTTTCGCCCATCCTTAATTTTCTGAATATAGTTTGCACAACAGTCATTTGACATCCTTCAAAGAGAATGGGTGGGTGGAGAGAAGTGGCTAACCACCAGGCTTTCTCCAATTTGTACTCTAAAACCCCTGTCCCACGGTACGAGTTCATTCCAAGAGTTCTCCCGAGTTTGCCCTGATTCGAACTCGGAGATTTATGGTAATGGCCACTCGTCTGTACTCGGGGCTCTCGTGGACATTTTTCATCACGTTGAAAAATCTTCACGAGCCTTCCCGTGCTTACCTGCCCGTTAGCGAGTCTTCCCCGGTTCCTGCCGTTAACGCTAAGAGACGTCCCCGAGCTCCGACGTACCCGCTACGTTCATTCTCCGTGCTTACCACGAGTTTGACTTTAACTTGGGAGAGCTCTTGGAATGAACTCGTACCGTGGACAGGGCTTTAAATTATCTCCAATTTGCAGTAAGGCACATATCTCAGTTTGCAAGTTATTCCAACCCCTGCTATGAAACTTAATTTTATGTTCTTCACTCACAAATTGATTCATTTTACTGAATGCCACCGTCCCCTCAACTGATACTTAACCATTCTATGTAGGAAGGAACTGCAGATGTTGGTTAAATGTCTATCTTCATAATGAACCATTCTACATTTGATCTGCTTTGATCTGTCATTTTCCCACCTTATCCTTCCATATCTCCAGACTCGCTCTCCCCTGACTATCAGTCCGAAGAAGGGTCTCGACCCGAAACATCACCCAATCCTTCTCTCCTGAGATGCTGCCTGTGCCGATGAGTTACTCCAGCATTTTGTGTCTATCTTCACTACCTTCACAAACTGTGGCCAGCTCTGCTTTAATGCATTGCTTTTGAATATTGTGTTGCTGACATGTTGCTGACCCCAGGAAGATGGTGCTTCATGCCTTGTTACATTGAGGATACAAGGAGCTAATCAGAGTGTATGGGGCAGAGCTGGAACATTGCAGGTTCCTGAAGAATATTAGTGAACTAGTCAGGTTTCTTCATAGGTGGAAATATCTGGCTGGCCAATAAATTGTCTCTATGGTGTTCTGTTTTGAAGACAAGACACACAAAGTGCTTGGGGAGGACATTCTTGGACTAATGCATCACAACATCTCAAGAAAGGTTTGAAGAAGGGTTTCGGCCCGAAACGTTGCCTATTTCCTTCGCTCCATAGATGCTGCTGCACCCTCTGAGTTTCTCCAGCAATTTTGCCTACCATCCCTTTCCTCTCTCTCTCTCTCTCTCTCTCTCTCTCTCTCTCTTTTTTTTTTTTTTTTTTTAAATTCCAAGACTTTATTCAACACATCAAAAAATACAACAGATCACGTCATACACAAAACGAAATTACATTATACCAAGTATCATTATAGTACAACATTACAATCATTATTCACAATACTCTCAACCCCACGCGGTGACCAGCGCCCACGGAATACCTCCAAAGTCCCCGTGAACACCGCATGTTCCCTCTCCAGGGACACACGTGCACGGACGTAGGCCCGAAAGAGGGCCAAGCAGCCGACTCTTGCCTGACCATCCATCGCCTGCTGCCTGGACCCGCGTATGGCCATCTTGGCCAGGCCCAGGAGTAGACCAACAGGTAGGTCCCACCCTCCCACTTGGCTCTCCCCACAACCTGCCTTGTGTCCAAACACAAGAATCGTAGGACTAAAATGTAACCAGAACTTTAGGAACAACCCCTTCAGATATTGATACAGGGGCAGTAGCCTCTCACACTCCATATAAATGTGAAACACGGTCTCTTCCTCGCCACAGAAAATACAGGCAGCGGACGAGTTCGTGAACCGACTCAAAAGTTTGTTACATGCCACCGCTCCGTGCAGCACTCTCCACCCCAGGTCCCCAATGTAAAGGGGGACAACTCCCGTGTAGAGGGACCCCCACTGTGGACCTTCCCCGCCTTCAGGTGGTAACACTGTCCGCCATGGAGTGTCGGGACGGGAGACGAAGGCAAGGAGGTGCAGAATGTGCAGGAACATTCTATACAGTGAGCGTCTCTTCGCGTCACGAAACGGCACGCTGATCATCTCCGAAAGGCGGCTCAGGTTGTGTGGAGCCGGTGCCCGAGATATGTCCCGGAACCGAGGCCCGATGAGCAGATCTGACGGAGCGGGTAAGAGCTCATTCAAAACCACTCTAGGCTCGCGCCTCTCCTCGACACCCGCCATGATTTGGTGAGGACCGGCCACTCCCGCAGCCGCAACATCCCCCTCCCCTCGTGGAGCAACACGCTGGCTGAAAACAACCAGATTCCTCACTCTTAACACACCCCGGTAGAAAACAGGCAAGCCCCTTAGGGCGGGTCGACTGATGCCCGCCTCCGGGAACCGCGAGACCCCCCTTAGACAACGACCCCGTCGGAAAAAATACGTGGCCAAAACGTGCCATCTGGGGGGGTTCTCTATATACATATACCTCCTCAGAGTCCTGAGGCGGAGGGCCGCCACCTGGGTACGCGCGCATACCAAGGACTGGCCACCCTCCTCTAACGGGAGACTCAGGACCGCTGCGGAAACCCAGTGCTTCCTATTTCCCCAAAAGAAGTCCACCAGCTTCTTCTGTAAAGCATTTACAAAAACGGAAGGCGGGACAAGAGTAGCCAGCCGGTACCATAACATGGAGGCCACCAGCTGGTTTATGACCAACACCCTCCCCTGAAAAGAAAGAACTCCAAGCAGGCCTGACCAGCGCCCCAGCCTGGCAACCACTTTCGTCTCCAACTCCTGCCAGTTTGCCGGACAAGCATCCTCAGTGGGACTCAGGTACACCCCCAGATAGAGGAGGTGCGTGGTGCTCCACGCAAACATTGCCATCTCCTCTGGCAGGGAGTCCACCTGCCACTGACCCACTAAAAGTCCAGAGCACTTGCTCCAATTAATCCTGGCAGAGGATGCAGCCGAGAATATCTTCTGGCAATCACGCATCCTCCGCAGGTCACCAGGATCGGTGAACATGATGAGTACATCATCGGCATATGCCGAAAGAACCAACTCCACCCCCGGGCCCGGTAGGGCCAGGCCTGTCAACCTCCTCCGAAGAAGACACAGGAACGGCTCCACACAGACCGCGTACAACTGACCTGACATGGGGCACCCCTGACGGACACCCCTCCCAAAATGAAAGGGAGCCAACAACGCACCATTAACCTTCACAAGGCACTCCACTGCAGCATACAAGAGGCGGACCCGGGCCACAAAATGCGGTCCAAATCCGAACGCTTGCAACGTCCCGAAAAGGTATTCATGCTCTACCCTATCAAAAGCCTTCTCCTGATCAAGAGACAGAAAAGCAGCTGACTGACCAGTACCCTGTGCTAGATGAATCAGGTCCTTAACCAGGTGGATGTTATCCTGAATGGACCGACCAGGGACTGTGTAGGACTGGTCATGGTGAATCAACTGAGACAGCACAGAGCCCAAGCGATTTGCCATCGCCCGTGCAAAAACTTTATACTCTGTGCATAGGAGAGAGACCGGGCGCCAGTTTTTCAACAAGCGGAGTTCCCCCTTCTTGGGCAGCAGGACAACAACTGCTCTACGCCACGAGAGGGGCATCTCCCCGGTCGCCAGGCTCTCCCCCAGAACCAACATGTAATCACCCCCCAGGATACCCCAGAAAGCTCTTACAAACTCTACCGTCAGCCCATCCATCCCGGGGGACTTACCCCTCCTGAGCTGATGCAATGCACGAGTCAACTCCTCCAAAGATAAAGGGCCATCAAGAAGATCGGCCACCTCCCTATCTATAATCGGTAGACTCTCCCACAGGTCCTGCTGAGCTTCCCCACTGACTCCACCTGCGGAGAACAGGGATCCATAAAAGGACCTGACCAAGGCACTAATCCTCTCTAGATCCGTGACAGAGGAGCCATCATCTGCTAGCAGCTCCACGAGCTGTTTGCGGGCTCCCCGCCCTTTCTCCAGAGAGAAAAAGAAAGGCGAAGCTCGATCCAGATCGTGCAGCATCTGGACCCGCGCCCTCACATACGCGCCTCGGGACCGCTCAAGTTGCAGGTTCCTCAAGGCTTCCTTCTTCTCATGAAACACACCCCATTCGCAAGATTCACCTCCAACCTGACCCAGGCGAGACTCTGCGTCCATCAGCTCCCTCTCAAGCTTCTCAACCGCTGAGTCCCGCCGCCCGGTCGACCCCCACGTGTATTCCTTACAAAAAATACGGATGTGAGCTTTCCCCACATCCCACCACTGCCTAAGGGAAGAGAAGCACCTCTGCATCTCTCTCCACCTCACCCAAAACCGACTGAATGACTCCCGGAAACACCGATCCTCCAGCAGCCGGTTATTAAAGTGCTAGTACGCAGACCCGGCCCGAGCGCACGCTGGATTAAAATCCGCACGCACCAGACAATGGTCCGAGCATGGCACCAGCTGCATTGAGGCCGCTGAGACACGGGAAACAAACGCTCGGGAGATATATATTCGATCAATGCGGGAACCACCGCCCTCAGACCTCCGCGAAAAAGCAGTGGAGTCTGGGTTGAGGTCCCGCCACGCATCAACCAACTCAAAAGAATCAATCAACCCTCTCAGCTTCTTCGCTACAGCAGGGGCACACTGAGTACCAGAACGATCTCGCACCTCAAGTGTGCAGTTAAAGTTCCCCCCAAGGAAGACACACTCTCCCCGATCAATAGTGCTCAACAGAGCACTCACCTCCTGAAGTAGGCCGGCCTGCCTCGTGCCGGAGCTGGGGGCATACACGTTAATGAAATGCAACGGCATGCCATCTAGGCTCACGGCCAGATGGAGCAAACGTCCTGCGGAAACCCAGTGCTTCCTATTTCCCCAAAAGAAGTCCACCAGCTTCTTCTGTAAAGCATTTACAAAAATGGAAGGCGGGACAAGAGTAGCCAGCCGGTACCATAACATGGAGGCCACCAGCTGGTTTATGACCAACACCCTCCCCTGAAAAGAAAGAACTCCAAGCAGGCCTGACCAGCGCCCCAGCCTGGCAACCACTTTCGTCTCCAACTCCTGCCAGTTTGCCGGACAAGCATCCTCAGTGGGACTCAGGTACACCCCCAGATAGAGGAGGTGCGTGGTGCTCCACGCAAACATTACCATCTCCTCTGGCAGGGAGTCCACCTGCCACTGACCCACTAAAAGTCCAGAGCACTTGCTCCAATTAATCCTGGCAGAAGATGCAGCCGAGAATATCTTCTGGCAATCACGCATCCTCCGCAGGTCACCAGGATCGGTGAACATGAGGAGTACATCATCGGCATATGCCGAAAGAACCAACTCCACCCCCGGGCCCGGTAGGGCCAGGCCTGTCAACCTCCTCCGAAGAAGACACAGGAACGGCTCCACACAGACCGCGTACAACTGACCTGACATGGGGCACCCCTGACGGACCCCCCTCCTAAAATGAAAGGGAGCCAACAACGCACCATTAACCTTCACAAGGCACTCCACTGCAGCATACAAGAGGCGGACCCGGGCCACAAAATGCGGTCCAAATCCGAACGCTTGCAACGTCCCGAAAAGGTATTCATGCTCTACCCTATCAAAAGCCTTCTCCTGATCAAGAGAAAGAAAAGCAGCTGACTGACCAGTTCCCTGTGCTAGATGAATCAGGTCCCTAACCAGGTGGATGTTATCCTGAATGGACCGACCAGGGACTGTGTAGGACTGGTCATAGTGAATCAACTGAGACAGCACGGAGCCCAGGCGATTTGCCATCGCCCGTGCAAAAACTTTATACTCTGTGCATAGGAGAGAGACCGGGCGCCAGTTTTTCAACAGGCGGAGTTCCCCCTTCTTGGGCGGCAGGACAACAACTGCTCTACGCCATGAGAGGGGCATCTTCCCGGTTGCCAGGCTCTCCCCCAGAACCAACATGTAATCACCCCCCAGGATACCCCAGAAAGCTCTTACAAACTCTATCGTCAGCCCATCCAGCCCGGGGGACTTACCCCTCCTGAGCTGATGCAATGCACGAGTCAACTCCTCCAAAGATAAAGGGCCATCAAGAAGATCGGTATCCCTATCTATAATCGGTAGACTCTCCCACAGGTCCTGCTGAGCTTCCCCACTGACTCCACCTGCGGAGAACAGGGATCCATAAAAGGACCTGACCAAGGCACTAATCCTCTCTAGATCCGTGACAGAGGAGCCATCATCTGCTAGCAGCTCCACGAGCTGTTTGCGGGCTCCCCGCCCTTTCTCCAGAGAGAAAAAGAAAGGCGAAGCTCGATCCAGATCGTGCAGCATCTGGACCCGCGCCCTCACATAAGCGCCTCGGGACCGCTCAAGTTGCAGGTTCCTCAAGGCTTCCTTCTTCTCATGAAACACACCCCATTCGCAAGATTCACCTCCAACCTGACCCAGGCGAGACTCTGCGCCCATCAGCTCCCTCTCAAGCTTCTCAACAGCTGAGTCCCGCCGCCCGGTCGACCCCCATGTGTATTCCTTACAAAAAGTACGGATGTGAGCTTTCCCCACATCCCACCACTGCCTAAGGGAAGAGAAGCACCTCTGCCTCTCTCTCCACCTCACCCAAAACCGACTGAATGACTCCCGGAAACACCGATCCTCCAGCAGCCGGTTATTAAAGTGCCAGTACGCAGACCCGGCCCGAGCGCACGCTGGATTAAAATCCGCACGCACCAGACAATGGTCCGAGCATGGCACCAGCTGCATTGAGGCCGCTGAGACACGGGAAACAAACGCTCACGAGATATATATTCGATCAATGCGGGAACCACCGCCCTCAGACCTCCGCGAAAAAGCAGTGGAGTCTGGGTTGAGGTCCCGCCACGCATCAACCAACTCAAAAGAATCAATCAACCCTCTCAGCTTCTTCGCTACAGCAGGGGCACACTGAGTACCAGAACGATCTCGCACCTCAAGTGTGCAGTTAAAGACCCCCCCAAGGAAGACACACTCTCCCCGATCAATAGTGCTCAACAGAGCACTCACCTCCTGAAGTAGGCCGGCCTGCATCGTGCCGGAGCTGGGGGCATACACGTTAATGAAATGCAACGGCATGCCATCCAGGCTCACGGTCAGATGGAGCAAACGTCCTGGCACAACTTCTTGCACTTTTATAATATTGGGCAGGAAATTCTGAGCAAACAGAATGGCCACCCCACTCGAATTTGAGCTAAGATGACTCATATAGACCTCACCTTCCCACTCCAATCTCCAGGTGGGTTCATCACTGACAACAGTATGCGTCTCCTGCAGAAAACACACTGCAAATTTCCCCTCCCTAAGGACCGATAAAAGCTGGAATCTGCGAAAACTCGCTCTACTCCCGTTTAAATGAAGGGTAACTAACGTGAATGCACTGGTACATTAGTTTGAAATCCTCCCACTTCTCCTCCTGGGCTCCGTAGCCCTCTCTCTTAGGAACTCCAAAAAGCCCCTAAGCTGGCACTGCTCAGAGCCAGGAAGATCACTATCCTCGGTGGCAAGGATAGCCTCGAGAGTTTCAACTAAGGCCGACAGATCAGCCCACCTTCTCTTAGCAGCATCAATCTTTGTCCTGCTGGTACGGCTTGTTTTTAAAAACTCCAGCACCTCACAGATAGCAATTGCATGAGACTCGTCCTTGGTTCCTGGGCTATCGGCCAAGTTACTCGCACCTGACACAACACGCTCAGCATCACCAAGGTCATTTTCAGAAGTCGAAAGACCAGAGCTCTCTGGAATTTCGCTAACCCCTTCACACAAACTGGCCCCATCCCTCTCCCCCTCCTCCGACATGTCCCCGGAGGAGGCGCTGTCCTGAACGGCTGCCTGTCCTGCAGCTGTCCGTTTTTTCCCCTTCTTTTTTATTATTTTGAGTTCGCTAAATGTACAGTCAGGGGGTCTAAATCTTTTATGTGTGGGGGGTGGTGGGGGGGAAGGGGGAAACTGCTTTTCTAAGTCCCTACCTGGTCGGAGGGGTTGCCTTCCTCCGTGCAGCGTCTTCGACCTGTCCTCGCGGCCTACCAGCGGGTCCTGGAGCGACGTTTCCCTGAGGGGACCTGGCCAGAACATCGGCTTTGGCGGCGGCGCAGGGCGTTGGCGGCGGCGGCGCAGAACATCGGCTTTGGCGGCAGCGCAGCGCTGGAGCGCTATTGCGGAGCGGGCGATGCCTTTCCCGGGTCGCCGCGCTGGGACTCCAGTATGCTGGGACCGCCGAGGAAAACATCGTGGAGCCGCGGGTACTGCGGTGCGGCCAGCTGCGACGTTTGAATTAACATCTCACCGAGATCACCAGTGTGCGGAGCTCCGTCTGGCGTGGTCTGTTGGCTTGGAAGCCGCAGGCTCCGGTGGGAAGGCGGCCGTTCCTGGCACCCCAAGCTGCTGGGGGTTCTCCCGACGCCGGAGTACCATCACCCGGCGAGAACATCGGGCGCCGTGGCGGCGACTGTGGAGGCCTCAATTGGGCCCGACTTTGGGTGGACAAGGTGGACAAGGGGATGGGGACTGGACTTTGTGCCTTCCCCCACAGTGGGAATCACTGTGGGGGATGTTTTGGTGTTGAATTTCTTTACGAATACTGTGTTGTATTTTTATTAGTGTGCTGCATGGACATCAGAATTTCCCCTGAATAAGGGGATTAATAAAGTATTAATAATAAAGTATTTATCTATCTATCTATCTATCTATCTATCTATCTATCTATCTATCTATCTATCTATCTATCTATCTATGTCACCACCCCCAGGATCAATGCCGGGGAAGGGTCCCGAAGCCCCTATCCGCATCACGCAGCCCACTGACTGGCTGGGCTCCTGCGCTCTCTCCTCACCCTCCACATCTGGGCCTGGGGAAGAGAAAACAAGAGGCACCCCCAGGGTCTGTGGTAAACTGGCACCCCCAGAATCCGAAAGAAGGTCGCTGTCCGAAACAACTCCGACCTCCACAGCACCGAAAGCACCCCCTCCACTGGCAACACCCAGAGGCTCTCCACCAGTCTTTTTTCTCTCCCCTGCCAAATCAGCCGGCAGTACAATACACACCTCGGCACCTCCACTGGCTCCAATATTGAGCACTGATTGGTACACCATTCCCCCCGGCCCCCCTCCCTCGGGCTGACTCTGCTCATCCCCCGTCTCAGGGTCCACACTACCAGGGGAGCTTGTCCCACCCTCCTGCGTGCTAACACCCTTAGTAGGCCTCTGAAACGAGGGGACCTCCTCCGACCCAGAGGACGCACCCCCAGGGGAGTCAAGATCAACACACGATGAGATACCTCCCTCGGAGGGCCCCTGTGATGAAAGAACCTCCCCCCGCCCAGAGGACACAGCTCCAGAGGGGTCTGCCCCGTCACCTGACCCTATGGTACCCTCGAGAGATCCCTGAAGCGGAGGCTCAACCTCCAACCCAGAAGACGTCATTTCCTGACCTCCACCCACATCGGTGGTGGAAGGACTGGAAAACTGCACGCCCCTTACTTTGGACTCACGTCCTTGCTCTTCCACGCCAGGCCCAATCCTCCTTTTTGTCCCACTAGCATGCGGCGGTGTGGTGACCTCCATAAAGGAAGGGTCTTCCGCCTCCACACTACCCCCAGCCACTTTACCACCCGCACGTGTTACCTTCCCTACTCCCGTCAGAGCCACCTCAGCTCCTTGCTGGGCCACGGCAGTTTCACTCTGGGCCTCCCTGGAGCTGACAGGCACCCCTTGGGTGATCTCCGCACTCGGCAGTTGCACACCCACCTGCTTTTGACTCGCTTGGGTAATCTTTTTCTGCTTACTCCTCTTCTTCTTCTGCTGCTCCCATTTCTCTCCACCCTCCCTCTGTGCCTCACCTTCAGCCACCCCCACAGGTTCAGAATGTAGGGGGCGGGGGCCCTCGCTGCCCCGGGTCCCCAAGGCGGAAACTGCAGACCCAGAAGGGCTATCCCCGCTGCCCCGGATCACCGAGGCAGAGCCAGCAGCCCCAGCCAGGTCAGCGATTCCACCCCGCCCCTCCGAGGCATGACGAGCCACCGCTGATGGGCCAGCAGTGCATTCCTGGGCCGCTGCGCTAGAAGATCTGGCAGCGACCCCGTGATTAGGACATTCCCTACGGAGATGTCCATAACCACCGCACGCATGACACCGTGCCTTTCCCCAACTCCAACGCACGGTTCTAGGGAGACCCCTACACTCCACCTCGAAACTCCCCTCATCGTCTTCCCCCTCCCCTACCTTCACGAACACCCTCCTTTTGAAACTGAGAATCCCTTTTTCCTCCGGGTCCCCCACCAGGGTGCATGAGCCCAAAGCACTTAGACCGCACCTCCCCAATGTGAGACAGGTGTGGAATGAGTGTCGCATCCGGAATACATGTAGGGCAACTCCGCAGGAGAACCGGTCTCACCCTGGACACCCATGGGTCCACCTGTATATGGACCCCCCCACTGAAATCCCCCTCTCCACCACTGTGGCCACATCCTCCCGGTTCTTCAATATCATCTCAACCTTTCCCCTCTCGAGCTCGGAAGAGACAATAGCCCCCCTACCAAGAAGGGCATTCATAGCCTTCGTAATTGCTCCCCTGGACATCTGGGGCCCAGTTTGAACCGAGATATCAAAACTGTCCCAGTCCAAGTCAACATGAGGCTCATGTTCAGATGGCCTCGCTTCCGCTGCTGATGTCACTACTGCGTAGCTCCTCGCCTTCTGCCGCGCCCCTGCCATCGCCATCCGGGCAGAGGCACAAACCAGCTCCCGTCCCTCCAGCAGCTCAGCAAATTAATTCCCAGGGACAGTCACAGTCCAAAGCAATCCTCAAAAAGCAAAGTCCTCCAGCTGAAGAAGGAAAGTTCCAAACTCGTCCACGCCAGAAAGCCAGATCGCCCTGTCTTGCCGAACGCAAAAGCACCGTCTTCACATTAAGCCAGGCACCCGCACTGTGCAAAATGACTTTAGGGCAGAAAATCAGTGCCAAAACACAGCAAAGGCACCGAAAAACTTCAAACCCTCGATATCCAGGCACTCTTGGCAGTCCGCCAATGACAGCCGCACCCTGCTCCCTCGACAATGTAAAAATTATCAAGGGATTTTCACGCTAAATGGAAGAGTTTTTAAAGCATTGGAAAGTTTCAACAGTCCAACAATAAGTTAGACTATGAAGCCCCTCTGCCTCTGTTCCTTTCCCAGCGACAGAAGTACAGCAGCTGAAATGTCTGTGTTCAGTGGAGTAGCTAATACTTCAGCACTTCTTTAGAACTGGTAAAAGTTTGAGACAAAAGACATTTTAAAATGTAGAGAGTTTGGGAGGAACAAAAGTGAAAGTGTCTGTAAGATTAGGATGCAGGAGCAATTAGATAATAAAAAGAGATAAATGGTACATATCGACAATGTGTAGACCTTGAGCATTATTACATTTTATGAATTGATGTGCGTGGATTTTATTGAACTTTGGTGAATCAGCTAGCTGTTCAGCTACTGGAAGCTACCAGAGATATATGGCCCATGCTGAGTGGGGACTTTAGCAGAAGAATAAGTATCTGAGCAAGGCAAGATCACAATTACTTATCTCCATTCCACCGCATTGCAAGACATGACCTTTGGCTTTTCAGTGAGGTAGTTGCTCATGTTCTACAGAAATGCTCCCTGCTGAAGAATTATCTTAGTCACATCCTTTGTATTGAAAGTGGAGAAAAAAATAGCGAGCTGTACTGAATGCCAGGGACCGTCTAATATACAGGGCAATTAATGGAGAGCATGCATCATTCAAACCCAGTCTGACATGTCTTTCAATTTAATGAGTGGAAAGTCTTTCGTTCTATTAATCTACAGCAGCATTAATTCAGATGTATCCTTCGCATGAATGTCAGATACACAGGGAAATACCAGGACACGTTGATCATGCAGCAATCCAGCTATAATGGGCCTCGATGTAGCAGAACTGTTGATTGACGATCAACTTCTTCTCTACAGTCATGATTCATCAGGAAGGTTTCCACAGATGGACAGAGACAACAGATATAACAAGGTGTTTGCTATTACAAGGAGTGTGATTAAGGCAGCCTGTTAACAATGGGACTTGCCATCTTGGATAGGGGTTAGAAACATTGCAATGCAGCCCAGAATCAGCCTCTAGAATGATTGCAGGTCGGTGTGTACGAGACACACACTTGCGGTGTTACCTGGGAACAGACGCAGCAGAGATGAAGAAATTGAGCGTTGGGGATAGCATCTTTGCAAGAGGCAGGATGGCAGGGAGTGTAGTCCAGATAAATGTGCGAGTCGGTGGATTTGCTGTAGACGTCAGTCGGTAGTCTGCATCCTGTATTGGAGACAGAGAGATTAAGAAAGGGGAGAGAGGTGTCTGGCCATCCATGGTAAAGATGAGGCAGTGGGGGCCTGGAAACTGAAAGCTATTGCAGAGTTAACAGGCATGTGAGGTGTATGGATGCAGATTGGAAGGGAATGGACAGGTGGGGATAGGATGGAATAACGGATCACTTCATCATTATAACTGCTACTTATGCGGGTTTTCTGTGTGAAAACTGTTTGCTGCATTTCATATATTACAGTAGTGGCTACACTTTAAGAATGTTTTATTCGATTGGGATGCTTTGAAAATGATGCAAAAGACACAACAGCAACACAAGCCTTTCTCCTGCACCATTTACTTGCACTATACAGTGAAACATAGGTTGGCTAATCCCCTCTAAGGCAAACTCAATGACTCCCAACATGTACCAGTGAAGCCAGCCGTCTGAAGCTGGAGGATTTCATATTGCATCAAGTGTGGCACCAGGAGCCTTAGAAAGGGACCTTCTGCTTTCTTGCTTGTTATCTTTTGTTTTGCAAATCTTATGTAAGATATGTCATAGTCATAGAGTGATACAGTGTGTAAACAGGCCCTTCGGCCCAACTTGTCCACACCTGCCAACATGTCCCAGCTACACTAGTCCCACCTACCTGCGTTTCGTCCACATCCCTCCAAACTTGTCTTATCCATGTACCTGTCTAATTGTTACATAAACATTGGGATAGTCCCAAGCTCATCTGGCAGCTTGTTCCATGCACCCACCACCCTTTGTGTGAATCGATACTATTTAAGCATTGCAGACTTGGCAAACTATGGGGTAATTTTGATTTAATGTAGACCAGGGATATACATCGTTCCAATTTTCATTTAGACAGTTGAGATTTGTGGCAGGTGACTGGATTGCTATTGCTCATTTTATACTGTAAGAAACAATAAACCTGAACCAAAAACTGCAGCTGTGTGTGGCAGCATTTGTACCACATTGTAGTAAAACATGACATCCCAACACCATTTATCAAAGGTATAATCAGACAGAAATTGACCCACTTATATATTATCCAATGCCACGAGCATTAATTAAGGCATTGATTTCACCTTAAATTACAAACAGAATCAGAACTACCATTTGATTTTTATTGTGACTGCAACAGATGGTGGCTGAATTTCCATTAGAATATAACTCCACCATTTTGGTTGAGTGATGTCTGCATTTATCATTGCTGCTAAAGACGTTATTACAACATCGAGAATAAAAGTAATCTTTTTAACAGAAACAAGAGAATTCATGAATCGGTAAATTTTAGTAATTGGACAATTTTTTAACATGAAAACTTGCACTATGAAAATAGATGTGTATAGAATAATATTACACTTTAATGGATAAATGAGCCTTTGGTTTAATAATACCCTGCTAACATTGCATCAAAGTTTTTAAGCAGTCTCTTTTATTACTGGTTTTTCAATCCATGAAGGGATTTTCACAATGAAGCAATTGAAACATAAAATTAAGACTAACGTTGAATAATTGCATTTCTAGAAGATCTAAATTACACTTGATTACACATCAATGAACATGTTAAATAGTTCTCCGAGGAATGAACTTTAAATCATTTATAATAAAAGCCAACTGTGTACATTTAGTCTTGTGGATACCTTAATTTCTAAACTCATGCAAAGTGTTAAAGAATAAATAATGAAGAATAAACAAACTCTTTCAAATCATCAAGCCAGCTCTATCCCCACTAGCGGTAGCTGTAGGTAAATTGTAGTGGGTCCAGGTTCTTGCTAAAGGTAGGAGATGCAACGCACCATAACCAACCTCTCAAAGCACTTGTGTGTGGGAAGGAACTGCAGATGCTGGTTTAAACCGAAGATAGACACAAAAAGCTGGAGTAACTCAGCGGGTCAGGCAGCATCTCTGGAGAAAAGGAATAGGTGACGTTTTGGGTCGAGGCCCCTTGCCCAGAGTAGGAAATCGATGACCAGATGACATAGGTTCAAGGTCAAGGGGAAAAGATTTAATAGGAATCTGAGGGGTAGCATTTTCACACAAAGGGTGGTGGGTGTATGGAACAATCTGCCAGAGGAGGTAGTTGCAGCTGGGACTATCCCAACGTTTAAGAAACAGTTAGACAGGTACATGGATAGGACGGGTTTGGAGGGATATGGACCAAACGCGGGCAGGTGGGACTAGTGTAGCTTGGACATATTGGCCGGTGTGACAAGTTGGGCCAAAGGGCCTGTTTACACACTGTATCACTCTATGACTCTATGACGTAACTTACAATGTCAGCCATACCACCGGTGGAATTTCCTACTGATCCCATTAACACACCAGGATGAAGCTTCTTGAGAAACACAACATTTGCTGCTATCTTGGCCCATGGTCGACAGAGTTTACAGAAAGTTGCGGCACTCTTAGACTTCATACAATCAAAAACATAACTCCAGCAAAGAGCTAACCTCAGTAGCTGAGTAATCAGTCTGGTATGTAACTTGCCACAGATTAGTAACAAGCACAGGACTGCAACGATTAGATTAGTTTAATGTCACATACACCAAGGTGCAATGAAATTCTTTGCTCACACAAAGTTCACAGAGTAAACAGAATACACACAGTAATAATAAATATAATGACAAATGCAAAACAACAAATGGTGCAAGATTATAGTGCAAAGCCTGAGCAGTGCAAAGTACAAAAGTACAATAATGGTATAATCAAATGGAGTAGAGTTATAGTAATAGTATGTGGCAGCATCTCTGGGAATAGGATGAGAAAGCGCTGATAGGTTCATAGTGGGATGGCAGAGCTATTCTTAAATCTGGATGTCTGAGCTTTAGGCTTCTGTATCTTCTCCCAGAAGGTAGAAGGGACAAAAGGGCCAGGATGTCAGGCATGCTTGATGATTCTTCCAACCTTGCTGGTGCAACCCACCATGAAGATGGACTGGATGGAAGAAATGATGAGCCAATAGACAATAGGTGCAGGAGTAGGCCATTTGGCCCTTCGAGCCATTCAATGTGATCATGGCTGATCATCCCCAATCAGTACCCCATTCCTGCCTTCTCCCCATATCCCCTGACTCCACTATCTTTAAGAGCCCTATCTAGCTCTCTCTTGAAAGTATCCAGAGAACAGGCCTCCACCGCCCTCTGAGGCAGAGAATTCCACAAACTCACAACTCTCTGTGTGAAAAAGTTGTGTGAAAACGTCTCCGTTCTAAATGGCTTGACCCTTATTCTTAAACTGTGGCCCCTGGTTCTGGACTCCCCCAACACCGGGAACGGTGATGGACTGGGCTGTGTTTAACACTCTGTAGATTCAGGAGGTCATGAGCAGAGCAGTTGCCATACCAGGCTGAGACACGTCCTGTTGGAATAATTTCTCTAACGCACCTATACAAATTCAAGGGTACCCCCCTGGGTGTGCAGAATCTTCTTAAATGCCTAAGGAAATAAATATGCTGCTGCATTCCCGTAATGACTCCATCAGTATGAAGGGACCAGGTCAGGTTGCTGGTTGCATGGGCCCTAGATACTTGAAGCTGTTGATCATCTCTACAGCAGCTTTGTTGTTGAGGAGAGGGTTGTATTGACCCCAATGTAGGGGGGAGGGGTAGAACAATGGAGGACCTGGGGTGGGGGGACCGCCCTGAATTGGGAGGGGGGGGGGGGGAGGCAGGTAGGGGTGGGGGAACAACAGACGATGGAGGACCCGGCATGGGGGAACCATTGTGGGGGAGGGGGGAGGCAGAACAAAGGAGGAGACGACATACTTTATAAGTTTGTCAGCGCTGTAGGTGGCCGCTATTTGCATACCTTGTGTATGCAAGCAAAGAGTTTCACTGTGCTTAGTCACATTTCACAATTCCATTCCAATCCTACCTTAGTCAACAACATACTTTTTTCCTGCTGATGTTAAGGGCTATGTTATTCTGATGATACCATGATACAAGGTTTGTGTACTGTGTCTCATCATTGTGCTGATCCGGCCAAAATCAGAGGTTGCATCGGTGTTGTACGTCACCACATAGTCATGGGCGTACAGGGAGCCCCCCACAATGATTATGTCACCATGTTTGAAACTGAACCCTTCTCAGAGGAAGCTACACCAACCGGTTGAGAGGGTGATGGAAAGTATCTCTAAAGAGCGCCAAAAGACCTGGAACGCACTGGTTGAGCCTACAGACATGTCAAGGGACAGCAAGAAGGCATGGTCACTAATCCGCCAGCCTCGTGATGACCCTAAAGTTGCTCCTCAACAACCCAAGGTCACCGCAAATCAAGTTATTCATCAATTGCTCTTGAATGGTAAAAGTGGGAAGAGGCAAATGAAGACCAAGCTAGGCCGTAGCTAGTACAGAGATGACCCGGGCTTTACAACACCATTCACCAAGGAAGAGCTGGAAACTGCCATTTCAAGTCTTAAACCAGGAAAGGCAATTGGTTTGGATAACATCGCAACAGAGCAGATCAAATATTTCGGACCTGACGTAAGGAACTGGTTATTACAACTATACAATCATTGCCTAGCAACCAACAAGCTACCCAAGGGTTGGAAAAAGCATATGTGATAGCACTGATTAAACCAGGGAAAGATCCATCAAACCCAAAGAGCTACAGTCCAATCTCACCTCTTAGTCACACCCGCAAGCTGTTTGAACGCCTGATCCTAAACAGAATAGCTCCAACAGTAAATGAACGCCTCAACCATGTTTCCTCCCCTTCCTCAGCCCTCCTGCTGTCTCCTCCCATCCCCCAGCCTTCGGGCTCCTCCTTTTCCCTTTCTTCTCCCCGCCCCCCCACCCCCCATCAGTCTGAAGAAGGGTTTCGGCCCGAAAAGTTGCCTATTTCCTTCGCTCCATAGATGCTGCTGCACCTGCTGAGTTTCTCCAGCATTTTTGTGTAGCCTCAACCACAGATGTCTGCTTAGCAAGATCTTAGATCTGACAAAGGACATCGGGCTCACAGAGCTGATTGAGAGTATGCTGGGGAACAGGATGTTCTTTGTGGAGTTGGGTGGCAAATGAAGCAGAAGGCGTAGGCTGAAGAATGGTCTCCCTCAAGGGAGCGTGCTTGCTCCCTTACTCTTCAACATCTACACTAATGAACAACCAAGAAGTGATGGAACTCGGCGCTTTGCGTTATTTTGATAGGTAGATGGTTGGTCTGAGAGGAAGAGGCAAAAAGTGGGAATAGGGATAGAAGAGGTGGCATTGCAGGTAGAGGGGGTGGTCAATAAGGGTTTCGGCACATTGGCCTTCATGAGTCAGAGTATTGTATAGAAATTGGGAGGTTATGTGGCAATTAGACATTGGTGAAGCCACATTTAGAGTATTGTGTTCAGTTACGGCCACCACGTTACAGGAAAGATGTTGTCAAGCTGGGAAGGATGCAGAGAAGATTTACAAGATTTACTTGAGCTGTAGGGAGCGGTTGAGCAGACCTGGACTCTGTTCCTCGAACGCAGGAGGATGAGGGATGATCTTATAGAAGCATACAAAATTGTGAGAGGAATAGATTGGGTAAATGCACAGAGTCTCTTGCCCAGATGAGGGGAATCGAGAACCAGAGGACATAGGTTTAAGGTGAGGGGGCAATGAATTATTAGAAACCTGAGGGGTAACTTTTTACACTAAGGGTGGTGGGTTTATACATAATTACAATCGAGCCATTCACAGTGTACAGATACATGATAAGGGAATAACGTTTAGTGCAAGGTAAAGCCAGCAATGTCCGATTAAGGATAGTCCGAGGGTCACCAACGAGGTAGATAGTAGTTCAGGACCGCTCCCCAGTTGCAGTAGGATGGTTGAGTTGCCTGATAATAGTTGAGAAGAAACTGTCCCTGAATCTGGAGGTGTGCCTTTTCACTCTTCTATACCTTTTGCCCGATGGGAGTGGCCTGGATGTGACTCGTCCTTAATTATGCTGCATGCCTTTCCGAGGCAGCTTGAGGTATAAAAGGAGTCAATGGGAGGTTGGTTTGTGCGATGATCTGTGCTGCATCCACAATTCACTGCAATTTCTTGTGATCTTGGATGGAACTATTCCCAAACCAGTGATGCATCCCGATAAAATGCTAACTCCGGCGCATCTGTAGAAGTTGGTGAGAGTTGTTGGGGACATAAAAGATGCTTTATAAGCATGTCCTTCTCTTTAGTTTGATTGCTGCAGAGCACATTAAAAACAACACTGCATGAATTCTGCTTACACTCACTTCACATTAAAGAGAACTCAAAGCCCCTCGGGGGCCCCTGCTGCAATTGAAATACTAAACAATCTACCTTGGGTGAAGTACCAGGGCTATCCATGTACCTTACAGAGTCTCTTCAGCTATGAGAGCCATTGATTCTCATTAGATGTGAGCAATGCTGCCAAAAGTCCTCATTATCTACATGCTTATGAATGTATGGACTACTGAATCTCATTAATCAAGAATGTTGTTGCCGTTGATTTAATTTTACCTAGGAAACCATTTTAACCTGGTTGGACATGCAGCTTTTGGGTGATTGTACCACCTACCTGATGCCTCCAACAGGTATGTCAGTTAGTTTAGTTTATTGTCACGTGTACCAAGGTACAGTGAACAGCTTTTGTTGCGCACTAACCAGTGAGTGGAAAGACAATACATGATAACGATCGAGCCATTCACAGTGTACAGATACATGATAAGGGAATAACCTTTAGTGCAAACTAATGCCAGTAAAGTCCGATCAAATATAGTCTGAGGATCTCCATTGAGGTAGATAGTAGTTCAGGACTGTTCTCTAGTTGCGGTAGGATGGTTCAGTTGCCTGATAACATCTGGGTTGCCAAGCCTTGTACTGATGTGGAGCGGACGTAGCTCTCTGAATTTGTAGGTAGCTTTCATCACAGTAATTAACAGTGGATTCAATTTGGACGTCAATTATAATTTGAGTAGAAGGGAAGTTATCGCAGGGTGGGAGCGCAAAAGGTTGAAAGGTTGAATGCTCTAATTCAATTAGAAGAGTCGACCCAACAAGATTGCCCGGGTCTCAGCAGGAGACTAATCTCCAGAAAGCCGCTGGAAAAAAAGCCTGGGAGAGAAACCATACAGACAATAAAAATTAGACACAAAAAGCTGGAGTAACTCAGCGGAACAGGCAGCATCTCTAGAGAGAAGGAATGGATGACATTTCAGGTCATACCCCTTCTTCTGACTGAGAATCAGGGGAAAGGGAAACAAGAGATATCGACAGTTATGTAGCGAGATGTGGAACAAATGAATGAAAGATATGCAAAAAAGTGACAATGATAAAGGAAACAGGTTATTGTTAGCTGTGTGCGAGGTGAGAACGAGAACAGGCAATGAGGCTCGACCAGTGGACAAAAATGCTGGAGAAACTCAGCGGGCGAGGCAGCATCTATGGATCGAAGGAAATAGGCAACGTTTCAAGTAAGTATCAAGTATATCTTTATTGTCATTTTCCTGAGTACTCACATACCCAGAGGAAACAAAAAAACGTTGCTCAACCAGTGTCCATTCAGTGTGCAGTAAAAAAATAAATAGAAATAAAAATACATATATCATGAACAAATTAAACACTCATCTCTCTACTAAACATCAACAGGCGTTCCGATCGGCAGCGGCACGACAGTGGCTCTGCTGCAGTGTGTCCAGGTTGGTGGTTGGTGCGCGATACTTTGGCAGGGGGCAAAGTCCGTTTATCAGTCTTATAGCCTGCGGGAAGAAGCTGAGGAGCATCCTGCTGGTTTTGCAGCTAATGCTCCTGTACCTCTTCCCAGATGGCAGGATGGAGAATATGTGATGCGATGGGTGGTAGGGGTCTTTGATGATGGAGATGGCTCTGCTGATACATCTCTTCCTGTATATGTCCAGCAGGAAAGGGAGTGGAGCACCAATAATCCTGCTGGCGGTCTTCACAATCCTGTCTAGTTGGTGCCGTTCGTACGCCTTGCAGCTCCCGAACCAGGAAGTGATGCCGTAGGTTAATGTGCTCTCGATTGTCCCCCTATAAAAAGTTCGTACGTGTGTAGTGGGGAGACCTGCTTTCCGTAGTCTTCGGAGAGGGTGTAGTCGCTGCTGGGCTCTCTTGACCAGTGCTGTGGTGTTGGTCGTGGACGTCAGGTCATCTGACAGGTGGAGTCCTAGGAACTTCACGCTGCTGACCCTTTCCACATCAGCTCCATCGATGTGCAGAGGTGTATGGTGTTGTTTTCCCGCCCTCCTGAAGTCAACCACCATCTCCTTAGTTTTTCCCACGTTGAGAATGAGGTTGTGGGATTTGCACCATCCTGTGAGCAGCTCCACCTCCATCCTGTACGCCGACTCATCATTGTCACTGATGAGACCCACCACTGTTGTGTCATCAGCGAACTTGTTGATGAAGTTGTTGTTGAGTCTAGCAGTACAGTCGTGTGTAAGCAGACTAAACAGCAGGGGGCTTAGGACACAGCCTTGGAGCGAGCCAGTGCTCACGGCTATGGTTTTTGATGTCCTACTGCCCACCCTGACTGTCTGCTGCCGTTGCGATAGAAAGTTCAGGACCCAGTTACATGTGCCAGCATCAACCCCCAATAGCTCCAACTTCTCCACCAGCTGCTGCGGAATGATTGTGTTAAAAGCAGAGCTGAAGTCTATGAAGAGGATCCTGGCATAAGTATTTTTCCGATCAAGGTGTGACAGTACGAGGTTCAGTGTTGTTGAGACTGTGTCCTCTGTGGATCGGTTGGCTCTGTAGGCGAACTGCAGTGGGTCTAGGTTGGCAGGTAGACAATTTTTGATATGCTGCATAACCAGTCGCTCAAAACACTTCATTACTATGGGTGTTAGAGCCACTGGTCGAAAGTCATTATGGCAGGCTGGGTTTGGTTTCTTCTGGACAGGGACGATGGTGGCACTCTTAAGACAGTTGGGCACTACTGCCTGGCTGAGTGAGATGTTAAAAATGTCTGTGAAGACATCTTTCAGTTGCTCGGCGCAGTCTCTTAAAACGCATCCAGGAATGTTGTCCGGCCCTGCAGCTTTGCGTGGATTGATGCTGGCAAAGGCCTTTTTAACTCCGGCTGCGGACAGCCTGAGCGACTGGTCACTGGGAGATGGCAGTAGTGCACGTGTCTGGGTGCTGTTTTTTACCTCAAACCGTGCGTAGAACTCGTTCAGTTCATCTGGTAGAGAAGGGCCGTTTTGACATATCCGCAGCGGGGGGGGGGGGCCTTGTAGTCAGTGATGGTATGAAATCCCTGCCACAAGTGACGTGTGTCTTTGTCATTTGCGAAGTGGCTATTAAGTTTTTGTCCATACAGCCTCTTTGTTTCCCTGATCCCCCGGGATAGGTTACTCCTTGCCAGTTTGTATGCTGCGTTGTCCCCAGATTTAAAAGCAGCATTCCGGATTCTCAGTAGGGAACACACTTCCCCAGTTAGCCAAGGTTTCTGATTGGCACGCCTCCTGACGGTTTTGACCACCGTTACATCATCAATGCATTTATTGATGTATCCGATGACGGATTCTGTGTATTCTTGGAGGTTGATGCCACTGTCATCTGTTGCTGTCTCTCTGAAAATGGCCCACTGTGTGGTTTCGAAACAGTCTTGTAGTGCTGCGGTAGCTCCCTGTGGCCATGTTCTGACTTCTTTGACCGTTGGCCTGTCCTGTTTCACCCTGGGTCTGTATGCAGGTGTGAGCATAACCGCTAGGTGGTCAGAGTTGCCGATATGGCCGAGACCCTTCTTCAGACCAGGCGACTTTGAGGTTGGTACGACTTGGGTGGGGGAGGGATGAACCATCACCTATTCCTTCTCTCCAGAGATGCTGCCTGTCCTGCTGAGTTACTCCAGCTTTTTGTGTCTATCTTTATTTTAAACCAGCATCTGCATTTCCTTCCTAGACAATAAAAAATGATGGTGCTTAGGTTATTTTTAAAGTTTTATTTGTGGCCTGTAAAATTATTGGTCAATATAGAACAAAAGCTATTCGACTGGCAGTCATGAATGTTCTAATTCATTAATTCAGAATTGGTTTGCTCTCAGACTGACAATGGAAAGCCAAGTGTCGTTTGAAAGGGCTTATTAGCTGTGCAGAATAGCAGAACTGTGACAACGGAATGGATGAAGGCGGAGTGTCATGTGCTGATCAATCCAGGAATATAAGTAACTGGAGTTGGTAATCCTGTGCCTGCTATTAATGCACACTGTACTCTCCATCTGTTGCACGCCAATGTGCAAGGAAGATAGAGCAACGGGGACCCGGTGTGGGGGGACCGCCGTCAGGGAGGGGTGGAGTACAATGGATAATGGAGGACTTGCAGTGAGAACAAATGGGGACCTGGCGCGGGGGGAGGGGAGAGAAATTTGTAACTTCGTAAGCACCCTTTATAGGCGACTATTTGCATACCTTGGGTACGCAAGCAAAGAATTTCACTGTGACTTGTCACATGTGTGACATAAAGTATTCAATTCAATTCAATACATTTTAGAAATATGTTCATGCCTTTTTGGATGGGGTGTGGCCGACCTGAACAAAATATCGGCAAGTAAATTGGGATCAACGAAACTGAATTATATTTAGGCCGATTATATTTTTAAGTATTACTTCAGAGTTATGAAAATTCACCCCCAAAAATGTAACATCATTTTACCAATCGACAGGATTTTATTGGAAGCAGCTCACAGTCACGGATATTAAATAGTGTCAAGTAAAACATTTCCAGACAATTGAATTGCATCAATGAAACACTGCTAAATGTATAGATACTGTCCTAAGATGGTTCCAAATGTATAATGGATGTAGATCATAGATTGAAAGACACAGTAGAAAGCCAAGCCTCCAAATTTCCAGGTAATTTGTTAAGATTAAATTTACAGTGCTCATGAAAAGGCACCCTGAAATTTAGCAGCATTTAGTCCGACAAGTTGACAATTTCCAGCATTTTCTGCTTTTATTTATATTTGTTCTTCCATATTCTTTGCACGTTTAATGGCTCCAGTTAAAGACAAAGACAATTCAGTACTTAAGAAATATAATGAACTAGGCAATATTGTAAGAGAAATATCTAGTAAGATTTCAGAATGGTTGGCTTAATGTTGCCTCTTATACTTGGTGACAAGATGATGGTTGAGATGGATGGCATTTACTATAAATTGCTGCCTGACCCGCTGAGTTATTCCAGCATTTTGTGTCTATCTTCGGTATAAACCAGCAATTGCAGTTCCTTTCTACACAATTGGATGAGTTTGTTTGGGCATATGGGATCTTTTACAAGTTTGTTTCTGGGTTGCAGGCATCACTTGCAAGCCAATGCCTATTGCCCTGTTGAATCATCTTTGGACCAAAGAACTTATTAGACACAGGGAACAATGGGCACAGGTTGACGAAAAAAGACATAAAGTGCTGCAGGTCAGACAGCAGGTGTGGAGGACATGGATAGATGACGTTTCAGGTCAAAGCCCTTCTTCAGATTGATTAGTGTAGTGTGGGAGAAAGCTGGAAGAGAGGTGAGGGCGCGACAAAGCCTGGAAGTGATTGGTGGATACGGGGAGAGGGGGGGGTGGGGTTGATTGGAAGATGGCTGGCATTTGATAAGACAAAAAATGTGAGATTAGTATGGAAGATGCTTGGAATGTGAAGTCAGAGGAATGAATAAGGTGGAATGGGATGGGGGGATGGGGGGGAAAGGGGCAAGGGAGAAATGGGAGTGCATCCAGGTGGAGCGCAGGGATGAGAGGGGGAAAATGTGAGAGGATTGGTTAGTTACCTATAATTGGGGAATTCAATGTTTACACCGAAGATAGACACAAAATTCTGGAGTAACTGAGCGGAACAGGCAGCTGAGTTACTCCTGCATTTTGCATCTATCTTCAGTGTAAACCAGCACCTACACTTCCTTCCTACTCAATGACCGTCATGTTTTAAGTTATGTGAGGTGTTGTTCCCCCCAGTTTGTGGCCGCACTCTAGAAATGGAGGAGGCCCTGGACAGAAATATCAGTGTGGGAATGGGATAGGGAGTTAAAATCATTAGCAACTGGGAGATCCAGCAGGCCTCGATGGATTGTGCGCAATTACTTAGTCTACAAAACGATTGCTTAATCTACACTTGGTGTTGTCGAGGTAAAGAAAGCCACATAGAGAGGGGGCATTGAATAAGGTTAGAGGTAGTGTATGTGAACCTCTGTCTTGCCTGGAAGTGTTGCTGGGATCTCTGGATGTATTTGAGGGAGGAGGTAAAGGGACAGGTCTTTCATCTCCTGCGGTTGCAGAGGGAAGTACTTGGGGTGGGTTACTTTAGGTGGGAGGCAATGTGTGAACCAAGGAGTTGTTGGAGGAGCGGTCTCTGAGGAAAGCAGAAAGGAGTGGAGATGGGAAGATAAAATAGCTCAACGTTATGAAGGGTGTGTACATTGGTGTCCACAGGTAAGGCTTCTACTGAGAACTGACTGTTCCCCATTAGAGAGGGGAGGTCAGGATGGATAGTGAAAACCCAACAGTAGGTTATGGCTTCTGGAGTTGATGGGGGTTCAGGACTTATTGGGCCAGCTCATAGAGCAGTGAAGAGTCAACTGTTCTACAATATTTCCAGAGTCACATACAGGCAGGATTGGACATGATGACAGATTTCCATCCATAAAGGACAATAATAAATGAGAAGGGAATTTGCAAGAATTCAGTAGATTCATGGACCCTATTTATGATTAATCACATTGTATGCTTTATCATTCCAAATTCATTAAATAAATTATATTTCATTTCTTCAGAGACCTCGGTAGGATTTGAATTCTTATCGTGAGTGCATAACAGATTAATAGAAACATGCAGCACACCCCATTTGATGCATGGATCCTTCTGCAAGGGAACAACAGTCGTTAGCTGAACAATTGGCTTTGACCTCACCTTTGTTCCAAGTATAAGTATGTAGGTGCTGAAGAGATGATGTCAACTGGCCAACGTGTTCCGATCCATTTGCAATCTCTTCCACTCTTGGCGCACCTCAACCCCTAGCTGTTGAAGTGAATTTTGAAAGCAGCATCCATTGTGCGGCTCAGTGTTTTCGAGATGTGGAACGCTGCTTCTGCAAATAATTGCTCTTGTCCAGCAGGTCAGTACAATCTTTCACAACGATACAATCAAAATCATACTTTATTCGGCAAGTATGTTTTGCAACATATAAGGAATTTAATTTGTCAGGTCAGTCATACAAATAAAATACAACGGAACACACAAAATACATTTGACCATGAACATCCACCACAGTGACTCCTCCACATTCCTCACTGTGATGGAAAGCGAAAAAGAGTTCAATCTCTTGCCTTCTTTGTTCTCCCGTGGTCGGCGGCCTCGAGCCTTCCGTTGACGGGATGATTTTACTCCCGTAGCCGGTGGTCGAGCCCTCCGCGTCGGGGCGATCAGCTCCTGCATCGGAGGGGAATCTCAGTTCCCCCGCGCCGGCGATCGGACCCCGGGTCAGGGCTAGTCGAACCTCTGCTTTGTTGGAGCTTCCCGACTCTGTCTCTCCTGAGACTGCAGGCCCTTGACGTTAAAGTCCGCAGGCCGCGGTTGGAGCAATCCTAGGCAAGGGATCAGCCCCGATGGTAAGTCCACGCCACGTGGTGGGGCTCAAAGTCAGTCCGAGGAGGCCACCAGCACCACGATGTTAGGCCGCAGAGCGACCAGAGACACGACCCGAAACCAATCGCATCTCCGGCAACGAGGAAAGAAGTCCACATGGAGACACAAACCTAAAGAAAGATCCATGTGAAGATCCGGAGGATCACTATGTCAGGACACCTAACCTCTGCCTAGGCGTTTATTGGAGGTCCAGAACAATGTTTGAAGATCAACACCCATGGTTGTGCTCCCACTCATCCATAAAAAGCCCCAGAGTATTGACTATTGACTATGATTGGTTCTTGTGCCACCTTTCTTGAGCAATTTGTGGATCTTATACCTAAATCAGGAGAATACCTAAAACAATTCCATACAATAAGTCATAGGCACAAGGTGATGTTTTTTCGAGGACAACTCACCATTGTGCTTAGACTGCCACCAGCGTGTATAAACATCGAAAGACTGGTGCTGTATTTCCAAGTTGGGCTGACGTGTGAATTCTAAGGGATACATGCAACTGGTGCCCCTACTGGCATTTTCTTCTTTGTGGTTGAGGTCATACCTATAGGTTTTCCAGAGCTTCTTTTCTTTTTTTTTAGTTTAGTGTAGATATACAGGCCCTTCGGCCCCCCCGAGTCGGCACCAACCAATGATCGCCGCACACTAACACTACACTACACACACTAGGGATAATTTTACATTTACACCAAGCCAATTAACCTTCAAACCTGAACGCCTTTAGACTGTGGGAGGAAACCAAAGATCTTAGAGAAAACCCACGAAGGTCACAGGGAGAACCTACAAACACAGTACAGACAAGCACCCGTAGTCAGGATCGAACCCGGGTCTCTGGCGCTGTAAAGCAGCAACATTACCGCTCCTCCACAGTGGAGGAGTCCGTCTGCCCCATGAGAGAAAGGGGAGGAGTTGTACAGTTTGACAGCCACAGGGAAGAAGGATCTCCTGTGGCGTTCTGTGCTGCATCTTGATGGAACCGATCTGTTGTTGAAGGTGCTCCTCAGCAAGAGCGGAACTCGCTATCAAAACATGGAGGGGACGCACATTCACACACAAGCGCGCGAGGCTTCGGAGGCACAATCTAGCGCTAAATGCAGCTCAACTCTGCCTGTCTCACTGGGTTAACTACAGCCCTGTCTTGACTGTCGGGACACCAGCGCTGCTTCTCCGCGCTGGCCATATTTCCCGCAAGCCCGGGAAGGGTTGTAAGCTCACCTGGCGGGACAGGCAGAGTTAGCTGGGTTTAGCGCTGTTTCTCTGCGCTGGCCCGTCTGACTGCCGACCAAAGATCCTATAGCGAAGGATCTGTGCTGCCGACCTCTCTGGCCATCGCTGGGGGGAGGGGGGTACTCGGGAGGGGACAGGACAGTGCCGGAGCACCGGCCGGGATGGATATTGGCTGCGGATGAGGCGCAGGTCTGTGCCACGTCTCCCTCCTCCAATCACCGCGCTCTATCCTCAGTCCCACATCCCCCCACTCCTCCCTCCTCCAATCATCGTGCTGAATCATGTCCCGCCTCCATTGCCTTCCGACCGACGTCTCTCTCCTCCAATCGGCGCCCTCGATCACCGGATTTTAAAATCCGGATTACAAAAACTTGGGGGGGATGTCCCCCACCTCTCAAAACATGGAGGGGACGTGTCCCCTCTGGCCCCCCGGGTTTTCCGCCCCTGCTCCTCAGGTTGACCAGTGTGTCATGGAGGAGGTGGGCTGTATTGTCCAAGATGCTCCACATCTTGCAGGGCACATGTCTGAGAAAATGTTGGGAGTAGGATGACTGACCTCCATCACCCACGATCATCTCGTTTGTGCACGGTACGCCTCTCACCATCAGTGTGCTTTCCCTTTGATGTCCATTCTTTTGATGTCTTTGATATCACACATATTAACGGGAGCCAATCTCACCTCATCTCCGGTTACTGTTTTGTGTAGAGGTTCAGAATTGTTTAGCTGTGTATAAGATTTCCTTGACCATGTTTGGACCAGCAGATATGGTGAGGCCTGGAGCTGAATGGACTTGTCAGAATACAAGCTGAGTGTCGGTGTGAACATTATTAGTGAGTACGTGCTTTTTGATAGAACTGTAGATGGCAGCTTCTGATGCTTTGTTAATCATTGGCATTGGGCTGATTGGGTGGTAATTAACCAAACTGGATTTGGATGCCTGGCCTGGACAGGACATGAGTAATTTTACATGTTGCTGGGCGGATACCAATGTTGAAGCTGGCTAGAGGCACAGCTAATTCTTCAGCACCATGCGCTGCGGTAGCTTTGCTGCCTTACAGTGCCAGAGACTCTGGTTCAATCCTGACTACGGGTGCTTGTCTGTACGGAGCTTGTACGTTCTCGTCATGACCTGCGTGGGTTTTCCCTGAGATTTTTGGTTTCTTCCCACACTCCATAGACATATAGGTTTGTAGTTTACTAGGTTTGGTATAAATGCAAATTGTCACTAGTGTGTGTAGGATAGTGTTAATGTGCGGGGATCACTGATTGGTGTGGACTCGGTGGGCCGAAGGACCTGTTTCCACGCTGCATCTCTAAACTAAACTAAGTAATAGACTGGGATGTTGTCCGATCCCATTGCCTTCCTTCAACCTGTGTTCTCAGCCTTTTCTGATGACAACAGCAGTGAGAGAAACTAGTTGGAGACTGGCTTTCATAATGGTGGAGCTGACCATGGTTGCAGATGCCTCAGTGTTTTATTTACCATTCACATGTTGGGCATCATAGATCTGTGAATGTTTTGTTTTCCATTCCTGAGCATAAAACTTGTCTTTGAAGCAGAACCAGGTCAGACAGCTTGTCTACCATCTCTGCAGAATCTGTGTGCTTCGCCAAATTATTAAAGCACCTTTTCGAGTCGAGACCCTATTGTGGTTACTGTCTTGCGCAGAGGTTTGGAGTTGTTTAGCGGTGCTTAAGGTCTCCATGTCTATCTGTGTGTCATTTAGCAACATGTTTAGTTTAGAGATACAGCGATGAAACAGGCCCTTCGGCCCACCAGGTCCACGCCGATCAGCGATGCCTGCACACTAACACTCTCCTACACACACACTGATGGGCCTGTCCCACTTAGGTGATTTTTCAGCAGACTGCCGGCGACTGTCAGAGTGGAACATACACAAACACATCGCTTCCTTTACCTGCCCATTGTGCAGGCGGGGGACAGGGCAAGCGGGGGGGTGCGCTGTCTAAAAAAATCACACAGTGCAAAGTCAAGGTGAAACAGACACACACCACGATGATGGTGCTACAATTAAGATGGCTAAAGCACAGTGTACGGTAAGTCCTTTAAAAGAGCGGGGAAGAGGGGGGGGAGAAGGGGGAGAGAAGGAGTGGAGATAACGTTTAAGAAGCCAGAGATACACGGCTGTGAAGTTGGGCGGACATTTAACATTACCGGTCGGTTATCCTTGGTTTTGAAAACTACTGCTTACATTTTTTTCCCATTGTGCCAATGAAATGCACCGTTCAGCACTGGCTACAACCTACGAGAACCTCCAAGAATCTTTGACCACCTGGCGACCCACCTACGGCACGAGAATTCTCGCTACTCTCCATGGCGGCTTCATTCTAGTCGCCGCTAATTAAGTCCAGGGCCAGGAGGCAGGAGGCCCTAGTGAGTTACCAGGATGTTGAAGGTTCTCGTAGGTTCTTGTAGGTTGCAGCCAGTGCTGACCGGTAAATTTCATAGGCTCATTGGGAACCGACCGGTAACGTTAAATGCCCAGCGAGCTTCACAGCCGTGTATCTCTGGCTTCTTAAAAGTTGTCTCCACTCCTTCTCCCTCCTTAACCCCCTTCTCCCCCCCCCCCCCCATCCCTCTCTCTTTTACAATTAATGGGGCTGTCCCACTGCGGCGACCTAATCGACGAGTTAAGAAGAGTGTCTTCAACCTTCAAGGGGAAGGAGAGAGAAGGGGAGAGAAGGTGGGGAGAAGGGGGGGAGACACTTTTAAGAAGTATAATAAAGTTTAGCGAGCATTTTACTTACCGGTCGGTTTTCCTGGGTCCTGAAAACTCCAATGAGCCAATCAAAATGCCCGGTCAGCGAAGGAGATTGCCTACGGCTGCCCTCGACTGCCTGTAACTACATAGCGACCCCACTCCACTGTACTACGAGTTAAAAAGACCCATGCCGACCAAATTTTACTCACGAAAAATGTTTCAACATGCTGTTCATCGCGGTGTGTGTCTGTACTTGGCTTTGCACCGTGTAAATTTCACTCAGACAACGCTCTCCCCACTTGCCCTGTCCCCCGCCTGCATAAAGGGCTGTTGAAGGAAGCGGTGTGTGTGTGTGTGAGTGTGTGTGTGTGTGTGTGTGTGTGTGTATGTGTGTGTGTATGTGTGTGTGTGTGTGTGTGTGTGTGTGTGTGTGTGTGTGTGTGTGTGTGTGTGTGTGTGTGTGTGTGTGTGTGTGTGTGTGTGTGTGTGTGTGTGTGTTCCACTCTGACTGTCGCCGTTCCAGTTGCCGGTTTTTCAGACGACTGCCGGCAACTTGACAGTCGCCTGAATAAAACAGAATATAACAGTTATCAATGAATCTAGTTGGAATTCCAAGAGAGGCAATAACTGAAGGACCGGTGAGAAGACGGAGCCCTCCGTCAATCAGTAATCACAGTGAACAGCATTAAAGGGGAAACCAGTTGGGAATTTAAGAGAGAAAGGAAAATAAAGTTTTGTGTTGTGATGAAACAAAAAAAATATGAGTGTAGTTGAGTGCAAGACATTAACGTCAGGGTAGACCTGTTGGGTTATAGTTGTGTAAGAAAGAGCTGCAGATGCTGGTTTAAATTGAAGGTAGGCACAAAATGCTGGAGTAACTCAGAGGGACAGACAGCATCACTGGAGAGAGGGAATGGGTGACGTTTTGGGGTCGAGACCCTTCTTCAGTTGGGTTATTATATATGTCCCTGTACTATGGTGTAGTTAATTCAGTGGAAGGTGGTCAATTCAATGGAGTTCAGTGGAAGGCAGTCAAATAATTTCTCCGTGAATTCACCTTTGGCGTTGGCAACGTGTCCAACAGTCTGATGAGGTGCAGAATTGATCTATTTGGGGTCACCCACCCAATTACTGCATCACATAACAGTATGTGTCACTCTAGATTCTAGATGCTCTGGATTCTATTTCATTTTATATTCTACACATAATCGATCTTCCTTATGTGGCACGTTAGGTTAGGTTGAGACAGAGTAATGATTAATTTGATAGACACCAAAAGCTGGTGTGACTCGGCGGGTCAGGCAACATCTCTAGAGAGAAGGAATGGGTGATGGTTCGGGTCGAGACCCTTCTTCAGACAGGTCTCGACCCGAAACGTCATCCATTCCTTCTCTCCAGAGATGCTGCTTGTCCCGCTGATTTACTCCAGCTTTTTCTGTCTATCTTTGGTTTAAACCAGCATCTGCAGTTCCTTTATGTGCAATGATACGTGAGCTTTCTTTACAGTTGACTTGGATTGGAGAGCAGGTATATGCCTGTCCTCTGTCTCTCTTCAACCAGAGTTCTGTTAGAGCATTTAATCTCATCCATCTAATAGTCACTCACGCTGATGCTGGTAAAATTGCTCTCTATATTGTAAAAAGTGGCACCTTCCATCGACCTGGCGTTACCTTGACACTTGAGACACATCCTTTACCAATTAGGCTGCACCATACTTGTTTATTTGAATACCTCAGCTGCACCACATGTAAGTGCTTGAGAGCTGGATTGTCAGTCATAGTTTCATCAGACAGTGGTTAAATCAACATTTTACATCATCCTTTCCTTAGTGCTCTTTCAGCTACATGTTACACTTCCAAAATACAGTTGGGCAGCTGCAGTAACTGATGTAATGTTGGTTCCTTTCTATACTTCTCCGTGGATTGTCACCTTGTCGTGGTGGAGAAGCTTATATGGACCTGAGATCCTGAGAGCGATGCCGTCTGGAGCTATGCTCTTGGTATGGCCACCCATGGCGGTAAGGTCGAGGGGGAGGTCTCTGACAAAGAGCGATCCAACCAAGAACTCAATGGTGGAACAGGCGAAGGACGATCCTTAGTGGAGCGTCACAACGGCTGGGAAGGCAATGAAGGCTGCAGCAGAAAAGGGTCTCCGGTCGTCTTGGACTCCATGCCACTGGATCCTGACCCAGATCTGTCAAGGACTGTGTGGTGGCTGTCTGTGCACCAGTCTCCCCACGTTAAACAAAGTCACGCACAGGCGTCCTGAAGAAGGACAGTCATACTCGTTTCTAGTGAGCGCCGATGATGATGTATACATGGTTTCTCTGCATGAAGTTATCTAGGAGGGAAGGAAAACTGGGATCATGGTCTTAAAATAAACATTATCCATTAGTGATGCCTCCTTGCCCTCTCCTATAACTCCACACTTGGTTTCACCCACTTTTCTGCCCAAAATTAACACAGCAGTGACATGACGCTAATCTTCATCCTATCCAAGGACATCCTATCAATAGACCACTGTTCACTAGCCCTCCAAACTCTTCATAGAGATGGTCCTTGCTCCAAGCATCCAACGTTACCTTCTGCTACTTGTCCATCTCTGCACTGAGCAACAATGAGTTTACTAGGATGAGGGGAGACCTCATTGAAACATACCAAATAGTGATGCACCTGGATAGAGTGTATGTGGAGAGGATGTTTCCACCAGTGCAGGAGTCTAGGACCAGAGGCCATAGCCTCAGAATAAAAGAACGTACCTTTAAAAAGGAGATAAGAAGGAATTTATTTAGTCAAAGAGTGGTGAATTCATTGACAGTCAGCTGTGGAGGCCTAGTCATTGGATATTATTAAGGTGGAGATTGACAGATTTTTGATTACTAAGGGTGTCAGGGGTTTTAGGGTGAAGGCAAACTCGCCAGAATGAGGTTGAGAGGGAAAGATAGACCAGCTACAATTGAATGGCAGAGTAGTCTTGATGGGCCGAATGGCCTTATTCTGCTCCTGGAACTTATGAACTTATCACTCCTCTTCCCTTCATAGCTTGAGTCTCTGCTTATATTAACTTTCTGAATCCCCTCAACCTTGCCCGACAAGTCCATTCCCGCACCTACACGTGTTCATCTTGTTATTGACACAACAAGAGAGAATGCTGCAAATAATCAGGAGGCCATGTAACGACCCTTCCAGGATGACCAGCATTTTTTGTTTTATTTTGGACTTGTTGCAGCTCTGTTTTATTTTTAGCATTTCATCTTATTATTGCTGTGGCATCGAGATCTCTGAGACCTCCATCATCGATAGGCCTCTCTCCAATCACTCATCGTTTGTTTGATTAGTAGACCAACATGTCACTTTTGCTCTATACTCTTGGAAAAATTATATCCATCTCATTAATAAGGGAGGTCTGTTTTTTTCCTGTCCGTCCACCTCCAGTAAATACCATTGATTCTGCAGGTCATCCTCTGAACCTGGCCAGTCTCACAATGCTCACACTCTTTTATTATTTATTGATCTTTTTTGTTTGACCCTCGGGGTAAAGGGACTGTCCGACCTGGGCGACCTAATCCGCGAGTCCTGGCGAGTTTGCCCTCGGCTCATACTCGCAGCATGATCAACACAAAGTCGTAGGAGGTCTTCGTAACTCTCCATCATGCTCGAAAGTGGTCTCCGTGTACTTGAGGCCTCAGCTAGGTCGCGGCGTTTTTTTCAACATGTTAAAAAATGCCCGCGAGTAAAAAAAGGTCGCCATGGAAAAAATCGGTACTTTTTTTACTCGTAGGTTTAGTCGTAGTAGGTCGGCATGTTAGTCGTAGGTAATCGAGGGAAGTCGAAGGTAATCAAAGGCAGTCGAAGATAGTCTTCATCATAGTCGAAGGGAGGTTGAAGGAGATCGAAGGAGGTTGTCTTCACTCTCCACTTTTCGGTGTCCAATTTTCCCGAAGTTAATCGTAGCTAGTCGTAGCTAGTCGTAGCTATTCGAAGCTGGTCTTCAACATAGTCGAAGGAGATCTTCAACATTTCATTTTTTCAAACTCTTCTATATTCGCCAATTAGGTCGCCCAAGTGGGACAGCCCCTTAATTTGTGGAGTTAGATTTCATGGAGACATGGAAAGAAATGTATATTTGCTTGTAATATATTAACGCTTGTCATAACAGTTTACCATTGTACAACTTGACATTTTTAACAAAACGCTGCAGATTCTGAAGATCCAAAACGCGCACAGAAATTGTTTGAAATGCCCAACATGTACAGGCAGTGACCTTCAATCATTGTTCAGTTCTGGTGAGAGGTCAACATGCCACTCAATTCCTCTCTCTCTCATTGTTCCTTCCGAAGGTGTGTCACCTTGGCTATACACCGTGTGAATTTCAGACAGCGCTCCCCCCGCCTTCCCTGGCCCCTGCTGTGTGTGTGTGTGTGTGTGTGTGTGTGTGTGTGTGTGTGTGTGTGTGTGTGTGTGTGTGTGTGTGTGTGTGTGTGTGTGTGTGTGTGTGTGTTCCACTCTGAAAGTCGCGTTCCACTTCCCGGCTTTTCAGGCAAGTGCCGCAAACTTAACAGTTGCCGGCAGTCCGCTGAAAAATTGCCTAAGTGGGACAGGCCCTTAACGCTCAACAGATTCTGCCTGGCCAACGTTCTTCTTTTGCATTGCTTTCGATACTCTTGAATATGAATCAGTGCGAGCCAAATTGAAGAAGTGATATCCTTGACAAATTATCAGGCTTCGGAAGCAATTGGCTTCTGCACACTCCAGGAATCTCATCAGTGCAAAGATATTAGCTTCATACGATAATAAAGCAGAGCTGTTTAATCATGTTAGGCACAGAATCTGCACAACGAACATTTGCAGGGACACAAATAGGAAGACGAATTGGCCTTGAGATAATCTAGTTTTGATGTCTGGAATATAATAATGGGAATAAGCGGACTCTATTGAGACTGTTGGTTCTTGAGAACTCTTCCAATCATAGAATAATGATGAATATAGAATGATTGTCATTTCTGGTGCTGACCAAGGCTGTTCAGCTGACTGAATGCAGGGAGCAATTGCTATCCCAAATCCCATCTCTTGTCTGTGGCCTTGTACCAAACAGACCAGGAATTTATTCAAGTCTTTGAAAATGTGACGAGCGTTTGTGACTCCACCACTGTTCATAAGTCCATAAATGATAGGAGTAGAATTAGGCCATTCAGCCCATCATGTCTATCCCGCTATTCAATCATGGATGATCTATCTCTCCCTCCTAACCCCTTAGTCTCCTGCCTTCTCCCCATAACCCCTGACACCAGTACTAATCAAGAATCTATCTATCTCTGTCTTAAAAATATCTATTGATATTGATCGATTGATCCAGTGTTGTAGCAGAGGGTTCCAGAACCCGGCCCATTCAAGGTGCAAAACTATCACATCAACAAATTATTCAACTGAGATTGTATCCTGTTTGCAAATGAAAGTAACATTCTTTCAGGCCACCTCTATGTTAAAGGAAATATCAAAGGAAAGGGGCTAAGCCAGTCTTTTCTCATAACTACATCTACATCTGGCAGTAGTTTTTATAGTTTTTAGTATTAGAGATACAGCGTAGAAACAGGCCCTTCGGCCCACAGAGTCCGCACCGACCAGCGATCCCTGTACATTAACAATATCCTACACACACTAGGGACAAATGATACTTATACCAAGCCAGTTAACATACAAACCTGGACATCTTTGGAATGTGGGATGAAACCGAAGATCTCGGAGAAAACCCATGCGGTCACGGGGTAAGCATACAAACTCCGTACAGACAGCATCTGTTGTCAGGATCGAACCTGGGTTTCTGCCTCTGAAAGGCAGCAACTCTCCCGCTGCACCCCCGTGCCGCCCTTGTGTAAGTATTTGTGCAAGTGTCCTCTGTATTGGTGTTATATCCCATGTGTACTATGCTGTGGTGACTGCTACTCTAACCCTAGTCACCAAATAGTTGATCATAGTGATTTGTTCCACCCTTGCTCGAAAAATCAGATGCTGCTGTACCAACAAAATTAGGTGTTGAATAAAACACTGCAGCAAATTAGAATATATCTGTCAGTACATTGTTCACTAAAAAGACTTTAGACAGGTGCAGTTGATAATAGTAAGATTAAACGAGAACTTACCAGTTTGAAGTTTGATCTGTATTTTATGAGGAGTTACGATGAGGGATTACGTGAAGAACCCGCTCAGTGCGCAGGCGCGGCATACTTCCAAGCAGCGGTGTGGAATCACAGATAGACACAGTTATTTGAAGTAACATAGTAAAGACAAGGAGACATCAGTTTATTAGTTTGATCCATATAATGAGGGTGGGAGCGGAGGGCACGTAATCCCTCATCGTAACTCCTCATAAAATACAGATCAAACTTCAAACTGGTAAGTTCTCGTTTAATCTTACTATTTTACTTCGGAGTCACGTGAGTGACTACGTGAAGATTTTAAAGCTCTGTGATTTCAAACTGTATAACAGTTTATTTCACTCACTGCCGAAGTTCTTGAGGGAGGAAGTGTTATCGTAATCAACCAATGAATCTGTTTCCAAGAAACAAAAGGTATTTATTAACAATAACAAAAATTAAATTGCTCCCCCGGGCTTAAATTAAATATTTGCAGCTTGTAATATTCTGTCTGCAAATAAGTCAGGCTTCATCAACGGCTTATTATAAAAAGTTCTGAATGTCGTTTCACTCGACCATCCTGCTGTTTTGAGAATATGGTCAACCGGTACATCCATTCTCTCGGCCGCTGATGTAGATGCTGCCCTAGTGGAATGAGATTTAAACGTATTAGTGTCTATTCTGGCAGCCTTCAGTACCTGTTTGAGCCATCGTGCAATGGTTTGGCTCGTTACCCGCCCATGAGGTTTTTTGTGGCTGACCCATAAGGCTTTTTCACTCCCTCTGATATCGTGGGTTGTGTCTATGTATTGTTGTAGATGGGTCACGACACACAACCGTGGCTCTGGTGGGTAGGCCCGGAATACCACCAGTAGATTAGCTGTTCCTGGCCTGCTTTGTTTCACCAGACCCTGAATGATGAACGTGATCTGGTCCGGGGTGATCACCATGTTGTCCAATCGTAACTTGTGTAGTGACTGGACCCTCTGAGCGGATACGAGTGCCATCAACATGAGCGTTTTTAATGTAGATTGCTCCAGGCTGAGGGATCTGGCTGGTGGCCATGCCCTGAGGTATGTCAGTACCACACTGATATCCCAAATATGGGTATACCTGGGTTTAGGGGGCTTGGTATTATAAATGCCCTTCATCAGTCTTGCCACCAGTGGTGGGATCCCATTGCCTGTTGTCCTGCTGGTTTTAGATAAGCAGAAAGGGCACTTCGTGCTGTGTTGATGGCACTGTAACTGATCCCCTCATCATGGTGTGGATGGGCCAGGAACTCCAGTACGTTTGTGGCTGTGGTAGTTTCATATGTTGTCCCTGTTTTCTGGCAGTACTTCTCCCATTTTCTTATGGTGATTAAATACTGCCTCCTGGTGGATGTTCACAGGGATGCCGACATGGTGGTGATGGTTCGTTCGGACAATCTCAGTCCCAGGTATGGTCTATTCAAAACCTGCAACCCAGGAGTTTAATTTTTTCATGGCATGGGTGGCTTATGCCTGATACTGGGTTAGTTAATAATCCTGGGTCACTGGGGAAGACCATAGGTGATTCAACCACCATGTCATGTAGAACTGGGAACCATGGCTGTGTAGGCCAGTCGGGCACCATCAAAATTCCAGAAGCAGAGTCCATCTGTATTTTGCGAAGTACCCGACTGATGAGGCAAAAGGGAGGGAAAGCATAGAAGAAGAAATTTCCCCAATCCAGCGTGAAGGCATCTACCGCTACTGCCTCTGGGTCTGGTTCCCAAGCGACATACATATGTAACTGGTGATTTAGTCTTGATGCAAATAAATCGATATCTGGCGTTCCATATTGCTTAATAACTTTAGCAAATACTTTAGGGTTTAACATCCATTCGATGTTATCATTAAATTTGCGTGACCTGGTGTCTGCCACTATGTTTAGCTTACCTGGTAAATAAGTAGCTGATAGCCAAATATGTCTTTCGACACACCATTGCCAAATCACGTTGACCAATTTGTCGCATGATAATGATTTTATGCCGCCCATATGGTTAATTTAAGCCACCACCGTAGTATTGTCAATTTGTAACCGAACATGCAAGTGATGCATATTAGATACATATGCTTTTAAACCATAAAAGGCCCCCAACATCTCTAGATAGTTGATGCCCAGTGTAAGTAGTAATGCTGACTCTGGGTTAGTCCATCTACCACCTGTGCTGGATATGGAGTTAGTTGCTCCCCAGCCTTGAGCACTGGCATCTGTTTGAATAACTAAAGTAGGGTTAGTGATGATGATAGAGCTGAAACTATGCCAAACATTTTCTGCCCACCACTGTAGCTCTGATATTGCTTCAGTGGGTAATTTCATGACTCGATCGTAATGACCTGAATGTCATTTTAGTGCCTGTACCTTTGCTCTTTGTAAATTTTGATAGTGCAAAGGTCCGAATTGTGTAGCCGGAAATGCTGCTACCATTTTCCCAATCACTCTTGCTACTTGTCGAATAGTTGGTCGTTTGTTGACCATTAAATTGTTGCATGATTGTGCTAATGCAACCATTTTCCCCTTTGGCAAGGTAACAGTCATATGGACTGAGTTAATTGTGAAGCCCAAGTAGTCCATGATAGTAGATGGCTTCAACTTAGATTTATCTGGATGTAGGACGAACCCCAGAGTTTCGAGGAGCCGTTTTGTAGCTGATACTGCTGCCACAGCTAATTCCTTCGTTTTTCCTACTATCAGAATATCATCCAGATATGCCATGACAATATGTTTTTGTTTCCTTAGTATTGCCATGGCTACTTTCAATATTTTTGTGAATAATCTTGGGGCTGAAGTTAGACCATTGGGCAATGCTTTGTACTGCCACAGCTGCCCCAACCAGATACATTTTAGGTATCTGCAATGATCCTTGTGTATGGGTATTAGATAGTAAGCATCTTTAAGATCAATGCTTGCCATAAAGTATCCTTTGGAAATCAGTTGTTTGGCAGTAACAAATGTTTCCATTTTGAAATGTATATACTTAACAAACTTATTCAGTGTAGTTAAGTCAATGATGATGCGACATCCACCATCTTTTTTAGTTTTAGTGAATATATTTGATACAAATTCCAAAGGTTCATGTTTGGTCTTTTCGATGACCCCCTTTGCGATAAGCCTTACCAGTTCAGCCTGTCCCTCACGTTTCTCTTTGTTGGAGGGAGAAAATACCCTTTGGGGCCAATGTTGAACTGGCGGCGTTTTTTCTGATATAAATTGAATTTGGTATCCACTAATGCTGTTGAGTATATACTTGTCACTCGTGACAGTACCCCATGCTTCTTTAAACAAGTGTAATCGCCCCCCTGTTAGTAAAGCACCCTTGTTCTTTATATGCTGGCAGGAACCAGACCCACCTACCTCCATGGTTATTGGCGTCTCCTTTGTTTCCTCTTGTAGGCTCTGGTTGCCTGACGTGCTGGCGATGTTGGGGGGTGGCGCATTTTCCATGGGGTCCGCTCTGGGCCCTGATCTAAAAAAGACCTTTGGGGGTAGTAATATGCGGTCCCCGAGCTTTCACCAGTCCCATATTGAGGACGTCGACTGGTGGATGCCGTGGGGTGCTGCCGCTTGGGTATTATAGGCATTGGTTTGCTCGTCCCGGGACCTGCCCTAATGAGGCCGAAAGTTTTCGCTGCCTCCTCTATGTCCCTCAGTTTCGGTATAGAGTTCTAGAGCCTTAGTGAGCACCTTGTCCTGCAAGGGTTTGTTTGAGAGGTGATTGATGCTGGCCGCCATCTTTGGTTCCAGCGGTCTTCCTGCACGTGGGGTTGCTACATAGCGGTCCACCACACCCAGCAGCTCTTCCTGCTCCTGCACCCCTTGCATACTCCCGAACTCGTCCGCCAGCCCCTGTTTCAGAACAGCCCAGCCCTGGTCACCAATGCTAGCCTCCAGTAATGAGGGAGCAGAGGGCAGTGCACAAGACACTGTGGAGGAGGTGCCTGACCTTCCTCCGCGAGAACGCTCTTTTTGCGTATCCCGCTGGAGCATCTGCTCCAGGAGCTGTTGAATACAGCTCAGGCGGCTGTCTCTCCTCCGTTTGGGTGGAGACATTTCCCCCTCCGACGAATCGGAAATGACCAGCCGATTAGTTTTTCTGGTAGATTTTCTCCCTGTCCGCCGTTCAGGACTGGGCTTGGCTCGGTCTCGGGGATAGCGGAGCGCTCTACGAGCGGTCCTGCCACCTGTTGCTGCCCCCCCAAGATTGAACGCTCCTCTGGTGGAGTAGAGCTGGGGGCATTCTTGATTAGAACGGGTGTCAAGGGCCATGGGATGAAGGCAGGAAAATGGGATTAGTTGGCAGAGATCAGCCATGATTGACTCGATGGGCCGGATGGCCTAATTCTACTCCGATAACTTAACTTAAATAATGTATCAGTTCCTTCCTCCCAGGCAGTATATTTGTTCATTGTTAAAGAAAAGCATGTACAATTTTCAATATTTTTTTATTCATTATTAATAATATTTCTAATATTATTAGTATTTCTAACATTATTAATATTAGATAAAATTCCACCCATCAAATGTAAATAAAAATATTAGATGATTTAAGTTATCATTCTGGTAAACACAATAGGCATGCAGAGAATAGCAGTGGGATTTTTAAATCTTGCTTTGCAGGGCTTTTCACTTAAAGTCGAGCAAATTACTTTCTTTGTTAATGACAATCTGGTTGAAAATGTAATATTCAAGTGAATGAGTCTTAGATTAATGCTGTGCTTGGGTGGATGTCTCTGCTAAGGGCAGCATGTGCAATTGTAAAAGGAAAATTATTTTTTCTAAGCTGATAGGCAAAAAGGCTAATGTGTGCACAGAGGTGCCTATTTTGCGCACTTTCATACGTCCATCAAAGGTTCCCGTTTTAGTGAGAAAATAATTTCAAAGAAGCCATTGTTACCTAAAATGAAATGTGGATTCAGGTCAAAACATTGTCATTCAGTGTTCAACTCCAATCTATGCCAAGCTATTTAAACAATGGGATTCGGTATTGAAAGACAGAATAGATTGGTCAGTCAGTTCATTATATTGCCAACAATTGTTTATCTTATGCAACCTTCTAGGTACTGAAAACATTAGGTCTGTGTGAGTTCCTGCATAAAAAATATCCCAGCAATACTGTGGCCAGAAGATTTCCATGTGCGACCATGTTAGAAACAAGTGGAAGGCGATGTTAAAACCTTCATTTCCTCTTTACAACTGAGACAATTTGCATTATGCATTCACGGTAAAATGGGGGCATCAACAAAGAAAATAAGCCTCACAAGAAGGTATTAGGTCAGATGGTCATAGGAGTGATTTTATGGAAGGAGAGATGTATTGCGAGGTCTAGAGAGTCAGTAAGAGACTTCCAGAGCTTAGGCCCAGTGCAGACAACTTGAGAAATAAACCCTCAACAGATATATTACTGACCTGCGTCCATGGTGTAGATCAATAACTATAGCTGATTGTGATCCATGTCTGGTCTTGTCATTTTGCCGACCCGATCCATGATCCATTCCGGGTTCTTCACCATGCCATCTGGTGGTACGCAGCAGCTAAGCCTCGGTTTAATCTATGGTGCTGAGCCTTACAGTAGCCGATGCTATGGGCTCTGTATATATTCTTAATAAATTACTTTTTATGAAGTTAAACGACTTAGTGATACTCATACTTCATACATATGGGGTGTGAAGGAAGCAACGTTTAAAAGAAATAGGGGAGAATATATTTAACAGCACATTTTAGACTTAAACATTATAGATACAGCGTAAAAACAGGCCCTTCGGACCATCTAGTCCATGCCAACACTCTGTACACTAGAACTATTCTACACACTGGGGACAATTTACAATTTTACCGAAGTCAATTAACCTACACACCTGTATGTTTTTGGAGAGTGAGAGGAAACCGTAGCAACCGGAGCAAACCCACGTGGTCACAGGAAGTACGTACAAACCCCGTACAGACAGCACCCGTAGTCAGGATCAAACCTGAGTCTCTATCGCTGTAAGCCGGCAATTCTACCCCTGTACTATTGTGCTGCCCCCACTTTTATTGAAATTTGTGTTGTTTTGACTTTCACTGAATTATTTTAGTATCTGGATGGTGGTGAAAGTTTGACCATCTCTCCAGCAAATTAAGGGGCTGTCCCACTTGGGCGACCTAATTGGCGAGTTTAGAAGAGTTTGAAAAAATGACAAGTTGAAGACCTCCTTCGACTATGTAGAAGACCTCCGACTATGTTGAAGACAAGTTACGAATAGCTACGACTAACTTCGGGAAAATTGGACACCGAATAGTGGACAGTGAAGACGACCTCCTACGATCTCCTTCGTCCTCCCTTCGACTATGATGAAGACTATCTACGACTACCTTCGACTACCCTCGACTACCTTAGATTACCTACGACTAACATGCCAACCTACTACGACCTACTATGACCTACTACGACTAAACCTACGAGTAAAAAAAGTATTGAATTTTTCTATGGCGACCTTTTTTTACTTGCGGGCATTTTTTAATATATTGAAAAAAACGCCGCGACCTAGCTGACGCCTCAAGTAAACGGAGACCACTCTTGAGCATGAAGGAGAGTTACGAAGATCTCCTACGACCTCGTGTTGACCATGCTGCGAGTATGAGTCGAGGGCAAACGCGCCAGAACTCACGGATTAGGTCGCCCAGGTGGGACACCCCTTTAGAGTACAATCCAAATATTAAAAAAATGTTTTCATAATAACATTTTTATCAATAATGTCCGAGTTAGTGAAATAATTTAAAAAGGATATTCTCTGCATTACATCATTATTCTAGAGACTCTATCAAATATTATAAAGGAAGGTATGCCAAATAATATTTTTGGATTGCAACATACTCTGAATTTTGATAACCATAAATTCAACACTGCAAAATGATACTGTAATCAACAGATTGAAAGATTGTTTTTTCTTCTATATTTTTTTGTGTAACTAGTTGTTAAAAAATATTCCCAGTCTTTGTCCTGTCTTATCTGGTAAATAGAAACATTTTAATTGGTCTTTTTTTTGTTACTTAGGAAATGTCCAACAGAGCTAAATAAGAAGTGTGTATTGTTGGGACAACCAAAGGGTGGCGCAGTGGTAAAATTGCCGCTTTACAGTGGTTACAGCGCCGGAGACCCGGGTTCGATCCTGACTGTACAGAGTTTGTACGTTCTCCCCGTGACCGCGTGGGTTTTCTCCGAAAGCTTCGGTTTACTCCCACACTCCAAAGATGTACAGGTTTGTAGGTTAATTAGATTGGTATCAGTGTGAGAAAAAATTTGTCCCTAGTGTTTGTAGGATAGCGTTAATGTGCAGGGATCGCTGGTCGGTGCGGATTCGGTTGGCAGAAGAGCCTGTTTCCGCGCTGTAACTCTAAACTAAACTAAACTAAACCACGAGATGATATTACCAATTTGAATTTAATGCCTTCCACATTGAAAAGTACTTTTTCTTATGAGGATTGTAGTTTCCTGCTAGTCCAGTGTTGAGAAAGTAAAGGTTAGAGGAAGTATCAGTGTTGAGGAAGTAAACAACAACCAAATCATAAGGTCATAAGGTCATAAGTGATAGGTGCAGAATTAGATCATTCAGCCCAGCAAGTCTACTCGGCCATTCAATCATACTGTAGCTAATCTATTTCTCCCTTCTAACCCCACTCTCCTACCTTCTCCTCACAACCCCTGCCACCCCTACTAATCAAGAATCTATCTATCTCTGCCTTCCAAATATCGATTAACTTGGCCTCCACAGCCTTCTGTGGCAAAGAATTCCACAGATTCACCACCCTCTGACTAAGGAAATTCCTCCTCATCTCCTCCCTAAAGGAACGTCCTTTAATGGTAAGATTAAACGAGAACTTACCAGTTTGAAGTTTGATCTTGATTTTTTGAGGAGTTACGATGAGCGATTACGTGAAGAAGGGCCGTCCGTCTGCGTGCGCGTCAATCTTCAAAGCAGCGGTGTTAAATCACAGATAAAAAGAAGACCTGAGAATAGTAAGATTGTAAAGAAACTAGAACTTCCATATGACCTTGATAGTATGAGGGTGGGAGCGGTGGGCACGTAATCGCTCATCGTAACTCCTCATAAAATCAAGATCAAACTTCAAACTGGTAAGTTCTCATTTAATCTTACTATTTTACTTCGGAGTCACGTGAGTGACTATGTGAAGATTTCAAAGCTCTGTGATTTTACGCCGGTTACGAATCCAGGCGTCACACACTGAATGGATTGACCATGGATGCGTGTAATCATTAAAGCATTCAGACATCACGTAGTTAAGTAAAGACACTGATGCTTTAAATGAAAGAAAAGTTAAAAAAAAATAGTTACCCCTCCCAACTTTGGGGGGAAACTAAGGGACAGAACTTAAAATGGTACGCGCAAACTCCCCCAGTCCGGTTATGGGTTTGTTATAAAACCGGTGGACCGTTATTTCATTCGTCCTTACTGCATCCACTAGGATGTCGTCAAGGGGCACGTCCATAGCTCTTGCTGCCGACATAGATGCAGCCCTGGTGAAGTGAGATTTAACGATATAAATGTTCACTCCTGCTACTGCCATTACCTCCTTTGACCATCTGGAGATGGTTTGAGTTGGCACCTTCTGGTGTGGTTTTTTATGGCTGATGAGGACGGATTGTTCTGAGCCTCTGAGATTCTCCGTAACTCTCAGATAGTGGTGTTAGTATGTTACCACAAACACAACCGTTGGTCCTCTGGATATGCCAAATACTGGATCTTCATCCCTGGCATTCCTGGCCTGCTCTGTTTTATCAGGTTCCTGATTACGAATGTTATGTTGTTCATATTGGTTGTCATGTAGTCCAACCGTAGCTTTTGCAGTGTCTGGACTCTTTGTCAGCATACCACCTTCAGGGTTAGTTATAGGTGGTCCCCACTGTCAAAGTAGGGTTAGTACCACGCTCACATCCCATGTGTTCGTGTACCTTGGCCTTGGAGGTATTAAATTGTAAATTCCCTTCATGAATTTTGTTGTAAAGGGGTGCGTTCCTATCGACCCGTGCCCTGCTTCCAGCATCAGATAGGAGGAGAGTGCGCCTCTGGCACTATAGATTGCACTATAACTTTGTATATAGTTATAGTACAGAGTTGATAGGAACTCCAAGACATCCGTTATCCGAACTATTGTATTTGTTCGGACAGTCCTATGTTGGGACGGCAGATGGCACAATGGGCTAAGTGTTCGGCTGGCAACCGGAAGGTAGCCGGTTCGAATCCCGCTTGGAGTGCATACTGTCGTTGTGTCCTTGGGCAAGACACTTCACCCACCTTTGCCTGTGTGTGAATGTGTGTGAATGTGTGTGAGTGATTGGTGGTGGTCGGAGGGGCTGTAGGCGCGGATTGGCAGCCACGCTTCCGTCAGTCTGCCCCAGGGCAGCTGTGGCTACAGAATCAAATACACAGGACAAGATGTTAAGAAGTCCCTTGTGCCAATAGGTGGGGAGCATTTCACGACATTCGTTGATTGTTGAGAGTGGTAGACGCTCAACATCTGTGGGGGGGGGGCGGGGGAGTGGATACGTATATCTTGGCCTGGGTAACCTTCAGGACAGTTGGGCACAGGACACATCATCAGTAGTGTACCCTTGCATCACTGGGTGTTTCGGCCTTTTATCACTATACACCCTCCACAAGGGCGGCCCGCTGCAGGATGATCAGCCCTCAGCGCGTGTCCCGTGTCAAACCGTCCCAAAGATTCACCCTGAAATACTTGGGGCCCAGCATGGGTCTTTCCGCTTGAGCCAAATCCACCGGCTGCTTCTTTCAGCCGCCTCTGAGAGTGATCTTATGGTCTTCCGCAGAGCCTGACCGTGGATTCCAAGCTCCTTCAGCAGTCTGATGGTAGATGACGCAACAAATCCTCTGCATCCCACTTCAACTGGATAGACTTTGGTGTTCCAGCCACGCTGCGTTGCCTCTGCTGCAAGCTCTGCGTAACGCAGCTTCTTACGCTCATAGGCCTCCTCAACAGAGTTCTCCCATGGAACTGTGAGCTCTATGTTGTAAGCAGTCTTCTGTGAAGGGGACCAGAACACCAAGTCTGGCCTGAGGTTGGTGGAAGCAATTTCAGGTGGAAAAACTAGTTGTCGGCCGATGTCCGCCAGCATCCTCCAGTCGCGGGCCCTGCATAGGTTTCCTTCTTCTGATCTGGTGGAAGGATGTTTAGATGTTTTCTGTCCTTCTCGGACAAAGGTTGTTGCCCTTAGGGGGAGGGGGTTGCTTGCTCTCGGTGGCAAGGAGTTGGTCGCACACCGCCTGTTCTCAAGGGCTGATGCCAGGCTTTTTAGTACCTGATTATGCCGCCACGTGTATCTCCCTTGCGTGAGGCTGGTCTTGCAGCCTACCATGATGTGCTTGAGGGTCGCTGGAGTTGGGCAGAGGGCACAGGTTGGATCCTCGCCGTACCACTGATGGAGGTTCTTTGGTGATGGAAGCACATCATAAGTCGCTCTGATGATGAAGCTGATCTTGCTTGCTTCCATTTCCCATAGTTCTTTCCAGCTGATCTTCCTCCGCTCCACACCTTCCCACTGCATCCATTGCCCCTGTTTGGCAAGAGAGACCGCCTTTGCACTTCTTGCGGCCTCCTCTTGTCGCCGCACCTCCTCGACCACCAATGTCCTCCGCTCTGATGTTGTGGCCTTTCGCCAAGTTGGTTTACTTGTCGTAAGGCCAAAGCCTCCTCTTCCCTGCTGGACTTGCCCCACGATGTCTTTGTATCTCAGGGCTGATGAAGCTTGCTGTACTGCATCAGATGGCATCCACTTCCGGCCAGTTACTAGGGGCGGTGCAACAGCACTGAAGGTCTTGTCTCTAGAGTCCCTCAGTGTCATCTGAAGTCTTACTTTAGAACACTTGTATTCCTCTGTTAGACTAGTGAGAGGTAGTTCCAGGACCCCTTTGCCATATAGGCCGATGTTAGTTAGACATCGTGGGACCCCGAGCCATTTCTTCGCGTATGAAGTTATGGTTCGCTCCATCTTCTCCACAGTTGTTATTGGGGCTTCATAAATGGTCAGTGGCCACATTGTCCGAGGAAGGAGTCCAAACTGTAGGCACCAGAGCTTCAGTTTCCCAGGCAGTAGGGTCTGATTGATGTTCTCCAGGCCATTGACAATTTCTTGCCTTAGTTGTTCCACCTGCTCTTTATCCTTGAGACTTGCATTGTACCATCTGCCCAGGCTTTTAACTGGCTGTTCAGACACTGTTGGTATAGGGTCGTCACCGATACAGAACCTTGTGTCTCTAAGCACCCCCTTGACTATGGAGATGCTTCGAGATTTACTTGGTTTGATCTTCATTCGGGCCCACTTGATGTTCTCCTGCAGCTTTCCAAGTAGCCGCTTGGTGCATGCTGCAGTAGTGGTTAGTGTGGTCATGTCGTCCATGTATGCCCTGATGGGTGGCAGACGGAGCCCAGCCCTGGTTCGTTCACCGCCCACCACCCATTTTGAGGCCCTGATGATGACTTCCATGGCCATTGTAAAGGCCAAGGGTGAGACTGTGCAGCCTGCCATGATGCCTACTTCCAAGCGCTGCCATGTTGTACTGAAGTCAGCTGTTGTGAAGTAGCTTACCACCACCGAGTGTGACTGAGGAGTGAATGAATAATGCGATGTAAAGTGCCTTGAGTATTAGAAAGGCGCTATATAAATCCCATCCATTATTATTATTATTATGCCTTAAAATGGTCTCCTCAGAATCTGCAGACCAACAAGTTATACGTTCATGTAGTGGATGATTGCTCCCTGTAACTGGGTTCACTAGGAGGTCCCTGCTCTTGGGTACAGCCATAACTGGCTGGACTATAATTCCCAAAAATCTTTTGGGAACCAGGCTTGAGTAGGCCAATCTGGCACTACCAATATGCCTGCGGCTTAGTCTTGCTTGATTTTGGTCATGCATCGGTTTGTGAGACAAATTGGCGGAAAGCATACATAAACATTCCTCCCCAATTGAGGGAGAAAGCATCCACTGCCTTGCTCCTGGATCCAGCTCGCAGGACACATATCTGGGTAACTGATGGTTTAGTCTAGATGCAAACAGATCAATATCTGGTATGCCAAATCGTGTAGTTATTTTGTTAAATACTGCCCGATTCAACATCTATTCTGTGTTGTTATTAAACATTCGTGATCCAGCATCTGTCACCGTGTTATATCTACCTCGTAGATAGACCACTGTAACCCAAATATTCCTCTCGATACACCAGTGCCAAATGAGGTTCGACAATCTGTCGCAAGATACAGATTTTACACCACCCTTGTGATTGATATATGCCACCGCAGTGGTGTTATCAATCTGAATTTGAACAAGCACCGGTTGCATGTTGCTACAGAAAACCTTGAGTCCATATTGTGCCCCCAACAATTCTAGGTAATTGATTCCATGTGTTGGGGAATTACAGACTCCTGCTCATTCCATTTGCCCCCACAGCTCTAGACTGTGTTTGTGGCTCCCCATCCTTAGCCGCTTGCATTGGTCTGAAGAACCCCCGATGGCTTTCGAGCAAGATTTCCCTTGAGCTGTCTCACGTTCGTTATCCACCATAGTTATTCAACAATGGCCTCTGCTGGCAATCCATAGTTTTGCCAATTTGGCCTGCATGGAATCTGAGTGTTCGTTCCTGTAAATTCTGTAAATTCGCTGTAAATTCTGGTAATGCAAAGGTCCGTGACGTACTGCTGGAAATGCAGCTACTATTTGCCAATTACACTCGCTGTTTGTCTGATAGATGGCTAGTATTTGACTATCAGGTCATAGCAGGCTTACTTAAATCTTGTTTGTCCCTAGGCAAAGTCACCAACATATTTACTGTATTTGATAGTAAATCCTAGGTAATCAATTACCCTTGTAGGTGTCAATTTTGATTTAACTGGATGGATGAGGTAACCAAGTCTTTCAAACAGGGATTTGGTTTGCTTTGACTGATGCTTCTGCCAATTCTTGGTGACTCCAAAATGAAAATGTCCTCCAAATATGCCATTACTATGTGGTTCTGAGACCTTTGTAGACCCAGAATTGGTTTCTGTAGTTTAGTCAATAGTCTAGGAGCTGATGTCAACCCATATCTCCTGCTCTTAGTGAATAGACACCGAATAGTATGCATCTTTGAGGTTGATGCATGCCATGTGACCATTTTATAGGAAGCTGCTATAAAACAGTTGTTAAACCGTAACAAAAATGTACTGTTCTGAAAGTCTGTACTGCATACATGTGTTAAACCTGGATGAAGTGACATCCTCCATCTGTCACCTGTCCTGAAAGGCAATCCTGCCCATAATACTGGGCCTGCCTCGAAGACAACTCCGGTCCAAGTTCCAAGTCTGTTTGGAACCTATGTATGTTGTGCAGTAAAAATAATCACATGTTATTATCTGTTTTTTAAAACCAGATCTGAAATTCATGTTATTGTCATTTTGAACAAAAACACAAGAGTAAAAATTACCAACATGTAACTGGTCCACAATCCCTTGTTTCGGTAAACCCAGACCCACCTACCTCCATGGCTACCGGTGGTCTTGTGGTAAGCCCAAAGGCCCCTGATGCGGGTTCCTTTTCTCTCCTTGATTGGGAGTAGGAATGGTAGGGAGTGTGGATTCCATGTTTCTCCTGACCTCTGCTTGGGTCTTGGTCTGAAAAACCTCATCATACTGAGCCTGCCTTGTAAGACAATTCTGGCCATAATTCTGAGTCTGCCTTGAAAGACGACTCTGATCATATTTCCGTGCCCAGCTTTCAAGCTACCACCGGCTTCAGTGAACTGCTTACCCCCTATGGAGGTGTGGGGTGTGTTGTCGCCTACTGATGAAGTTTTGCTTGTCGTTGGTACCTTGATTGGTTCGACAGCTTTTGCTTCCTTCTTCTGGTCTTTTATCTGAAGAGAGGGTTTGGCGGCTGGTTTCTCCAAAGTCACCCTGATAGCGCTGTTCCCTTGCCGGCACTTGTAGCATGCGGATATTCTGCCAACTGCTGGCTCTTGAGGCCATATGCATGTGCTTCAGTATGTTCATACTTTAATTTGAGATCAGTTAACTACTGATCACTCGCACTCCCCTCCACTGAGAGTGAGAATTGTAGGCAGCCCTGAAAACAGGTGCTGCCGCAGGCCCCTGAGGATACCTGCGCTGACATGGTCGCTCCAGCGGACCTAAATGAGGTTCTTGCTTTGGGTCAGACTGAAACTGACCGTGGATGCTCCTCTCCTCAGAGCAGGAGACATTTGTGCAGCCCTGAAACAGGTGCCACTGCCTGCGGGTTCTCCATAATACCCGGGCTGATAACTCCCTCCTTTGGAGTATATCATTGTGGAGCACCTCTCCATCAGGTGCTCCATGTGGGTTTTGAACGTTTAAACACGTTACCCATAAAGGAGGTTATCCTCTCCATCCGGAATCCTCCTGGCCCGACTTGTTTGCGGGCTTTCTCCTTGCACTCCCTTCCTCAGAGCGAGAGATCAAATAGTGGCTAACCCTCCAATTGGGTTTGCCTAGGTACTCCTGGCCCGTATTGTTTTCCCCATGTGTGAGGCTGCTAGCACAGCCTGCTGTAGGCCCGGGCTGATACAGCTCCCTCCTTCGGAGCAGATCATTGTTGGAGCAACTTCTCCATAAGTTGCTCCATGTGGGAGAGTCATCCTCTGACGCTCTCCGTTGAGGGAGGGTATCCCTCTTCCCCGGACTCATCTGAGTCAACGTGTTTGTCAGACTTGCGGGTGGTTTTTACGTCCCGCAGGACCACCACGGAGCTCCTCCTCCTGCACCAAGTCTTCTCCTGCCGGCTGCTGCCGGCAGTAATGTCGGGAACAAGATCGTCGCCTGCTACTGGGAATGCTGCGGTCTTCGGCAGCCGACTTCCCCGCGGATCGTCTCCTCGACATCTGGGCTCTGAAACTACAAAAAGCTTCAAGCCCGAAAGAACGCAGGTAAGTAATTCAGCTTTCCTTACCTGCTAATCCCGACGGCTGGGAGGACACAGTGCCTCTGCCAGTCCGTCGTGCGCGTTGCGTTCAGACGTAATGACGCGCACGCAGACAAACGGCCCTTCTTCACATAGTCACTCACATGACTCCGAAGTAAAATTCTAAGGCTATGACCTCTGGTCCTAGACTCTCCCACTAATGGAAGCATCCTCTCCACATCCACTCTATCCAAACCTTTCACTATTCTGAATGTTTCAATAAAGTCTCCCCTCAAGCAGAAGAAGAAAGATACGTATCAAATACAGGGGGAATATAGTGAGGAAGGAACGGCAGAAATGGTTTCCTGTTTCTACCTCATTTTTCCAAAGGCAGCAGCAGGTTAGCTGCCATAGCAACACATATTAGATCAAGCAGCAGTGTCCCGACCCCAGGTAAGATTCAATTTATAAGCTGTTTACCTTTTCCAAAAAATAATCGAATAGTTGGGGGAGGGCTATGATGAACCCTCCTAAAGCATACGTGAAATAATACATAATTAAACATATTACATTGCCACTGGATCCAATTATTGGATCTAGTCAGACTGAAAGCTCTGCTTAATATTTAGACAGATTAAATGGCCAGAACCTAGATAAAAAATTAAGAGTTCCAATTAATGGTTCCAATTAGTTCCAATTAGGTGTAAGCTTAAAACTTGACCTGAACCCCCTCAACAGTGAACCTGACCCAAGCTCAAACACTTCCAAATTATTCTGTATCCACCCAAGAATCATAAGAAACATAACAATCTTAATGTGCTATCGATTTGTTTGAGCCTGAAGCACCAAATATTGATTTATAATAATAATAATAATGGATGGGATTTATATAGCGCCTTTCTAATACTCAAGGCGCTTTACATCGCATTATTCATTCACTCCTCAGTCACACTCGGTGGTGGTAAGCTACTTCTGTAGCCACAGCTGCCCTGGGGCAGACTGACGGAAGCGTGGCTGCCATTCTGCGCCTACGGCCCCTCCGACCACCACCAATCACTCACACACATTCACACACATTCACACACAGGCAAAGGTGGGTGAAGTGTCTTGCCCAAGGACACAACGACAGTATGCACTCCAAGCGGGATTCGAACCGGCCACCTTCCGGTCGCCAGCCGAACACTTAGCCCATTGTGCCATCTGTCGTCCCAATTTATGTGCGATAATACTAAGCAAATCACCCTTACTTTAATAAAGTACCAAGAAGCACAGTCTAAACCAACCCAAAATGTAACCTAACCTGGCTTGAACCCAATGCATTTAGGCAAGTCAAATAAGCAGACTTCAGTTCTGATGATATCTTGTTATCATTTTCAATGTTTTGTCTTTGTACAAAGCAGTTAGTATTTTAAACATATCACCAAAGGAGTCGGGAAATAACAATTCATATTGAAGTAGATACATTTGTTTGACATAGACAATAATTAAATGCTTTGGTTAGGGTAGGATGGATTGAAGTCTGGTAGGGAAACTATGTGAGCTGAAACATTCGCAATTGAAATACCATATATGTTAAGTTTTGTATATTGGTGTTGTTATTGGCCAGAGGCAAAGGATGTCGCAGGGAATGAATAACATTTGGAGAATGAAATGATACAGACCTCGTCCCACAAGACAAGCTACGCAAGGCCATTAGTGTTTTTATAAGTGGCTCCCATCACAAAAAGTCAAGAGGACCAAAGGCATGGTCAATAAAATGGGTGTAAGGATAAGAGAAAAGCCAGGAAGCGGGGCAGTATGGGTTTGGAAGGGAATTCTAGAACTTAGTCCCAGACAACTGGAAGCACAATCCTCAATGTTAGGACCATTACATTCAAGTCTAAACAAGTGGATACATATTTCAAAATTGAGGGATGGGGAAGAATATAGAGTTAGGAAGAGGTAAGATGAAGGTGGTGGTATGTGAGAATATGGGTGGCAAAATATGCACTAGGTCTTTAGAATCAAGGCATTGTTGAACTTGGAGCCAAGTTGCATGGGAGCAAAGAGGTGGGAGATAAATTGGTTGTCAGTTGTAATGATTTGAAAATAATATGTGTTTAAACTAGAGGGTGACTTCCAAAACAAGGTTAGAACCTGGAGACCTACCAATTTACGAGGATGTTGCCAGGACTAGAGGGTTTGAGTGACAGGGAGAGGTTGAGTAGGCTGGGTCTCTATTCCTTGGAGCGCAGGAGGATCAGGGGTGATCTTATTGGTTCATAAGGTAAAGTTCATAAGGTTCATTTATTGTCACATGGTGTAGTGAAATTCAAGTATAAAATCATGAGAGGAAAAGATTGGGTCAATGCACAGAGTCTTTTGCCCAGAGTAGGAGAATCGAGGACCAGAGGACATAGGTTCAAGGTGAAGGGAAAAAGATTTAATAGGAATTTGAGAGGTAACTTTTTCACACAAAGGGTGGTGGGTGTATGGAACAAGCTGCCAGAGGAGGTAGTTGAGGCTGGGACTATCCCATTGTTTATAGGTATGTGAATAGAAAGAGATTAGTTAAAACAAATGTAGGTCCCTTGCAGTCAGAAACAGGTGAATTGATCATGGGGAACAAGGACATGGCAGATCAATTTAATAACTACTTTGGTTCCGTCTTCACTAAGGAAGACATAAATAATCTGCCGGAAATAGCAGGGGACCGCGGGTCAAATGAGATGGAGGAACTGGGTGAAATCCAGGTTAGCCGGAAAGTGGTGTTCGGTAAATTTAATGGATTAAAGGCCGATAAATCATAAGGGCCAGATAGGCTGCATCCCAGAGTACTTAAGGAAGTAGCCCCAGAAATAGTGGATGCATTAGTGATAATTTTTCAAAACTCTTTAGATTCTGGAGTAGTTCCTGAGGATTGGAGGGTAGCTAATGTAACCCCACTTTTTAAAAATGGAGGGAGAGAGAAAACGGGGAATTACAGACCAGTTAGTCTAACATCGGTAGTGGGGAAACTGCTAGTCAGTTATTAAAGATGGGATAGCAGCACATTTGGAAAGTGGTGAAATCATTGGACAAAGTCAGCATGGATTTACGAAAGGTAAATCATGTCTGACGAATCTTATAGAATTTTTCGAGGATGTAACTAGTAGAGTGGATAAGGGAGAACCAGTGGATGTGATATATCTGGATTTTCAGAAGGCTTTCGACAAGGTCCCACATAAGAGATTAGTATACAAACTTAAAGCACACAGTATTGGGGGTTCAGTATTGATGTGGATAGAGAACTGGCTGGCAAACAGGAAGCAAAGAGTAGGAGTAAACGGGTCCTTTTCAGAATGGTATGCAGTGACTAGTGGGGTACCGCAAGGCTCAGTGCTGGGACCCCAGCTATTTATTGAATGCAACATCTCCAAGTTTGCGGATGACACAAAGCTGGGGGGCAGTGTTAGCTGTGAGGAGGATGCTAGGAGGCTGCAAGGTGACTTGGATAGGCTGGGTGAGTGGGCAAATGCATGGCAGATGCAGTATAATGTGGATAAATGTGAGGTTATCCACTTCGGTGGCAAAAACAGGAAAGTAGACTATTATCTAAATGGTGGCCGATTAGGAAAAGGGTAGATGCAACAAGACCTGGGTGTCATGGTACACCAGTCATTGAAAGTAGGCATGCAGGTGCAGCAGGCAGTGAAGAATGCCAATGGCATGTTAGCATTCATAGCGAAGGGATTTGAGTATAGGAGCAGGGAGGTTCTACTGCAGTTGTACAGGTTCTTGGTGAGACCACACCTGGAGTATTGTGTACAGTTTTGGTCTCCAAATCTGAGGAAAGACATTCTTGCCATATGAAGAAAGACTGGGTAGACTCGGCTTGTACTCGCTAGAATTTAGGAGATTGAGGGGGGATCTTATAGAAACTTACAAAATTCTTAAGGGGTTGGATAGGCTAGATGCAGGAAGATTGTTCCCGATGTTGGGGAAGTCCAGGACAAGGGGTCACAGTCTGAGGATAGAGGGGAAATCCTTTAGGACCGAGATGAGAAAAACATTTTTCACACAGAGAGTGGTGAATCTCTGGAACTCTCTGCCAAAGAAGGTAGTTGAGGCCAGTTCATTGGCTATATTTAAGAGGGAGTTAGATGTGGCCCTTGTGGCTGAAGGAATCGGGGTATGGAGAGAAGGTAAGTGCAGGATACTGAGTTGGATGATCAGCCATGATCATATTGAATGGCATTGCAAGCTCGAAGCGCCGAATGGCCTACTCCTGCACCTATTTTCTATGTTTCTATGTTTAAGAAACAGTTAGACAGATACATGGATAGGACAAGTTTGGAGGGATATGGACCAAGCGCAGGCAGGTGGGACTAGTGTAGCTGTGACATTGTTGGCTGGTGTGGGCAAGTTGGGTCGAAGGGCTTGTTTCCACACTGTATCGCTCCATGACTATGACTCTATGTAATTCTGCAAGCATAGGACAATAGAGGGGTGAGATGGTTGCATGTCAAATATAACATCTTGGAAATAGTGTGTACCTAAACCAAAGGGATATATGCTAGAGCACGGCTCCAGCCTGGGGTTTCTTATAAGAGCTTCAATGGTCTGCTTTGGAAATCGCAATAGTTTGTTTTGTGGAAAGTGATCTTAGTCACTTGTGAGATTTATTTGCTGTGAATGTGGGACAATTGCTTTTAAAGTAGTAAATCATATTATCTCAGAGGGTGTGAGATAATGCTCATATTTAATGGGAACAACAAAGAGCAACTTGTCTGTAACCGGTGTACAGGGAATGCCAGGGGTAATTTAAGCACGATGAACCAAGAATATAACTAGGCTGTGATTGACAATGTTAACCTTTAAAAGTCACTTTTTTCTCCAGTGAAGAGTGAAGAATTATATTAGAGAATGAATCAAAACTACATGATATATATATGAAGCAATTATTGGCCCCTGTCAGTGTAACATGATCATAGAATGACTATTTGTCACATTTAATAGTTTATCTCAACATGAGCCAAATTAGACATTTGTGTGTAAACTCTTTGCTCATTCGTCTATAAACCTGAGGGAATGTATTGTCTCTGTTGATTAACAGCTGAACCCAAAAGCATTTAGCACAATTGTTACCTGCAAAGCTAAACAGTGCATTTCCAACACTATGTTCACTCACATCCAACTCGCTTTAGGACTTAAGTTGAGTGCAAATGTTGCAGTTGTATAAGACGTTGGTGAGACCGCATTTAGAATATTGCGTTCAGTTCTGGGCACCATGTTATAGGAAAGATATTGTCAAGCTTGAAAGGGTTCAGAAAAGATTTATGAGGATGTTGCCAGGACTAGAGGGTGTGAGCTATAGGGAGAGGTTGAGTAGACAATAGACAATAGGTGCAGGAGTAGGCCATTCGGCCCTTCGAGCCAGCACTGCATTTCAATGTGATCATGACTGATCATCCCCAATCAGTACCCCGTTCCTGCCTTCTCCCCATATCCCCTGACTCTGCTATTTTTAAGAGCCCTATCTAGCTCTCTCTTGAAAGCATCCAGAGAACCTGCCTCCACTGCCCTCTGAGGCAGAGAATTCCACAGACTCACCACTCTCTGTGAGAAAAAGTGTTTCCTCGTCTCCGTTCTAAATGGCTTACTCCTTATTCTTAAACTGTGGCCCCTGGTTCTGGTCTCCCCCAACATCGGGAACATGTCTCCTGCCTCTAGCGTGTCCAAGCCCTTAACAATCTTATATGTTTCAATGAGATACCCTCTCATCATTCTAAACTCCAGAGTGTACAAGCCCAGCTGCTCCATTCTCTCAGCATATGACAGTCCCGCCATCCCGGGAATTAACCTTGAATCCGAGGAGTAACATTTTCACACAAAGGTTGGTGGGTGTATGGAACAAGCTGCCAGAGGAGGTAGTTGAGGCTGGGACTATCCCATCGTTTAAGAAACAGTTAGACAGATACATGGATAGGACAGGTTTGCAGGAATATGGACCAAGCACAGGCAAGTGGGACTAGGGTAGCCGGGACATTGTTGGCCGGTGTGGGCAAGTTGGGCCAAAGGGCCTGTTTTCACACTGTATCAGTTTATGACTATGACTAAACATTGTTTTATTCAGAACATTTTATTGGATCACAGAATTGAGTGGATTGATATTAATTTCTGCAGCTTGTTATCTGCAATTACTGAGAGTTATTAGTATGGAGACACTTTCAAAAAGCACAATAAAAATGGTATTCCAATTTCTAACCCAATATCCACAGCATCAATTCCTTATATATCAAAAATAATATCTTTCCCAACTTTCTTGGAAGACCTTCCATTATACTTCCTGCTGATAATAGATCATCTGTATGGTTTATTTATTATCTGTGTTAATCTTGGCTGATGGAATTCAAGGTCATAGCATTTCACTTACATATTAGATCAAGTTGGAAAGAAAGGCAGCCCTGAACTCGACAATAGCTCCTCTTCGGACTTGTTGGCAGTCTCAATACAGTGGGCTACGTTCCAGCTGGATAGTGTGTATGCCTGTCTCCCTGCCAAGAACTACAAATGGAAAAACCTTCCGACTGATGAAGGACCTTTGCAACATGAGGATGGTGCCTTCTTGTCTGCCACTTGGAATCAATAGACAATATCAAAAAAATAGGTCGTTTTAAAGGCTGATATTTCTCAAAGAATTCAAGAAAAGTTTTACCACTACCAGCCATAAAAACATGATTCATTAACTACATGAAAAAAAAAAGATTTTTATATTTGAAAAAAAAGAATTTTGATTTTACAGAAATAAAATGCCGGTGTCCCGCGAATAGTGCGGTGAGGGGAACGAATATGGCAGGAATCATCATCAGATTTAAGAAGTACTTGGATCAGGATATGAAATGGACCGCAAACACACGTGCATTCTAATAGCCCTGTTCCACGGTGCGAGTTTATTCCAAGAGCTCTCCCGAGTTTAAAAAAAATCAAACTCGTGGTAAGCACGGAGAATGAACGTAGCGGGTACGTCGGTGCTCGGGGACGACTCTTAGCACGGAGACGTCTCTTAATGGCAGGAAGATTCGCTAACGGCAGGTAAGCACAGGAAGACTCGTGAAGATTTTTCAACATGATGAAAAACGTCCACGAGAGCCCCGAGTACCGACGAGTGGCCATTACCGTAAATCTCCGAGTTCGAATCAGGGCAAACTCGGGAGAACTCTTGGAATGAACTCGTACTGTGGGACAGGGGTTTAAGCTTGAGAGGTGGGATTAGTTGAAACAGCTTAAGTGGACATGACGGGCTACATCTGCTGTTAAGTTATGCTTCCATGATTAGTATAAATTGAGAAGTAATATTTTGACCCACTTGTGTATGTTATTGCTGTGGCATTTTTCTCATACTTGGTAATGAATGTTTTCCCAGGCTCAACACCTCCCCAAAACATTTGTCTTTCTAAACATCTAAGCAAATGCTCTGCACTTAGTGTTTAATGTGCACAATTATTTGACTGGTAGAGTCAAATATGTTTATAATATTACCCATTGAGTACCTTGTTTACAAACTGTAGTACTGCTGCCTCAAGTAAGAATTTAATTGTTCCGTTCCAGTACATATGACATTAAAACACCCATAACTATTGACTCATAGAGTCATAGAGTCAAACAGAATGGAAACAGGGCCTTTGGCCCAACTTGCCTATGTGGACCAAGGTGCCCCATCTACAATAATCCCGCATTTGAGCCATATCCCTCTAAATCCCAATCATTGTACCTGCCCTGTTGATACACATGTCATTATTAGTTTTAGTTTTAGAGATACAGTGTGGAAACAGGCCCTTCGGCCCACCGAGTCTGCACTGACCAGCAATCCCTGCACAGTAACACTACCCTACACACACTAAGGGACAATTTTACACTTATACCAAGCCAATTAACCTACACACCTGTACGTTTTTGAAATGTGGGAGGAAACCGAAGATCTCGGAGAAAACCCACACGGTCACAGGGAGAACATACAAACTCCGTACAGGCAGTACCCATAGTCGGGATCGAACCTGTGTCTGTCGCTGTAAGGCAGTAGCTTACCGTTGTGCCACCATGCGGGCCTGCATGTCATTAACGTAGATGATATATTTTAACCACCAGTTTACAAAGCCTGATTAAAACAATACGTTGCTGGAAATGATCCAACATATTTTAAGAACTTCCATTGTGATATCGTTGAAGGTTTGGTGACAAAGATACATTTCAGAAAATGGAAACAAGGAATTGCTGCTGCTAGCTGACGGACAAAACCAAACTTCAGAAACATGTGTTCTCTTCTGTTCTTCACAGCTGGATATTGTGTATGTGATTGACAAGGTGAAGAGTAGTTGTCTGGACTCCAAAGGTATACAGGTATGTAGGTTAATTGCCTTGGTAAATGTAAAAATTGTCCTTAGTGAGTATAGGATAGTGTTAATGTGCAGGGATCGCTGGTCGGTGCGGGCCCGGTGGGCCGAAAGGGCCTGTTTCCGCGCTGTATCTCTAAAACTAAAGAACACTGTGAAACTTTGGTCTTTTCTAGCATAGGGCAGCATACTATCTTGAAATGAAGCCTTACTTTACTCCTATATTTCAACGTAACTTACATTACATATGAAACATTGTGCAGTGGGAAAGTGGGACACTGTCCAGACCAACTTCCATGGTGATATTTGCCTTTGAAAGTGGTGAGTCATAGATTGATTGATTGATTGATAGACTTTATTAATCCCCTTATTCAGGGGAAATTCTGATGTCCTTGCAGCACACTAATAAAAATACAACACAGTATTCATGAAGAAATTCAACACCAAAACATAAAAACATCCCCCCACAGTGATTCCCACTGTGGGGGAAGACACAAAGTCCAGTCCCCATCCTCTTGTCCACCCAAAGTCAGAAGTCGGGCCTATTGAGGCCTCCACAGTCACCACCACGGCGCCCGATGTTCTCGCCGGGTGATGGTACTCCGGCGTCGGGAGAACCCCCAGCGGCTTGGGGTGCCAGGAACGGCCGCCTTCCCACCGGAGCCTGCGGCTTCCAAGCCAACAGACCACGCCAGACGGAGCTCCGCACACTGGTGATCTCGGCGAGATGTAAGTTCAACGTCGCAGCTGGCCGCTCCGCAGAACCGCGGCTCCACGATGTTTTCCTCGGCGGTACCAAGCATACTGGAGTCCCAGCGCGGCGACCCAGGAAAGGCATCGCCCGCTCCACGACAGCGCTCCAGCGCTGCGCCGCCGCCAAAGCCGATGTTCTGCGCCGCCGCCAACGCCGATGTTCTGGCCAGGTCCCCTCAGGGAAACGTCGCTCCAGGACCCGCTGGTAGGCCGTGAGGACAGGTCGAGGACGCTGCTCGGAGGAAGGCAACCCCTCCGACCAGGTAGGGACTTAGAAAAACAGTTTCCCCCTTCCCCCCCACCACCCACCACACATAAAAGATTTAGACCCCCTGACTGTACACTTAACAAACTAAAAATAATAAAAAAGAAGGGAAGAAAACGGACAGCTGCAGGACAGGCAGCCGTTCAGGACAGCGCCTCCTCCGATTCAACACCCATTAAGATTATATACAGAGAACATATATAAATCGATAACTGCCATGCAGTATATCTGCTCAGAGGACAATGAATCAAACACCAGGCTGCATCATTCTACATATTCTGTTTGATTTCTGCCTCGTGTTGACTCCCTGATTTAAAGATCAGGCTGTTGACTGTAAATCGCTGGAGATTATGGGCTAAAAGTCCATTTGCTCAACACCAGAAGGGAGAAAAACACAATACATGGTTGAAAACCACATCAACTCAGAGCAAAGCAATTTTGTGCAAGTTTCTGGGTGTCAGCCTTTGTCACTAACAAAAAATAGTTACCCTTCTGCTGTTAACAAGATACTTGATCACACCACCTTTAAATGAAGGACGCTCCCAATCTACCTTGATGTGGCCCTTGCACCTTTTTAATCTGTACTTTCTCTGTAGTTGTAACACTAGTCTGCACTGTATTTCCTCTATTCTGGCAGTACCTGTTGCATTCAGCATGGTTTGATTGTAATCATGAATGCATTTTACTTGGACACAAAAACAAAGCTTTTCACTGCATCTTGGTACATGTGACAACAACACACCAAAAAATCATAGATGAGGCCCTCACTCGTGTCTCTTCGGTACCCCGCAGCTCCGCCCTTGCTCCCCCTCCCCCTAATCTCAATAGAGGCAGATTCCCCCTCGCCTCACCTTTCACCCCATCAGCTGTCGCATACAACACATAATCCTCCAAAATTTTTGCCACCTCCAACAGGATCTCAACGCTAGTCAAATCTTCCCATCTCCACCCCTTTCCGCCTTCCGCAGGGACCGTTCTCTCCGCAACTCCCTGGTTAACCCATCCCTTCCCACCCAAACCACCCCCTCCCCAGGTACCTTCCCCTGCAACCTCAGAAGAAGCAACACCTGTCGCTAGGACCTTTCTATCCTAGGTCTCCTCCATTGTCAGAGTGAGGCTAAACACAATTTATAGGAACAACATCTCATATTTCGCTTGGGCAGCTTACAGCCCAGTAGTACGAATTTTGATTTCTCTAACTTCAAGTAACCCCGGCATTCCCTCTCTCTCCATCCCTCCCCCACCCAAGTTGCACCAGCTTCTCGTTTTCACCCAACAAACAGCTAACAATGGCCCTGTTTCCTTTACCATCATTACTTTTTTGCATATCTTTTTTTCATTGTTCTTTATCTCTTTATATCATCATCTCTATCTCTTGTTTCCCTTATCCCTAACCAGTCTGAAGAAGGGTCTCGACCCAAAACATCACCCATTCCTTCTCTCCAGAGATGCTGCCTGTCCCGCTGAGTTACACAAGCTTTTTGTGTCTATCTTTGTTTTAAACCAGCATCTGCAGTTCCTTCCTACACAATACCAATCCCATGTTCTGCTCATTCATGGATGCATTGCTTTTCCTCCACTAAACATACTAAACGTATAACAATGGTGCAAGAACAACCCCAAATGAACATATCCACAGCTTTACTTGTGCTGAATGCTCAGAAAGAACATCGTGAAGAATCAGTCGCAGTGATCTTATATTCTTATTGAGGCGGCTGTACACCATTTTGTATGCTCACAATTTACTTGGCATGTATATACTTCTTATATACATACTCAGCACTGCAATCTACCTTTCCAGTGACTCCTTGTGTAGACTCTGCACTCATCACAGATGATCCAGCATTTGCAGGAATGACTGTGCATGGACTACTCTACACCCCCCCCCCCCCCATCCCCCCCCCCCCCCCATCCCCCCATCCAGCCACGCTTCTCGGGAGACCACTTTTGGAGGATCAAGCTGCAGATCCATGGGTTAAACTTCACTCACAATGTTACCTCTCAAAACTCAAACCAAGTAGCGCATCCATGTGCCAGGACGGCTGACACACAGTCAAGGTCATCTTCATTCTCAACTTTCTCTAGCTCATCGCAGCCTGCAGGTGCTGATTAAAGCCATTTACTACAGATTGCTGCTCTCTGCTGTATAAGGGAGGTCAATGCTTCACAAGACCAGACCTCATGTATTCTCCAACTGAAGTAGACTGGGCTGGCTCAAAAATATAGCCATTCATAGTTGACATAATGGCCATTAACAGAAAGAGATTATGTTCTCTCAATGTTCACGATAATGGAGCACCAGAAGGAATTTTTAATAATCAAGTCTCTGGTGGCTCGGATTTACTCTAATTTGGACGAGAATGGATTAATATAGGACAGCCAGCATGGCTTTGTACACAGTGGGTGGTGTCTCACTAATGATCAAGGTTTTTGTGCATGTGATGAGGGTCGGGTGGTAGATGTTATCTACACATATTTTAGTAAGGCATTGATAAAATCCAACATGGTAGGCTGATACAGAAGTTTAAAATGCATGGGATTAACCGAGTTGGTCGAATGGAATCAGAGCTAACTTACTAATAGCAGGCAGAGGGTTGTGGTAGAAAGACAATATTCAGGCTGGAAGTCTGCAACCAGTGGAGTGCTGGGACCTCTGTTGTTTGTGGTGTATATAAATGAAAACATAGGCAGGTTAGTTAGTAATTTTGCAGATGAAACCAAGGTTGATGGGGGTCACAGACAGTGAGGAATGCTGTCAAAGTATACAGTGGGATATAGATCAGCTACAGAAATGGGCAGAGAAATGGCAGATGGAGTTTAATCCAAGCAAGTGTGAGATGTTGCACTTTGGGAAGCAGAATGGAAAGGAGAAATATCCAATTAATGGCATGACTCTTAACAGCATTGATGTACAGAGGGATCTTGAGGTGCAAGTTCAGAAATCGCTGAAAGTGGTAACATGAGTGGATAGAATGAGAAAGAAGGCATATGGATGGCATGCTTGCCTTCATTGAGTATAAGAGTCAGTAAGTTATGATGCAGCTTTATTGAACTTTGGTACAGCCACATTAGGAGTAGTATGTGCAGTTCTGGTTGCCTCATTACAGGAAGGATGTGGAGGCTTTTTGAAAAGAAGCAGAGGAGGTTTACCAGAATGATGCCTGGATTAGCGAGTAGAGGCTGCAGGGAAAGATTGGACAGACAAGGATTGTTTTATCTAGAATGTTGGAGGTTGAGGGATGACCTGATAGTAGTATATAAAATGATGAGAGGATAGGACAGACAATCTAAACCTCTTTCCCAAGAATGGAAATATGAAATACTGGAGAGCACCATTTTAAGGAGTAAAGTTGAAAGGGGATATGCGGGGCAAGTTTTCTTTTCCACAGAAAGTGATGAGTGCCTAGATCGTGTTACTGGGAGTGGGAGTGGAGGCTGATATGATCATAATACTTAAGAGGCCTTTGGTTAGCCATATGGACATGCAGGGAAGGGAGGGATATGGATTTAGTGCAGGCAGATAAGAGTTGGTCCTGACATCATGTCTAGCATGGACATTGTGGGCAAAATGGCCTTCTCCTGCGCTGCGCTGTTCTTGTTCTATGTTCTATAAAGGGCTTTATAAAGTCAACTCTATAAAGGCCACAAAGCAGCTCTCCTGAGATGGAGGAAGGAGCTGCAGATGCTGGTTTACACCGAAGACAGACACAAAATGCTGGAGTAACTCAGCGGGAGAGGGGGAGGAAGAGAGAGGGGAGGAAGAGAGAGAGGGGGAGAGAGAGAGGGGGAGAGAGAGAGGGGGAGAGGTCCTTGGTCTTCAGGAGTCACTGGAGCTGATATATCTCCAAGTGAGCATCACTCTCCTCTCCAGTAGCGCGGGGAATGCTTGAGATGTTGTGCTTGTATGTGACTTTGAGGACTGACTGATGAGGTCACAGCTGTATAGCTAAACATTGACAGTTGCCACCAACGTAACGAGCGTTTGTTTGTTTATTAATACCACTGTTGGTGAAACAGCATGGTGTCACACGAGGGAGCCGGCAACACTGCATTTTAAGTAGTGATGTGGAATGTCGTGATCTTGTAGAGATCTTTAAAACATCAAAAAGGGTGGCATCCGTGCTGTTTTAATGCCAAAAGAAATGTAAAAACAAATACTGCACCTTCCCAATGTACCTTCCAGTAAGATCAAAGAACTGAACGGTCCAATTGACATATTCCATCATTCCAGACTCTGCATTTAGCAACTTCAGATATACCCTTTGCAGCCCGTTCCCGTTCTGTGTGCAGCTGCCTTTAGTCTAGTTCAGAGATACAGCGGGTCCGCGCTGACCAGCAATCGCCGCGTATTAACACTGTCCTACATCCACTAGGGACGATTCTTACATTTACCAAGCCAATTAACCTGCAAACCTGTACGTCTTTGGAATGTGGGGGGAAACCGAAGATCTCGGAGAAAACCCACGCAGGTCACGGGCAGAACGTACAAACTCCGTACAGACAGCACCCGTTGTCGGGATCGAACCCGGGTCTCCGGCGCTGCATTCGCTGTAAGGCAGCATCTGTGCCACTGTGACCACCCAAAGACAATGCTTGACCAAGGACAATCGCAATCCTCCAAGGGCAATGTAAGTGTAACCACACTCCCCTCCAAGTTGACATCCGCTCAGTCCCTGCCTCATGACCTGGCTTCAGGCAACTTGCACACAAAACACAAAGTGCTGGGGTAACTCAATGGGTCCGGATCTGATGCTGCCTGAACCGCTGAGATAATCCATTTTGCATGTCATGTTCCCGATTCCACATCTGCAGTTCCTTGTAGTTCCAGTCCACTTGTACTTGACATTTCAAAGTTTGGTCAAAAAGCCTTTAAAATACGTGATATACTAAGCTGGTGGAAATGTAAATCAATGGTGTGTCCCTCAGTTGGAAGAAGGGTCCCGACCCGAGACTTCACCCATTCCTTCCATCCAGTGATGCTGCCTGTCCCACTGAGTTACTCCAGCATTTTGTGTCTATCTTCAGTGTATCTTCATCGTTGGTTTGTCTACCAGCACCTGGTTGGCTTGGATTTGCGATTCCGAAAGTCACAAGCTTGTTATGGTGTGGAAAAGTGGGAAATATTGGGTTGGGATGCTAGTGTTGATGTGCATCTGGCATTTGTGAGTTGGAAAGCTTGCAGCAGATAAAGCAGGAGTAGCTGTTTGACCCTTCATGCCGGCCCTGCTGCTATTCAATATAATTTAATAGTATGATTAAACGAGAACTTACCAGTTTGAAGTTTGATCTGTATTTTATGAGGAGTTACGATGAGGGATTACGTGAAGAAGCCCACCAGGACGCATGCGTGTCATTCTTCAAAGCAGCGGTGTGAAATCACAGATAACTGTAATGACTAAACATAGTAAGATTAGAGAAGAAATACCAGTTGAGTATATGATCAAGGGTGGGAGCGGAGGGCACGTAATCCCTCATCGTAACTCCTCATAAAATACAGATCAAACTTCAAACTGGTAAGTTCTCGTTTAATCTTACTATTTTACTTCGGAGTCACGTGAGTGACTACGTGAAGATTTTAAAGCTCTGTGATTTCATGCCGTGGAAACGAGTCCATGCATCACGTCTGCCTTGATGACTGTAGGAGGAATTGTGTTAACATAATTTGGACATGAATTTGACATTGAAATCATAAAATTTATTAACACAAAATTATAACCCCTTTTTATGGGTTTAAATTAATTTACAGAACTTAAAATTGTTTCTGCAAACGTTCCAGGTTTCATTACTGGTTTGTTGTAAAATAATTGGAATGTTTTTTCCCCAGACCATCCTGCTGCCTTGAGGATTTGGTCCATTGGTACATCCAACTGTATCGCTGCCGATGTAGCTGCAGCCCTGGTGGTTTGAGATTTAAAAATATTAGTATCCACCCCAGCCTGTGTTAGCACCTGTTTCAGCCATCTTGAGATGGTCTGGACCGTCACTCTTTTGTGTGGTTGCTTGTGGCTGACCAGAAGTGCCTTCTCATTGCCTCTTATCATTTTCGTTTTCTCCATGTATAACGACAAATGTCTTACTATACAGAGACGGTCATCGGTTGGGTATGACCTAAATTGTATATTGAGGCCTGCTGATCTCTGTCTGTTCTGCTTTACTAATGCATAGATATGAAACGTAATATTTTCAGTTGAGGAAGTCATGTTGTCCAGTCTTAGTTTATGCAGTGACTGTACCCTCTGTGCCGTGACCAATGCCATTAGCATGACTGTTTTTAATGTCAGTCTGTGTAGGGACAGAGCTGTTGCTGGAGACCAATTCCTGAGCATCTTCAGGACAATACTTACATCCCATATTTGGGAGTACCTGGTTCTTGGGGGATTAGTATTAAAAATTCCCCTCATAAGTTTTGTTACCAGTGGGTGAGTCCCAACAGAGTAACGCTCTGTCCCCTGCCATAGGTAAGTCGATAGGGCACTTCTGGCACAGTTGATGGCACTGTAACTGAGCCCCTCATCATAGTGGAGGCCTGCCAGATATTCCAGAACAGACGGGATGTTCATGTCTCTGTGGGTGATGTTGTTTTTGTGACAATGCATCTCCCACTTCCTGATATAGACCAGATACTGTTTTTTGGTTGACTGTCTTTGGGCCGCCGAGATCATGTTCACTGTTCGGTCCGTCAGTGCCAGTTGTAGTAGAGGTGTTTTTAAACTCTACAAATTAATAAGTTCAAATGGTTATGGCATGGGTGGCTATCCCTTGTTACGGGATGTAGCAATAAATCTGGTCTATGTGGGATGGTGATACATGGTTCTAATACCATGTTTAGTACCACTGGGAACCATGGTTGAGTAGGCCAATCGGGTACTACCAAAATACCAGACGCAGAGTCTTGTTGTATTTTCCTTAATACCCGACTGATGAGGCAGAAAGGAGGGAATGCTTAAATAAACAATTTCCCCCAATGCAGCGAAAATGCATCTGTCGCCCGCTGCCCCAGGGTTTGATTCCCATGAAACATCATTTGCTAACTGGTGGTTAAGTCTGTATGCGAATAGATCGATATCTGGTGTTCCATATCTTGCTGTAATATCAGCAAATACTTTTTTATTCAACATCCATTCGGTGTTTTCATTAAATTTGTGTGACCTGGTGTCTGCCACTAAATTTAGTCTTCCTGGTAGGTAAGTGGCTGATATCCAAATATCTCTCTGGATACACCATTGCCAAATTGTATTAGCCAGATTGTCACATGATGTCGATTTGTTTCCACCCATGTGGTTAATGTATGCTACCACGGTGGTATTGTCTATCTGTAGTCTAACATGCTGGTGATATGACCCAGTACAATATGACTTTAGGCCATGGAATGCACCCAACATTTCCAGGTAGTTTATGCCCAGTGTGAGTAATAATGATGCCTCCTGAGCAGCCCATCTACCTCCACAGCTGGTGATGGTATTGGTGGCTCCCCACCCAAGTGCACTGGCATCAGTTTGTAGTACCATGGAAGGGTTACTGACAATGATTGGATTGGAACAAAGCCAGATGTTATCTATCCACCATTTTAGTTCCATTTTAGCTTTGATTGGTAGTTTCATAGGTCTGTCAAAGTGACCTGCATTGATTTTGAGTGCTTGTATTTTTGCTCTCTGTAAGTTTTGGTAATGTAGAGGTCCAAATTGTGTGGCTGGAAAGGCAGCCACCATTTTGCCAATTAATTTTGCTACCAATCTGATGGATGGTTTGCTGATGTCAATGAGGTTATTGCAAGCCTCTATTAAATCTCTAGCCTTTCCCTTAGGCAGAGTCACCGACATGTGGACTGAGTCAATGGTGAACCCCAAATAGTCCATAGTAGTGGAAGGCGTTAGTTTAGATTTAACTGGATGGATAATAAATACCAGTTTTTCAAATAACTGTTTTGTGGCTGTTACGGTTTGTTTGGCCAATTCCAAAGTTTTTCCCACAATGAGTATGTCATCTAAATATGCCATGACCATGTGTTTTCGTTTCCGTAGAAACGCTAGGGCTGGTTTCAAAATTTTTGTGAACAGCCTGGGGGCTGATGATAAACCATTTGGCAGTGATTTATACTGCCATTGTTGCCCCATCCAGTTGAATTTTAAGTAACATCTGTGGTCACCTCGTATAGGCACTGAATAGTAATCATCTTTTAAATCGATGCTGGCCATGAAGTAACCTTTGGAAATTAATTGTTTATCAGTAACAAAGGTTTCCATTTTGAAGTGAATATATTGTAGAAATGTTTTCAATTTTGTCAGATCTATGATGATGCGACAACCACCATCTTTTTTGTTTTTGGTAAATATATTGGACACGAATTCTAATGGTTCGTGTTGAGTTTGCTCAATTACACCTTTTACGTAAAGCCGCTCCAGTTCAGCTTGCGCTTCTGATTTTTCTTTATCAGAAAGCACGAACATTCGGTTCGGTATATGTTGAACTGGAGGGCTGTACTTGTGTATAAACTCTATTGTATATCCCTGGATACTGCTTAAGATGTAAGTATCGGTTGTTAACATGCTCCATGCATTCAGAAAAGAGTGTAATCTCCCACCAACCTCCATGCTCCCTGTATTTTGTAGGGAACCAGACCCACCTACCTCCATAGTTACCAGTGGCAGGTTTACTTCTTTTTGTAGGTTCTTCGCTGCTGTTGTTGCGCTGGTGTCTGGATTTGTGGTGTGGTTGGCGTTGGAGGTCCGCGCATCTTCCAAGAAGGCCGGCCTGGGCCATGGCCTAAAAAAGACTCATGTTTTGAGTACCGGGCCTTCGAGCTTTCACCAGTCATTCTTGTTCTGCTGGTGGGTGCGTAGGGGTGCTGTCTTTGGCTGTAGTGGGTTTTTGATGGAGTCCCTTTTATTAGTCCCAGGGTTTTTGCTTCCTCATCGAGCTCCTTGACTTGCTTTGATAGGTTGCCTCCAAATAATAGTATTGGTGGTTTTGTGGTCCCAGGTTTGCACAGTCCCGCGAATTTTGGGTTTAGTGTGGGTTGAATGGCACTCTTCCTGATGTTGTTTATCTCATGTTGAGTGTTGCAGAGTAGTGCCAGTGCATCTTGTTGGTCCTGGGACATGCCCTTGTCATCCACTGTGCGGGAAAATGCTGTTATCCCTGCTGTTAGGAGTTTCAATACTTTGTAATTTGACGTCCATACTTCTGACTCCTATTCCAATGTGTTTCCATATACAGGTGTTTACTATTGGAACATTCAGGGATATGCAGTTGCCCGGTGCCAGGTGTCTTGATGTGGTGTCCAGTACAGCCTGTTCTTGTAACTGGTTTAGAGACATATAGTCTATACTGGCAGCTAGCTTTGGCTCCCGATTTTGACCAGTCTGGTCTGGCTGTATGAAATTGGACACCATGTCCAGTAGGTTATTTCGTTCCTGCACCCCTTGCACACTTGTCTTTCCTTCTGCGGACCCCTCTTCCAGGTCAGCCCAGAACTGACCCGCAGTGCTCCCCTCTGATGAGGTAGAAGCACTGTGCAGCCCTTCAAGAGGTACTGCTGTGGGTTTATCATAGGGCCCACTGTGACCCGACTCCATCTCCCGGAGTCTGTCACGTTGGAGCAAATGCTCCACACACCGCTCCATCCGGCTCCAGCGCTCACGGTCGCTGGCCGCCCGCGGTTGTTCAAAGTCGGACTCCTCTGAGTCCACGACCTTGTTTGTTTTTTGTCTAGCCTTACCGCCCGGCAGCGTGGATCTGGCCGGTGCGGAGGCGACATCGGGCACAGCTGATCCCACTATCGGTGATCCAAGTGCCGCTGGCTGCTGCTGGCTGCTCGCTGCTCCGCGGTCCTCCCTCACCAGCTTTGTCGCAGACCTTGTCTTCTTTGTTTTGTCCATGTTCCCACCTGTAGTTGGAAATGGAAACAAAAAAGACCGCAGAGTAAACTCTTACCTGCAAGTTGCGGCTTTTAAACTGCCGCTGCGGGGGAACGTCGTTCCACCGCTTCTGATGTTTCGCAATGCGTGTAGCGATATGACACGCATACGTCCTGGCGGGCTTCTTCACATAGTCACTCACGTGACTCCGAAGTAAAATCTCTTCCTCTGTCTCGGTATTATATTGTGTCGGAACGAACTGCAGATGCTGGTTTACACCGAAGATAGGCACAGAGTGCCGGAGTTAACTCAGCGGGACAGGCAGATCTCTGGAGAGAAGGAATGGGTGACGTTTCTTCAGACTACTTACCTCACTATTCCTGCTATCTCCTCAGATTTTTTTGATGTATTTTGTGTGCAGAAGTCTGTGTACTTTATTCTGAAATATAGTTTGTGAGTTGTTCTCCATTGACTTTCTGTGACTGAGATGTCTTCAGGTTCACCACCTTCTGTGTGAGATACCTCAAGATTTCCCAGCCTGTCTCCATTTAAATAATCCTGCCTGCCTGTTTTCCTTCTGCACAGTGCATAACATTCGTCAGATATTACAGGCCCACTCACTCACTTTTGTCTAAATCATCTACACGTTTCTTCACCAACCGGCGATCCCTGCACATTAAAGGGCCTGTCCCAGTTATGCGATTTTTCAGCGGACGGCCGGCGACTGTCAAGTTCGCGGCACTCGCCTGAAAAAAACGGGAACTGGAATGGTGACTGTCAGAGTGGAACACACACACACACACACACACACACACACACACACACACACACACACACACACACACACACACACACACACACACACACACACACACACACACACACACACACACACACACACACACACACACACACTGCAAAGGCGGAGTCCAGGGTAAGCGGGGGAGCGGGGGAGCACTGCCTGAAATTCACACGGTGTAAAGCCAAGGTGATACAGACACACACCGCGATGGACAGGAGGGTTAAGACGGCTAGCACAGTGTACAGTAAGTCCTTAAAAAGAGGGGGGAGGGTAGAAGAGGGGAGAATGGGTGAGAATGGGGGAAAACGAGTGGAGACACTTTTAAGAAGCCAGATAACTTTTAATGCCAGAGATACACAGCTGTGAAGTGTGGCGGACATTTAACATCACCGGTCAGTTTTCCTTGGTTCTGAAAACTCGTGCTTACCTTTTTTTCCCCGACGAGCCAATGAAAATGCCCGGTCAGCAGGGAGATTAACTAAAACTATCTACGACTGCCTCGACTATCTACAACTACACGGCGACCCCACTACAACTGCACCTACGACTACAGGATTAGCGATTATCTCCATGGCGACCAGTTTTTGATCACATGTTGAAAAACTTGCAGTGATCGTACTGAGGCCGCGACTGGTTCCCAGAATGCGGGAACTCCTCGCGACCATGAAGGAGACTCACCAGAGACCACCAGCGAACATGTGGCGACCATGTGGCGAGCGCAGAGTCTCCTGCACTCGCCTAAAAAGTCGCCTAAGTGGGACAGACCCTTAACTATCCTACACACACTAGGGACAATTTTTTACATTTACTCTAAGCCAATTAACCTACAAACCTGTATGTCTTTGGAATGTGGGAGGAAATCAATGATCTCAGAGAAAACCCACGGAGGTCACGGGCAGAACGTACAAACTCCGTACAGACAGCCCCCATAGTCAGGATCGAATCTTGGTCTCCGCTGCGCCACTGTGCTGCTCTTGATGTAAATGGGAATAGCTGGGACCCAAGCACCTAAGCTGTAATACTGCATTGGTCATCACCTGCCATCTGAGAAAATCACTGAATTCCAATTTTCAATCAACGGCAGCATGCCTTCCCCAACTGAATGTACTTTAATTTTGCACAATAATCCCTCACATAGACATATATCACAGACCTTCTGAAAATCCAAGAATCAAAAGTCAAGTCAAAAATGTTTTATTGCCATATGTCCCAGATAGAACAATGATATTCTTATGCCTCTGTCCCACTTCGGAAACCCGAACGGAAACCTCTGGAGACTTTGCGCCCCACCCAAGGTTTCCGTGCGGTTCCCAGGGGTTCCCAGAGGTTTTTGTCAGTCTCCCTACCTGCTTCCACTACCTGCAACCTCCGGCAACCACCTGCAACCTCCGGGAACCGCACGGAAACCTTGGGAGGGGCGCAAAGTCTCCAGAGGTTTCTGTTCAGGTTTCCTAAGTGGGACAGGGGCTTTACATGTAGCAGCACAACAGAATATGTAAACACAGTACACTGTAAACAATAAGATAAACAATATGAATCACGTACTTATCTTTGATGACATTTGTGCCTCTAATGACCACTCACAGCAACGTGTGTGTTCCAAAAGACCAGGATTGAGTTTCTACAGTGGAATCTTTGTTTGTTCTGCTTTGGGTAGCTGCAGGTGCTTCCTGTTCATCAGCTGCCCCTGAGAGAAATAAAAACGTTTGCCAGTTAGCATCATCCAATGTGGCTGATGTGGCTGCCATGGATAAGCAGCTGCTATTGTGTGTCTACTCTGCCATGGGGCTATAAAGCTAACAGCTGTACAATGTGTGCCAGGCTGCGTTAAGGTAGAGAAACATTCGATGCGAGTTCTGATTGATGAAGATAGTTGGTATGCAAGTAATGGGAGCAGGTTGAATGAAGCTGTTCGAGGCTGGTAGTGCATGTGTTGTGGTGCATTATGTGAGATCATTGAACTCCTTACAACAATGCATCCAGCTTTACTTTTTAAGTTTTTAGTTTTAGTTTTGGAGATAAAGCATAGAAACAAGCCCTTTGGCCTACTGAGCCTGCACCCCCACCAATGACCACTCATACACCAGGTCTATCCTACACAATTTACAGACGCCTATTAACTTACAAACTGGCATGTCTTTGGAATGTGGGAGGAAGCCGGAGAGCCCAGAGAAAACCCATGCGGTCACAGGGAGAACGTACAGACAGCACTTGTAGTCAGGATCAAACCCGGGTCTCTGGCACTGTAAGGAAGTGGCTCTGCACCACTGTGCCATACTCACAGGACTTGACTCCTGGCAATAACGTACAAGGTATCTACTTCATAGGCTTTAACTTGACCTCTGCTCTCCTCTTCCATCACTAAGGTCTCCAGTCGAGCTTTGTAAAGCTGCGCATCTATTCTCCTCCGTATTATTCCAATCTTCACTGCTTGTCAAATCATGCTGTTAGAGGATGGTGGGATGTTGGAGTGGAGAATATTGGGCGGCACGGTGGCGCAGCGGTAGAGTCGCTACCTTATAGCGCTTGCAGCTCCAGAGAGCCGGGTTCAATCCCAACTACGGGTGCTGTCTGTACGGAGTTTGCACGTTCTCCCCGTGACCTGCGTGGGTTTTCTCCGAGATCTTCGGTTTCCTCCCACACTCGAAAGCCGTACAGGTTTGTAGGATAATTGAGTATGAGCAGGATTGGAATAATGTGCCGGGATCGCTGGTCAGTGCAGACTCGGTGGGGCGAAGGGCCTGTTTCCACGCTGTATTTCTAAACTAAACAATTGCTGTCCAATGGCATTGTTGAGAGAGCTGACAGTGAGAGAGGTCAGCTGTTGTTCATTTGATTAATCCAATTAGTTGGAGACTAAGCTAAACTATAAATAGCTATTGATGCTGGCAGCGCCTCGCGGCAGCGGCCCCTGCAGTCCGTCTGTCCTTTTTCAAAATGTTTGGCCCATTCAATGTGTAGTCTGCTGTGGTTTTTATATTGTTTTTAACTGTGTATATGTGGGGGGGGGGACTTTTAAATCTCTTCCCTGCACGGGAGACCCGACATTTTCTCTGTTGGGTCTCCATTGTCGTTGGGGCCTAGCACCGTGGAGCAGCCTCCAGCTGGAACGACCTGGGCTCCAGTCACGGAGCCTGCGGACTAACCATCGGCCGGCCTCGGAGTGTGGGGAGCTGTGGTGGCGTGCGGCTGCGGCCCGACTTCAGAGCTTCGGAGGTTCCAGCTGCAGGCCTGTGGACAGATAGATCAGGAGCTCGCAGGTCCCTGGTGGGAGACCGCTTTTCAGAGCTCCCGCGGCAGCAGCTTCTCCCGCCCCCGAGCTCCGGGGCTGAAAACGACCCGGAGCGGGGCCTGACATCGCCCGGCGCAGCTTTAACGGCCACGGGACTTGCCGACGCCCGTCGGGTGCTCCAACATCAAGACCCGGAGCAGGGCCTTACATCGCCGGAGCAGCCTTAACGGCCGCGGGACTTACCATCGCCCGCCGGGGGCTTTAATATCGGGAGAGGATGGAGAGCAGGGGAGAGACAAGACTTTGCCTTCCATCACAGTGAGGAGGAGATTCACTGTGATGGATGTCTGTGTGAATTGATTTGGTCGTGTGTCTTGTAAAATTGTTTATTTTTGTTGTATGGCTGCAGAAACCAAAGTTCCTAACGGATAAATAAAGTTCATTGAGATTGAGATGCCTACCACAGCTGTAGCACACTTCCTATATATGAACTACGGCCATTTACTAAGTCCTGCAGTTTAACTCCCACTAGAAAGCTAGCAAGTACAGTATTGGGGGCCTCAAGCTTTTGCATGTAACTGATCAACAGCATAAATGGTGCTGGTTGGACATTGAAATCATTGCAAGCAGCAGGCAACATGTGGTGACAAACTACCTACCTTACAATCAAATGCCACAACTTAATCGAGCAGCACAATCCTGATGCCCATTTCTTGAAGTCAGTCCAATTTAGCAATGACCCCTCCCTGGGATGGGATTTCCACCCTGTAACGACTGCTATTAATAGGCCCAAGCTAATGGGAAGATAATAATACCATTGCACAGTAATGGGCATTTCTCCCTTTTATAAGTACTAAGGCAATAAACAATTGTTTTATTTCAAATCTGGGCCAAACCCAGTTTTGGCTACATTTGAGCAGTAGAAAATGAGATTTAAGTGATTTTGGTTCCTTGCCCAGCTCAGTATGTGCAGTCTATGGTGAAGCAATTAAGCAGCAATCTAACTTCCATTTCATTACTCCACAGAACCAACACTTCTGCAAACAGTCGAGCAATGAATATTAATCTAATATCTGACTGATGACCTGATGGATAATAGAATTGAAACTGAATGGCAACAGACCCCCCAAAAATAGGAAGAATTCTTAATATTGAAATATTAATATTATTATTGACAACAAAATGCACATAGGAATTAACAGCTTCCAGCAACGGGTTTTGTTCCAGCTAAGATACAACAAAAATCGAATTATTTTTCTATCATAGAGGTCACTGGCTTAAGCCATATGTTTAGCGATATATAGGCTCTTTCAGTGTCGTGCCATGGATCACTCTCATGTGGCTGACCATCACCATTAAATGAAAAATAGTAGGCAAATAACATCCAACTTCTGATAGACACACAATGCTGGAGTAACTCAGTGAGACAGGCAGCATCTCTGGAGAGCTGGAATGGGTGACGTTTCGGGTCGAGAACCTTCTTCCGACTGAGCGTCGGGGAGAGGGAGTCTAGAGATATGGAAGGTAAGATGTAAAAATGGTAGATCAAAGCAGATGTTGCACCCAACCTCTGTATTGATTTGTCTTTTTATGTTTTCTGCACTGAGGATTTCCCACACATGTGCACGTTCATGTACTTGGGTAAGTGTTAGATATGTCAGTCTGGAGTCCTTGTCAAAGATTGTGGGTCCAGGGTTTTTTTCATTGATTGATGATTATCTGCGCCATCTTTTGGACATTCATTCATTAAATGGATCTATTCATTCCAGGTTTGTAGGTAAAATGGCTTCCGTATGTTGCCCCTAGTGTGTAGGTTGCAAGAGTGAGATAACATAGAAAAAATGCACAGGTCATTGTGGACTTGATGGGCTGAAGGGCTTGTTTCCATGCTGGGTCTCTAAACTACACTAAATGTTAAGAGAGAGCGTTGAGCCAGAGTAAAATCTGGAAGTGTGCAATCATTCCAGGATTCCCTACCAGGCCATCGCTTCCCCTTTCCAACTGGTATTGATCCAAAATGCTGGAGTAACTCAGTGGGACATGCAGCATCTCTGGATAGATGGAATGGGTGACATTCCAGGTCAAGACCCTTCTTCTGACTTTGTATTGATCAGCTGCGATTAATGTGATTCTTCAGAAGTCCGGTCTAGCCCTTCCTGATCGCTTAGGTGGGGCCGCACCTAATCAATCAGAAAGGGGTCTCTTAATTCCGGGTACATCATCCACTTTCTCATTCCAGTGACCTTTGTATGAAATGGGAGGACAATATGCACCATACAAGGATGAAGATTTCCTAGTGTTCCAGATCCCAGGATAATTGTTGCTCTGATCAACTCGCTCTTACCAGTGTGTTGTACAACATAGAAACAGGCACATCAGATACACATGGCGATGCCGGCCATCTTATTATTCACACTTAATTCAATATCGCTCGATTACTCACTCATTCAAGTACCTGTCCAGATATCTCTTAAGTAATGTTACCTCCATCATCTCCTCAGCTCATTCCAGATGTGAAATAGACTCCGGCAATCTATCCTATCTATTCTCATAGAAACATAGAAACATAGAAAATAGGTGCAGGAGTAGGCCATTCGGCCCTTCGAGCCTGCACCGCCATTCAATATGATCATGGCTGATCATTCAACTCAGTATCCTGTACCTGCCTTCTCTCCATACCCCCTGATCCCTTTAGCCACAAGGGCCACATCTAACTCCCTCTTAAATATAGCCAATGAACTGGCCTCAACTACCTTCTGCGGGAGAGAATTCCACAGATTCACCACTCTCTGTGTGAAAAAAGTTTTCCTCATCTCGGTCCTAAAAGATTTCCCCCTTATCCTTAAACTGTGACCCCTTGTTCTGGACTTCCCCAACATCGGGAACAATCTTCCTGCATCTAGCCTGTCCAACCCCTTAAGAATTTTGTAAGTTTCTATAAGATCCCCCCTCAATCTTCTAAATTCTAGCGAGTACAAACCGAGTCTATCCAGCCTTTCTTCATATGAAAGTCCTGACATCCCAGGAATCAGTCTGGTGAACCTTCTCTGTACTCCCTCTATGGCAAGAATGTCTTTCCTCAGATTAGGAGACCAAAACTGTACGCAATACTCCAGGTGTGGTCTCACCAAGACCCTGTACAACTGCAGTAGAACCTCCCTGCTCCTATACTCAAATCCTTTTGCTATGAATGCTAACATACCATTCGCCTTCTTCACTGCCTGCTGCACCTGCATGCCTACATTTAATGACTGGTGTACCATGACACCCAGGTCTCGTTGCATCTCCCCCTTTCATAATCGGCCACCATTCAGATAATAATCTACTTTCCTGTTTTTGCCACCAAAGTGGATAACCTCACATTTATCCACATTATACTGCATCTGCCATGCATTTGCCCACTCACCCAGCCTATCCAAGTCACCTTGCAGCCTCCTAGCATCCTCCTCACAGCTAACACTGCCCCCCAGCTTCGTGTCATCCGCAAACTTGGAGATGTTGCATTCAATTCCCTCATCCAAATCATTAATATATATCGTAAATAGCTGGGGTCCCAGAACTGAGCCTTGCGGTACCCCACTAGTCACTGCCTGCCATTGTGAAAAGGACCCGTTTACTCCTACTCTTTGCTTCCTGTCTGCCAGCCAGTTCTCTATCCACATCAATACTGAACCCCCAATACAGTGTGCTTTAAGATTGTATACTAATCTCTTATGTGGGACCTTGTCGAAAGCCTTCTGAAAGTCCAGATATAACACATCCACTGGTTCTCCCTTATCCACTCTACTAGTTACATCCTCGAAAAATTCTATAAAATTCATCAGACATGATTTACCTTTCATAAATCCATGCTGATTTTGTCCAATGATTTCACCACTTTCCAAATGTGCTGCTATCCCATCTTTAATAGCTGATACTAGCAGTTTCCCCACTACCGACGTTAGACTAACTCATCATCTTATAAACATGTCACTTCTTAGCCTCCTTTCCTCCAGGGAAAGCAGGCCCAGTTTATCCACACTCCTTAAAGTACATTAAAGGAAAGAGGGCAACTTGGCCGGTGAAAGCAAGCAAGCCATATGCCTTCTTCTCCACCATGTCTATGTGTTTTTGCATTTCAAACTATATATTAGCACCCCAAGGTCTTGTGTAGGAAGGAACTGCAGATGCTGGTTTACACCGAAGATAGACACAAAGTGCTGGAGTAACTCAGCGGGACAGGCAGCATCTCTGGATAGAAGGAATGGGTGATGTTTTGGATAGAGACCCTTCTTCAGACTGAGACCCCAAGGTCCCAAAGACCCCACACTGCCATTCACTGTCTATTTGTTCCCTAGAGATACAGCTCGGAAACAGGCCTGTCGGCCCACCGAGTCCGCACCGACCAGCGATCCCAGCACATGAACACTATCCTACACACAAGGGACAATTTACACTTATACCAAGCCAATTAACCTACAAACCTGTACGTCTTTAGAGTGTGAGAGGAAACCAAAGAACTCTGAGAAAACCCACGCAGGTCACGGGGAGAACGTACAAACTCCATACAGACAACACCCGTAGCCGGGATCGAACCCGAGTCTCTGGCGCTGTAAGGCAACAACTCTACCGCTGCACCACCAGGCGGCACCAAGTTTAGCTTTCCCACTTTTCACATATTTGCATTAAATTCCTTTTCTCATTCCTTAGCTCATTCTCCCGAATGATCAATAACTGCTGAAAGGATTTACGATTGTTTCCCAAAGTCAGGACATTTCATTTCACATTAATGCAAGAGTAAAATATGCTGTTGGATAACAGATAGAAGATGGACACATTTATTAATTAAAGATCTAATCTTCTAACCTCAGAAAAAACATTCAGCTGCACGTCAGATAGGTTTTTTATGTCCTCTGAAGCACAATTAAACTTCAAACTGTTCACTGACTGGTAGCAAATGGGAAGAATGAGATCACAAAAATATTCCAAGGACCTTCAAAGAGCATTTGGATAATTTTTATTGATTAATTTGAAATTATCTTGTTTCTTTTAGTGAAAGTATCAAACCTAATTTTCCCTCAGCATTTCCACATTACAAACTAAAGCAAACCTACAGGATGTCAGAAATCCTTTAGTAGTCCATGTAAGCCCATGTTATAGCCGTCAAAAAGCTTCAATAGGTTGGAAGAGAGGATCAGAAGTGGGTCATTCTGCCCCTTGAGCTTGTTATACCAGGCAATTAAATGATGGCTGATCTATATCACGGCTCCATAACCCTGCCGATGTTCCATATCCCTTGGTAACCGAACAAAATTCAGTGCCTCTCTTTCTAAAGATCACAATTAGACCAACTTCAACCTTCTAAGCTCCAGGGAATACAAGCCAAGTTTGTACATCCAATCCTCATAACTTAACTCTTCATGCCCTGGTTTCATTTTGCTAGATCGACCACGTAATCTGTTCCAGTCCCAAACTACTGATCATGTGGTGCACAAAAATGGAACACAGGATTCCAGATATTGCTTAGATACGACCTTATTCAATGGAGGCATGACTCAATGATATTTCATTGTCACATGTGCCTGGGTACAGTGATGCTTTGTTTTACATAAACATTGGTGGAATCGTACAGCAGACCTTACCAAGGCAGTACACAAATGAGTCACTATGTCTTTGGCGCCGACAAGTTACAAAGGTTCACCAAAGATTCCTATCTACCGCCTGCCGCCACACATGGCAGCAGCCCCTCCCCCCACCGGGTCCCCCTTCGTTCACTGCGGCCCCCCCGCCCCCACCGGTCCCCTGGCCGGTCCCCCCATCATTCTCAGCGTCCATACATTTGTAGCCCATCCCCTGTATTATGTCAACATGGGCTATTTTAACAGCTCGCTTCCCCGTGCACTAGTTTCCAGTCATTATTGACAATGGATTGACACTAAATGCTGGAGTAACTCAGCGGCACAGGCAGCATCTTTGGAGATGAGGAATGGGTGACGTTTCCAGTCGCGACCCTTCTCGAGGTAGAAACAGAGCTTTAAGGCCTTCCTGGCAGAGAATGGAGGTGTAGAGTGAAGAAGGGTCTTGACCCAGGGTCTCCCATTCCTTCTCTCCAGAAATGCTGCCTGTTCCGCTGAGTTACTCCAGCATTTTGTGTCTGTCTTTGGTGTAAACCAGCATCTGCGGTTCCTTCCTACACATTAATGATGGACACCTACTGCTCTTAACTCAACCTACCACCCGCCCTCCAATCCCAAGATTGTGGTCTGGAATAATAAGGAAAATATTACCTCATCTTTCGCTTGCGCAGTTTACAACCCATCAGTATGAATATTGATTTCCCTATCTTCAAGTAACCCTTGCTTGCCCTCTCTCTCCATCTCTCCAGAGGTGCTGCCTGATCCGCTGAGTTACTCCAGCATGTTGTGTCCGTCTTTGATAGATTCCAATACATTGAAATCCCCACAGTTGACCTTGAACCAATAAATATGTATTTGATTGTTTATTTTCTTCTCACCTCTTAAACAATGGAATGACTTTGGGTATTTTACGATGCTCCTTGGTCTTTTTCTGTGACTGAAGGAGTAGAAGGAAACAGAGCAGCAACCAAGAGTCAAGAGTGTTTTATTGCCTTATGTCCCAAATAGAACAATGAAATTCTTACCAGCAGCAGCACAACAGAATATGTAAACATAGTGCATTGTACACAATATAATAAATGAGAAAAACAAGTTCAGTATACACATGCTCACATAAAATATAAACACATACACACACACATGTATATATCCAGTAAATCCCTTTGATGGTGGGAAGGTCAGAACCTGTGATGGACTGGGCAGTGTTCACAATACTGAATAGAGAGACAAAGCTGGCAAGTTGGTTGAGATTATAGGGCCCCTGTTATCCCAATGTTCATCAAAGCAACTATGCCTTCATCATTCCAGGTTCGTGGTGCTGGAATTCTGTTCAGCAACCTTTTCACCTCTCTTTCTCCTTGATTTCCCTTTAAAGCTGAGCTCTTTGACCAAACTTTAAGTAACTTTTCCAACAACCTCCTTATGTGGCTTGGTCTCAAATTCTGCTTCTTCGCATCTCTGCAAAGTATATGGGATCAGGACATGAAAGAGGGTGTGTAAAGAGCCTGCTGGTGAAGCAATCCAACATATGATTTCACCAGACAATAAGCAGTTCAACAATTATTGTATTCGGTTCCAGTTCACCGGTATGGTTGTGGTGGTGCTGTGTTGCCTGTTACAGCGGTGGAAGATCAGGTCACACAGATCATCACTTGTTGCTCTCATGGTTTCCACGTGGACAAGTTCTCACATCTCAGAGTCATTACGGGGCATGCGTACATGGCTATATGTGGAAACGATTAATTCATTATGATTCATACACTTTGCTTGCTGGATGGAAATGCATAAATCAGTTTTGTTGCAACATTTTAGAGGTACAGAGATCCAGCACGGAAACAGGCCCTTCGGCCCAACGTCCGTGCCAACCAGCGATCCCTGCACACTAAAGGGCCTGTCCCACGATGCGAGTTTACCCAAGAGCTCTCCCGAGTTTAAAAAAAATCAAACTCATGGTACATCACGAGTATTTTTTAACTCTTGGAAATTTTTCACACTTCACGAGTTTCCGCGTTTCCCGAGTACCTGCCGTTAGCATTACGAGCCGCTACGAGACATCCACGCGCTCCGACGTACCCGCTACGTACATTCTACGTACTTACCACGAGTTTGATTTTTTTTAACTCGGGAGAGCTCTTGGGTAAACTCGTATCGTGGGACAGGGCCTTAACAGTATCCTATACACACCAGGGACAATTTACATTTATACCAAGCCAATTAGCCTACAAACCTGTACGTCTGGAGTGTGGGTGGAAACCGGAGAACCCGGTGAAACCCCACGCAAGTCACGGGGAGAACGTACAAACTACGTACAGACAGCACCCGTAGTCAGGATTGAACCTATGTCTCTGGCGCTGCAAGGTAGCAACTCTACTGCTGCACCACCGTGCTGCCCTATTGCAGATTGAATTATCCTGGAGCAATACTCCGTTTAATCACTCCAGGAAGCCAAATTAAAAGGCACAGTGGTCCATGATGACATAACCTACAGTATGTGGCACAAACATTAGCATAAGCAAAGCATAAGCATGTGCATGAAATATATACGCAAGTGTCCACTGTTTTTTGAGATCCATGAGATTTACAGGAAATCGCAGTGAAACAATACCAATTAAATGTATGAATTAAACTAGTGATGAAATAGTCAAGTTGTGGACATGGGCAGAAAATGGTGTTCAAAACCAAAAGTTAACCTTAAGCATAACAACACAAAAACTGTAGATGCTGGAAATCTGAAATAAAACAGAGAAAGCTGGAAAAACACAGCAGGTCAGGCAGCATCTGTGGGGAAATAAATCCTACCACTTGAGGTCAAAGCTTCAAAGATCCTTCCTACCTTAAGTATCAAGGTCATGAAAATAATTAATTTGCAGATCTGAATCACCTAAGCTATAAAATGTTTGGATTGTCACTTAGAAATAAAATCTGAATATGTATAAACTCAGATAGTTCTACCATGAAGCAGCACTTATTGTAGCTGAAGATACTGAGCTCAATATTGTATCATGTTGGATACCTTGACTGTCATCAGTAAAACACAAAGTGCTAGAGGTACTCGACAGGTCAGCCAGCATCTCTGGAGGGAATGGATAGATAATGTTTCAGATCGGGACCCTTCTTTGTTGTCATCAGTAACTCTGATTGTGGATATCATCTGGTACGTTCATTTTTAAAAATTGCGTCATGTTTGATGCATTTCTGATACCTGATACCCAACATGTCAAAATACATTGATTTCAGGAGAAAATTGTAAGAGAAGTTGTAGCAGGAGAACTATTAATTATAGATGAGTAACTTTACCCTCAGTTGTGCGGAAAGTTCTAGAAGCAATAATAAAGAACAGACTTAGCAATAACATGGAATAGATTAAAGGAATAACTGAAATTGCTGGAAGCATTCAGCAGGTGAGGCAGCATGTGAAGAAAGTGAAATAGAGTTAACATTTTAGATTGAAGACCTTTAATCCAATTATTGTGCAGACATTTTGAATAAAGTAACAGAGAGCATCTTTAGATTAGTTTAGTTTAGAGATACAACGCTGAAACAGGTCCTTCGGCCCACCAAGTCCGCATTGACCAGCGATCCCCGCACATTAACACTATCCTACACACACTAGGGATAATTTACATTTATGCCAAGCTAATTAACCTACAAACCTGTCTTTGGAGTGTAGGAGGAAACCGGAGTACCCTGAGAAAATCCACGTGGTCACGGGGAGAACGTACAAACTCCATACAGACAGCACGCGTAGTTGAGATCAAAACTGGGTCTCCGGCGCTGCAAGCACTGTAAGGCAGCAACTCTACTGCTGCACCACCGCGCTGCCCCTGAATGGATGAAATGCAGTTAACGTGATTTATATGAACTTCCAACAAGTGCTAATTAATAGGCTTGTCATACTGTAAGTTTGAAGGCCTTGGAATAAAAAAAGATGCAGCAAACTCAATTAAAAGTCGATTAACTAGCAGGAAACAGGGAGGAGATGGGAACATTGTTTATTTGGAAAGGACGTTAGTGTGCAGAGTAGCTCCCCACAAGACCAGTACCTTCACTTAACTGAATATAAATAGTGACCTAGACGGGTGCAGTGGGCATAATCTCCATGGTTCAACAAGCTGGTGGATAGGTGGCAGATGATGTTTAACTGAGAAAGATGAAGTGTAACATTTTGGTAGGAAAAACGAGGAGAGACAAAAAAACATTAAAATGACAGGACAGGTTCAGAAGGTAGTTTAAAAAACACGAGGATATCTGGGCTTTATAAATACAGGAAAATGTGAAGGTTTTAGAAAAGGTGCAGAAGAGATAAATCACCATGTATTCTCTTATCTGGAACTTCAGTTAAACTATATATTGAAACAAATTGAAGTGTTCTATTTGCAATAGAGAGGTTGCAAATTAACTATTTTAAATCATGAAGGGCATAGACAAAAGAGTAACTGTTTACATTGATGCAGGGAGCAAAAATCATGGGACATATGAAAATGATTGGTAAAAGAACCAAATGTGGCATGAATAAAGATTGTGAATGATTAGGGCTATGGGTAGTTGGAATACACCAAATTGTAGCATTCATGAGAGAGCTAGATAAGTATTGGGAAATACAACTAATTGTATGCTATGGAAGGGGAGACTGAGATTGGCTAGATTGCTCTTAGACAATAGGAAATAGGTGCAGTAGGCCATTTGGCCCTTCGAGCCAGCACCGCCATTCAATGTGATCATGGCTGATCTTCCCCAATCTGTACCCCGTTACTGCCTTCTCCCCATATCCCCTCTCTGCTATTTTTAAGAACCCTATCTAGCTCTCTCTTGAAAGCATTCAGAGATCCTGCCTCCACCGCCCTCTGAGGCAGAGAATTCCACACTCACCAATCTCTGTGAGAAAAAGTTCCTCGTCTCCGTTCTAAATGGCTTACTCCTTATTCTTAAACTGTGACCCCTGGTTCTGGATTCCCCCAACATCGGGAACATGTTTCCTGCCTCTAGTATGTCCAAGCCCTTAACAATCTTATATGTTTCAATGAGATACCCTCTCATCCTTCTAAACTCCAGAGTTCTAAACTCTTACGCAAAGTTGGAATGGCTCAGTGGATCAAGTGTGATTCTTGTTCGCTGTTGGACCTTGCACAGATCCACCTCTTGTTCCTCAGTCTTTTCCACCTAGAAACCCTGCCAATGTATTCTGACCTACTGAGATCTTTATTTTCATGCAGTTATTGCCTTCACAGCGGAGTCAAGCTAAATAATTAACCTTTTGTGCCAACTATGGGTGATACTGTGGTGAAGCCGGTAGAGCTGCTGCCTTACAGTTCAGCGGGCCTGAGCTCTGTCCTGACCTCTAGTGCTGTCTATGTGGAGTTCCCCGGAGTAAATTCACACAGATTTCTCTAACATTCCAAATATGTCAAGAATGACCCCTGCAAATTTCCCCAAATCTGTGGGTGCGTGACAGGATACGGTAGAGGTGAGGGAACGTGGGGACGGGAAGGTTAATAGGAATGTGAAGAGTGGCCTCAAAATGGACCAAGACCTGTGATCACTGTCATAGAGTCACAGAGTGATACAGCTTGGAAACAGGCCCTTTGGTCCAACTTGCCCATGCCAACCAACATGCCCCATCTACACTTGTCCCACCTGCCTGCTTTTGGTCCATATCCCTCAAAACCTATCCTATCCATGTACCTGTCTAAATGTTTCTTAAATGCTCTGATGATATCTTAAATGTTGAGATAGTAACCATTAGACTGTTTTTTAACAAAGCATTGACTTTGAACATCTCTTCATCACCTGAATGAAGCTGGCTACCAGAATTATGGACTTCCCTGCCCATAAGCCTGGTTAAAGCATGTGAATATCAGTTGACGTATTTCCTAACTGGCCATGGTATCTTAATGTGAGGTGGGGATATTCACTGGCTCACAACTTCAGAAGGAAAACACCTGAGGTGACAAAAGGTAATGACGAGCTCAATTCGGCCCATTCCCTCCTCTCCTATCCTGTTCGATATTCTTGAAAGTGGGCAGTAACTGGGAGCTAAATGGAACCCCGGTCAGCTGAAATGATGAGAAGACGGGGTAAAAAATCTCTCTTGGAATGTATGTTCTAATTTCAGTCCAAATCTCACAACGCGTGCATTTAACAGAATTTGAACTGTTGAGTTTTGTCACTGTTCTAACAATAGACAATAGGTGCAGGAGCCAGCATCGCCATTCACTGTGATCATGGCTGATCATTCACAATCAGTACCCCGTTCCTGCCTTCTCCCCATAATCCCCTGACTCCACTATCTTTAAGAGCTCTATCTAACTCTCTCTTGAAAGCATCCAGAGAATCGGCCTCCACTGCCTTCTGAGGGAGAGAATTCCACAGATTCACAACTCTCTGGGTGAAAAAGTTTTTCCTCATCTCCGTTCTAAATACCAATTCAAAGAACTCGAAGAATTTGGCTGATTGACTCGGCTCTTGCAATTGACATTACATTCACAGCAAGCACTGTCCACACTCAGGAAGTGGAGTCTCAACATTGAAGATTTATGCAGTGATACGGCGATAAGCCATACATCAGCCCCAGCACAGACAGCATTCCATTCATCATATTGTAAAGTCCGTTAGCGTGTCAATACGGGTTTCATGTTAACTGATCGTTCACACTGATCTACGCCGATGTAATGTAGAAAATGTCAAATTAGAAGTCAACATACCGCTGCATAAATGATGCATGAAGGGTCCGCTTTAACTTACAGTGAACTTAATTGGCAAGAAGAGATCTGCCTCTGGAGGTCAACAACAATTGCAACTGCAGGCTGTTGTACATACTGCAGATGCAAGTGAATTTCATCAGGATAAATCAAACACAGCTGACAGCTATTGCACCAATTTTAATAAGAATTCTTTGTGGGGAAATATAAACCCTAAGTCATTATTATCTTCTTTGCAGAAAATAATAAAGAGTGAAAATTGAAAAGCTGTTGCACTTTATCCACGAGACGGGCCAGCTACAATGGGATAGAAAGACAGGGGTGATCAGTGAACTGAGGTGACAGCTTGCAAGGATTCTCACAGGTGGTTGTCCTCGAAGCCTCTCACTGAGATTACTTGTAATTGTTGCCAGGCCTCCATTATTCTGCAGGTAACTAAGTTTGGTGCAATTGTAATTAGAATTCCCCAGCCTGACGGGAGCCATCGTGAAGGAAGAATAATTTCCCCACTGTCACATTGCAAATCCTGGGTCCTGTCACAGTCCTGCATTCAATTTTCAACGAGCTGAGGATGGCTCCGTCCTTTACACATCAAAATAAAGATATATCTTCCTTTTTATTAAAAATCAACAAATGATCTGGGGAATGTTCAGCAGATGGGTGGGGGTCAGAGCCAGGGTAAACGTTAAATGTCAATGAGCCTTCAACAAAACCCTTGAAGATAGACATGACAGACATAGAGCTCACATTTACCCCTTGCTAACCTCTCCAGAAACTGCCGAATGTTTGCAGGAGTTTCTGATCCCTTTTTTAGTTTTCCTGCATTTGCAGTATTTTTCTTCAGTGATAGGTTTTTTTAAATGGTCAAAGCAGATATAGAAACATAGAAAATAGGTGCAGGAGGAGGCCATTCGGCCCTTCAGAACCGCCATTCATTGTGATCATGGCTGATCGTCCCCAATCAATAACCCGTGCCTGCCTTCTCCCCATATCCCTTGATTCCACAAGCACCTCAAGCTCTATCTAACTCTCTCTTAAATCCATCCAGTGATTTGGCCTCCACCTGTGGCAGAGAATTCCACAAATTCACAACTCTCTGGGTGAAAAAGTTTTTACTCACCTCAGTCTTATATGGCTTCCTCTTTATTCTAAGACTGTTGTCCCTGGTTCTGGACTCACTCAACATTGGGAACATTTTTCCTGCATCTAGCTTGTCCAGTCCTTTTATAATTTTATATGTTTCTATAAGATGGCCCTCGATGGCCCTCGCACCTATTGCAACCTTTTTGAATGCCTCCTGAAAAGTGCCTGGCCCCGAATCTGGACAGTGTTTTATTCATGTCGTTGTTTCTGCCCGAATCATGTATAACATTGGGGGAAGGACTAGCAGAGATGGATCCTTCTCTTTTGGCAGCACCTTGGTGTGAAGGATGACATGCTTCCACACTGGTACTGTAGTTATTGATGAAACCAAGAAGCAAACTACAGGTCCTGCCGCTCATGAACAGACAGTTTCAGCAGGGTAGCTTGTGAGGTGGGTGCACTCTTTCCACCTCTGCGGAGAGCAAACGTCTCACAGCCGCTGCTGTTGTCCTTCTACCGATGTGCCGTGGAGAGTATCCTCTCCTATGGAATCCTGGTGTGGTTTGCTAGCTGTACTGTAGCTGAGAGGAGGGCGTTGCAGGGAATTATAAAAACTGCGCAGAACATTACAAACGCCCAACTGCCCTCCTTGGATGACATATATAGGGCCCGATGCTTGCGCCAGGCCACAAATATCAAGCAGGACACATCCCACCCTGCCAACCACCTTTTTACTCTGCTACCCTCTGGGAGGCGATTCAGGACTCTGAAGGCTCGCACCGGTAGACTAAAAAATAGTTTCTACCCATGTGCGATAAAAGAGCTAAATTCCAAAAGAGAATGCTGGGGAAGCAAAATGTAATTCCAAGAAATGCCTCCAAATTCTTTTAAATTCTTTTAAATTCTTTTAAAATACCTATTTATTTTTTTACAAATAAGTGTACATATGTGTCAATGGTTGTCGTGTTTGTATTTTTTTAACCGGAGGAGATGTAATGGAATTTCGTTGCACAGTATTGTGCAATGACAATAAACGTATTCATTCATTCATTCATTCATTCATTTACAGAAGTCTAGACACAAGGAACTGCAGATCCTGGTTTACAGAAAAACACAAAATAGCTCAGTAGGTCAGGCAGCATGGAGTCAGGCACAGACGTCTTCTGTGTGCTTTTGATGTATTGACTCAAGGTCTTCAGACTCACCCTGAACGCTCTCTTTCCACTGGAGAGTTCACAAGCTAAGGAAACTTTGATAACATTGCAGAACATTCTAAGCTCTGAATATTATCTGTTTCAGGAGTCTGGTCGCGATTATTTGAATGATGTGGCCTGTCCAACATAACAGTCTTAATTGTAGCGATGTTGGCTTGGAAGATATTGCTGATGTGTACTTGAGCTTCCAGTGGCTTTTGGAGGGTTTTGCACAGGCAGCCTTGGTGATTTCTCTCTAGTATCTAAACCCGCCTGCAGTTGGTAGTCTATGTCTCAGAACCATACTGGAAGACCACAGTCACTGCTCCTCATTAGGCCATGAGTTTATCCTCCAGGTTTGAGGTGTAGATTTCAAACACCCTTTTCTTCACCCAGGCTGCATCTTTTACACATTCCCGACAAATCGATTACTTTACATTGTAAATACTGCGATAAAGATCTATCAAATCAGTAGTAAACCCTGCTCATAGCTTCTAGGTTTATGGCCAAGCTGCAGTCAACCACATAAGGGCTGATCTGCGCCTGATTCCAGAACGCATTGGGTCAGGCTTGCTGTCTGGACTCACCACCCACACTAATCTTTCTGCATCCAGGAAATGTCCTGTGAGTCCGGGCAATGTCCGAGAGGGGTTTGGACCCAAGATGGTGTACCAAGTGGGTGCTGGATGGTTGGACGGGCCGTGTGGGAGCCAGATGTCAGAAGTGCCACCAAAAACAGGGGCCCGATGTGTGGGGCCACCGAGAACAAAGGGGGACCCAGTGTGGGGGGGGGGTGCTGAGAGAACAAAGGAGGACCCAGTGTGTGGGGGGGGGGGGTGCTGAGAGAACAAAGGGGGACCCAGTGTGGGGGGGGGGTGCTGAGAGAACAAAGGAGGACCCAGTGTGGGGGGGGGGGGGGTGCTGAGAGATCAAAGGGGGACTATTGGAATACTAAATGGAATACTTTGTAACTTTGTTGGCATCCTATATGTGGCGACTCGTTGCATACCGTGTGTGTAAAAAACAAAGAATCTCACTGTGACATGTCACATGTGATTATAACGTATCATTCATTCATTCATACAGGCCTAACCCTGTCCCAAATGCCCCTATGGACAGCTTTTAAATTATTTTTTAATATTTCTAATATTCACAGACATTTTAATATTGTTCAAATAGTAGTAAATAATTAAAAACACAAAATCGAAATGCATTTAAAAGAATTGAAATAATTTAGCTTCACCTGGTGATGGCTCTGGTTAGTCAAACCCTCGGATTGGCTGCACGGGTGAGATTCGCGGGCTTTTTACGGTGTTGTTTCATTCTAGCGCCACACTTGTGGAAGTAGCGTCGTGCTTTTGGCTGCTTTACTGATTCGAGTAAACTAGTTGTTTTCACGTTCCAAAATAAAACAATTTAATTCACTCACTGTCTCGACTCGCCAAACTGGTGACCCCGACACGTCCAACTGAATATTGGACGTCAAGCATGCAAGCCGACGCCGTTCCCGAGGCTCAGTAAAATGCCGTCAGCCTCAAGCTGCCCATGTTCTGGGCCGAGCAACCGCAGGTCTGGTTCACACACGTGGAGGCGCAGTTTCGCCTCTGGAACGGTGTTGTCGGCGACGACACAAAATATTTTCATGTCGTTGGCGCTCTCACGCAGGAGACAGCCTCGCGGTTGCTACCGTTCCTACAGGACCCACCGGCGTTTGCGAAATACGAGGGCCTCAAAGCCCTCCTCCTTCGTACGTTTGGGCTAAGCCACAGAGGCTGCGCCGCCCGCTTCTTACATATGGACGGTTTGGGCGACCGCAAGCCATCCACGCTAATGGCTGAGATGCTAGCCCTGATGGATGGCAACCGGCCGTATCTGCTCTTTGAGCAAGTGTTCCTGGAGCAGATGCCTGATGACAATGGCCTCATGCTCGCCGACGCCGATTTCACCGAACCCATGCAGCTCGCCGAGAGAGCCGACAAACTCTGGCTCGTGAAGCAGCAAGATGGCAGCTCCATCAACCAGGTCTCTGCGCCCGCGTGCCAGTCGCCCCGCCCACTGCTTCCATCGCAGAGCCACAGCCACGCGCCGGTGACCGAGGAAAGCACAAATGGTGCTTTTACCATCTCCGCTGGGGTGCTGAGCCCCGACGCTGCCGGCAACCCTGCTCGTTTCTGGGAAACGTCTCGGCCGAGTCGTCTGTAGAGGCGATTGTGATCGGCCCGAACAACCGCCTCTACGTCCGCGACCGTCACTCCGGCCGGCGTTTTCACGTTGACTCCGGGGCTATTGTGAGCAACCCCCCACCGACTGGACGGGTCACCCGTGCTGGTAAGCGGGGGTCCATGTGCTCACGACCATTAATCGTAGTAGCATTTTAACCTATGGCACACGACCCTCTCATTGTCCTTCGACTCCCGCCTGTATGAGTGGACTTTCATCATTGCGGAGGTCGCGCAACCGTGCTAGGTGCTGATTTCCTATGGGCTTTCTCCCTCCTCGTCGACGTGCGGGGTGGGCGCATGATTCCGGCAACCGACCTCGGACCCGCCGTCCCGCGGCCCCCGACCACAGCTCAGCGCCATCGCCGAGGTTGACGGCCCCTATGCCTCCCTCCTCACCGGGTTTCCGGAGCTCCTCACTCCCCATTTCAGCCCGGCGGATCCCAAACACGGGGTCGTCCATCACATCCCCACTGTGGGCCCACCTGTGTAGCAATGTTACAAAATTTTGAGATTTAAAAAATTAAGTCTGTAATTTATCCCATCAGATAAAGCATAAAAAGAAGTTTAATTTGTCACCTAATTCACTTTCATATCTTCAGTATTTAAAAAGTTATGGCCATTTTCATACTCAGAAATTAGCATCTTGTTTTTCCATTGATTTAACACAAAAGCTGTGAACGAGGACAGTCAAATGGCCATAACTTTCTTAAAAATTAAGAGAACTAAAAGAAATTTTCAGTTATTATAGATTGAAGCATTCTGAAACAAATATGAAACAATCTTACTTAGAAGACTTTAAATTAAAGCATATAATTAGTTAGTTTCCTAATTGTAGCTAGTTACAAAATTCAATTACTAGATCTAAACATCTATCAATTTCTTAAGAATAGATTAACATTTTTAAATAGCCTAAGTGTCCAAATAACATTCACACAAGAATTCACAATATAACATAATTTTTAAATCTCATTGTCATGGATTTATAGGCTAAATGGATGGAATTTAATGTTTAATACCTGTAAATCAATGGCCATTTAAATCAACTTGCCTGTGAGTTTTTCAGGAACGCGACCATTTGGAACGTTGTGGTTTGCAGTGATTTAGCTCCCCATATCGGCATGAAAATGGGGACTAAATTACCGTTTCGCAACTTAAAATATGAACTAAAGGTATCTTAAGGACCACTTTTATACATAAAAATAAACCGCTTTCTTTTACCTGTCACCTACATGAAATCCGTTCCCGTTGACGGCGTTGACGGCTTCAGAAGCTGATTTTAAAATGACTCCAGCGCTGAACGAGTCGGGCGATTTAAAAAAAAAATAGAAAGAACGCCCGTCGGAACGATTCTTTAACAAAAGCTTGCACTCCAACCAAATATAATCCAGGACAAGGTAAGAAAAAAAACGCGTTTTAACCCCGCCCCCCCCCCACCCCCCCTCAAATGCGCCAAAATCGCGCACACGGCCAGTGGCAGAATTGCAGCGCCGCTGAAGGTAAGTATTGTAACATACCTAACCTGTGCATGCCCGGGCATGCCGTCTTCCACCGGACAAGCTGCGCATCGCCCAGGAGGAGTTCCAACTCATGGTGGACATGCGGATTGTCCGGCGCCCAGCAGCCCATGGGTATCCCGCTACACATGGTCCCCAAAGCATCTGGGGGTGGAAACCTTGTGGAGACTATAGGCATCCGAACGCCATGACAACTGCGGACCGTTATCCTGTGTCCCACATCCAGGACTTTTCTGCTCACCTCGAGGGTGCCACTTTCTTTTCAAAAGTCGACCTAGTCTGCGGTTATAACCAAATCCTGGTCCACCTGGACAATGTTCCCAAGACCACAACCATCACCCCTTTTGGGTTCTTTGAATGGCTGCATATGCCCTTTGGATTGAAAAACGCCACGCAGGCATTCCAAAGGCTTATGGACATGGTCGGGAGGGGTTTGCCTCTCGTCTTTATCTATCTCGCCGACATCCTGGTCGCGAGCTAAGAAAATTGAAGATGGACACAAAATGCAGGAGTAACTCAGCGGGACCGGCAGCATCTCTGGAGGGAAGGAATGGGTGACGTTTTGAGTCAAGACCCTTCCTTCAGACTGAAGGGTCTCGACCTGAAAGATCACCCATTGCTTCCCTCCAGAGAAGCTGCCTGTCCCGCTGTGCTACTCCTGCATTTTGTGTCCATCTTCAAATGGCGTCACGCGCTCCAGACGGCTGTGTGGGCGCATGATGACTTGTGTGACTCACGCGGGACCATCACGTAATTAACGTGCCAAGGACACATAAGTGGGACAGGGGCTTTACTGACCAGCAGCTAGGCTTAGACTTGCGCTTTAGTCCGAGCAGAGGTGAGCCAGGAGCAGCTTTTATTCAGCATGGATCTGCTCATTTAGAACTGTGGCCTCAGGCAGAGATGTGCGCATCTCGCCTCCCCATCCATCTTCTGAAGAACTGATCACAGCACTGGCCAAAGATCCTACAGCAAGCAAGATAGACCACTTGACGTAAAAGACGTAGTACGGTCAAGGGCAGACTCATGGGTAATTTTCGGCCCCATTTCCGTAACCAGCTTCCGTCTCCGCACCAAAGATCGCATAGCGGAGCAAAGATACTAGTGCGGAGATGGAAGCCGGTTACGGAAACACCCTTGTAAAAATAAATGTTCTTTGGTAAAAATCTTCTCCTCATTTTCAGAATTATAATTTATTAACACAAACTGTTCCCCCACAACGTTGATTACACTGCGGGTCGGGTCGGGTCGGGTCGGGTCGGGTCGGATTACTGAAATGGATGAATAAAAGACCCACTTTCCGCTCCGTTGTGTACTACACGTCAGCCCATTGCATTTAGCAGGAGTGATCTATCTTGCTCCGCTATAGGATCTTTGGCACTGGCATAGTGTGAACATCTAATCGAACTGTGTGCAGCTTCATTGATGTCGGCTTGGAGATGTTGCAGTTCTAAACACACGCAGCAGTAAGCATTACGCTTAAAGCATCAGACAAGAAGTTTCCTGCTGTAATGACCCGAAAACATTCTCTGCAAGTTGCTAAAATGCCTAGAACATTACAACAAGCCCTTGAGCCTACAATTATCCTAACGATGATGTCTATTTAAACCAATCCCATCTGCCTGCAGGTGGTCCATATCCCTCCATCTGCCTGGTAATGATTCTATCTGAATGCACCTTAAACTTGCTGTAGAATCTGCATCCACCACCTCCTGTGGCTGTGTGTTCCAGGCACCGACCATTACTCTGTGTAAGAAATCTTGCCTCGTAATCCTTTAGATTCAGATTCAATCTTTATTGTCATTGTGCAGTGTACAGTACAGAGACAACGAAATGCAATTAGCATCTCACCCAGAAGAGCGAACATAGAATAATGAACAGTAAAATAGTAAGATTAAACGAGAACTTACCAGTTTGAAGTTTGATCTGTATTTTATGAGGAGTTACGATGAGGGATTACGCGAAGAAGCCCGCTAGGACGCATGCGTGTCATTCTTCAAAGCAGCGGTGTGAATTCACAGATAACTGTAATGACTAAACATAGTAAGATTAGAGAAGAGGTACCAGTTAAGTATATTATCAGGGTGGGAGCGGAGGGCACGTAATCCCTCATCGTAACTCCTTATAAAATACAGATCAAACTTCAAACTGGTAAGTTCTCGTTTAATCTTACTATTTTACTTCGGAGTCACGTGAGTGACTACGTGAAGATTTCAAAGCTCTGTGATTTCATGCCGTGGAAACGAGTCCATGCACACGTCTGCCTTGACTGTGGGAGGAATAGTGTTAACATAATTGCACATGATTCGTTATTGAAATCATAACATTTATTAACACAAATTATAACCCCATTTATGGGTTTTTAATTAATTTCTGCAAATGTTCCAGTTTTCATCACTGGTTTATTGTAAAATAACTGGAAAGTTCTTTCCCCTGACCATCCTGCTGCTTCGAGGACTTGGTCCATGGGCACATCCAGTTGTACTGCTGCCGATGTAGCTGCAGCCCTGGTGGAATGAGATTTAAACACGTTAGTATCCACCCCAGCCTGCGTCAGTACCTGTTTCAGCCATCTCGAGATCGTCTGGACCGTCACTTTTTTGTGAGGTTTCTTATGGCTGATCAGCAGTCCCTTCTCATTGCCTCTTAGGATTTTTGTTTTCTCCATGTATAGTGATAGATGTTTAACTATACAGAGGCGGTCATCTGCAGGGTATGACCTAAATTGGATATTGATGCCTGCTGATCCCTGTCTGTTCTGTTTTATTAGTTCGTAAATATGGAACGTAATATCGTCAGGTGAGGAGGTCATGTTGTCCAGTCTGAGTTTGTGCAGTGACTGAACCCTCTGTGCCGTGGCCAATGCCATTAACATGACTGTTTTTAACGTTAGTCTGTGTAGGGACAGGGTAGATGCTGGTGACCAGTTCCTGAGTGCTTTCAGGACAATGCTTACATCCCATATATGGGAGTACCTGGTTTTTGGGGGGTTTGTGTTAAATATTCCCCTCATGAGCTTGGTTACCAGAGGGTGAGTCCCTACCGTGTAACGCTCTGTCCCTTGCCATAGGTATGTCGACAGGGCACTTCTGGCGCTGTTGATGGCACTATAGCTGAGCCCCTCATCATAGTGGAGGCCTGCCAGATATTCCAGAACAGATGGGATGTTGATATTTCTGTTGGTGATTTTGTTCTTATGACAGTACGTTTCCCACTTTCTGATGTAGACCAGATATTGTTTCTTGGTTGATTCTCTTTGGGCCGACGAGATGATGTTTGCTGTTCGGTCCGTGAGTCCCAGTTGTAGAAGTGGTGTCTTTAAACTCTACAAATTAACAGGTTCAAGCTTTTATGGCTTGGATGGCTATCCCCTGTCACGGGATGTAGTAGTAGATCTGGTCTGTGTGGGATAGTAATACATGGTTCTAATACCATGTTTTGCACCACTGGGAACCATGGTTGTGTAGGCCAATCGGGTACTACCAAAATACCAGACGCAGAGTCTTGTTGTATTTTCCTTAATACCCGACTGATGAGGCAGAAGGGAGGGAATGCGTAAATAAACAATTTCCCCCAATGCAGCGAAAATACATCTGTTGCCGCTGCCCCAGGGTCTGGTTCCCATGAAACATAGTTAGATATCTGGTTGTTTAGTCTGGATGCGAAAAGATCGATATCCGGTGTTCCATATTTTGCTGTAATATCAGCAAACACCGTTTTGTTTAACATCCATTCGGTGTTTTCATTAAATTTGCGTGACCTGGTGTCTGCCACTAAATTTAGTCTCCCTGGTAGGTAAGTGGCTGATATCCAAATATTTCTCTGGATGCACCATTGCCAAATTGAATTAGCGAGATTGTCACATGATATCGATTTGTTGCCGCCCATGTGGTTCATGTATGCTACCACAGTGGTATTGTCTATTTGTAATCTAACATGCTGGTGGTGTGATCCAGTACAAAGGCCATGAAATGCACCCAACATTTCCAAGTAATTTATACCCAGTGTGAGTAAGAAGGATGCCTCCTGCGCTGTCCATCTACCTCCACAGCTGGTGATGGTATTGGTGGCTCCCCACCCTAGTGCACTGGCATCAGTTTGTAGTACCATCGAAGGGTTACTGACAATGATTGGGTTGGAACAAAGCCAGATGTTATCTATCCACCATTTTAGTTCAGTTTTGGCTTGGATTGGTAGTCTCATAGGTCTGTCAAAGTGACCTGCATTAATTTTTAGAGCTTGAATTTTGGCTCTCTGTAAGTTTTGGTAATGTAGGGGTCCAAATTGTATGGCTGGGAAAGCAGCCACCATTTTACCAATTACTTTAGCTACCAATCTGATGGATGGGTTTCTGATGTCAATGAGGTTGCTGCAAACCTCTATTATTTCTCTGGCCTTTTCCTTAGGTAGTGTCACCGTCATGTGAACTGAATCAATGGTGAATCCCAAGTAGTCCATGGTAGTGGATGGTGTTAGTTTAGATTTAACTGGATGGATGATAAATCCCAGTTTTTCAAACAACTGTTTTGTGGCTGTTACAGTTAGTATGGCCAATTCCAAAGTTATGCCCACAATGAGTATGTCATCTAAATATGCCATAATCATGTGTTTGCGTTTCCGTAGAAACGCTAGGGCTGGTTTCAAGATTTTTGTGAACAGCCTGGGGGCTGATGATAACCCATTTGGCAGTGCTTTATATTGCCAGTGTTGTCCCATCCAGTTGAATTTTAAGTAACATCTGTGGTCACCTCGTATGGGTACTGAATAGTAAGCATCTTTTAAATCGATGCTATCTATGAAGTACTCTTTGGAAATTAGTTGTTTAGCAGTAACAAAGGTTTCCATTTTAAAGTGAATATATTGTACAAATGTATTCAATTTTGTCAGATCTATGATGATGCCACAACCACCATCTTTTTTGGTTTTGGTAAATATATTGGACACGAATTCTAATGGTTCGTGTCGCGTTTGCTCAATTACACCTTTTATGTAAAGCCGCTCCAGTTCAGCTTGTGCTTCTGTTTTTTCCTTATCAGAGAGCACAAACTCTCGTTTGGTTTATGTTGAACTGGAGGGCTGTTTTCGTGTATAAACTCTATGGTATATCCCTGGATACTGCTTAAGACGTAAGTATCGGCTGTTAGCATGCTCCATGCATTCAAAAACCAGTATAGTCTTCCCCCAACCTCCATGCTTCCCATATTATTTGGGGAACCAGACCCACCTACCTCCATTGTTACCAGTGGCAGGACTACTTCTTCCTGAAGTTCTTCCATTGCTGTTGTGCTGGTGCTTGGTTTTTCGGGTTGGTTGCTGGTGTTGTTGGGGTTCCCCGCATTTTCCAGGAAGGCCGGCCTGGGCCATGGCCTAAAAAAGACTCATGTTTTGAGTGCCGTGCCCTCGAACTTTCACCAGTTCCGCTGGTGGGTGCGTAGGGGTGCTGTCGTAGGCTGTGGTGGGGTTTTGCAGGGTGGGTTGTTCCTTTTATTAACCCCAAAGTTTTTGCTTCTTAACTGCTTCGATAAGTTAACTCCGAACAGGAGAATGGATGGTTTGGTGGCTCCAGGTTTACACAGTCCCGCGAATTTAGGATTAAGTGTCAGCTGTATGGCACTTTTTCTGATGCTGTTTAATTCGTGCTGGGTGTTGCAGAACAGTGCCAGCGCGTCCTGTTGATCTTGGGACATAACCCTGTCGTCCACAGTGCGGGCAAATGCCGTTATTCCTGCAGTCAGCAATTTTAGGACTTTTTGAAGTTTCACGTCCATACTTCTGACCCCTGTTCCGATGTGTTTCCAGATGCAGCTGTTGATGATTGGGACGTTTAGGGAAATGCAGTTGCCTGGTGCCATATGTCTTCCTGTCGTATCCACTACAGCCTGTTCTTGTAACTGGTTCAGTGACATATAGTCAATACTGGCAGCAAGCTTTGGCTCCAGATTTGCCCCAGTTTGTTCTGGCTGTATGAAATTTGCCACCATATCCAGCAAGTTTTCTTTTTCTTGCACCCCATGCACACTTGTATGTTCTACCGCGGACCCCTCTTCCAGGTCAGCCCAGAACTGACCCGAAGTGCTCCCCTCCGATAAGGTGGAGACACTATGCAGCCCTTGGAAAGGTACTGCTGTGGGTTTGATATAGGGCCCACAGTGGCCTGACTCCAAATCCCGGAGCCGGTCACGCTGGACCAGATGCTCCAAACACCGTTCCATACGGGTCCAGCGCTCTCGGTCGCTGGCCTCCCGCGGTGTATCAGAGTCGGACTCCTCCGAGTCCACGACTCTGTTTGTTTTGTGTTTTGCCTTGCCGCCCGGACGCGTTGATTTGGCCGGCGCGGCGGCTACACAGGGCACAGCTGATCCCACTACGGGTGATCTCAGTGCCGACGGCTGCTTTTGCTGGCTGTCCGCTGCTCCGCGGTCCTCCCTGACCAACTTCGTCGCAGCCCTCGTTGTCTTTTTCCCCATTCTCCATCTGTAGTGGGCAAAAAGACAAAAAGACCGCAGAGTAAAAACCTTACCTGCAATAGCGGCTTTTAAAATTGCCGCCGCGGGGGAACGTCCTTGCACCGCGTCTGACGTTTCGCAATGCGTGTAGCGCAATGACACGCATGCATCCTGGCGGGCTTCTTCACGTAGTCACTCACGTGACTCCGAAGTAAAATAAAATATATATATGTACAAACAGATTTACCCCATCTATGTACTCTGGTATTTCGGAGAGGAGCATGAATTTATTTAGCTGAGTTTGGAATTCATTGCCACAGGCGGCTGTGGAGGCCGTCTCTGGGAATTTTTAAAGTGGAGATTGATAAGTTCTTGATTCGTAAAGGCGTCAAAGGTTACGGGGAGAAGGCAGGAGAAAGGGGGGTGAGAGGGAAAGATTGATCAATGGTGGAATAGTCTTGATGGGCTGTAGGGCCTAATTCTACTCCCATGTCTTACGAACATTTCCACACTGGGGAAAATGACTCACCATCTACCCTATGTAAGGCTCTCTACGTACCTCCACCAGGTCTCTCTTCAGCCTCTCATGCTCCAGAGACGGCAATCCAAGTTTGTCCAACCTCTTACAGCTAATACTCTATAATCCAGGCAATATCCTGTTGAACCTCTTTTGCACCAAAGCCTTCACATCCTTCCTGTATTTGGCAACCAGAACTGCACATAATACTCCCCAGGTGGGCTAACAAAAGTGTTATACAGCTACAACTTGGATGGCACGACGGCGTAGCGGTAGAGCTACTGCCTTATGGCACCAGAGACCCGGGTTCGATCCTGACCATGGTTGCTTGTCTGTGCGGAGTTTGTACGTTCTCCCCATGACCTGCATGGGCGATCGCCAAGATCTTCGGTTTCCTCACACCCTACAAAGACGTACAGGTTTGTAGGTTCATTGGCTTGGTATAAATGTAAATTGTCCCTAGTGTGTGTAGGATAGTGTCAGTGTACGGGGATCACTGGTCGGTGTGGACTCAGTGGGTCGAAGGGTCTGTTTCTGTGCTGTATCTCTAAACTAAACTAAATGTCCCAAATTTTATACTCAATGCCCCAACTTATAAATGCAAGTACACCATGCTCCTTCTTCACCACCCTTTCATCATATTGTTGGCTTCAGGGCATTATGGACTTTCATCCCAAGATCTCTCTCTACATCACTGCTCCGAAGGGTCCTGCCACCTGCTGTACGCTTTCCTCTTACATTTGATCTCCCAAAGTGCTTCAACTCAAACTATTAAATTCTATCTGCCATTTCATCGCCCATATTTCCAATTCATTTAAATTGTACTGTATCCTTTGGCACCCTTCCTTCCTTTCCACAACTCCACCAATTTTTGTGTCATCTGCAAACTTAACAATCAGCCCACCTACATTTTGATCCAAATCAAATGACCATAGCAAACATAGCAAACAATACTAATTCCTGCAGAACACCACTGGTCACAGACACCCATAAGACTAATATCCTTGCACCACTACCCTCTTTTGTAACCAAGCAAATTTTGAGACCAATCTTCCAAGCCTCCACGGAACGCAAGTTCCTTAATCTTCTGGATCAACCTACCACGAGTACCTTCACTGAGCGCTAAATTAAAGCCCATGGAGACAACACCCACTCCAACATCAACATCCTGTTCAATCTTCTTCATCACCACCCGAAAAATCATGACCCTCCCACACACACACAAAAACCCATGCTGATCATTGCACATAAATCCATGTTTTTTCAAATGTGGGCAAATCCTATCTTCTCCAAAAATGTCCCTAGCACTGATGTAAAACTCACTGGCCATTTCCTGGGGTGTCCGTTTTGCCATCCTTGAAGGAAGGAATAATGTTGATTGTGTCTGGTCCTCTTGGATATCACCTGTGGCTTGAGAAGATGCAAAGACCTCAGTCAAAAGGCCCCAGCAATCTTTTGTCTAAACTTTCTCTTTGTCCTGTGATATATCCTACATGGAGACCTATCCACATTCATGCTCTTCGCAATACCCAACACGTTCTCCTTCAACATCAAAATGCTCTAGAATATCAGGGTAGCACGGTGGCGCAGCGGTAGTTGCTGGCTTACCACGAATGCAGCGCCAGAGACCCGGGTTCGATCCCCACTACGGGTGCTGTCTGTACAGAGTTTGTACGTTCTCCCACACTCCAAAGACGTACAAATTTGTAGGTTGTGGCTTGGTAAATGTAAAAATTGTCCCAAGTGGGTGTAGGATAGTGTTAATGTGCTGGGATCGCTGGTCGGCGCAGACCGGTGGGCCAAAGGACCTGTTTCTGCGTTGTATCACTAAATTCAACTTAAGTAAATATCTGTATACCCCTCCATAAACCCTTGTCTTTTCCTTAGTGAAGATTGATATGACACTCGTTTTGTATCTCTCCCAATTCTTCAGCTCCAGACATAAATTCCTTCTTGACCTTGAGCTTGACCTTGACATTCTCTAGCAAGCCAGCATTTGCCTTTAATGTACGTATAAAATCCCATGGAATTCTCCTGAATCCAACTCACCGTGTTCTTTTAGCCTTTCATGATCCTTCTCAGCCCTCATCATTCCCGCTGTTCCATGCTTATATGACTCGTTAATTTATATCACTACTAGACTAAGTGGGATCCGTTGGGTCCCATGTTCACACGGGAGGGCTGGTCCCCCAACGCAATATTCCACCTCTCCACCAATTCCAATATTGGTGGCCAGTGGGGGAGGGGGGGCTTTCTGGAGAGCTGGTATGGGTGTTGTTGGCTACAGGGACTACTGGTCTCCAGAGGGCTAGAATGGACATTGTGGGCCAAATGGATTTTTGGGGTGGCAGCTCAGTCCCTCAAGCCTGATGTGCTGGCAGCTCACTCACGGTTGGTGGGCTGGCAGTTGACTCACGACTCACAGTTCCATTTCAAGCAGAGTGCAAGGCCACCAAATTCAAATGCAGTTTCATACCATTTCAAGCAGGGTGCAAGGCCACCAAATTCAAGTGCAATTTCTTACCTCTTCAAGCAGGCTGCAATGCCACAAAATTCAAGTGCAGTTTCATACCACTTCAAGCAGGGTGCAAGGCCACCAAATTCAGGTTCAGTTTCCTACCACTTCAAGCAGGGTGCAAGGCCACCAAATTCAAGTGCAGTTTCCAACCACTTCAAGCAGGGTGCAATGCTACCAAATTCAAATGCAGTTTCATACCATTTCATGCAGGGTGCAACGACACCACATTCAAATGCAGTTTCATACCATTTCATGCAGGGTGCAAGGCCACCATATTCAAATGCAGTTTCATACCATTTCAAGCAAGGTGAAACCACCATAAAACCACACAAAACACCACACACAGTTCAGTAGAAATTCAGTGTGTTCAGTTGATTCACAGCTCAGACAGAGTTGTGACCTCTCCCTCCCCCATCATACAGAGACTGAGCCACATCCACACTTCTGGGTTTTATAATCCCTCCCCCTTCCACTGGAAAAGGTGTGGCCTTCATGGTGTGATTGACAGGAGAGAGATTTTCAACATTTTTTAAACACTAACAACCATTAGCAATGCATTTTTACTTTAACCCAAACAACCATTAGCAGTGCATTTTTACTTCAACCCAAACAAGCATTAGCAGTGCATTTTTACTTCATCAGCAGTGCATTTTTTCTTCATTAGCAGTGCATTTTTACTTCATTAGCAGTGCATTTTTACTTCATTAGCAGTGCATTTTTACTTCATTAGCAGTGCATTTTTACTTCATTAGCAGTGCATTTTTACTTCATTGCAGTGCATATTTACTTCATTAGCAGTGCACATTTACTTCATTAGCAGTGCATTTTTTCTTCATTAGCAGTGCATTTTTACTTCATTAGCAGTGCATTTTTACTTCATTAGCAGTGCATTTTTACTTCATTAGCAGTGCATTTTTACTTCATTAGCAGTGCATTTTTACTTCATTAGCAGTGCATTTTTACTTCATTAGCAGTGCATTTTACTTCATTAGCAGTGCATCTTTACTTCATTAGCAGTGCATTTTACTTCATTAGCAGTGCATTTTTATTTCATTAGCAGTGCATTTTTACTTCATTAGCAGTGCATGTTTACTTCACCCCAAACAACCATTAGCAGTGCATTTTTACTTCATTAGCTGTGCATTTTTACTTCATTAGCAGTGCATTTTTACTTCAAACCAACCATATTTTCATTTTCAAACCACATTAAGGGCACTCACAGTTGAGTAGACATGTGTTCGGTGTTATTCAGAGATCAGGGAGACGTGACCCTCTTGGTTCCTCCATCTTGCAGAGACTGAGTGAGGCACACCACTTCAGGGTTTTATAGTCCCTCCCCTCTCCCACCAGCAGGAGCAGCAGAGAGAATGACAATTTATAAAAAAACATTAATATCTCTCTGTTTTTTCATCGCTGGGAAAATCCTCCGGTCCCGGAAGGCGGAGAGGGACTCTGGGCGAGGTGGCCAAAAATGACGGCCGTACGTGGCGGCGTTTTCTCGGAAATCACGCCACAGCGAGCCAAAGCGGTCAAGATCAGACTTTTAGTAATATACTAGACTAAGTGGGACCCATTGGGTCCCAGCATCACAGGGGAGGGCTGGTCACCAACGCAATATTCCACCTCTCCACCAATTCCAATACTGCTCGCCAGTGGGGGGGCTGTCTGTTGCGCTAGTATGGGTGTTGCGGGCTGAAGGTACTGGTTTCTAGAAGGCTAGTATAGACATTGTGGGCCATATGGATGCTTGGGCAGGCATCCAACTGTTGCAATGATTTTAAAAGCCAAGCCAAGGCAAACAATTGGGCTGCAGCCACCCGACAACCAAAATTCATTTTGTGAACACAAACCTGTTAAAAAGGAGAGGCAAACAATTGGGCTGCAGACACCCGACAACCAAAATTTATCTGAAAACACAAACTTGTCAAAAAGGCGAGGCAAACAATTGGGCTGCAGACACCCAACAACCAAAATTCATCTTGTGAACACAAACTTGTTAAAAAAAAAGGCGAGGCAAACAATTCGGCTGCAGACACCCGACAACAAAAATTCATCTTGTGAACACAAACCTGTTAAAAAAGGCGAGGCAAAGAATTGGGCTGCAGACACCCGACAACCAAAGTTCATTTTGTGAACACAAACTTGTTAAAAAAAGGGCGAGGCAAACAATTGGGCTGCAGACACCCGACAACCAAAATTCATTTTGTGAACACAAACTTTTTAAAAAGGGCTGCAGCCACTTTACAGCCGCATCGAGGGGACTCACCGTGGAGTAGTGTTATTCGCAGCTCAGAGAGCCGTGACCCTCTCGCTTCCTGGTCTGGCGGAAACGGAGTGAGGCACGACACTTCCTGGTTTTATAGCCCCTCCCCCTGCCGTCAGCGGGGGCAGCAGAGAGAATGGGGAATTTTGTAAAAACATTAATATCTCTCTCATTTTTCATCGACGGAAAAATTCCTCCGCACTCATATGGCGGAGGGGGGCTCTGTGCGAGGTGGCCAAAAATTACGGCCGTAGGTGGCGGTGTTCTCTCCGAAATCGCAGCACAGTCTGCCTAAAACAGTCAAGATCAGAGATTTAGTAATCTACTAGACTAAGTGGGACCCGTTGGATCTCAGCATCACACGGGAGGGCTGGTCCCCCAACGCAATATTCCACCTCTCCACCAATTCCAATATTGCTGGCCAGTGGGGGGGTTTCTGGAGCGCTAGTATGTGTGTTGTGGGTCAAAGGGACTGGCTTCCAGAGGGCTAGTATGGACATTGTGGGCTGAATGGATTCTTGGGCTGGCAACTCAGTCACTCTGGCTGGGCAGCTCAGTCACTCTGGCTGGGCAGCTCAGTCACTCTAGCCGGGCAGCTCAGTCACTCAGGCTGTTGTGCACTGAAGGAACTGGTTTCCAGAGAGCTAGTATGGACATTGTGGACTGAATGGATTTTTGGACTTGCAGTTCACTAAGTCATGGGTGGTGCGCTGGCACTTCAGTCACTTACAGCTGATGGGCTGGCATTTCACTTACTCATGGCTGGTGGGCTGGCAGCCCAGTCACTCACAGCTGGTGGTGGCAGTTCACTCAGTCACACCTCTTCCCTTCTCCCTCCCACTCTGCTCCATGCCATTCCCCTCCCCCACACGCATTCAGTCCATCTCCCCTCAATCTCCCCCATGCACTCTTCGTGGCTCTCCGCACACACGCATTCACACAGACACACACACACACACACACAGATACTCAGGCACTCACGCAGACACGCACTCAGACACACATACAGATACTCATACACAGAAACATAGTCAAACACTCACACTTATACACAGACACTCACACATACACACACTCATACACAGACACTCACACACTCATCCACAGACACTTACACAGACACAGCAACTCATACATACGCACGCACAGACAGACGACGCGCACACACACTTTAGAAGCAATAGAGATACTATCTGCAAGCATTTTAGAACCAATAGACATTGTTTTGCAAGCTTTAGAACCAATAGACATTTTTTGCAAGCTTTAGAACCAATATTGTCATTTTTTGCAAGCTCTAGAACCAATAGACATTTTTTGCAAGCTTTAGAACCAATAGACATTTTTTTGCAAGTATTTTAGAACCAAAAAAGACACATTCTGCAAGCATTGTAGAACCAAAAGAGACACTTTTTGCAAACATTTTAGAACCAATAGACACTTTTTGCAAACATTTTAGAACCAATAGACATTTTTGCAAACATTTTAGAACCACTAAGGGCACTCACATTTGAGTAGACATGTGTTATTCACAGCTCAGAGAAACGTGACCCTCTGCCTTGCTCCATCTTGAAGAGACTCAGGCACACCACTTCCTGGTTTTATAGTCCCTCCCCCTCCCACCTTTGCAAGCATTTTAGAACCAATAGAGACACTTTTTGCAAGCTTTAGAACCAATAGACATTTATTTGCAAGATTTAGAACCAATAGACATTTTTTTGCAAGCTTTAGAACCAATAGACATTTTTTTGCAAGCTTTAGAACCAATAGACATTTTTTTGCAAGCTTTAGAACCAATAGACATTTTTTGCAAGCATTTTAGAACCTATAGACATTTCTTGCAAGCTTTAGAACCAATAGACATTTTTGCAAGCTTTAGAACCAATAGACATTTTTGCAAGCTTTAGAACCAATAGACATTTTTTGCAAGCTTTTTAGAACCAATATATACATTTTTGCAAGCTTTAGAACCAATAGACACTTTTTGCAAACATTTTAGAACCAATAGACACTTTTTGCAAGCATTTTAGAACCACCGTTGGGTCCCAGCATCACACGGGAGGGCTGGTCCACCAACGCAATATTCCACCTCTCCACCAATTCCAATATTGCTGGCCAGTGGGGGGGTTTCTTGAGCGCTAGTATGTGTGTTGTGGGTCAAAGGGACTGGCTTCCAGAGGGCTAGTATGGACATTGTGGGCTGAATGGATTCTTGGGCTGGCAGCTCAGTCACTCTGGCCGGGCTGCTCAGTCACTCTGGCCAGGCAGCTCAGTCACTCTGGTCGGGCAGCTCAGTCACTCAGGCTGTTGTGCACTGAAGGAACTGGTTTCCAGAGGGCTAGTATGGACATTGTGGACTGAATGGATTTTTGGACTTGCAGTTCATTAAGTCATGGGTGGTGCGCTGGCACTTCAGTCACTTACAGCTGATGGGCTGGCATTTCACTTACTCATGGCTGGTGGGCTGGCAGCCCAGTCACTCACAGCTGGTGGTGGCAGTTCACTCAGTCACCCCTCTTCCCTTCTCCCCCCCCACTCTGCTCCATGCCATTCTCCTCCCCCACACGCATTCAGTCCATCTCCCCTCAATCTCCCCCATGCACTCTTCGTGGCTCTCCACACACACACGCACACATGCATTCACAGACACACACACACACACAGATACTCAGACACTCACGCAGACACGCACTCAGAGACACATACAGATACTCATACACAGAAACACAGTCAAACACTCACACATATACACAGACACTCACACATACACACACTCATACACACTCACACACTCATCCACAGACACTTACACAGACACAGCAACTCATACATACGCACGCACAGACAGACGACGCGCACACACACTTTAGAAGCAATAGAGATACTATCTGCAAGCATTTTAGAACCAATAGACATTGTTTGCAAGCTTTAGAACCAATAGTCATTTTATGCAAGCTTTAGAACCAATAGACATTTTTTTGCAAGCTTTAGAACCAATAGACATTTTTGCAAGCATTTTAGAACCAAAAAGACACATTCTGCAAGCATTGTAGAACCAAAAGACACTTTTTGCAAACATTTTAGAAGCAATAGACATTTTTGCAAGCATTTTAGAACCACTAAGGGCACTCACATTTGAGTAGACATGTGTTATTCACAGCTCAGAGAAACGTGACCCTCTGCCTTCCTCCATCTTGAAGAGACTGTGAGGCACACCACTTCCGGGTTTTATAGTCCCTCCCCCTCCCACCTTTGCAAGCATTTTAGAACCAATAGAGACACTTTTTGCAAGCATTTTAGAACCAATAGACATTTTTTTGCAAGTATTTTAGAACCATTAGACATTTTTTTTGCAAGCTTTAGAACCAATAGACATTTTTTTGCAAGATTTAGAACCAATAGACATATTTTTGCAAGCTTTAGAACCAATAGACATTTTTTTCAAGCTTTATAAACAATAGTCGTTTTTTTTGCAAGCTTTAGAACCAACAGTCATTTTTTTTTGCAAGCTTTAGAACCAATAGACTTTTTTTTGCAAGCTTTAGAACCAATAGACATTTTTTTGCAAGCTTTAGAACCAATAGACAATTTTTTGCAAGCATTGTAGAACCAAAAGAGACACTTTTTTCAAACATTGTAGAACCAAAAAAAGACACATTCTGCAAGCATTGTAGAACCAAAAGAGACACTTTTTTGCAAATATTTTAGAACCAATAGACACTTTTTGCAAACATTTTAGAACCAATAGACATTTTTTGCAAGCATTTAGAACCAATAGACACTTTTTGCAAGCGTTTAGAACCTATAGACATTTTTTTGCAAGCTTTAGAACCAATAGACATTTTTTGCAAACATTTTAGAACCAATAGACTTTTTTTGCAAGCATTTTAGAACCAATAGACATTTTTTGCAAGCATTTTAGAACCAAAAAAGACACATTCTGCAAGCATTATAGAACGAAATTAGACACTTTTTGCAAACATTTTAGAACCGATAGACACTTTTTGCAAACATTTTAGAACCAATAGACATTTTTTGCAAGCTTTAGAACCAATAGACATTTTTTGCAAGCTTTAGAACCAATAGACATTTTTTGCAAGCTTTAGAACCAATAGTCATTTTTTGCAAGCATTTTAGAACCAATAGTCATTTTTTTGCAAGCTTTAGAAGCAATAGACATCTTTTTGCAAGCTTTAGAACCAATAGACATTTTTTTGCAAGCTTTAGAACCAATAGACATTTTTTGCAAGCATTTTAGTACCACCGTTGGGTCCCAGCATCACACGGGAGGGCTGGTCCCCCAACGCAATATTTCACCTCTCCACCAATTCCAATATTGCTGGCCAGTGGGGGGGTTTCTGGAGCGCTAGTATGTGTGTTGTGGGTCAAAGGGACTGGCTTCCAGAGGGCTAGTATGGACATTGTGGGCTGAATGGGTTCTTGGGCCGGGCAGCTCAGTCACTCTGGCTGGGCAGCTCAGTCACTCTGGCCGGGCAGCTCAGTCACTCAGGCTGTTGTGCACTGAAGGAACTGGTTTCCAGAGGGCTAGTATGGACATTGTGGACTGGATGGATTTTTGGACTTGCCGTTCACTAAGTCATGGATGGTGGGCTGGCACTTCAGTCACTTACAGCTGATGGGCTGGCATTTCATTTACTCATGGCTGGTGGGCTGGCAGCCCAGTCACTCACAGCTGGTGGTGGCAGTTCACTCAGTCACCCCTCTTCCCTTCTCCCCCCCACTCTGCTCCATGCCATTCCCCTCCCCCACACGCATTCGGTCCATCTTCCCTCAATCTCCCCCCATGCACTCTTAGTGGCTCTCCACACACACACACGCACACACGCATTCACACAGACACACACACACACAGATATTCAGACACTCACGCAGACACACACTCAGACACACATACAGACACTCATACACAGAGACACAGTCAAACACTCACACATATACACAGACACTCACACATACACATACACAGACACTCACACACTCATCCAAACACTTACACAGACACAGCAACTCATACATACGCACGCACGCACAGACAGACAACGCGCACACACACTTTAGAATAAATAGAGATACTATCTGCAAGCATTTTAGAATCAATAGACATTTTTTTGCAAGCTTTAGAACCAATAGACATTTTTTTGCAAGCTTTAGAACAGATAGAGATTTTTTGCAAGCCAATTTTTAGAACCAATAGTCATTTTTTGCAAGCTTTAGAACCAATAATTTTTTTTGCAAGCATTTTAGAACCAAAAAGTTCACATTCTGCAAGCATTGTAGAACCAAAAGAGACACTTTTTGCAAACATTTTGGAACCAATAGACACTTTTTGCAAACATTTTAGAACCTTTAGACACTTTTTACAAGCATTTTAGAACCAATAGACACTTTTTGCAAACATTTTAGAACCAATAGACACTTTTTGCAAGCATTTTATAACCACTAAGGGCACTCACATTTGAGTGGACATGTGTTCAGTGTTATTCACAGCTCAGAGAAACGTGACCCTCTGCCTTCCTCCATCTTGAAGAGTGAGTGAAGCACACCACTTCCTGGTTTTATAGTCCCTTCCCCCTGCCGCCAGCGGGGGCAGCAGAGAGAATGGGGAATTTTGTAAAAACATTAATATCTCTGTCATTTTTCATCGACGGGAATAATCCTCGGCGCACATGCGGCGGAGGGGGGCTCTGAGCAAGGTGGCCATAAATGACGGCCGTAGGTGGCGGCGTTCGCTCGGAAATCACAGCACAGCCAAAAGCAGTCAAGAACAGAGCTTTAGTAATATAGTTATTATTAAAACTCTGATCTTGACCGCTTTTTGCCCACTGTGCTGCGATTTCCAACAGAATGCCGCCACCTACGGCTGTCATTTTTGGCCACCTCGCTCAGAGCCCCCCTCTGCCTTACGGGAGCTGAGGATTTTTCCCATCGATGACAAATCAGAGAGATATTAATCTTTTAAATAAATTCAACATTCTCTCTGCTGCCCCTGCTGGAGGGAGGGGGAGGGACTATAAAACCAGGAAGTGGTGTGCCGCACTCGGTCTCTGCAAGATGGATGAAGCCAAGGGTCACGTCTCTCTGAGCTCTGAATAACACTGAACAGATGTTTACACAACTGTGAGTCCCCTTAATGTGGTTTGAAAATGAAAATATGGTTTGTTTGAAGTAAAAAGGCACTGCCTGCAAATGGTTGTTTGGGTGCTTTGGCTTGAAGTTGAAAGGCACTACTTACAGCAAACGTTGGCTTGGGAGCTTTGGCTTGAAGTAGAAAAGGCACTACTTACAGCAAACGGTGGCTTGGGAGCTTTGGCTTGAAGTTGAAAGGCACTACGTACTGCAAATGGAGGCTTGGGTGCTTTGGCTTGAAGTTGAAAGGCACTACTTACTGCAAATGGTGGCTTGGGTGCTTTGGCTTGAAGTTGAAAGGCACTACTTACTACAAATAGTGGCTCGGGTGTGGCTTGGGTGTGGCTTGAAGTTGAAAGGCACTACTTACTGCAAATGTTGGCATGAAGTCAAAAGGCACTATTACTGCAAATGGTGGCTTGGTTGATTTGGCTTGAAGTTGAAGAGCACTACTTACTGCAAATGGTGGCTTGGGTGTGGCTTGGGTGCTTTGGCATTAAGTTGAAAAGCACTACTTGCTGCAAATGGTGGCTTGGTTGCTTTGGCTTGAAGTTGAAAGGCACTACTTACTGCAAATGGTGGTTTGGGTGCAATGGCTTGAAGTTGAAAGGCATTACTGCAAATTGTGGCGTGGGTGCATTGGCTTGAAATTGAAAGGCACTACTTATTGCAAATGGTGGCATGAAGTTGAAAGGCACTACTTACTGCAAATGGTGGCTTGGGTGCTTTGGCATTAAGTTGAAAGGCACTACTTACTGCAAATTGTGGCTTGGGTGCTTTCGCATTAAGTTGAAAGGCACTATTTACTGCAAATGGTGGCTTGGTTGCTTTGGCTTGAAGTTGAAAGGCACTACTTACTGCAAATTGTGGCGTGGATGCATTGGCTTGAAGTTGCAAGGCACTAACTGCAAATGGTGGCTTGGGAGCTTTGGCTTGAAGTTGATAGGCACTATTACTGCAAATGGTGGCTTGGTTGCTTTGGCTTGAAGTTGAAAGGCACTACTTACTGCAAATGGTGGCATGAAGTTGAAAGGCACTACTTACTGCAAATGGTGGCTTGGGTGCTTTGGCTTGAAGTTAAAAGGCACTACTGCAAATGCACTTACTCCCTGTTTGCACTGTATATTGATTTTAGATAAAACGCTACCACTTACGGCTGTGATTTTTGGCCATCTTACTCAGTCCCCCTCCGCTGAGCAGGTGCAGACAATTCTTCCCATCAATGAAAAATAGAAGTGTTATTAGTTTTTTTTTAAATGTTGAGAATCTCTCTCCTGTCAATCATGCCATGAAAGCCACACCTTTTCCGGTGGGGGGGGGGGGGGGGTTATAAAACCCAGAAGTGTGGGTGTGGCTCAGTCTCTGCATGATGGGGGAGGGAGAGGTCTCGACTCTGACTGAGCTGTGAATCAACTGAACACACTGAATGTCTACTGAAGTGTGAGTTTGGTGTTTTGTGTGGTTTTATGGTGGTTTCACCCTGCATGAAATGGTATGAAGCTGCATTTGAATTAGATGGCCTTGCACTCTGCTTGAAATGGAATAAAACTGCACTTGAATTTGGTGGCCTTGCACCCTGCTTGAAGTGGAATCAAACTGCACTTGAATTTGGCGGCCTTGCATCCTGCTTCAAGTTGTATGAAACTGCATTGAATTTGGAGGCCTTGCACCCTGCTGAAAGTGGTATGAAACTGCACTTGAATTTGGTGGCCTTGCACCCTGCTTGAAATGGTAGGAACATGGATTTGAATTTGGTGGCCTTGCACCCTGCTTGAAATGGTAGGAACATGGATTTGAATTTGGTGGCCTTGCACCCTGCTTGAAAAGGAATTTCAAGGAATAGTCATGTCAACTGCCAGCCCACCAGCCGTGAGTGAGCTGCCAGCACAAGGACCCATACAAGCACTCCAGAAAGCCCCCCCACTGGCCACCAATATTGGAATTGGTGGAGGGGTGGAATATTGCGTCGGGGGACCAGCCCTCCCATGTGAACATGGGACCCAACGGGTCCCACTTAGTCTAGTATAGATATAGATGTTTTCTGAAGAAGGGTCTCGACCCGAAACGTCACCCATTCCTTCTCTCCAGAGATGCTGCCTTTCCCACTGAGTTACTGCAGCGTTTTGTGTCTATCTTCGGTGTAAACCGGCATCTGTTGTATAATGTTAGTACCTCCACCAACGTAAAGCACTTTGGCCAACGAGAGTTGTTTTTTAAATGTGCTATATCAATAAAAGTGACTTGACTTGACTTGATCTGCAGTTCCTTTCTACACATTACTCATGGACATTATTGGTTCTGAATTCAGGTTCGCTGGCATTTAAACGACTCCCACACATCAGTTGTGGACGTATCCAATTACAGCCGCTCCCAATCTCCTCTCCCCAGTTCCTATGGTCTCCCACACGAACTCCGTGCATCTGACTGGGCCAATTTCCCAATGCAAAGTTTATTATTCCCAACCTTCAAGGAGCTGGAAGTGCAGCTTCAATGGTGGTGGAATTCCAGCTCATCTATTTTCCTTTTACCCATTCTATACATCATCTATCTGGGAACGCACAACCCCTCGTTCTAAATTCCTGAGACATTATTGACTCAGTATCACGAAGAGGCAGTTGTGATGGATTGCCTGATAACATCTTTACTTTATAGATCATAAGATCACAAGTGATGGGAGCAGAATTACGCCATTCAGCCCATCAAGTCTACTCCACCATTCAATCATGGCTGATCTATCTCTCCTTCCTAACCCCATTCTCCTGCCTTCTCCCCATTATCTCTGACACCCGTACTGATCAAATTTTAGGTCACAAAAAATGACCATCAATTCTGTGAACGTTAATTCGACTGGCGGTGATACAAATGAGGCCTGACTAATTCATGCTGGCATTAATGCAGGATTCCTTCACTGTAATTTAAATTATTCTCTTTAAAAGCTGTACTGGTGTTTCTATTAATAATAAGGAAAAAGTCATATGCATTAACTGTGACATTATTGTGAAATATTTCTGTTCTTCCCTAAGATAGTTATCACAGGTTCCTTAGATCTTCAGCAGCAGTGTACATTTTCCTTGCAGGGACATACAATCCATTGAGGGGTGAGGAGATTTATCTACATTGAAAACAAAGCCTCAACATTCCTGTCGACCATTCAGTGTTCCTCACATGAAAAAATCACATCAATTTTTCACTTCAGGTGGACCCGATATGACTACTTTCAATTGTTTTCTGTTGTAGGTACAGATCTCTACTTTTACCTGTTTTACCATCTTACTGTTAAGGGCCTGTCCCACTTGGGCGACCTAATCCGCGAGTTCTGTTGAGTTTGCCCTCGACTCATACTCGCAGCATGGTCGACACAAGCTCGTAGGAGGTCTTCGTAACTCTCCTTCATGCTCGAGAGTAGTCCCCGCATACTCGAGGCCTCAGCTAGGTTGCGGCGTTTTTTTCAATATGTTAAAAAATGCCCGCGAGTAAAGAAAGGTCGCCATGGAAAAAATCGATGCTTTTTTTACTCGTAGGTTTAGTCGTGGTAGCTCGTAGTAGGTCAGCATGTTAGTCGTAGGTAATCGAGGTTAGTCGAAGGTAGTCATAGATAGTCTTCATCATAGTCGAAGGGAGGTCGAAGGGGATCGAAGGAGGTCGTCTTCACTCTCCACTATTCGGTGTCCAATTGACCCGAAGTTAGTCGTAGCTAGTCGAAGCTGGTCTTCAACATAGTCGAAGGAGGTGGAAGGAGGTGTTCAACATGTCATTTTTTCAAACTCTTCTAAACTCGCCAATTAGTTCGCCCAAGTGGGACAGCCCCTTCAGGTGGGTGAGCATTTTGTAGACTCCAACCGTGGAGGCAGCAGTTGTGCGAATAAAACCTTAGCGCTGGCAATGCAATAGAAGGAACGTTAGGTAGGTGGGCTTTTAAATGTTTGGCATCCATTAGTTTACTTTTAGTTTAGTCTAGTTTAGAGGTACGGCATGAAAACGGCCCTTCGGCCCACAAAGCCCGCACTGACCAACGATCCCAGCACATTAACACTATCCTACACTCGGGACAAGTTTTACATTTATACCGAGCCAATTAACCTATCAACCTGTATGTCTTTGGAGTGCGGGAGGAAACCGAAGTTCTCAGAACAAACCCACGCAGGTCACTGGGAGAGCGTACAAACTCCGTACAAACAAGCGCCTGTAGCCAGGATCGAACCTGGGTCTATGGAGCTGTAAGCGCTGTAAGGCAGCAACTCTACCGCTGCACCATCGTGCCGCCCATTAGGTCCCTCATGTGCTTCGAATTCCTAATATTGACGTTCAATGCATTCCAGTTAGGGTCGTCCTGATCACAGCAGAGACTGCAGCCTTCAAAACCTACAGGAGTTGGGATTGTAGCTGGAGAATTAACTTAATTGAACTACTTCTTAAAGGGCCAGTCCCACAATGCGAGTTTACCCAAGAGCTCTCCCGAGTTTTAAAAAAAATCAAACTCGTGGTAAGTACGTAGAATGTACGTAGCGGGTACGTCGGAGCTCGTGGACGTCTCGTAGCAGCTCGTAACGCTAACGGCAGGTACTCAGGAGTTCAAAGAGTAAAAAAATACTCGTGATGAAGTACCACGAGTTTGATTTTTTTTTTAACTCGGGAGAGCTCTTGGGTTAACTCACATCGTGGGACAGGCCCTTAAGGGGCAAATAATGAAGAGGTGAACAAGGAGGATAGCAGCCGTCGTGCCGATCTGCACTAGTGCCAACTGTATTAGTACTCGAGATATCAGCAACACCCAGACAACTCAAAGGTCCACGTGATACTGATTCTGTGAGGGAAGAAAGGGACAATGAACTCGTGTTTCTATTGATGTTTCATGCACACCTATTGCCTCCATTTGCACAAGATTTACTTCCTGCCACTTGCCCAATCTCCTTGCATAAGAAAATGAATTAATATTCTCGTCAAAAGGTAAATTTCCACCCTTGATAATCACATAAGATGTTTCAGTTTAGTTTATTGCAACATGTGCCGAGGTAGAGAGAGAGATTTTGTTGCATGCTAACCAGCCAACGGAAAGACAATACACTTGGACATTGTGCTCAGTATTAGTGGTTAATCTGTGGTTATATTTATAAAGATGTTCGGAAATCTCATTTTTTGTCAGCATGGATTCAGAGATGGAAGTATACTGTTCCGAGTCCTGAGCTGAATGCTCCATTGCCATTGACCAATGTCCTCTAGGATTGAAAGACTGCTCCAGCAACATCGATGTGGGAGCAGAGCCCAGCATCATGAGACGAGGCAGCATGTTGGCCTAAATCAGCACCGATAGCATGCATTCTTCTTCTTGCGTATGGCGTGCACAGCCTAAAGTTGAAGAACAACTTGTTCTATTTGATCTTATTTGATTGTGCATGTCAGATTGATTGCATTAGTCGAAACAGGGCAGACCACGTGAAGGTTGCAATCTCCCACCCCATCGGATGCATTGGGGCATTGTATGATAAAGGGGAACATGTTCTTCTTCTTCCTCTCCAATCCAGTGTTACTGAACCATGGTGACAATAGACAATGACAATAGGTGCAGGAGTAGGCCATTCAGCCCTTCGAGCCTGCACAGCCATTCAATGTGATCATGGCTGATCATCCCCAATCAGTACCCCGTTCCTGCCTTCTCCCCATATCCCCTGACTCCGCTATCTTTAGGAGCCCTATCTAGCTCTCTCTTGAAAGTATCCAGAGAACCGGCCTCCACCGTCCTCTGAGGCAGAGAATTCCACAGACTCACAACTCTCTGTGAGAAAAAGTGTTTCCCCATCTCCGTTCTAAATGGCTTACCCCTTATTCTTAAACTGTGGCTCCTGGTTCTGGACTCCCCCAACATCAAGAACATGTTTCCAAACGTGTCCAAACCCTTAACAATCTTATATGTTTCAAAGGTTAACATATCTTATATGTGAGGATGCATACAATATTGAAAGCATCGAGATAAGCCATCTCTCGTCCAGTTGAAGACACACAACTCTTGTGTCATGGCCCGTTGGACTCATTTGAAAGCTGTGCTGCATTTTGTTGTACCAGGATCCACTGCTTCGACCCACAAAGAGCTAGATCCCCTGACTGAAGAATGGTCTCAACCCGGAACGTCACCCATTCCTTCTCTCCATAGATGCTGCCTGTCTCACTGAGTTACCCTAGCTTTTTGTGTCTATCTTCGGTGTAAACTAGAATCTGCAGTTCCTTCCTACACATTTTGTTTGCTTCACTGCACAATCTCCTCAGGGTGATGCCGACTTTGAAGATGTTCTCCTCCTCTCTCCAACAAAAGTTCTGCAATACCCTCTTTCGCTGCACCCCCTCTGTGATCAGTTCCTTTCACACTTTACTCTACCATATCTTTAGACTCCCACTCCCCTGACCCTCAGTCTGAAGATGGGTCCCAACCTGAAACGTCACCCATTCCTTCTCTCCGAAGATGCTGCCTGTCCTGCTGAGTTACTCTATCCCTTGGATGCAGTGAATGCATTGAGAGTGCAGGTGCATCACATTGTACAAGGGATGGGGCATCGCAGAGATGTATGAATAAACAGGGAGGTGAAAGAGGCTGCAGAACATGAAGGATTAGTGGTGAAATATGATCTGTGGACTAACATGATGAAGTACACTTGGCAATACAGAGTGGAGTGGGAATGGTGCGAAAGTTATCCATCACAGTATGCAGGTGCATTAATCACTGTGCTCATCTTTCCAAGCCTGTTAGATCATTAGAAATCTTTCCGCACTGCATCCACCTCCTCAGCTGCCGACAACCTTACCTGCTTGGTAATGGCAGCCTCTTGTTACTGATGAATTGTCCATGTACTGCTCTCTGCCTTAATTTAAGTGAACCATTGATTCTGATACGAATCCCTTTCTCCATAAATGATTATTGAACAGCACCTGGCTCCACATAGTGGCATTTTGGTACTAACCCATTGAAAGTTAGATTTCAGATCTTTCAGGGTAGACATCAAGCCAGCTGTGTAGTTCAGATGTTTAGATGAGTTTAGTTTAGATATACACCATGGAAACAGGCCCTTCTGCCCACCGAGTCTGCACCGACCAATGATCCCGTACACTGCACATTAGGGGCAGTTTTACAGAGGCCAATTAACCTAGAAATCTGCATATCTTTGGAATGTGGGTCGAAACCGGAGCACCCGGAGAAAACCCACGTAGTCAAAGGGTTTGAAGGTTCCAAGGTCAGTTTATTGTCACGTGTACCAATTAAGTACAGTGAAACTTAGATCACCACACAGCCATACTAAAAAAAGCAACCACATAAAAGTTAACATAAACATCCACCACAACAGATTCCCCACGTTCCTCACTGTGATGGAAGACAATGAAGGATAATCTGCTTCCTCTTTATTCTCCCGTGGTCGGGGCAGTCGAACCATCCTCAGTCGGGGTGGTCGAAGCTCCGGTGGTGGGGCGGGCGAAGTCCCTGCGACTTGGAGCTCCTGAAGTCGGTCTCTAACCAGGGACCACGAGCTCCGTGATGTTAAAGTCCGCAGGTTCCCGTGGATAGAGCTCCCAAAATCGGTCCCCAGCAAGAGGCCGCCAACTCCTCGATGTCAGGCCGCAGTGCGGACGGTGACATGATACGGAAAAAAATTGCATCTCCGTCGAGGAAAGAGATTTTTTTAAATCCCCCTCCCCCACCCCACCCCACTCCCCCCACTCCCCACATAAAACAAGCTAAAGAACACTAAATCATACATTTAACTCATACAATTAAAACAACAAACAGACTGTTGGCGAGGCGGCCATTGCGGGCGCCATCCAGCGGTTTGCACAGGGAGAACGTGCAAACTCCATACAAACAGCATCCCTACTCAGGATCGAACCCAGGTCTCTAGTGCTGCAAGGCAGCAACTCTACTGCTGCGCCCCCGAGCCGCCCACTCTGAACCTTATATTGACAAATCAAATCAGAATTATATAATCCATCAACTTTATTTCTGGGTTTTGCCCACACAATTCCTCCTCCTCTATCAGTCTCAACCCCTTCCCCTTCCCCTTCCGCAAGATACCATCCGCTACCTCACATCACCATCACTTTAGTTTAGTTTAGTTCAATTTAATTTAGAGGCACAACTCGGAAACAGGCCCTTCGGTCCGGATCGAACCCGGGTCTCTGATGCTGTGAGGCAGTAGCTACACTGCTGACCCTCTTTCGTGAAGTCCATCTGCTGTAATACAACTGAACGTAACTATCTGAATCTTTAACTCAGGTAAAGAACTCAAAGGAGACCAATTTGCCCCAAATAATTTCTGCTATGTACTTTACCAACAACATCTAATCTAATCAGGAATAAAAACTGGCACTTGAAGCTGATAGCAGAAGCCTAGTGCCTGAGGTCGGTAGAACCATTGGCAAATCATTCTTTACTGCCAATAAATAGATTCCAAACAAAGCACTTGTGAGGATGAAAGTCTGTGGAATTTATATTGAAAAGAACAACAAGCTCACAGAAATTAAGTCAATAGACAATAGACAATAGACAATAGGTGCAGCAGTAGGCCATTCGGCCCTTCGAGCCAGCACCGCCATTCAATGTGATCATGGCTGATCATCCCCAATCAGTACCCCGTTCCTGCCTTCTCCCCATATCCCCTGACTCCGCTATTTTTATGAGCCCTACCTAGGTCTCTCTTGAAGGCATCCAGAGAACCTGCCTCCACCGCCCTCTGAGGCAGAGAATTCCACAGACTCACCACTCTCTGTGAGAAAAAGTGTTTCCTCGTCTCCGTTCTAAATGGCTTACTCCTTATTCTTAAACTGTGGCCCCTGGTTCTGAACTCCCCCAACATCGGGAACATGTTTCCTGCCTCTAGTGTGTCCACGCACCTAACAATCTTATATGTTTCAATGAGATCGCCTCTCATCCTTCTAAACTCCAGAGTGTACAAGCCCAGCTGCTCCATTCTCTCAGCATATGACAGTCCCGCCATCCCGGGAATTAACCTTGTAATCCTACGCTGCACTCCCTCAATAGCAAGCAAGAGCGGAACTCGCTATCAAAACATGGAGGGGACCGGGAGACACAATTTTTAGGCGGCCACGCGCGCATGCACACACTCACACACATGCGCGCGAGGCTTCGGAGGCTCAATCCAGGGCTAAATGCAGCTCAACTCTGCCTGTCTCACCGGGTTAACCAACAGCCCTGTCTAGACTGACGGGACACCAGCGCTGTTTCTCCACGCTGGCCATATTTCCCGCAAGCCCAGGCAGGTTCACCTGGCTGGACAGGCAGAGTTGAGCTGGGTTTAGCGCTGTTTCTCTGCGCTGGCTGTGGGCCTGGAGGTACAGCTCGCATCTGACTGCCGATCTCTCTGGCCACCCGTGGGGGGGAGGCACTCTGGACAGCGCCGGAGACCCAGCCGGGATCGATCTTGCCTGCGGATGAGGTGCAGGTCTGTGCCACGTCTCCCCCCTCCAATCGCCGTGCTCTATCCTCAGTCCTCCCCCCCCACTCCTCCCTCCTCCAATCGCCGTGCTCTATCCTCAGTCCCCCTCCCCCCCCCCACTCCTCCCTCCTCCAATCGCCGCGCTCTATCCTCAGTCCCCCTCCCCCCCCCCCCCCCCACTCCTCCCTCCTCCAATCATCGCGCCCTCGATCATCAGTCCCACCCTCACTGCCTCACGGAAAGCGAAGATTTTAAAATACGGATCACAAACACTTGGGGATGTCCCCCACCTCTCAAAACACGGGGGGGACATGTCCCCCCTGGCCCCCCCCGGGTTTTCCGCCCGATAGCAAGAATGTCCTTCCTCAAATTAGGGGGCCAAAACTGCACACAATACTCCAGGTATGGTGTCACTAGGGCTCTGTACAACTGCAGAAGGACCTCTATGCTCCTATATTCGATTCCTCTTGTTATAAAGGCCAACTTGCCATTAGCTTTCTTCACTGCCTGCTGTACCTGCATGCTTACTTTCATAGACTGATGTACAAGGACCCCCAGATCCCGTTGTGCTTCCCCTTTTCTCAAGTTGACACCATTTAGATAGTATCACATGACCTTTGACCTAAAGGCCTTTGATAAGGTACCACTCATGAGGCTGCTAAACAAGATGCGAGCCCATGGTATGAGAGGGAAGATTCTAGCATGGATATCAGGTTGGCGGAATGGCAGAAGGTAAAGAGTGGCAATAAAGGAGGCTTTTTCTGGTTGGCTGCCAGTGACTAGCGGAGTTCCGCAAGTCAGTGCTGGGGCCGCAAATCTTCACGCTGTATATTAATGATTTGGATGAGGGGATTGAAGGCTTTGTGTCAAAGTTTGCGGATGGTACAAAGAGAGGTGGAGGGGCAGGTAGTGTAGAGAAAGCAGGGACTCTGCAGAAGGACTTGGATAGGTTGGGAGAGTGGACACAGAAGTGGCAGATGGAATATCGTGTAGCAAAGTATGGAGTCATGCATTTTGGTAGCAGGAATAAAGACGCATACTTTTTTTCTAAATGGGGAGAGGATTCATAAATCGGAGGAGCAAAGGGACTTGAGAGTGCTGGTGCAGGATTCCCCAAGAAGTTAATTTGCAAGTTGAATCGATTGTAAGGAAGGCAAATGCAATGCTAGCATTTATTTCAAGAGGACTAGAATATAGCAACAGGGATATACCGCTGACGCTTTAAAAAGCACTGGTCTGGCTGCATTTGGAGTATCGTGAGCAGTTTTGGGCCCAATATCTGAGGAGGTAGGTGCTGGCATTGGAGAGGGTCCAGAGTTTGTTTATGAGAATGTTCCCGGGGATGATTGGGATAATGACTGATGAACTTTTGCCAGTTCTGGGCTGTTTTTTAATTAAATCCAGTCTGGGCTCAAAGCATATGTAGACTGCAGTTATCGAACCAGCTCAAATCAGCAGTTTGATCAATGAAGATGTGAGTAAAGGGAAGGGTGCTTGACTTGGTTGGACTTGTGTTCATTGCTCAGCAACAGATCCATACGCACTACTTCACCACAATATTAATCAGCAGTGTTATGACTCTCACAGGTCATCTAAATCTACCACCACCTGTGGCAAGCTACACTTTTGATCTAAGTTCATGTTTTCTTCCTCCTATTTTGTTCATTAATAATTTACTACTCATTTTTAAAGGTCATTAGAACTCATTGTACGTTTGCTTTCTGCTACTTTCTCTGGCACCCCCTGTTATGGAACTTAAATGCAATCCAATCCTACATACCTGTCCTGCATCAGTCACAAGGAGATCATGTACTGATTGGGAATGATCAGCCATGATCACATTAAATGGTGGTGCTGGCTCAAAGGGCCGATTGGCCTACTCAGCATCTATTGTCTATTGTCTATCATTTGCTGATCGACCAAGGGGTTATTTCTTGATTTATGATATTAATTTCAACTCCTAGGGTCATACAATCATGCAGCACAGAAGTGATCCTCTCAGCTCACGTTATTCTATCAACTCTCCAAAATGTTTATTTACGTGTTAAATAAAAATTGCCCTTGGAGTTTGTAAATAGCCAAAGTCCACAATCTGAAGTTCAAGATCATCTTTAATCAGTATCCATATCATAACGGTACAGCAGGTCATTAGTTGTTAATACATCGTGACCACTTCCAAGACAGACTAATGTAGGAAGTGGGTGTTAGTATGAATCATACCAGCAGGGTGGGGTTAGTGATGCTATTCTACTATGATTGGCTTTCATGCATAAACCAATCTACAGAGTTCAATAGTCATACAGCATGGAACCAGATCCTACAGCCCATTGGGTCCACGCTGACCATCAAGCACCCATTTCCATTCAATATACCATACTTCCATTTCATTTTCCCTGTATTTCCCATTAATACCACCCTCTACCCACCCCCCCCCCCCCCTCCCCCACCAATCACCAGCATACAGAAATATTGAGCCGCATCTATCTATCTGTAGCTGGCACTTTGACCTGAGATAAGATGCTGAAGCCTTAAGTAGCAATGTTACAAAATTTTGAGATGTAAATAATCAAGTCTGTAATTTATCCCATCAGATAAAGCATAAAAAGAAGTTTAATTTGACACCTAATTCACTTTCATATCTCATGTATTTAAAAAGTTATGGCCATTTTCATACTCGGAAATTAGCATCTTGTTCCCTATTGATTTTCTATGGACGTATCAAAAAAGCTGTGATCGTGGACAGTCAAAAGCCCATAACTTTCTTAAAAATTAAGAGAACTGAATGAAATTTTCAGTTATCATAGATTGAACCATTCTGAAACAAATATAAAATAATCTTACTTGGATGACCTGAAATTAAAGCATATAATTAGTTAGTTACCCAAGTGTAGCTAATTTCAAACTTCAATTACTAGATCTAAACATCTATCCATTTCTTAATAAATGATTAACATTTTTAAATAGCCTAAGTGTGCAAATAATATTCATAAATAATTCACAATAAAACATGATTTTTAAATCTCATTTACATTAATTTATAGGCCAAATGGAAGGAATTTTGTGTTCAATTGCTGTAAATTAAAGTCCATTTTAAATCAGCTTTCTAGTGGGATCCTGTGAACGCGCTGGTTTAGAACGTTCACATTGCGGTAGATTTGTGCCCTCAAATGCCCAGAAAAATACTGCGGGATATAATGGGGCCAAAATGAGCTACTCGCAATATTAAACTTTGTATAAAGGGATCTTAAGAAGCCCTTTTTAATGTAAAAATAAGCTACATACCTTCTGTGGTTTGCTCTATGGGACCCTGACGGCTGCCGGTGGCCGCGGGTTTAGAGATTGATTTTTAAACTACTATAACTATTATACAAGGCCTTTAAAACTAATAATAGCTTTTGCGACGGGGTCTTCCAGCGATTTTTCGTTAATAATTAACAAGGCTGAACAACTTCGATTTGAACAGCCTAGAGAAAATCACGTTTTAAACCCGCCCCCCTCTAAACGGCGCCAAAATCGCGCACACCCGCAGCGACAGATTTTCAGCGACGCTTCAGGTAGGCTTTGCAACATACCTACCTTAAGGGCCTGTCCCACTTGGGCGTCATTTGCGCGTCATTTACGCATCATGACACATACGTGATGCTCGCATGGTGCGTGGTGACGTAGGCAGTGACGTGCGGTTGCATGCGGCGCCCCAGGATTTTGGAATGTACAAAATCTTCACGCGCCATCTGCGTGACGCGCAAATGACGCCCAAGTGGGACAGGCCCGCCCTTTAGTGATGAGGAAGAGGCTTTGTGGCGCCATGGTAGTCTGATATGATGTAGGGTTGGAACCAACCAGCAGCTTCCAAATCTTGATCTTAAGATATTTGATTTTTGTTCTTATTTTACTATATTTAGAAGCGCTAGATGAATTTTAAGTGCCATTAACACGTTTAATCAGTTTGCTGTTTTTAAACAAGTTTTTAGATTGTTTTCATTTTGAGAATATATAAAGCATAGTCATTCAGCACAGGAACAATCCCTTCTCACAACTCGACCATACTGACCAGTTTCATCAGTGAACCAGTCTGAAGAAGGGTCTCGACCCGAAACGTCACCAATTCCTTCTCTACAGAGATGCTGCCTGTCCCACTGAGTTATTCCAGCGTTTTGTGTCTACCTTCGGTTTAAACCGGCATCTGCAGTTCCTTCTTACACAGCTAGTTCCATTTGCCTGCAATGCATTGTCTGCGGTCTACAATACCTTGTATCCCTGCTGTCATGTACAAGGACTCATTTGGGCCTATATATCCAGGCAGGGTAAATGTCGGGTGATGGGTGGGGGTGGGGGTGGGAGGGTACAGTTTGCTAGCTGAATACAATGAGAATCATTTCACTGAACACCTTCGCTCAGTCCATCTCGGCTGCTCCCCCTGTTGCTGAACACTTTAACTTCCCCTCCCATTCCCATACTCACCTTTCTGTCCTGGGCCACCTCCACTATCAGAGTGAAGCCAAACGCAAATTGGAGGTGCAGCACATCTTATTTCGCTTGTGCAGCTTACAACACAGAGGTGTGAACATTGGTTTCTCTAATTTCAAGTAACCCATGCTTCCACTCTTTTTCCATCCCTCCCCCACCCTAGTTCTCCGACTAGTTTCACTGCCCTCCCGATTAATTTTACTGTTTGCACGCCTCGTTGTCACCTTCCCGTCAGCCAACAAAGAACCATTCTACATTTCCTTGACCATCGTCTGCATTGATCTGCCATTTTCACACCTTACCCTTCCATAACACGAGCCTCCCTCTCCCCTGACTCAGTCCGAAGGAGGGTCGCAACCCAAAACGTCACCCATTCCTTCTCTCCAGAGATGCTGCCTTTCCCGCTGAGTTACTCCAGCATTTTGTGTCTATCTTTGGTGTAAACCAGCATCTGTAGTTCCTTCCTACACAGTTAGTAATAGATTGCTTTATATCCATTGCTGTAAGGACAATACTTACTCATATCTTATCATATTCACAAAGATAGAATCATTAGTTTTTGGCCAGGGCTCTTTAACTGTAATACAGATTTCCATACTTTACTGTAAATCTTGTTGTCAAACCTTCCTCTTACTAAGGGCTGTCTGTTGGAATGAACATGGGCCAAGGTTTTCTTAATGACCCGCAGACAGTTCAGTGCGTTAGGACACCAATGACTGTTTTAAATAAAGGTTACATATTTTCCTTTCACTTGCTAATATTCCAGGCTGAGGAGCTACCCCCAAAATAGCTGAGTTGTTGCCACAGCCACTTTCAGCACAGCTGGTGAAGCTTTTGGTTTCGGAGCCAAGTAATTTTTGTGTCAACAGCAGCTCTGTGTCTGCCTTTTCTAATCCCACATCTTTCTCAGAAAATTTACCTGAACTATTTGCACATATTCTACTCTCTGAAAGCATGTTCCTGCTCCCTAAGTGTCATTGTCACGTTATGGTTAAAAGCCTCAACAAATACTTATGCAACTTCCAAATGTTGCAAGAAATTGCAGTGAATTGTGGACACAGCCCAGACCATCACACAAACCAACCTCCCTTCCATTGACTCCATTTATACCCCCTACTACCTCAGCAAGGCCAGCAGCATAATCAAGGACGAGTCGCACCGTGGCCACTCCCTCTTCTCCCCTCTCCCATCAGGCAAAAAGTATAGAAGTGTGAAAATCACATCTCCAGATTTAGCGACAGATTCTTCCCAGCTGTTATCAGGCAACTGAATCATCATACCACAACCGGAGAGCAGTCCTGAACTACTATCTACCTCATTGATGACCCTCGGACTATCCTTGATCGGACTTTGCTGGCTTTACCTTGCACTAAATCAGGAGTCAGCAACATTGTTCTGCATAGGGGCCAGGACCCATGTCTGTGAGGATAGCGGGCCACATTTATCGCCATAGTGTGACACTTGGTGTTGTTTTTTGCATTAGTTTTCATGTGTTTTTCAATTAGTTTTCTGCAGTTCCCAGGTCCCTCACATGCCCCAGGACTGGCTGCAGCACCCGGTCACCTGCATGCCCCAGGACAGCTGCAGTTCCCAGGTCCCTCACATGTCCCAGGACTGGCTGCAGCGCCCGGTCGCCTGCATGCCCCAGGACAGCTGCAGTTCCCAGGTCGCGGAATTTTTTATTTTTTTTAAACGCCTACGGGCCGGCTGATTTCGGTCGGATCCGGCCCGTGGGCCACAAGTTGCCGACCCCTGCACTAAACGTTATTCCCTTATCATGTATCTATACACTGTAAATGGATCGATTGTAATCATGGATTGTCCTTCCCCTGACTGGACAGCACGCAACAGAAGCTTTTCACTGTACCTCGGTGCACGTGACAATAAACTAAAACTGAACTGATGTTCATCTGGAATAACAGGATGAGGGAATGCATTTTGACCTATTCACAGTTTGGCATTTGGACAGGTCGGATGGGTTTGCAGTCTCTGAAGTTTCGAATGAGAGGTGAAACTGTGGAAACATAAAATTCTCCCAGGATCTGACAGGGTAAATGCCGAGGCTGATTCCCTGACAGTGATCCCTGGAACCGGGAGTCATTCACTGAGAATGAGGGATCAGGCAATAGGTTTGAGATGAAAAGTGCCACAAACTGAAAGGAACATGGATCTGTTCTTCTCAATTTTACTTATGACTGAAATTGCTAGATTTTACTTCAGAGTCACATGAGTGACTACGTGAAGAGCCCGCTCAGCACGCATGCGCAGCATTGCGTTCAGCAGTGCAACAGCGGCCGCATCAGGAGTCAGGCGCTCCCGCTACGGATTGAAAGAACGGACCGTCAGGTAAGTACCCTGAGGTCGGGTTTCTTTCACAGGAGAGCCTTCTGCTTTGTTTTCACAGGCAGAGAACAAAGGCTCTTGAACAAACCTGTCCCCCGCCCGACTCCAACGGAGGAGCGTTCCATCTGGGGGGGGGGGCAGCAACAGGCGGTAGGACCGCTTACCGGGCGCTCCGCCATCCCCGACACCGTGCCGAGACCAGTCCCGCTAGCGCCTGAGCAGCGGACTGGTTGAATAGCCACCAGGAAGAGCATCCGGCCGGTGGCTTCCGACTTGTCGGACGGGGACGTCTCTCCACCCGCACGGGGGAGAGACAGCCGCCTGAGCCGCATAGAGCGGCTCCTGGAGCAGGTGCTCCAGCGAGGCGCGCTCCGTGAGGAGCGCTCTCGCAGGGGGAGTTCAGGCACTCCCTCCACAGTGCCTTGTGCACTGGCCATCGTAAATACCCGGCGCTCCGCCATCCCCGACACCGGGCCGAGACCAGTCCCGCTAGCGCCTGAGCAGCGGACTGGTTGAATAGCCACCAGGAAGAGCATCCGGCCGGTGGTTTCCGACTCGTCGGACGGGACGTCTCACCACCCGTTCAGGGGAGAGCCGCATGGAGCGGCTCCTGGAGCAGGTGCTCCAGCGAGACTCGCTGTGTGAGGGGCAGTCTCGCAGGGGGAGCTCATGCACTCCCTCCACAGTGCCTTGTGCACTGGCCATCGCTTCCTCCTCACCCGAGGGCAGCTTTGGCGACCAGGACTGGGCTGGTCAGGAAGAGGGGATGCTGGCTGAAGAAGTCGGGAGTATGCAAGGGGTGCAGGACCAGGAAGAGCTGCTGGGTGTGGTGGACCGCTACGTGGCAGCCCCACGTGCAGGAAGGCCATTAGAACCTAAACTGGCAGCCAGCATTCACCACCTCTCCAACAGGCCCTACAGGAGCAGGTGGTTAATGAGGCCTTAGAATTGTACACAGCTCCAAAAAATTGTGAGTCTCTCAAAGTGCCGGCTGTCAACAGCCAAATCTGGGGGCACGTCGGGACAAATATTCAGAACCAGGAGCTGAAACTGCAGCGGATCCTTAGGCTCCTGACGTCAGCCATCACATCATTTGCTCGTTCTGTGGACAATACGGAGATGACCACAAACCAACTCTCACGCTGTTGTGCAACACGCAGTTCGAGATAAATAACCTCCGTAAAGAAATTTAAGACCTGCCCTAAATCCAAAATTCGCGGGGTTGTGCAAAACCCCAGCCACTGAGCCAGACACACTGCTCTTTGGCAAAGATCTCACGAAAAAAGTAAAGGATATGGAAGAGGCCTCTAAAAAGCTTTCGGTCTCATGAGGGCAGGCCCCGGGACGAGCAAACCCAAAACAACAATACCCAAGCAGCAGCACCCCATCGCGTCCACCAGTCGACGTCTAACCTATGGGACTGGTGAAAGTTCGGGGTCCGCATATCACCACCTGAAGTCTTTTTTAGACCAAGGCCCAGAGCGGACCCCAAGGAAAATGCGCCACCCCCAAACATCACCGCCACGTCAGACAACGCGCAAGACTCGCTGGTCTGGGAAGAGACAGGAGAAACACCCATAACCCTGGAGGTAGGTGGGTCTGGTTCCTACCAGCATATAGAAAGTAGGGGCGCAATACTAACAGGGGGAAGATTACACCTGTTTAAGGAAGCATGGGAGTCTATCACGAGTGACAAGTATATACTCAATAGCATTAGTGGATACAAAATACAATTTATACTAGAAAAATATTCACTAAAACTAAAAAAGATGGTGGATGTCGCATCATCATTGACTTAACTTCACTAAATATGTTTGTTAAGTATGTACATTTCAAAATGGAAACGTTTGTTACTGCCAAACAACTGATTTCCAAAGGATACTTCATGGCAAGCATTGACCTCAAAGGTGCTTACTATTCAGTACCCATTCACAAGGATCATCGCAGATACCTGAAATTTACCTGGATGGGGCAGCTATGGCAGTTTAAAGCATTACCCAATGGATTAACATCAGCCCAAGATTATTCACCAAGATACTAAAACCAGCCCTGACAATATTAAGAAAACAAAAACATATGGTCATGGCATATCTGGATGATATCTTAATAGTAGGCAAGACCATGGAATTGGCATATCAGCTGTGTCAGCTACCAAACAGTTGTTCGAAACCTTGGGATTTGTCTTACATCCAGATAAATCTAAGTTGAAGCCATCCACAACCATGGACTACTTGGGCTTCACAATTAACTCAGCCCACATGTCTGTAACTTTGCCAAAAGTCAAAACAACTGAATTGGCACAATCATGCAACAATTTAATGGTCAATGAGCGACCAACTATTCGACAAGTAGCAAGAGTAATTGGGGAAATGGTAGCAGCATTTCCGGCTACACAATTTGGACCTTTTGCATCAAAACTTACAAAGAGCAAAGGTACAGGCACTAAAACGGCATGCAGGTCATTATGATCGTGTCATGAAATTACCCACTGAAGCAATATCAGGACTACAGTGGTGGGCAGAAAACGTTTGGCATAGTTTCAGCCCTATCATCATCATTAACCCTACTTTAGTTATCCAAACAGATGCCAGTGCTCAAGGCTGGGGAGGACTAACTCCATATCCAGCACAGGTGGTAGATGGACTAACCTAGAGTCATCATTACTACTTACACTGGGCATTAACTATCTAGAGATTTTGGGTGCCTTTTATGGTTTAAAAGCATATGCATCCAATATGCATCACTTGCATGTACGGTTACAAATAGACAATACTACGGTGGTGGCCTACATTAACTATATGGGCGGCATAAAATCGATATCATGCAACAAATTGGTCAACACAATTTGGCAATGGTGTGTCGAAAGACATATTTGGCTATCAGCAACTTACCTGCCAGGTAAGCTAAATACAGTGGCAGACACCAGGTCACGCAAATTTAATGACAACACCGAATGGTTGTTAAACCCCAAAGTGTTTGCAAAGGTTATTAAGCAATATGGCACACCAGATATCGACTTATTTGCATTAAGGCTAAATCACCAGGTACCTATGTATGTCGCTTGGGAACCAGACCCTGAGGCAGCAGCGGTAGATGCGTTCGCGCTGGATTGGGGAAATCTCTTCTTATATGCATTTCCTCCCTTCTGCCTCATCAGCCGTGTACTACGCAAAATACAAATAGACTCTGCTTCAGGTATTTTGATAGTACCCGACTGGCCTACACAGCCATGGTTCCCATTACTCCAAGACATCCCTCCGAACATCCACAAGAAAACAGTACTTGTCCAGCATCAAAAAGTGGGAGAAGTACTGCTTGGATACAGGGACCACCTACTCAACCGCTACTGTTACCAACATACTGGAATTCCTGGCGAACCTTCACCACGATGAAGGACTCAGCTACAGTGCCATCAACACAGCTAGAAGTGCCCTGTCTGTCTATTTAAAACAAGCTCCAGGACAACAGGCCATGGGGTCCCACCCGCTGGTGGTCAAACTAATGAAGGGTATTTACAACTCTAACCCCCCTAGACCAAGGTACACCCATATATGGGATGTCAGTGTGGTCCTGACATACCTCAGGGGATGGCCACCAGCCAGATCCCTCAACCTGGAACATCTATGCTCAAAACACTCATGTTGATGGCACTTGTATCTGCATAGAGGGTCCAGTCACCACACCTATTGCGACTGGACAACATGATCACAGCTCCAGACCAGATCTCTTTCATTATCCAGGGACTGATCAAACAGAGCATACCAGGAACACCTAATCCAGTCGTGGAATTCCGGGCTTACCCGCCAGAACCACGGTTATGTGCCATGACCCACTTACTGTCCTACATAGACACAACCAAAAATATTCGAGGCAGTGAAAAAGCCTTATGGGTCAGTCATAAAAAACCTTATGGTCGGGTGACGAGCCAAACCGTTTCGAGATGGCTCAAGCAGGTGCTGGGATAAACACTAACATGTACAAATCTCACTCCACCAGGGCAGCATCCACGTTGACGGACAAAAGAATGGACGTGCCTATAGACCACATCCTGGCTACAGCAGGATGGTCGGGGGAAAGAACGTTCAGAACTCTTTATAACTTTTTATAATAAGCCGTTGGCAAAACCTGCTTTATTTGCAGAAAAAAATTTACAGACTGCAAATATTTAATTTAAGCCCAGGGGAGCAATTTCTTTGTTGTTATTGTTAAAAAATACCGTTGTGTTTTTCTACAAACAGATTCATTGGTTGATTATAATAACACACTTCCTCCCTCAAGGACTTCGGCAGTGAGTGAAGTAATAACTGTTACACGGTTTGAAATCACAGAGCTTTAAAATCTTCACGTAGTCACTCACGTGACTCCGAAGTAAAATAGTAAGATTAAACGAGAACTTACCATTTTGAAGTTTGATCTGTATTTTATGAGGGGTTACGATGAGGGATTACGTGCCCTCCGCTCCCACCCTCAATAATATGGGTCAAACTGATAACTGATGTCTCTTTTTCTTTACTATGTTTATTTCAATAACTGTGTTTTTGGTTATTGATTCCACACCGCTGCTTTGAAGTATGCCGCGCATGCGTGCTGAGCGGGCACTTCACGTAATCCCTCATCGTAACTCCTCATAAAATACAGATCAAACTTCAAACTGGTAAGTTCTCGTTTAATCTTACTATTTTGGTTAAAATATATGCGGTTAAAGAAAAAACAGATGTTAGAAATAGTAGAATTTATTAAGAGAGAAACAGATTTAAAGTTTCAGGTTAAAGACCTTTAAATATAACATTTATAAAGACATTTCATTGATTGAAAACATTGTCTTAGTCTCTGAATTCACAGATGCTGTCTGAACTGTATTTAGTTTAGTTTAAGAAGGAACTGCAGATGCTGGAAAATCGAAGGTAGACAAAAGTGCTGAGTTTCTCCAGCACTTTTGTCTACCTTAGTTTAGTTTAGTTTAATTTAGAGATGTAGCGCGGAAACAGGCCCCTTGACCCATCGGGTCCGCGCCGACCAGCGATCCCCGCACATTAACACTGTCCTACACCCACTCGGGACAATTTTTACATTTATACCGAGCCAATTAACCTTCAAACCTGTACTTCTTTGGAGTGTGGGAGGAAAACGAAGATCTGGGTGAAAAGTCACGCAGGTCACGAGGAGAACGTACAAACTCCGTACAGACAGCACCCGTAGTCGAGATCGAACCTGGGTCTCTGGCGCTGCAAGTGCTGTAATGCCCCTGTCCCACTTAGGAAACCTGAACGGAAACATCTGGAGACTTTGCGTCCCACCCAAGGTTTCCGTGCGGTTCCCGGAGGTTCCCGGAGGTTTTTATCAGTCTCCCTGCTTCCACTACCTGCAACCTCCGGCAACCACCTGCAACTTCCGGGAACCACACGGAAACCTTGGGTGGGACGCAATGTCTCCAGAGGTTTCCGTTCATGTTTCCTAAGTGGGACAGGGGCATAAGGCAGCAACTCTACCGCTGCGCCACTATGATCGCCCTAATACCTTCAGCATTTTTTTTTCTCCCGATTGGCGTCATCTTTAGTATTTTACTTTTGCCATTCAGAACCGTGGGGATGGGCGAGTGAAGAAATTGTAATCTCATTGAATGCCAGGGCAGCTTTGACAAGCTCTGTGACCAATCGCTGCTCCTATTTCATCTGCTCTCATGATAGAGGGATGAAAAGGTCTGAAATTGCATTACCTGACTAATAACTTGGTATCTGCCAGCTTGCATCATTAAGATTCAGCATAGTGCAGAAAAAATGTTCACATGAGACATGATGTTTCACAGTTATCACACACTGGTTAATCTCCTGCAGTTGCTGATTGCTATTGAGGTGAAATATGGAGGGAAGTATCAAAGGTTGTTCTTTTGCATCTCCCAGTGGCCAGTTTAAGAACAACATGACTTCGAAATCTGCGACCCATTCCTTCTCTCCAGAGATGCTGCCCGTCCTGCTGAGTTACTCCAGCTTTTTGTGTCTATCTTTGCTTTAAAACCAGCATCTGCAGTTCCATCATTTTCTATGATAAGGGAATAACACTTAGTGCAAGGTAAACCCAGCAAAGTCCGATCAATGATAGTCCGTGGGGCTTCAAAGAGGTAGATAGTAGTTCAGCACTGCTCTCTGGTTGTGGTATGGTGATGCAGTTGCCTGATAACAGCTGAGAAGAAACTGTCCCTGAATCTGGAGGTGTGAGTTTTCACACTTGAACTTGAGTCAAGGGCCTGTCCCACTGTACGAGGTAATTCAAGAGCTCTACCGAGTTTTAAAAAAATCAAACTCGTGGTAAGTACGTAGAATGTACATAGCGGCTACGTCGGAGCTCATGGACGTCTCGTAGCAGCTCGTAACGCTAACAGCAGGTACTCGGGAAACGCGGAAACTCGTGAGGTTTTTTCAGCACTGTGAAAAATGTCCACGAGAGCCCCGAGTACCTACGAATGGCTATTACCGTAATTCTCCAAGTTCAAATCAGGGGAAACTCGGGAGAACTCTTGAATTACCTCGTACAGTGGGACAGGCCATTAATTCTACTCTGTGTTTGTCACCGATGTGATTTTTCTTTCTCATTCTGAGTAAGGGTCCTTTCTTCACCCTCCCACTCTGTGTCGAGGTGCCTTCTAACATGTTCTACATCACTGGTCCAGTATGTGTGCATATCCCTCCCCTCATTTAAGACGTGCACTTCCCCGGTGTAGATAACACAACAGAGGAAAGCAAGGGACACAGGCGGCTGCTTCGAGGTAGAATCATGTCCCATTATAGTTACGCACACTATGCAATCGAATTAATCAGCAGATCATTTACTTTCATATTTACTCGGTGTTATGCCAAGGTTGCTAAACTAGGCTCTGGGTGGTCCACGAGTCTGGTGACTAACACACAGCGATGCCCAGATGCGCAGTGGTGTACAGTGCACGTTTGGCTGCCACGTCTGCCAGATACTTCAGAGTGATTTAAATGGGAGCTGATTCGATGATCCAAAGCCACGATGTCAGGCTCTTTGAACCCCCCACAGGTAGTGTGGGTTATGTATTGAGCCCCCACTGCAGAGTTATCCTGGGCACGTCACCACAATTCCCCAGCTCAGAAGTGACCCACATATCTTCCTCCACTGATTTAAAACTAATGCCTCTACAATGCTCCAATACGGGGCATGACCTCCAAGTCCTGATCTGCACCTTCCAGCAAGCTGATGTAATCCAACCTCCGTTACTCCTGGGCTTTACTCCCTCACAAATACCATATGCCCACTGCTATTGTGACCACAAGGCATTCTATCTGAGTAAAGAGAGAGTGAGTGGAAGGAACGCATTGTGTAGTTAAAAGGCAAACCTCTTTGACTGCAAAGCTTGCACCTGGAGTACAATAGCCTTTGACGGCACTGGGCCTGTACTCGCTGGAGTTTAGGAGGATGAGGGGGAACCTCAATGAAACTTACCGAATAGTGAAAGGCTTGGATAGAGTGGATGTGGAGAGGATGTTTCCACTAGTGGGAGAGTCTTGGAACAGAGGTCATAGCCTCAGAATTAAAGGACGTTCCTTTAGGAAGGAGATGAGGAGGAATTTCTGTAGTCAGAGGGTTGTGAATCTGTGGAATTCATTGCCACAGAAGGCTGTGGATGCCAAATTAATTGGATATTTTTAAGGTAGAGATAGATAGAAACTTGATTAGTACCGGTGTCAAGGGTTATGGGGAGAAGGTAGGAGAGTGGGGTTAGGAGGAAGAGATAGATCAGCCACGATTGAATAGCCGAGTAGACTTGATGGGCCGAATGGCCTAATTCTGCTCCTACCACTTATGACCTAAAGACTATAGAACGTTGCAATGGCGTTTCCCACTGTGCGTTGTTGGGTTGCCTTGGCTTTCCCATTGCAAATTAATTTCTGAGCCAAACTCTCTTTTGCTGCAGAAAAACACCCCTTTCAGCACGTCGATCTGTTGCTAAAAACTAAACTGATTAAATCATTTTCCAAGATGGTACAACATTTCAGTGGATTGTGAAAATGAATATTAATGTCTCTAACCACGGCAAACAGCTGTGTGTGTAAATATGTTTAGTTGAAGATCTGAGTTGCAAAAGCACACAGGCAGGTCCCCTTCACATTGAGAGCTCCTTGTCAAGACACCCTGCTGTTCTGCAAGCTGAAGTGCAAAGCACCTGCCTCCCCATGTGCTGTTTCCAAATATCGCACAAATCCACATTCTACATTGGATAAAGGGGCCACTGGTGAGTGCTTTACGGCCATCACAGTCACAAGTGGGGTCACAGTACAATTCTCTGTAGTTGCGACAAAATATCGTCAAAATTAAAATACTGGTCCATTGCTGGATGTTTACTAGATGGTTGTCGTTGCCATGGAAACACGCATTGCAGCATTTCTCTATCAGTTAAAATGTCCTCTGACTTTGGAAAATGGTTCCACAATCATTGCTGGAATCATTCGTAATTAACCCACAAACACTGGCACTTCAACACTGGCATTGAGATAAATGCCTATTGATGTCTAAATAATATTTTGCAAGATATTACCTGGAAATTAGGTGAACATTGCACCATCAGTAGTTTCAGATTTTGTTTTCGTTTTTAGTTATAGAGATACAGCGCGGAACCAGGCTCTTCAGCCCACCGAGTCCCACAACGACCAGCGATCCCCGCACATTAACACTATCCTTCACTAGGGACAATTTAAACATTTATACCAAGCCAATTAACCTACAAACCTGAACGTCTTTGGAGTGTGGGAGGAATCCAAAGTTCTCGGAGAAAACCCACGCAGGTCACGGGGAGAACGTACAAAGTCCGTTCCAATGTGAATTTTAAGGGTGCTCATGGAAAACGTTGGGCATTGCCGGAGGGATGTTGTTGTTTTTTCCATCATGGAAAAGGTTTCATGTGGGATCAAGATTGGATCGAGTAGGCTGAGAAAGGGAGAGATCCGGAGGTCACATAACATGGAATGGGACCTGGACTCAGGTCATGAAGGAAGTTAAGTGACTGGGAATTGGGAGGAAGGGGAGGAAGGTGGTTTTCCTGAAGGGTCAGGGATGGGAGAAGATCAGGAGATTCAAAGTGGAAGAAAGCCAATGAGGGGGCCAACAATCAGAAATATGACATGGGAACATGTTGGAGATTGGGGACTCTGTCAGGGAATGTCATCACTGGTTAAGGGCCAAAGTTTCAAGTTGAGAGTGAGGAGAATGGTAATTTGGGATGATGGACGATGGTTGCGGCCAAGGAGGTTTAGAGGGTTGGGATATTGTGGTATTGGGATACCTGGTCCTTGATGTTGCAAGTGAAGTCAGGTCATAGAGTCAAAGTCAAAGTCAAAGTATCCTTTATTGTCATTCAGACCTTTCTGTCTGAACAAAATTTTGTTGCCTTGCAGTCATACATATAATAAAATAACAAAACACACAATAAACACAAATTTAACATCCACCACAGTGAGTTCACCAGCCACCTCCTCACTGTGATGGAAGGCAAAAGTCTTAAGGTCTTTGTCTCTTCCCTCCTTGCTCTCCCTCTGCGCTGAGGCGATCCAGGCCTCCGATGTTGTGACCCCACCGGGTGATGGTAAGTAAGTGCCGCGGCTCAACCGTGCTCCGCGAACGGGCGTTCCAAACTCCGCGGCCCGGGGAGGTCGAAGCTGCCGAAGCTACCACCCTCCAGTCCAGCGGACGAAGCTGTTGTTGCGGGAGCTCCGGAAAAACAGGTCACCAACCTGTGACCTGCGAGCTCTCGACGATATCGTTCACTGGCCCGCGGCCGAACCTCCGAAGTCGGGTCACCGCCGCCTCAGCTCCGAGTCGGTCCACCGCCGCCTCAGCCCCGAGTCGGGCTGCTTTCCCGAAAGCCGGAACGCCGCCTCAGCTCCGAGTCGGTCTGCCGCCGCCTCAGCCCCGAGTCGGGCTGCTTTCCCGAAAGCCGGAACGCCGCCTCAGCTCCGAGTCGGGCCGCCGCCACCTCAGCCGCCGGAACGTCATAGAGTGATACAGTGTGGAAACAGGCCCTTTGGCCCAACTTGCCCACACTGGCCAACATGTCCCAGCTACACTAGTCCTACATGCCTGCGCTTGGTCCATATCCCTGAAAACTCGTCCTATCCATGTACCTGTCCAACTGCTTCTTAAACGTTGGGATAGTCCCAGCCTCAACTACCTCCTCTGGCAGCTTGTTCCATTCACCCACCTCCCTTTGTGTGAAAAAGTTACCCCTCAGATTCCTATTAAATTTTTTCCCCTTCACCTTGAACCTATGTCCTCTGGTCCTCGATTCCCCTACACTGGGCAAGAGACTCTGTGCATCTACCTGATTTACATGATTTGATGCAAATATGCAAGGATGTAAATGATATAGCGTAATATTAACCGATAAAGTTTCAACCCTAATATTAAGGTACTGTAATTATTGATTTTTTTAAATTTGGGGCAAATTGGACATTGTTAAAACAAAAATGCAAAATGGCAACCAGCTGTCTCCCTATAGTTGTGAGTAGCATAGATGAATGAATTAGCAGATGGTGCCTAGTACAGAAACGATGCAGGTAACTCCCACAATGGGACACAAAGTGCTGGAGTAACTCTGCGGATCAGGCTGCATCCCCGGAGAACATGGTTAGGTGACGTTTCAGGTCGAGACCCTTTGTCTCCCACAATGGTTATCCAGCTCAACAAAGGATTCCTCTGAAGTAATTATTTATAATTTGCATTGCATCTAATGAGAATACCAATTATCGGGTGTGATAACCTAAGAAGTATTGAATGAGATATGATTGCATTTAAAAATAGAAAGATGGGTGATCACTGTCCCTTGACCAAATGGATTGCATCCTGTTTAATGTTAGAAACATAGAAAATAGGTGCAGGAGTAGGCAATTCGGCCCTTCGAGCCTGCACCGCCATTCAATATGATCATGGCTGATCATCCAACTCAGTATCCTGTACCTGCCTTCTCTCCATACCCCCTGATCCCTTTAGCCACAAGGGCCACATCTAACTCCCTCTTAAATATAGCCAATGAACTGGCCTCAACTACCTTCTGTGGCAGAGAATTCCAGAGATAGTTTTTTTATGAAAAGAAGTTGGTGAAATGAAACCAAAGAAGTAACAAAGTATTGCACGAGAAAAAAAGGAACATTCACAGATGACAGGGAACCAGCAAATATTAGTTGTATACTTGGAAAGAAAGAACAAGTTTGGTGAATTTGTTTAGCATTGATGGTTAAAAAGTAAGGAAATCATTAAGCAAAGATAAAAGAAAGAAACATCTAATAAAAATCAAATGTCATAAAGAACAACAAGTCTAGACCTCAAAGTGGATGTACATGCTTTTTAAAATTCTTTGTGACAAAATTGAGATTCAAGAATGATGTAAGCAGTTGTACAGCTGCTGCCACACACTGCAGAGACTCAGGTTTAATCCTGACCTCAGTGTTGTCTGTAGGGTTGCCGATTTTCTCACTCCCAAATAAGGGGCAAAAGGTCAAAATAAGGGACAAATTCCCGACGGCAATTCGTTGACCGACTCGGCCGTGGCTGGGTGAATGATGACTTGGCCCGGGTGCTGGACTGCACACAAAGCCCAGCCGGCGGCCCAGCTGAGGTGTTTTGGCCCGGGGGCCACACGACGTCGCCCGCAAAGTCCGGCACCCCATCCAACTCATGAACCAATGATCAGCCATGAGAAGGAGGGGTGGTGGTGTTGGCGGTAAGCGAAAGTCCGAAGGTCGGACAGCTGGCCGGGCTGCCGACCGACGGGGCCACGAGCGAGGTGTTGCGGCCTCACTCCATGGACTGCACTACGTTGGGATGGAGGAGGCCGGGCTGGACGCCGACAGTCCCCTCGACCCGAGTAGGAGCAGTCAAATAAGGGATAAACCAATTTAACCCAAAAAACGAGATGTCTCAACTAATACGGGACAGTTGGCAACCCTAGTTGTCTGTGTGGAGTTTGTATGTTTGCCCAGTGATCTAGTGGGTTTCCTCCAGGTGCCCCAGTTTCCTGCGGGTTTGTAAATTAATTGTCCTCTGTAAAATTGCCCCTACTATGTAGGGTGTGGATATGAAAGTGGGTTAACAGAACTAGTGTAGATGGGTGATCGATGGTCAGCATGAACTCAGTGGGCCGAAAGGCATGTTTCCATGTAGTATCTCTAAAATTGAAACTAAAGTCTTACATCAAGTGCTCTATGATTCCGCACTAATATCAAAGTGTTGGAGACAGGAGACAGTGAGTGGAGAGAATAGTTGACTGGACAATGAAACGGAGCAAGGTTTAAGGATATAAAATGATAAAATGCTGGACACATTCAGCATGTTGGGTTGGATATGTTGGATGAAAAACAGAGTTGATGTTTCAGGGAGATGACTTTCATCAGAATTCAACAAGGCAAAAGAAATAGATGGAAAACATTTTGAAGAGAGGAGCAGAATTTTCTCATGGCGTGTCTGGAATGGATGTGACGTGAATTTAAAGGTAAATGAAAATCAAAAATTTGCAGATGCTGCGAATCTGAAATAAAAACAGAAAATGTCAGACATGTTCAGTCCTGTCAAAGCCACATCTGTGGAAAACATTGAAGCCACTGCATCAGATTGGAAAAGATTAAAGGATAATTGCTCAGCCTCTCAAAGTGAGATTGTGACCAAATACCAGAATGCAGAATGGACACGTAATTGGCAAATGGATTTCAATATAATTATGAGTCGATGTATCTTCGATTGAAGAACAAAGAAGCCACATTCTGCTTGAATGATGTGTAGAAAACAGAGCAGGCCTTTGAGCAAATCGCTAAAGCAATGTCTTGTTAACAGATTCATGAACATAAATGAGGATAAGTACAAAGGTTTATTCTGAAAGAAAAGGAGTTGAAAAACAGTTCTTTGTTTCCACTGAAAAACAGAGTTTTACTGAACTTAAGCAGAAGCTTGGAGAAAAGGAATAGGTGAGTTGAGTCCCGAAACGTCACCCATTCCTTTTCTCCAGAGATGCTGCCTGACCCGCTGTTACTCCAGCATTTTGTGTCTATACTCGGTTTAAACCAGCATCTGCAGTTCCTTCCTACACATTAAGCAGAACCTTGATTGTACACATGGAGAATTGTACACATCTATAGTCTCCAAATAATTGAATGAATGGGGACAGATTAGATAAATACTGAAAATATTTTACAATCCCAGGGAAAGATTGGGCAGTCCATAACTTCTTTCTATGGAAAAGAAAAAAAAATGGAACATGATCTGATGGAGATTTTAAATGAGAAAGGGAAAGAGCAATTATTTCCATTAATATGAGATTGAAAAACTAGAGCCTAGAAAGTGGTTTGACCCAAAGAGTTATGGGGCTATCCCACTGTACGAGCTAATTCAAGAGTTCTCCCGAGTTTTCCCTGAATCGAACTCAGAGAATTACGGTAATAGCCGCTCGTAGGTACTCGGGGCTCTCGTGGACATTTTTCAACATGTTGAAAAATCTTCATGAGTCTTCACGAGCTTACCTCATTTCCCGAGTACCTGCCGTTAGCGTTACGAGCCGCTAAGAGACGTCCCGAGCTCCGACGTACCCGCTACGTACATTCTACATGCTTACCACGAGTTTGATTTTGTTTTTTTAACTCGTCAGAGCTCTTGAATTACCTCGTACAGTGGGACAGGCCCTTTAGAAAAAACTTGTGATGGGAAAGAAAATAGACACTGTGTTGATGGATCTTATTAAGAGAATTGAAAACTATCTTATGTGGAGTATACACAGCAGAATAGGTTCGATGGATCAAATGGCATGTCTGTGCATTATAAATTTTATAATTTTTTGATAAAAAGCATGAAATTCCTGTTCAAGAGTCCAATTTCCTATTGGGTTCTATTGGAATCCTCCGAGCTGATAAGGCACAGTTTGTAACACACAATTCAAGAACCCTCCAATGCAAAGATATATGAACAACTGTAACACATTTTGGCCCTTCCCCTTCATAGTCCACGTCCAGTCAAAAGTCAAGAGTGTTTTATTGCCATATGTCCCAAAGCAGAACAATGAAATCCTTACTTTCAGCAGCCCAATAGGTTTGTAAACACGGCTCTACTGGGGCCTGTCCCACTTGGGCGACCTAATCTGCGAGTCCAGAAGAGTGTCTTCGACCTTCAAGCTCGAGGGCACTCGCCTGGAAAGCCCCGAGCTGGATCAACCGGCTGCTTTGAAACCGCGAGCTGGATCGACCGAACGCACACACGCACACACACACACAAACACATCGCAAAGGCGGGGGCCAGGGAAAGCGGAGGAGCGCTGTCTGCGCGATGAAGAGGAAGGTAAACGGCTGCCACAGAGTACCGTAAGTCCTTTAGAGAGCGCGGAGGGGGGGAGAGAAGGGGGGAGGGGGGGGGGGGGGGGGGGGGAAGGGGAGTGAATGGGGGGGAGAAAAAATGGAGACATTTAAGAAGTATAATAAAGTTTAGCGGGCATTTTACCTACCAGTAGGCCTTCCTAGGTCGTGAAACTCCAATGAGCAATCAAAATGCCCGGTCGGCGAAGGAGATTGCCTACGGCTGCCCTCGACTGCCTGTAACTAAATAGCGACCCCACTCCACTGCACTATGAGTGAAAAAGACCCATGCCGACCAAATTTTAATTGCGGAAATTTTTTCAATATCCTGAAAATGTTTCCGTGACCTAGCTGAGGCTGCGAGTATTCGGTAACCTCCCTCGAGCATGAAGGAGGGTTCCAGCCACCTCATACGACCTCCTAGGACCTCGGGTCGACCATGCTGCGAGTTTGAGTCCAGGGCAAACTTTTGTAAACTCGTAGCTTAGGTCGCCGCAGTGGGACAGCCCCTTTACTCTAACCTCCACTTCATCAGTCTAATGCCTTGTTGTGAATAATGTTGTGCTACATCAGACTGTATACCCAAAGCTGACTGTTGGCTGCTTCACGGCTGGGAAAGTTAAGTTTAGTTTAATTTAGTTCATAGATACAGTGTGGAAACAGGCCCTTCGGCCCACCGAGTCCTCGCCGGCCAGTGATCCCCACACATTAACACTATCCTACACACACTAGGGACAATTTATATTTATGTTAAGTCATTTAACCTACAAACTTTTACGTCTGTGGAGTGTGGGAGGAAACCAGAGATCTCGGAGAAAACCCACACCGGTCACGGGGAGAACGTACAAACTCTGCACAGACAAGCGCCGGTAGTCAGGTTCGAACCCGGCTCTCTGGCTCTGTAAGGCAGCAGCTCTACCGTGATGCCACAGTGCCACAGAGACCCAGGAATATGGGTCAAATGCAGATAAATGGGACTAGCTCAAGAAGTGATTGGCATCGACCAGTTGGGCTGAAGGGCCTGTTTTCATGCTACATGTATGACTGTCATTTACAATCAGAGTGTAAAAACAACATGAGAGGGATCACTGAGGTCATCACACCTGCTCTGCCATGGGACAAGTTCATGGTAAGTCGAGGCTGATCTTCTGTGGTAACTCCACAATCTCCATATCTGCGGATTGCACGGGATCGATAGCGGTTGGCATTAAAATAATACGTTTCACTTCTAAAGTTGAAAACTTGCCCTTTAATTACAAGCGTTTTGAGGGATTACACCAGACTAGTACAAATGTGCAGCTTTTTGTAGCCTGCAGATGCTAAACCTTATTGGAAAAATTGATTCAACAGTTCTTTATTGTGTCAAAGCAGACTATTAGTTTTGTGATTGGTACTTTATGTATAAATTCATCATTGCCAAGCTAACTACAAATTGCTGGGAATACAAAATACTTGGGCATTTAAGCTGCCAATTATACAGCAAGTTATGAAGCGTTTTGTTTAGTTAATTGTTAGGTAGCTGATATCCATGTTGGAAAATCTGTATCATCCATCTCCAAGCATTGTGGTGATTGTGCGCCCTCAGCAAAATAAAATAAACGCTAACAATATTGACGTCACAGAAATCTCTGGGGCTCACATTGGTACGCACACAATCCCAAATACACAGTCAGATAAATATCTCCACGGTCCTCGTTCCAACAGGTACATTTGAGAGGTTTCCCTGCTCCATCCATTACAACCTGTTCAAGATGTAATGGTAAATCATACGTTTCACTCTGACAGCGTACTTCAGATAGAAAGTGCTTCATTCTTCCATCTTAATCAGTGCCAGTTTCTAAACAAACATATTTGACAGCCTGAGATTTAGAATTAGAATTAGAATTTCCTTTATTGTCATTCAGACGAAATTTTGTGCCTGCAGTCATACGTACAATAGTACAATAATAAACAACAATAAACACAAATTAACATCCACCACAATGAGTCCTCCAAGCACCTCCTCACTGTGGTGGAGGCAAAAATCTTAGGGCTGCAGTCTCTTCCCTCCTCTTCTCCCTCTGCGCTGAGGCGATACCCCACCGGTCGATGGTACAAACAGTCCCGCGGCTCACTGAACCCCGCAAACGGGCCGGCTCAAACACCGCGGCCCGGGGTGGTCGAAGCTGCCGCCCTCCAGTAAAGCGGACGCAGCCGCTGGCCCGCGGTTGAACCCTGGACTCAGGTCACCGCCGCCAGAACGCCGTCCCAGCCACCGGAGCACCGTTCCAGCCCCGAGCCGGATCGTCCTCACCTGAATGCCGTTCCTCCCTCGAGCTGGGCCGCCCCGACATGAGTGCCGTTCCTCCCTCGAGCTGGGCCGCCCCAACGGGAGCACCGTTCCACCCTCGGGCTGGGCCGCCCCGACGGGAGCGCCACAGCCCCTCACGGGAGAGCCTCAGCCCCGTGCCAGGCCGCCCTCACGGGAGCGTCACAGCCCCTCATTGGAGCGCCGTTCCAGCCCTGAGCTGGACCGCCCTCACGGGAGCGAGCCCAGGGCAAGTCCTGACTGGCTCTGCCTCCGGAGTCTCGAGGTCGCCAGCTCCGCCATTAGGCCTCAGCGCAGACGGAGGCAGAGAAGGGGGATATGACAAAAAGTCGCTTTCCCCCGAAGGGAGAGACAGCAAGCCCTGTTTCAATCCTGCCCCCCCCACCATAAACACAACCTAAAAACCAAAAACTTAACTAGACAAAACAAAAAAAACAACACAAAAAAGTAAAAACAAACGGACTGCAGGCGAGCCGCTGCTGCCAGGGCAGCGCCGCCACTTCCGGAATAAGATCAAATTGCAGAATTCCTCATCCAATCCTTTCTTTGTCAACCAGCCTCTTTAGAGTTGTGATATATTCAAGATTGAGACAATATTTTCAGAATGTAAGGGGATATGGATCATATGCAGAAAAGTAGATTTGAATACAAAACCAAGATCTTATTGAATAGAGGAACAGGTACAGGGACTGTGTATACCACGCCTGCTTCAATATTTACGTTATATTCTTATATCAGCTTCCATAAAAGAATTATGTATTTTTGCCTACAATGTGCCTTTAATGTTTTGGATAAAACTAAAGCACGGAATTGAAATGGCTCATCAGTCCTTTAAAATCTCGCCTGGGATGGAAGTGATGTGAAGTGAGTGTACTTATAATGATATTTAATAAAATATTTAATATTTAATAAACATTACAATAAGGACTCGTTAACTTCCTTTTCTGCGGAAAAAAAACCTTTGGTACCAATACAATACTAAACGTTTAAATTCTATTATAATGTTATGTTCAACAAAATGATCTTTTAATTGATTCAATTTTCCAGAAACAGTACCTGTTCTCAAGAGTTAGCCATTGCCAACTTTTGACTGGTGAATTTATGTGAAATGCTGCTGAACTCATTTTAGTTTTTAGTTTTAGAGGTACAGCAGAGAAAAAGCCCTTTGGCCCACCGAGTCCGCACTGACCACGACCCACCACATTAACAGCATCCAACACACACTAGGGACAATATACACTTATACCAAGCCAATTAACCTATAAACCTGTACTTCTTTGGAGTGTGGGAGGAAACAGAAGATCTCGGAGAAAACCCACACGTTCACAGGAAGAACACACAAACTCCATACAACCAGCACCTTAGTCGGGATTGAACTCGAGTCTCTGGCGCTGCAAGCGCTGTAAGGCAGCAACTCTACCACTGCGCCAATGACAACCTCATCACACTTCACCTGACCTCACTTTTGCTAAAGAGTCCTTTGAATCTGTGAAAGAAACATGGAGCCACATTGCACTAGACAGACCCTGCTGACCACCGAGTTAGACCTGCGCCCTAACTGGTTTCTAATTGGTTTTGCTTCATGATGCTGTAGAACCTAGCTACAATTTCATCACAAGGATTGCTGCATATTATCCAATAAGCCCAGGGCCGGATTTAGGTGAAAAGAGGCCCTAAGCTATTTCACTTGTGAACCCCCTCCCAATCCCCCACTCCCACGACTAGAGGACCACGACTACCCAACAGTGACAGTGTGACATTTTTAGATCCTACTGTATGTTATCATTAAACAGTTGGTTTAAAAATACATATTGGATTCACATATTGGAGTGGGCGATGCCTTACCTGGATTGAAGCTCCGGAGTGTTGGGCCTGCTGCTTCAATATCATGGAGCTGTGGTTTGCGGAGCTCCTGCCTCGGTCCGCACTGATTTCAACATCGTGGAGCCCTGGGATCCCTTTGCCGAGGGCCGCCAGCATGAATCTCCGCCCAGCTCATCCTGTGGACTTCGGGAGCCGCGGTCTCCGGTAGGAAGTGGCCGATTCGGAAGTCCAAGCCGCTGAGAATGTTCTCCCGTTCCGACGTCGGATGGTGACCCCAAAATTTCATTGTACCAATTGGTGCATGTGACATTAAGTGTCTCTTGAATTGAATGTGGAATATTAAGAAATAAAGAAACTACAAATACACTAAGAGCAAGCATTTTTATTCTCGCCTTCTTCATAGCAAAATCATCCAGAAGTTCACCAAGATCTGTTTGTCTAAGTTTGTCACTCTCAATGCACAGAATGCTCAGTGCAGCCAACCTCTCTTGAGACATTGTGGACCTTAATTCATTTTTAAGTCTTTTGAGTCTTGAAAAAGACCTCTCTCCCGAGCATTTGGTGACCATTAAGCTAAGAAACATCTGCAAGATTGCTTCCACATTAGGGAAGTCCATCTGAAATGTTTCTTAAAGAATTGTTCCTTATTAACAATTATATTGCAAAACCTGAATCAAATCTGAATCACATCTGCTTGAAAAAGGCTAACTTATAACTAAACAAACAGGTTCACTTCTTAATAAACAGACAACTCACAAAGCATTCAAGAAGGAACTGCAGATGCTGGAAGATCGAAGGTACACAAAATTGCTGGAGAAACTCAGCGGGTGCAGCAGCATCTATGGAGCGAAGGAAATCTCAAAGCAGTTAGGTTGACCAATTCAAAACTTTACTAATCATCGGCCGATGGAAGGGACAAAGGTGAGGCCTCTGCTGCGGACAAACCATTCGGTATCTGAGGGGGGGAGGTCAGGGGGAATGGTGAACACACGGCAGGGGGTTGGGGCCGGAGGAAGGCAGGTGAGTGGGCTGAGGCCGAGGCGATGTCTGGTGGGGGGGTGGTGGGTGGTCAGGGGGGTATGAGGACTGTAGTGTGGGTGCGGAAGAGTTGGGGGAGTCACATGGTTTGAGGGGAATGGGGAAGACCCAGTGGAACAGCCACTGAGGTTACCAGAGTTGGGGGGACTAGCATTAGGACCCAGCGCAGTCAAACCCAGCGTAGTGAGAAGCTGCAGCCTAGAAACCAAAGATACAGTACTAGAGGAGCTCCTCCAGTATCTTTGGTGGAAAATTCAGGCCCGGTGATGAGTCCAGGCTGCAGGTAAGGCGACGGCTGCGGGCTGCTGGAGGGCGGTGGAGTGGCGAGCAAAGCGTGGGAGGTCCTGGTGGGCGGATGGTCGGTGTGGCGGTGAGGTTCGACGGGTCCGGTGCGGCGGCGAGGTGCGTCCGCCCCAGGTGAAGTGGCGAATTTGGTAGGTCCCCCATGCGGCGGCGAATTGGGAAGGCCTCCCGTGTGGCGGCGAATTGGGAAGGCCTCCCGTGTGGCGGCGAATTTGGTAGGCCCCCCGTGCGGCGGCGAGGTGCGTACGCTCCAGGTGCAGCGTGGAGGTGTGTAGGCCCCCCATGCGGCGGCGAGGTGCGTACGCTCCAGGTGCAGCGTGGAGGTGTGTAGGCCCCCCCATGCGGCGGCGAGGTGCGTACGCTCCAGGTGCAGCGTGGAGGTGTGGAGGCCCCCCGTGCGGCGGCGAGGGAAAAGGGTTAAATAAACTACATACCTTTTCCGTTGTCCTGCACTTCCAATGATCCAAGGATCTGTGGAGCAAATTCCTCTCCACAATGAACCTCACCTGCATTTTAACCCCTCCCCCCCACACCACCAAAGCCTCGAGAATCACAAGCACAGCGCCACTGATGGTAGGGTTTGTAACAACGCCGCTATCTCAAAAGTTTAACACGCCTAAGCTTAAGCTTGTCTAGTTTATATGTAAATCCGGCCCTGAATAAGCCGCACAATGTCCCAGCTAATTGAGCTGTTAGAACACAGGTTCATTGTCCGTGTGGAGTTTGTACGTGGAGTGTATGTGTTTCCTCCAGGTGCTCTGGTTAACTCCCACATCCCGCAAAAGTGTGGGTTAGGCACTTATGGGCCTGTCCCACTTAGGGGATTTTTTCATCGACTGCCGGCGACTGTCATAGTCATAGCAGGTTGCCGAAAAATTTGCGACTGGAGCCCTCCTACGACAATGTCTACGACAATGTCTATCACAAGCTACACCAACCTACCACCTAGTCGATGTCAAGCTACGGCAAGCTACCGACAACCGGTGACCCATTAGGACGTCCACCTACGACAACCGACAAGCTACGACCATGTCGACAACAACTGAAGACAATTCAGTCGCCGGTACCTGTGGCCGGGTGACATAGGTTGACGTAGGTAGTTGCCAATAGAATTCACCAAAGTCAGCACTGGCGACAACCTACGTCACCTGGCGGCAATCTACAACAGCACCTACGTCAGGAGAAGTCAAGCTACACTCATTGGCATCAAGCCAACTGTCGCTGAACATTTCAAAATTCAGCGGCGACCAGAAAAATGCTACAACTCTTTGGGCGACTGAGGAGACGACTCACGACCATACAGGCGACACCCCGGCGACCATGTGGCGACAGCCTAGTCACCTGTAGTCGCCTAAAAAATCACCTAAGTGGGACAGGCCCATAAGTGACCAATATAAAGTGCTAATATTGTTTAGGTGAGTGGTAGAATCTGGGGTGAGTGAACGGAATATAGTGGAGAATAAAATGGAAATGGCGTTGAATTAACTTCATTGGGTATTCGATGGTCAGCACACTCAGTGGTCAGCAGGGTCTGTCTAGTGCAATGTGATTCTTCCATGATTCTTTCAAAGATTCAAAGGGCTCTTTAGCAAAAGTGAGGTCAGTGATGAGGTTGTCATTGGGAGGCTGCGTTAATATTGGACATTGGTTGGTGGCCTCTCATGAGAAATGGAGATGAAAAATTGGAGAAATGAAGGCAATTTCACCAAGAGAAGTTAGGAGAGGGATGGAAACCTGCGGCAAACTGGGTGACAATTTCCAGCTCAGCCTGAGAGTCAGAGGCAGGGCCCTCCCTATAAAGAGGTGAGGGAGGACATGTGGGCAGGACCAGACCACTGACCCCATTCCATACACCCCACAATGGGCAAGCAAAGTCAGTGTTGTAAAATTCAGTTACAAGCTTTCGACTTTTAGACTATAGACTTTAGAGATACAGCATGAAAGCAGGCCATTAGGCCCACCGAGTCCATGTCGACCAGCGGTCACCCCATACACTGGCACTATCCTACACACGGGACAAATCACAATTGTTTACTGAAGCCAATTAACCTACAAATCTGTACATCCATGGAGTGTGGGAGGAAACCGGAGCATCAGCAGAAAACCCACGCAGTCACAGGGAGAACGAACAAACACCGTAAAGTCTGGGTCCCGCAGTCAAGATTGAACCCGGGTCTCTGGCGCTGTGAGGCAATAGCTCTACCGCTGCGCCACCGTGCCGCCAGCTGTTCATGAAATACAATTAATCCATTGAAAAAGGTTTTGAAATCAGCAGTTTACTTCTCTAAACTTCCCCACCATTAATGCCCACAACACGCGAGTCACCCCTTTACAGATCGCTCAGCTAGTTTTCTAATAACCAGAAGAACAGGTATTAAGTCGCCTAAATTAATTTTGCTCTCCCTTCATTCCTGCTTTTGCAATATTCTATTATTCATACTGAAATGAAATTCAGGTTTAAAAATAAAAAATCCCCAAGACATTTAAATGAATTTTGCATTCTTTTAATCAAGATATTTTCACTGAGGCACGCAATTAAGATCTGGTGCCCCATTCTCTTTCAATGGTACCTCCTCTGATTTCAGTGCCTGGAGCTCGTGGGATCTTGTGAGAAGGTTAATACCACCCACAACAAGTAGGGATTGTTGCTCTCCGGAATGGTCTGCTTTACTTGACCCAGTTATTTTCATCTAAGTCTTTAGCGGTCCTTTGGGATCGAGGATGACTTACTTCCACTATATTTCTAACGAGTGGAAAATGCCTGTGTATGATTTATTTTAATAAAGGACAGCCATTGCACACGAGCTACCACGCGAATATAATCAACAACGTTCTGGCACGACTGCAGGGAAGTCCAAGACAAATGGAGCACTGGCTTCCAGCCTTGCTATGTGTGCGCACACACACACACACACACACACACACACACACACACACACACACACACACACACGTATACACACACACATACACACACACACACACACACACACACATACACACACGTATACACACACACACATATACACACACACACACACACACACACACACACACACACACACACACACACACACACACACACACATACACACACACACACACACACACACACGTATACACACACACATACACACACACACACACACACACACACACACACACACACACACACACACACACACACACACACACACACACACACTGGTCCTGATGGTATACCCGGCCGTGTTCTAAAAACCTGTGCGGACCAACTGGCGGGAGTTTTTACGGACATTTTCAACCTCTCACTTCTGAGGTCTGAGGTCCCCACCTGCTTTAAAAGGGCATCAATTATACCGGTGCCCAAGAAGAGTAAGGTGACGTGCCTCAATGACTATCGACCAGTGGCACTAACGCCGGTGGTGATGAAGTGCTTTGAGAGGTTGATCATGGAGCAAATCAATTCCTACATCGACAAAAACCTGGACCCACTGCAGTTCGCGTACCGCCACAACAGATCAACGGTGGATGCGATCTCGCTGGCCCTCCACTCCGCACTGGACCACTTGGACAACAAAAACTCATATGTCAGGCTGTTATTCATTGATTACAGCTCGGCATTTAACACAATCATCCCCTCCAAACTGGTTACCAAACTCGCAGAACTGGGTCTCTGCGCATCCCTCTGCAACTGGATCCTCGACTTCCTCGTCCACAGACCACAGTCTGTTCGTATTGGTGGAAATGTGTCAGCCTCGATAACAATCAGCACGGGAGCACCTCAAGGCTGCGTGCTCAGCCCCCTGCTGTACTCACTCTATACCCATGACTGCGTAGCGAACCACAGTGCGAACTCCATCATCAAGTTCGCTGACGACACCACTATTGTGGGGCGTATCACTGATGGGGATGAGTCAGAGTACAGAAGAGAGATCGAGCAACTGTCCATATGGTGCCAGCGCAATAACCTGGCCCTGAACACCCTCAAAACCAAGGAACTGATTGTGGACTTTGGAAGGAGTAGGAGGGGGACCCACAGCCGCATTTATATCAACGGGTCGATGGTTGAAAGGGTCAAGAACTTCAAATTCCTGGGGGTGCACATCTCTGAAGATCTTTCCTGGTCCGAGAACACTAACGCAATTATCAAAAAAGCTCATCAGCGCCTCTACTTCCTGAGAAGATTACGGAGAGTCGGATTGTCAAGGAAGACTCTCTCTAACGTCTACAGGTGCACAGTCGAGAGCATGCTGACCGGTTGCATCGTGGCTTGGTTCGGCAATTTGAGCGCCCTGGAGAGGAAAAGACTACAAAAAGTAGTAAACACTGCCCAGTCCATCATCGGCTCTGACCTTCCTTCCATCGAGGGGATTTATCGCAGTTGCTGCCTCAAAAAGGCTGGCAGTATCATCAAGGACCCACACCATCCTGGCCACACACTCATCTCCCTGCTACCTTCAGGTAGAAGGTATAGGAGCCTGAAGACTGCAACAACCAGGTTCAGGAATAGCTACTTCCCCTCAGCCATCAGGCTATTAAACCTGGCTCGGACAAAACTCTGATTATTAGCAACCACTTTCTGTTATTTGCACTACCAGTTTATTTATTCATGTGTGTATATATTTATATCATGGTATATGGACACATTTATCTGTTTTGTAGTAAATGCCTACTATTTTCTGTGTGCTTAAGCAAAGCAAGAATTTCATTGTCCTATACAGGGACACATGACAATAAACTCACTTGAACTTGAACTTGAACTTGAACACACACACACACACACTCTCACACACACTGTCTCTCACACGTAAATACACATTCTCTCTCACACATACACGCACTCACACACACACACTCTCTCACACACGCGCACACACACACACAGTACTTTCCAAGCCTATTCACATATCTGGACACAAACACAAATGCTCTTGCCTCCAGGTGGTGGTCCTGGGCCACCACCTCTCCCTCTCCACTGACACCGTTCCTACTTCATTCTCCCGAATGTGTCCCTCAGTCTTGTTAAGCACTTGGACCCCTTCCTCTCAACTACCAATCACTACACTCAACCCTTTCTTCTCAGCACCTTGCTCCCTCCTTATCCCCAAACCCTCCGCCCACTAGTCAAATTTGAATTGCCTTGGTCCAGACCAGCTCTTTGCCTGTTGAGTAGTGGAGCACTGGAACACTTTGTCATCCTGTTTAGGATGTCAGCTGAGAGGTGGACAAGTTTGTGGCTGGGCCAAAGACCACCACCTGCAAGCAGTATTCGTGCAAGTATTCCTCCACCATTGTTGTGTCCAAATTCCAGAGACCCCATCCAAAACTCCAGAAGATGGCCGGACATCATCCTTCAAGAGGAATTATAGCTGAGTCTCACGTTGCGAGTTGACACAAGAGGTACCCCGAGTTAAAACTCATGGTAATAACTTACGATTAACGTACGGAACTCGTGGACGCAACTTAGAGACTCGTGGCGCTAACGGCAGGTAATCGTGTAACTTGTCAACTCTTGAAAAAAATCAAACATGTTTAAAGTTTTCCACGAGTCAAATTTACTTTTGTGGTTAAGAAATGAAACATTTTAACTCGTTGTAAGAACGTAGTGGCCCGTGCGTTTACCTTAGTGTCTCGTGAGTCTACCGTGGGAACTCTTTAACTCAGCGGGCAGGCAGCATCTCTGGAGAGAAGGAATGGGTGACGGGATGACATTTCTATTGAACCTCGCAATGATAGGACAAAGGATTTCATATATTGGAGTTACCCTTGTACTTCAGCATACTTGCTCAAAAGTTTATGGCCGAACTGAACTCAAAATATGGTTTGTATATCAAACATGCATATTACAAGCACTAACCAACCATTGACAGATGAAAGATACATGCAATTCCTGGAAAGCGAGCGTTAATTAGTTCCGGGTGAAGTTCTTACCGATAGTAATAATTTTATTCGGAATAGTTTAAATCTACTGAGTAGCATTTTAGTTTACACCCACCGCCTCCATACTAATACACGTGTATCCACATGTTGTTTCCTCCATATACCACCGGTTGTATCGTTATTTAGGTGTTTTGGCCACCCTGAGTCTGAACGGCGCTGTAATACGGAGCAAGTCTTTATTTCTATTTCCGTTTGTGAGAATGTTTTTTTCCCTGATCAACTTCAGTAAATAGACATGCGGGCGGCTCTAATAATGTTCACATGTTGCCTAATCGCTTTCCAAATATTGGAACATGAAATTATATTTTATCTACCGTGCAAAGCTTCATTTCAGATCTTCACAATGCCAACCGCATTGAAACCTTTCGCTGCTTGGACGCGGGTGGTTCACTGCAGAAAATGACTATTTGTTTCCCAGATAAGGACGAGATGCAGAATGAGTTTGAATACACAGTGGGATATTGCTTAAAGTTGTATATGTGTGTTGGTGGAGCGAGATCTGGGTGCCCCGAAACTCCATTGGTTTGTTCCGCGAGAAGCCGATTGTACCGCCTTCACCGTTTGTAACACCTTTTCCCACGGACACCTTTCAGAACAAGCTCAGAAACGGCTTCTCTTATGTCCGTTTTCAGGTGAGCCGACAGTGTTGATGGTAGGGTTACGCAACTTTTGGCTGTAATGAATATTTGTCACCGAACCAGCCGAATTCCTGGAGACCAAGCACCACTTATATAGCTCGTTCTACCTGTTTAGCTTAAAAATGAACCCCCCCCCCCCTCCTCCCCGCGCTGAATCTATCTTTAATGTCTCATAATCAGGCAACCATGAACTAGAGACAGACAAAATGCTGGAGTGACAATGGGTCAGGCAACATCTCTGAGGAATAGGTAATATTTCGGGTCAAGACCATTCTTCAGACGGGTCTCGACACGAAACGTCACCAATTCCTTTACTCCAGAGATGCTGCCTGACCCGCCGAGTTTCTCCAGCTTTTTGTACACTTGTTCAGACTTTCGGTTATTGATCTACAAAGTTTCTGTGCTTGCTATCTCTCTTGCTCTGCTTGCTATCTCTCTTCATCACCCACACCATCCTGGCCACACACTCATCTTCCTGCTACCTTCAGGTAGAAGGTACAGGAGCCTGAAGACTGCAACAACCAGGTTCAGGAATAGCTACTTCCCCTCAGCCATCAGGCTATTAAACCTGGCTCGGACAAAACTCTGATTATTAGCAACCACTTTCTGTTATTTGCACTACCAGTTTATTTATTCATGTGTGTATATATTTATATCATGGTATATGGACACATTTATCTGTTTTGTAGTAAATGCCTACTATTTTCTGTGTGCTTAAGCAAAGCAAGAATTTCATTGTCCTATACAGGGACACATGACAATAAACTCACTTGAACACTTGAACTTGAACATTTCTTTTGATTTTTCTGATGCCCTATTCACACCCTGTTCCAATCCGATTCGTTCTGGATCTGATCTCACACACTGTTCACACCTCCAAGTTTATGCCATATCAATCACCACAAATCTTGGACTGGTTCATCTTTCTTCGCAATCTTTTTAAACAGCAAACGGGCAACTGATTGAATTATTACTGCATTGAAAAGCTACTTTAAAGATTCTGCACAGTGTCTCAATTGTGCAGCAGCTCCACAAATAATAACAGAATCATATATATTTTATCACAGTTAACATCTTTAACACTGTTGCTTATTAAAACAGACCTTCATTCACGGAGGCTCAAGAGTAACTCGGGAGACGAACTTGGAACATCGCAGAAAACAGCAAACTTGTCAAACTTGTCATACCCGTGGGAACTCGATTAAACTCTTGATCATACACTTGGGATCTCGTACACAACCACGAGTCTTTCACTCGGGGTACCTCTTGTGTCAACTCGCAACGTGAGACTCAGCTTTTAGAGATGGACAATAAATGGTGATCTTGTCATTACCTGAAAAATAAATCAACAATGTCAGGAAATACAAGCGAACCCTATGTGTAGGAAGGAACTGCAGATGCTTGTTTACCACTCCCATGTCTCAACTGGAAATCTTCAGATATTTCACAGGAGTCTGGGCTCACCCACCAAATGTCGCACTTAGGTAATACTGTGACGTTATAGAGCAATCAGGCCACCATATCGAGACTGACCATCAAGTAGCTATCTATACTAATCCCATTTACAAGCAACCCACCGTGACTAACAATGCCTGTCCAGGTGCTTTTAAGATGTTATACGAAAATGTAGTCAAAGAACCCAGAGGGAGGGCTGGGCTATTAGATAAACAGTAGAGCCCCTGTCCCACTTACGCGTCCTTGGCACGCTAATTACGCGACCTTGTCCAACTGGTCGCGTTGAGGCGCGAAGGTCGCGAGCGATTTCATGCACCCGCACAGCCGTCTGGAGCGTGTGACGTCATTTGAAGATGGACACAAAATGCAGGAGTAACTCAGCGGGACCGGCAGCATCTCTGGAGAGAAGCAATGGATGATGTTTCGTGTCGAGACTCTTCTTCAGTCTGAAAGAAGGGTCTTGACCCGAAACGTCACCCATTTCTTCTCTCCAGAGATGCTACCGGTCCTGCTGAGTTACTCCTGCATTTTGTGTCTATCTTCAATTTTCTTGGCTCCGCTCTGGGAGTAGAAGTGGGGGCGGATCCGGACCCTAACGGCCGTAAGCCCCAGGCCGAGCTCGGTGATCGTTTACCTGCTTCTGCTGCTGTTGGAGGTGAGATGTTGCATCGCGCCAGGGTCTTGGGCCTGTCCCAGAGACCCAGGTTCGATCCTGGCCACTGGTGCTGTCTGTACAGAGTTTGAACATTTTCCCTCTGATGGCGTTGGTTTTCTCCAGGACATCTGGTTTCCTCCCACACTCCAAAGGAGTACAGGTTTGTTGATTAATTGGCTTTGATCAAATTATAAATTGTCCCAAGTGTGTGTAGGCTAGTGTGCGGGGTGATTGCTGGTCGGCACGGACTCGATGGGCCGAAGGGACTGTTTCCGTGCTGTATCTCTAAAGTCTAAAGTTACTACATTATTTATGAAGCACCTGGTAGACCACTTTGACATCCAAAATTAATGTTCCATTTTTTAAAATAGAAAACTCCAAAGACTGTGTGCACGTGTGGTGTAGAAGGGCATGTAGTTGTGCAAAATTAGCACTCAGTACTGATCAGATCACTAATATTAAACACTTATTTCCTTCACTATTCCAGCTCCTCCGACCAATGTAACTACAAAACCACCTTCTTTGTACATATCTGATCAAGAATATGACCTTGAGGAGGATTTCTATACTCAGAGGGTCAAATCTGTGGATTCTTTGCCATAGAAGGCTGTAGAGGCCGTTAATGGATATTTTTAAGGCAGAGATAGATAGATTCTTGATTAGTACGGGTGTCCGGGGTTACGTGGACAAGGCAGGAGAATGGGGTTAGGAGGGAGTTATGACCTTACGACCTTATGAATGGGAACCATCCTATTCTTGAAACCTGTGTAATATTTAACACCTTTCGTTAACTGTACAGGTGCACAACCTTTTATCCGGAGTTCCGGAAATCGAAAAGCTCCGAAAACCGGACATTTTTTCCAGGATGTCGTCTGCACACCAAAGCTCGCATTTGGTGCCAAACTTGACCCGAAACGACCCACGGTCAACCCAGGTCTGTACTACTGTAGCGGCTGCCTCCTCCCCGGAGACCGGGGAGACACTTAAACATCTGTAAATCATTGCTTAAATGTTAGTCAGTTAGTTTGGAGGGCTTTTATGTGAAGGGGGGGGGTGAAGGGGGAAACTTTAATTCTTAGTCCCCTACCTGGTCGGAGAGGCGGGGAGCGGGCAATGCCTTACCGGGTCGCCGTGCAGTAAGCTCCGGAGCGCTGTGGCCGTCGACTCCCAACATCGCGGAGCTGGGGCTGCGGGTGTCCGGTCGCGGGCGGCGCCGGTTGGAGCTCCGACCCCGGCAACTCTACCCCTGGCTGCGCGGCGCTCCAAATCCAGCGCGGCCCGCGACCGGATGCCTGCAGCCCCAGCTCCGCGATGTTGGGAGTCGGCGGCCACAGCTCTCCAGAGCTTACCGCACGGTGACCCAGTAAGGCATTGCCCGCTCCCCGCTGGTATCCCAGTGCTGTGGCCGCCGACTCCCAACATCGCGGAGCTGGGGCTGCGGGCGTCCGGTCGCGGGCGGCGCTGGATTTGGAGCGCCGCGCAGCCAGGGGTAGAGTTGCCAGGGTCGGAGCTCCAACCGGCGCCGCCCGCGACCGGACGCCCGCAGCCCCATCTCCGCGATGTTGGGAGTCGGCGGCCACAGTGCTCCAGAGCTTACTGCACGGCGACCCGGTCAGGCATTGCCCGCTCCCCGCCTCTCCGACCAGGTAGGGGACTAAGAATTAAAGTTTCCCCCTTCACCCCCCCCACCACATAAAATCCCTCCAAACTAACTGACTAACATTTAAACAATGATTTACAATGATTCCCCGGTCTCCGGGGAGGAGGCAGCCGCTCCAGACTTTTCAAGCCGCCCGCGCTACCTACCTAATCTACGCTAAAATTCTTCCATTCCGAAATACGAAAAATTCCGAAATCCAAGAAGTGTCTGGTCCCAAGGCTTTCGGATAAAATGTTCTGCACCCGTATGAGTTATGGCCCTGTCCCACATGCGACTTTTTAGGCGACTGCAGGAGACTCTGCGGTCGCCACATGTTCGGCGGTGGTTGCCGGGGAGTCGCCATCATGGTCGTGAGGAGTTCCCGCATTCTGGGAACTAGTCGCGGCCTCATTATGGTCACCGTGAATTTTTCAACATGTTGAAAAATTAGCGGCGACTAGAATGAAGCTGCCATGGAGAGTAGCGAGCATTCTCGAGCCGTAGGTGGGTCACCAGGAGGTTGAAGGTTCTCGTAGGTTGTAGCCGGTGCTGACCGGTGAATTTCATTGGCTCATTGGGGAAAAAAAAGGTAAGCAGTAGTTTTCTGAATCGAGGATAACGGACCGGTAATGTTAAATGTCCGCCGAGCTTCACAGCCGTGTATCTCTGGCTTGTTAAAAGTTGTCCCCACTTCTTCTCCCCCCTTCTCCCCCTCTTTTAAAGGACTTACCCTACACTGTGCTTTAGCCGTCTTTTTACAGCGCCAACCTTCCTGTTCATCGCGGTGTGTGTCTGTTTCACCTTGGCTTTGCACCGTGTGAATTTTTTAGACAGCGCTCCCCCCGCTTGCATAACGGACTGGTGAAGGAAGCGATGTGTGTGTGTGTGTGTGTGTGTGTGTGTGTGTGTGTGTGTGTGTGTGTGTGTGTGTGCGCGTGTGTGTGTGTGTGTGTGTGTGCGTGCATGTGTGCGTGTGTGCGTGTGTGAGTGCGTGTGTTCCACTCTGACAGTCACCGTTCCAGTTGCCGGTTTTTCAGACGACTGCCAGCAACTTGACGGTCGCCCGCATCCGTTAAAAAATCGCTTAAATGGGACAGGCCCTCCATCTACAATATAAATATATTTTTACATTTACAAATCAAAATTCCCAGAATGAAGACAGGAAGGGGGAATTGAATGAGTATAAATTCATGAGCATGAGGCAAAGATGATCAACGCTAGTTGTACATACAATCGAATGATAGGATCACTGGGACCAAATGCGTCATCAAATCATTTCATGGAATACATTTTCTGACAACAAACCATTTGAAAGCTGTCTCATCTGAACAATGATATTAATACCATATGACCTCATCCTTGTATCTCAGTCCCAAATGGGTCCCTTGTGAATTTGAATACTGAATAATCTGTCTGGTAAAAATAACAATTTTACTTCAGTGCACCCTTATCTCTATCTGCATTCCGAACCCTGATTTCCACATTTAGCGCGGGTGCTGCTGATGTAAACTGGTCACTGCATCCATCCCCTCTCACGTGTAATTAAAACAGTGCCGGCATTTGGTTTGTACTGAGTTGACACATCAATTTCACAGCCAATGTTGATGGCCCAGTTAGAGCTGTACTTCAATAGCATACTTGTAAATACTCTGCGGGCGAGAAGCCTTTGGTGCTTGGGTCAATGTCACGTTGTAATCACTCTGGTTGGTTTAGATAATGAGGATGTACAGTCACAGGCCTTTGCTGGTCTGTGTGAAGCAGCATTGGAGCTGAGTTGAAGTGCTTTTGATTTGAAAACTGCCGAGCAGGCTCACAGCAGGTGATTATGCCCTCATCTCTTGAGGTTTGATCATAGTTTGTGTGAAGGATCCAGTTGCTGTGAGGGACTTTGGAGCTCAATATAATTGAAAGGAACAGCCAAGTGCTCTAATCTGCATCAGGGTCCCCTTCAGAGAAATATGGCTACTTAACTCTTGGGCTGGTAAGCTGCTCAAAAGCAAATGTACCCTTTCTTTTGCAAATTATTCTCTCCAATGGGGCTTTCCTTTCACACATATTGTACAAGTAGGAAGGGATTGTTCCTACATCAAACAGTGATGTGGAAATACTATTAGAAGCAGGTACCTACTGTGCAGTCTGTGAAATGCTTGCTTTTCCTTCCAGATCCTCTGTGCAGGTGACAGGCCAGAGCACAGAAATGACAGGGTTGCACAGTTGCAGGTAATATTGTGTGATGTCAGGTCAGGGCACTGCTTCCATCAATTCAGGGAGGGCACAGTCCACCCAAGCAGAATGAGGTCTTTGGAAAACATTGAGACCTAGATTGTTTTAAGTTAAGAGAGAACCTGTCTGAACAAGTCCCACCCATGAAAACTAGGAACTGACTTCAGTGGATGCAACTTTAGATGACACATGTTACAAAACAGATTTAAAGATGATCTAAGGGGCAGATTTTTCACATGGAGGTCGGTGTGTATATGGAACAAGCTGCCAGAAGAGGTGGTAGAAATAGATACAATCACAGTGTTGAAAAAGCATCGAGACAGGAAATGGATAGGGCAGGGATAGTGGGATATGGGCCAAATGCAGGGAGATGGGTATCTTGGTCAGCATGGATGGGTCGGGTCGAAGGGCTTGCTTCCATGCTATTGACTCAATGACTCACTGGCTTTGTGCATGGGACAATGTGTCCCGCAATTCAGATGGAGTTTGTTTTTGAAGAGGTCACCAATAGGATTGATGAGGACAGGGCAGTGGACGGTATCTATGTGGGCTTGAACAAGGTCTTCGATAAGGTTTTGTATTGTATTGTATTGTATTCAATTTATTGTCATTATCTCATATTAGAGACAACGGAAGGGATTTTCTTTACAGTCAAGTAACATAAAAATAAATAATAAATAAATAAATACTATTTAAAAAAAGCACAAACACAGAAGTCCACAACAGAACATAACCCCACAGCGGCACCAAATTTGAGGAAGGTACCATAGTCCAGCCAGCCTCCCCGCCAATATTCCCAGATCTTCACCCGTGGTCGGGGCCTCCCGAGCACTCGCAGTCTCCACCATGGGCAGCCCGATGCTCAGGCCCTCTCGCCGGGAACGATGGAACCCCGATGCCAAACCCCGACGGAGAAGATCCTCAGCGGCCCAAACCTCCAAATCAGCAGCTCCCAAAGTCCACAGGCCGAGCCGGGCGGAGTCGCAGGACTCCGCGATGTTGATCAGCGCCGCCCGCGTTGGGAGCTCCGCGATGTCGGTGCAGCAGGCCCAACACTCCGGGGCTCGAAACGGCGATCCCCGGCGAGGCATCGCCCGCTTCGCGATGTATCCAACACTGCGCCGCCGCTGCTGGAGCTCTGGTCGATCCCGGCAGGAAAGGCCACGCCAATCCAGTAGGTAGGCCGCAGGGGAGGGGGGCGAGGACGCGACTCGAATAATAGTCGCATCCTCCACAGGAAGCGACTGAAGGACGGTATCCCCCTTACCGTGCCCTCTTCCCCCACATAAAGACATTAAAAAAAAACCAAAAAATGTCTTCAAACATAACAAAAAAAACAAAAAGATACCGGACTGAAGGCGGAGGCAGCTAGCAACAGCACCACTGGATGTCCACCGGATCTAGGAATACAGCTCCCGCATAGTAGACCTGTCTGGAAGGTTAGATCGCATGGAATACAAGGAGATCTGGCCAACTGGATTCAAAATGGGTTTGGAGGAAGGAGTCACAAGATAGTTGTGTATGGTTGGGTTTCTGACTGGAGGCCTGTGACTGGTGGAATGCCACTGGGATCACTGCTGACTCCACTGCTGTTTGTGTTGTGCATTAATGGTGTGGATGACAATGTCATTAACATTATTAGTAAATGTGAAGATGACACCAGAACTGGTGGCATAATGTACAGTGAAGAAGAATGTCCTGGTTTACAATGGGATAAGGATTAGTTTGTAAGGTAGGTGGCTCAAGAAATGGTAAATGCAATTTAACTCTGACAAGTGTGAGGTGTTGCACTTTGGTCTGTCAAACCGATGCAGAACTTACACAGGAATCGGTAGGGCCCTGAAGAGTATTGCACCACAGAGAGATCTAGGAATACAGGTGTGTGGTTCCCTGGATGTGGTGAGTCAGGTAGAGGAGGTGTTTGGCGTGCCTGCCTTCATCGGGTATGATATTAAGTAGAAAATATGGCATATCATGAAGTGAGTGTGCAAGTGGTTGGTGAGACTACACTTGCAGTACTGTGGGCACTTCTAGCCACCCAGCTATAGGAAATATGTCATTAAGTTGGAAAGGGTGCAGAAGAGACTCACCAGGATATTTTGTGGACTTGTGGGCTTCAGTTATAGAGCAATGTTGGATAGGCTGAGCTTTTTTTGTTTGGAACAAAGAAAACTTAGTGGTGGCCTTATTGAGGAGTACGAAATCATGAGCAGCATGTTCAAGTGAATGGTCACAGTCTTGTTCCCATTGTAGAGGGTTCTAAAACTAGAGTGCATAGGATTAAGGTAAGTGGGGAGAGATTTCAGAGGTACCACAGAGGCAATATTTTCACTCAGTGGGTAGTCCGTATCTGCAATGAGCTGCCAGAGAAAGCTATAGAAGCTGACACAATTATAACTTATGGATAGATATATGAATAAGTGGCATGGTGGCTCAGCGGCAGAGTTGCTGCCTTACAGCGCTTTCAGCGCCAGAGACCCGGGTTTAATCCCGATTACGGGTGCTGTCTGTACGTAGTTTGCACGTTCTCCCCGTGACCTGCATGGGCTTTCTCCGAGATCTTTGGTTTCCTCCCACACTCCAAAGACGTACAGGCTTGTAGGTTAATTGGCTTGGTATAAATGTAGAATGTTCCTAGTGTGTGTAGGATAGTGTTACTGTGCGGGGATCGCTGGTCAGCGCAGACTCAGTGGGCAGAAGGGCCTGTTTCCGTGCTGTATCTCCAAGCTAAACTAATGGGAAGAGTTTATAATGCAATGGACAAATGCAGGCAATAGTGACACACCCAATATGCCAACTTGGTTGTCATTAACCAGGTGGGCAAAGAACCTGACTCCATGTTATACATCTCTACCTATAGTATATACCTCTACCTATACTATATAGTACCTATACTATAAACCTTCAGGAATCTCCCTCAAATACAACCCCAACCCTTCTCCCAGAGAACAATCCCGACCCCTCTATCAATAACCCCCATAGCCACAACTTATCTCCAAGAAGTCTATCACGATTCAATCCATCTCTCAGCAGTCAAATGCAACCCAAACCAAGCCCTAACCTTCTCCAAGTAATCTATCATGATCAAACTCCTTCACCAGCTACCAATTGTAATCCAAGCTCTCGACCTTGATCTACCCAACACACAGCATCCAATCTAGATTGGAATTTCCCACCATCCAATAGTTCCCAATACTTTGGCCATACCCCCAGGGGCCTATTGCCATTCTGACACAATCTCCACCAATTTTCAACCCCCTTTAACCCCTGGTGCTCAGCAGTATAAAAGTTGTCGAACCATGATGTGGTGAGGCAGGGGAACGATTTAGTGACTAAACGGATGGTTCAGCACATGGTAAAAGGATCAAAGTCTTACAGCTTCCTTGGTGGTTCAGAGAGGAAGTCAGCTCCAGGTCCCATCAGCATGGACATAGATCTATAGCAACACGGTCCTCACCCAGATTCAATTGCAGGCTCTGGCAAGGGACCGGACTCTATCGTGGAAAACCGGCCACTGTTGATGAACCAATTCATCTTCAGGCCCAGCGTGTGGGACCTGCAGGTAATCACAGGTCAGTCACATCAATTGTGGAATTTTATAGCTTGGCCTAATTCTGAAAATGTCAAATGTCTTAATTACCTTTTAGATACACCGTCTACTCTCTGCACTATATTATTGCCACGGCTTTACCAATATATTGTAACACAAGATCAATTTTGTGACATTTATGCCTGATAAATAACCGTCATTATTGATGCAGGACAACTGGTAATTTCAGAGCTGGCTTAATTTATATGTGTGATCATTTATCAGATTAATGTGTCAGGGTCCGAGCTTTTGAACGGCATTTTAATTGGCTGAGTAGTTTAATTGGAAAGGCGCTGATATTTGTAAATCTTTTTCTGCCCTTCTTTACATTTCCAACGCAAAGAAAGAAAACAAAATAGATCAAGAAATCACCATACTTGGGCAGTTAAAAAGCTAACGAAACCTCTTTGGATATAACACATTATTTTGTTTACAGACTGCATATCACAAATTCAAAACAAGAAAGTTACTTCCGATACGTCGAATATTCGGCATTTTAATACAGTTTCTATCCAAGGGCCTTTAACTCTTATTTGATGAAACCAGACAGAAAGAGTTAAAAATAAAATGGATGCTCATTATCTGCTCTGCAACCATCTTGAAAACAGGAGTCTGAGGCTCTTCCTTCATTCAGCTAGTTAGTCTAATTAGTTTTTGCCAATACAGGTTCTTGCCATGGCTATTTCCTTGCCATGGCTAATTAAATAATCTTGTTTCTTTGCAACACTGTGCGATCCAACACACTTTTACTTGGAGTAAATTATGTTAGTAATCTTATCTGAATGAGAATCATGAGGAACATTGATACAGAGAGAAGCCCCTGGACACCGAATCCATTTAAAAGATGCTGGATCGTCACATTGGCCCTGCCTCCCAGTTATGTGTTTTGCTCACTGACTGTTCAGGGATTGAAGTATTAACCTATAAATTAGTTTAGTTTAGTTTAGATATAGAGCGCGGAATACAGGCCATTCAGCCCACCGAGTCCGCACCGAACAGCGACCCCCCGTTCATTAATACTATCCTACACACACTGGAGACAATTTACACTTACACCAAGCCAATTAACCTACAAATCTGTATTTTTGGATTGTGGGAGGAAACTGAAGATCTCGGAGAAAACCCACGTGGTCACGGGGAGAACGTACAAACTGCGTACAGACAGCACCCGTAGTCGGGATTAAACTCGGGTCAGTTGGCGCTGTAAAGCAGCAACTTTACCGCTGCGCCCTTATGCCCCTGTCTCACTTAGGAAACCTGAACGGAAACGTCTGGTGACTTTGCGCCCCACCCAAGGTTTCCATGCGGTTCCCGGAGGTTTTTGTCAGTCTCCCTAACTGCTTCCACTACCTGCAACCTCCAGCAACCACCTGCAACCTCCGGGAACCGCACGGAAACCTTGGGTGGGGCGCAAAGTCTCCAGAGGTTTCCGTTCAGGTTTCCTAAGTGGGACAGAGGCATTAAATTTGGGGCGTCATTTTAGCCCAACCTGAAAACAAGATTGAACTGGCAACTCATTTTATACATTTTAACAGCACTGTCTCCAGTGGACTATCAAGCTGGATAGAAACAGAGTCTAGTCCGTCAGTGCATGCCAGACGGGCCACAGCAGTCAGATTTGACCCTGGAGTCACCAGTAGTTAATGGCCGCCACTGTCAAATTCAATTCCTGCCATCTTAGTTATCCCTCCATGGTTACTTATCTTAAAACCCACCCCACAAACTGAATAGCGGCAACAAATTCACAGGACCCACTTGTTCAAGCTCAACACAAATCAGAGAACCGCCGTAACCATAGCAACCCACCTGCCCTCAGCAGCAGAGAATCAATACCTGTGACATAACTGGCCCATGTTGAAGATTGTACCAAAATATACTGGGCTACAACTTTCAACCAGGGCTCCTGGCTCAGACGAGCAAAGTTGTCCATTAAATGCAGCAACCCAAAAACCACACCAGATAATGGCTTTGCCTAATAATTATAGTTCTTTAGTCACGATAATTAGTTCAAACAACTCAAAGATTAATTATGTCGTTCAAACATTAGTTTCAATGTCTTAAAACTCGAATAGTGAAAGGCCTGGATAGAGTGGATGCGGAGAGGATGTTTCCACTAGTGGGAGAGTTTAGAACCAGAGGTCATAGCCTCAGAATTAAAGGATGTTCTTTTAGAAAGATGAGGAGGAACTTCTTTAGTCAGATGATGGTGAACCTGTGGAATTCATTGCCAAAATGCAACACCTCACACTCCTCTGTATTAAATTCCATCAACCATTCCTCCGCCCACCTGGCCAATCGATCCAGATCCTGCTGCAATCTTTCACAACCATCTTCACTATCTGCAAAACCACTCACTTTTGTATCGTCAGCAAACTTGCTAATCTTGCCCTCTATGTTCTCATCCAAATCATTGATGTAGATGACAAACAGTAACGGGTCCATCACCGAACCCTGAGGCACACCACTAGTCACAGGCATCCAGTCTGAGAAGCAACCTTCCACCATCAACCTCTGCTTCCTTCCATGGAGCCAATTTGCTATCCATTCAGCTATCTCTCCTTGGATCCCATGCAATCTAACCTTCCAGAGCAGCCCACCATGTGGAACCTTGTCGAACGCCTTACTGAAGTCCATGTACACAACATCTACAGGTTTGCCCTCATCGACCTTTTTGGTCACGTCTTCAAAAAATCAATCAGATTTGTGAGACACGACCTCCCACGTACAAAACCATGCTGACTATCCCGAATCAGCCCTTGCCCATCCAAATGCCTACTGAGGGAACCAGTGCCAGAATGTTCCTTTCATAGCTTATGTGCAGGGGTTGGACAATCTTATATTGTTTACTCTGGAGTGCTGGAGGCTGAGGGAAAACCTGATAGAACTGTATAAAGTTATGAGAGGCATAGATAAGGTAGACAGTCAGAAACTTTATCCCAGAAAAGAAATGTCAAATACTAGAAGGGCTTGGCTTTAAGGTGAGTGATACAACATTTAAAGGAGATGTGTAGGCCAAGTCTTTTACATAGGTGACTGGAACACACTGTCAGTGGTGCTGGTGGAAGCAGCTATGCTAATGGAAGGCGATGGCTGGAGGTCTGCAGCAGCCTGGGACCTGCCTGGAACGGACACCGCTCGTAAGAACTAACGCGCGGACTGGACTTTGGAGATGGCGCCAAAACATGGCGTCTCTTACACGTGGGATCAGTAGACTATTTCTGTACACTTGCTAATCGGGGATTGGGGGTAGAGCAACACTCTACTGGACTGGTTGTAACTAAATAATTGTACTGTGTGTTTGCACTTCACACATGTAACAGATAGATAGATAGATGGATAGATAGATAGATAGATAGATAGATAGATAGATAGATAGATAGATAGATAGATAGAGAGAGAGAGAGAGAGAGAGAGAGAGAGAGAGAGAGAGAGAGAGAGAGAGAGAGAGAGAGAGACAGACAGACAGACAGACAGACAGACAGACAGACAGACAGACAGACAGACAGACAGACAGACAGACAGACAGACAGATAGACAGATTATAAATCTTATAGAGGCAAGGAAATTAGTTTACGTTGGCCTCATGTTCGCTGAAGACATTGTAAGCCACAAGGCCTGTTCCTGCGTTGTTCTATGTTCTATGTTCTATGTTCTATGTTCTATGTTCTATGTTCTATGTTCAATCTTCTATGTTCTATGTTCTATGTTCTATGTTCTATAACGTGGCATAAGCATCCAGTTTATGATTCAGAAATCTTTAAGTCCATAGTGTGCATAAGTTGTACAAATGTGGAATGTATGCAAAATATTATTAAATAATTCATTTTTGCTTTTTGAAAGAGCATGTGTTGCTTAGTGGTGATTAGGAATGAACCTACGCCTAGAAAATGAATCGAGTGACCCTGCTTTTGCACAACACTATTCCAAAATCAATTTTACTTGGAATAAATGATATTAACAAATAAAATTGATCCAATTGCATAAATGGCTCTTTCACTTATGATTTGTGTTAGCCCATGTAACATTTCTCCAGTGCCAGAGTCGCTCCTAATAACATCAATCATGAAACGTATGTTTCAGCTGCTCGCAACATAAATTGGAGTCTCCTGGGTCTGGACATGAGCTGGCATTGAGTGGAATAAACAAGGGACGTCATTTAGTTTACTTTAGTTTAGTTCAGAGATACAGCGCGGATCACAGGCCCTTCGGCCCACCGGGTCCTCGACGACCAGCGATCCCCGCACATTAACACTATCCTATACACACTAAGGACAATTTTTATATTTACCAGGCCAATTTACCTACAAACCTGTACGTCTTTGGAGTGTGGGAGGAATCCGAAGATCTCCGAGAAAACCCACGCAGGTCACGGGAAGAACGTACAAACTCCATACAGACCGCACCCGTAGTGGGGATCGAACGCAGGTCTCTGACGCTGCAAACGTGTAAGGCAGCAATTCTACAGCTGCGCCACCGTGCTGCCCACTGTTCACTGTTATTCATGTAAAAGGCCACTCTGCTGATATTGGGACAACCCACAAGGCAGAAAATCTCACTCGATTCTGTTCATTAACTTCCAAAGTGCTCACCCATGCCCAATTTAACAGCAAGTGCTTCATGAAGAATTTACCTAACAGGAAAAACATGTTAGGTTTAGCCAGCACGCAACATAGCACGCAATAAAACAATGGCTCACAACAAAAGCTTTTCATTGTACACCGGTACACGTGACAATAAACTAAACTGTGAACTGTAGCTCAATAAACATTCCGCAAACATCACAATCTTGGGCCTCGGAGGCTGACTCTGTCACGGAGGGAGGAGGCACAGAAAGGCCCAATTGTGAAGACGAGTCCCTTTCTTGCAGCCATCCTCTCTCTCTCTCTCTCTGTGTTCCTGGCACTCGGCTGCCATGGGCACTGATCCTTGCAGGCTGGACAACCACAGCGGCACTCAGGAAAATGGTGGAATTGGCATCACTGTCCTGCTGCGCCCATAGTGAGTATCTCCATTCACATTTTAACTCACTGACACCATCGCTTACTTTTCACCAGAGGGTGGTGAATCAGGGGAATTTATTGCCACAGATGGCTGTGGAGGCCAAGTCAGTGGATATTTGTAAGGCAGAGATAGACGGATTCTTGATTGGTAAGGGTGTCAGAGGTTACGCAGCGAAGGCAGGAGAATGGGGTTGAGAGGGAAAGATAATCAGGCAATTGTGTGACCTTTTGGGAGGGCCTGATTTGGTACAAAAAAGAGCACAAAGCAGGTCCTTCAAACCCCCATGACTTTGCCACCCATAGTACCCATCGAGACGAATTACATTTTGATTTGATTTGATTTAATTTATTGTCATTGTCTTCAATTAATAGACAACAAAATTATCTTTCCCTTACAGTCATACAATAAAATAAAATTAAATAAACACAAAAACACAGAACACAGTCGTCCACAACACAAACATCCCCACAGCAGCACCAAAGTTCCCCACTGTGAGGGAAGGAACCAAAGTCCAGTCAACGTCCTCACCGATGTTCCCCAGTGTTCACCCATGGTCGGGGCCTCCCAAGCACGGCGTAGTCGACGCATTAGTTACCTGCATTAGGTCCATTGTCTTCTATGCCTTGGCAATGTCAGTCCCCATCTTAATGACTTTTAAATGTAATGAGAATATCTGGCTCCACCGTCTCTTCAGGCAGTGTATTCCAGACTCCAATCACCTACAGTGTTAGAAAATTCCCCTCACATTCTTTCTAATCCTCCTACTTCAAATCTTGAACCTATGTAGTAGTAGTAGTATAGTAGTATATCTTTATTGTCATTTTCCTGAGTACTCACATACCCAGAGGAAACAAAAAACCGTTGCTCAACCAGTGTCCATTCAGTGTGCAGTAAAAAATAAATGGAAATAAAAATACATATATCATGAACAAATTAAACGCTCATCTCTCTACTAAACATCAACAGGCGTTCCGATCGGCAGCGGCACGACAGTGGCTCTGCTGCAGTGTGTCCAGGTTGGTGGTTGGTGCGCGATACTTTGGCAGGGGGCAAAGTCCGTTTATCAGTCTTATAGCCTGCGGGAAGAAGCTGAGGAGCATCCTGCTGGTTTTGCAGCTAATGCTCCTGTACCTCTTCCCAGATGGCAGGATGGAGAATATGTGATGCGATGGGTGTTAGGGGTCTTTGATGATGGAGATGGCTCTGCTGATACATCTCTTCCTGTATATGTCCAGCAGGAAAGGGAGTGGAGCACCAATAATCCTGCTGGCGGTCTTCACAATCCTGTCTAGTTGGTGCCGTTCGGACGCCTTGCAGCTCCCGAACCAGGAAGTGATGCCGTAGGTTAATGTGCTCTCGATTGTCCCCCTATAAAAAGTTCGCAGGTGTGTAGTGGGGAGACCTGCTTTCCGTAACTTCATAATTTCATGTTCTAGGAACAAAATTAGGCCATTCGGCCCATCAAGTCTACTCCGCCATTCAATCATTGCTGATCTATCTCTCCCTCTCAACCCCATTCTCCCCATAACCCCTGACACCCCTACTAATCAAGAATCTGTCTATCTCAGCCTTTAAAATATCCCTTGACTTGGCCTCCACAGCCGTCTGTGGCGATGAATTCCACAGATTCACCACCCTCTGACTAAAGAAATTCCTTCTCATCGTTCCAAAGGTATGTCCTTTAATATTGAGGCTATGGCCTCTGGTCCTAGACTCTCTCACTAGTGGAAACATCCTCTCCGCATTCACTCTATCCAGGCCTTTCATTCTTCGGTACGTTTCAATGTCGTTCAGTGCCGTCAAACGCTTCTGTCATATCCTCTCTATTGTCCTCATCATTTTATATACCTCTATCAGTTCACCCATCAGCCTCTTCCACTCCAGGAAAATAAACCTCATCTATTCAGTCTCTCCTTAGAACTGTAATGCACAGTCCAGGCAATGTTGTGCAAAGTCTCCTCTGCACCCTCTCTACCTCAATCACATCCTATCTATATTACAACCAACAATGTTTCAGCACATCCAAAGAAGGTGCAATCCAATATCTGGCAATGTAATCCCACCAGAAGCCTATAACATCACATTAATGTTTGATTTGGGAATGACCGTTCCATTGACTCCTTTTATACCTTACCTTGGCAAGGCCCGCAGCATAATCAAGGACGAGTCGCACCCTGGTTACTCCCTCTTCTCCCCTCTCCCATCAGGCAAAAGGTATAGAAGTGTGAAAACGCACACCTCCAAATGCAGGGACAGTTTCTTCCCAGCTGTTATCAGGCAACTGAATCACCCTACCACAACCAGAGAGCAGTCCTGAACTACCATCTACCTCTTTGATGACCCCCGGATTATCATTGATCGGACTTTGCTGACATTACCTTGCACTAAACGTTATTCTCTTATCATGTATCTCTGTGCACTGTAAATGGATCGATTGTAATCATGTATTGTTTTTCCGCTGACTGGTTAGCACGCAACAAAAGCTCTTCACTGTACCTCGGTACACGTGACAATAAACTAAACTGAAGCTGAAACTGAAACCCTCTCGGTACTTTTGGTTGATTCCTTCTTTTGTTTTTTCCCTTTTCTAATTAGTAACTTGGCAATGTTTGCAGCATGTATCTTAGACTCGACTAAAGATATTTTCCAGTATTTCTGTACTCCAAATGTTGCTGAAACAATTATCAGATTATCCATTGCCAACACTACCAGCCATTAGGTTGTCACCAGGCCTCTCTGCAAAGCGAGTCTATTGAATGTGTGGATGAAGTTTAATGTGGGAAAATGCAACTTTTCTCAATTAAATCAAAGTGATTTCTGCAGAAGGAGTGAAAGGAGTAACTTGCAAATTCTGTACAGAATGGCAATTTCACTCACTTAAGGGCCTGTCCCACGGGCATCATTTGTGCATCATTTACGTGACATCATTTACTGCGCGTCACGACGTAGGCAGTGTCGTGCGCGGCGCCCCAGGATTTTGGGATTCACAAAATCTTCGCGTGCCACCTGCGTGATACGTAAATGATGCCCAAGTGGGACAGGCCCTTAAGAGTCTTCAGGCTTGATTGCCACAGTTATTGTCCAATCCTTCACTCTGATGAAAATGGCGTTGTATCTGTAAGCAACTTCTAACTATGATGACCTCAAGAATCTCTCCACAAAGAGCATGGCCCAGATCTGTGATGGGTGAGAAAGGGACACCAATCTAGACTTGCCTAATTTGCAAGCAGTTTAACAAGTATTTGGACAGGTACATGGGGAAAGTTTAGAGGGATATGGGCCAAATACAGGCTGGAGAGACTCGTCTTTCAGTTTCAGTTTTGTTTAGACTATTGTCACGTGTACCGAGGTACAGAGAAAAGCTTTTGTTGCGTGCTACTCAGTCAGTGGAAAGACAATACATAATAATAATAATAATAATATCTTTTATTGTCATTGCACGTCACTGCAACGAGATTTAGTATGCAGCTTCCAACCGATGTAAAAGCAAAGTAAAATAGATAAATAAGCTGTGTGACGTGACCATCCGAGGGAGACAGTCCAGGGGGGATGGGGGGCACTCAGCAGGGCCGGTTCAGAGCCTCTATAGCTCTTGGAATAAAGCTTTTTCTGAGTCTGGAGGTTCGGGCGTAGAAGGCCTTGTAACGTCTGCCGGAGGGAAGTAGTTCGAACAGACCGTTACAAGGGTGTGAGGAGTCTTTATGGATGCTGACGGCCTTCCTGAGGCACCGTGTGTGGTAGATGCCCTCCAAGGCTGGTAGCTGTGTCCCAATAATCCTCTGCACTCTGTGGACGACTTGCTGAAGAGCTCTCCTCTCCGCCGCCGTGCAGCTGAGATACCACACAGAGATGCCATACGTTAATATGCTCTCTGTGGTGCAGCGGTAGAAGGTTGTCAGCAGCTGTTGGGGCAGACCAGTCTTTTTTAATGTCCTCAGGAAGAACAGTCATTGCTGAGCCTTCTTGACCAGCGCAGCGGTGTTGGTGGACCATGTGAGGTCCTCTGAAATGTGAGTGCCCAGAAACTTAAAGCTGGACACTCTCTCCACACTTTCCCCGTAAATGGAGATTGGGGCGTATTCTCCATTATGGGACCTCCTGAAGTAAATAATCAGCTCCTTGGTCTTGGAGGTGTTTAGTGACAAGTTGTTACGTGCGCACCAGTCCGTTGGTGATCAGCCCAATTACTGTTGTGTCGTCTGCAAACTTCATAATGGTGTTGGTGTCGAATGCAGGAACACAGTCGTGAGTGAAGAGGGAGTAGAGCATGGGGCTTAGTACACAACCCTGTGGTGTGCCGGTGCTCAGGGTGATAGTGGAGGACAGGTGCGGGCCCAGTCTCACTGCCTGCGGTAGCTCCGTCAGAAAGTTCAGGATCCAATCGCATATCAGCGAGCTGAGGCCTAGCTGGTGGAGTTTGGTGGTGAGCTTAGTGGGGATGCATATTGAATGCAGAGCTATAGTCAATGAAGAGCATCCTCACGTACGTGCCCTGTCTGGCCAGGTGAGTCAGGACAATCGAGCCACTTACTGTGTATAGATACATGATAAGGGAATAACTTTTAGTGTAAGGTAAAGCCAGCAAAGTCTGATCAAGGATAGTCCGAGGGCCACCAAAGTGGTAGATAGTAGTTCAGCATTGCTGTGGTAAGATGATTCAGTTGCGTGATAACAGTTGGGAAGAGAATGTCCCTGAATGTGGAGGCGTGCATTTTCACACTTCTATACCCTTTGCCCGATGGGAGAGAGGAGAAGAGGGAGTGGCCAGGATACGACCTTGCCGAAGTAGAGTGAGGTATAAATTGAGTCAATGGAAGGGAGGTTAGTTTGTGTGATGATCTAGGCTGTGTCCACAATTTGCTGCAATTTCTTGCGGTCTTAGATGGAGCTGTTACCAAACCAAGCTGTGATGCAACTTGATAAAATGCTTCCTATGGTGCATCTGTAGAAGTGTAGATGGCACATCTTGGCCGGCATGGGCAAGTTGGGCTGAAAGACATGTTATCATGCTGTATGACTCGATATCTCTATGACTCTATGTGTATACATTTCATCGAATGAGCTCATCCATACTTGCTGCATGCTGTCAAGAATCAATAAAAGCCGATGAGGCTACTGTACCTCTCCTTTGCTTGTGGGCACATCTGTCTGTGACCCATTATGTTGCTTATATCATTTCCCCCCTTAGACCAAAACCAATCAGTTGTAAATCAGAACACAAAGTCTGAAGAAGGGTCTCAACCCGAAACGCCACCCATTCCTTCTCCCCCAAGATGGTGCTTGGCCCGCTGAGTTACTCCAGCATTTTGTGTCTATCTTCGGTTTCTCCCTACAAACTTATTGGTTTCTTGAGAATTCCTTGTATAAATCCAACCATTTTCAGTCAAATCTTTTAGACTTTAGGCTTTAGAAATACAGCACAGAACCAGGCCCTTCAGCCCACAGAGTCCAAGCCGACCAGTGATCACCACATAATGTTCTTTGGTTTGTTTTATGTGGGGGAGAGGGGTGGGGATCGGGGGAAACTTTTTTCATGTTCTTACCTTCTCGGAGATGTGATCAATTTTCGGATCACATTCTCCGGGCTCTGTGGCCTATCATCAATGGAGTTGGAGGCCTCCTCGGACTGTCGTGTGCCCCACCGCAGGGCGTGGACTTAACATCGGAGCCGATCCCTTGCCTGGGATCGCTCCCTCCACGACCACCGTGGAATCAACACCAAGGGCTCGCAGTCTCGGGAGAGGCCGAGTCGGGAGCTCCAACATCGCGGAAGTTTCGACCAGCCACAACGTGAGGCTCGATTGCCCGACGCGTTGGAGCCGACATCCGCCCGATGCAGGAACTTGATCGTCTCGGCCCGGAGGGCCCGAACCCCACCAGGCTACGGGAGTCAAGATCGTCCCGTCAACAGAGGGCTCAAGGCCCCCGACCGAGGAAGAACAAAGGAAGGACTTGAACTTTATTTTGCCTTCCATCACAGTGAGGAATGTGTAGGTGGATGTTCATGTTAAAATGTGTTTTTGAGTGATCTGTTGCTTTTAATTGTATGACTGACCTGGCCAATGAAATTCCTCGTATGTTGCAAAACATACTTGGTGAATAAAGTGTGATTCTAATTCCGATTCTGATTCTGATACACCTACACACTAGGGACAATTTGCAAATTTACTGAAGCCAAAAAACCTGTACATCTTTGAAGTGCGGGAGGAAACCAGAGCACCCCGAGAAAACCCATGCAGTCACAGGGAGGACGTACAGGCGAGCTCTGTAATAGACAGCACCCATATCAGGATCAACCCGGGTCTCTGGCGCTGTAAGGCAGCAACTCTACCGCTGCGCCTCTGTACTGCCCCAATCACAAGGTTAATATCCAGTACGCCAACGATCTTTATACAAGTAAGTTCCATGGCCACCAGGTGCAATAGACTGACACAAATGCTGGAATAAATCAGCGGGTCAGGCAGCATCTCTGGAGACAATAGATTGATGACGTTTTGGGTCAGAACCCTTCCTCAGATTACCCAAATTTTAAAATTAAAAAACATTCTATTCCGCTGGTGTAATAGACACCTTTGTGGAACTATCTCCAATTTAAAGGGAGATTCTTGAATATCGATTCTAAAATGCTTGAATTATAACAAACCATGAAATCTTACCAGTTTAATGTGATCATGGGCTTTTAGTGCATTGCAGTGAATACATTTGAAAATTAAATCAAAATATATCTCTATGACTCTATGTGTATACATTTCATCGAATGAGCTCATCCATACTTGCTGCATGCTGTCAAGAATCAATAAAAGCCGATGAGGCTACTGTACCTCTCCTTTGCTTGTGGGCACATCTGTCTGTGACCCATTATGTTGCTTATATCATTTCCCCCCTTAGACCAAAACCAATCAGTTATAAATCAGAACACAAAGTCTGAAGAAGGGTCTCGACCCGAAACGCCACCCATTCCTTCTCCCCCAAGATGGTGCCTGGCCCGCTGAGTTACTCCAGCATTTTGTGTCTATCTTCGGTTTAAATTAGCGTCTGCAGTTCCTCCCTACAAACTTATTGGTTTCTTGAGAATTCCTTGTATAAATCCAACCATTTTCAGTCAAATCTTTTAGACTTTAGGCTTTAGAAATACAGCACAGAACCAGGCCCTTCAGCCCACAGAGTCCAAGCCGACCAGTGATCACCACATAATGTTCTTTGGTTTGTTTTATGTGGGGGAGAGGGGTGGGGATCGGGGGAAACTTTTTTCATGTTCTTACCTTCTCGGAGATGTGATCAATTTTCGGAACACATTCTCCGGGCTCTGTGGCCTATCATCAATGGAGCTGGAGGCCTCCTCGGACTGTCGTGTGCCCCACCGCGGGGCGTGGACTTAACATCGGAGCCGATCCCTTGCCTGGGATCGCTCCCTCCACGACCACCGTGGAATCAACACCAAGGGCTCGCAGTCTCGGGAGAGGCCGAGTCGGGAGCTCCAACATCGCGGAAGTTTCGACCAGCCACAACGTGAGGTTCGATTGCCCGACGCGTTGGAGCTGACATCCGCCCGATGCGGGAGCTTGATCGCCTCGGCCCGGAGGGCCCGAACCCCACCGGCTACGGGAGTCAAGATCGTCCCGTCAACAGAGGGCTCAAGGCCCCCGACCGAGGAAGAACAAAGGAAGGACTTGAACTTTATTTTGCCTTCCATCACAGTGAGGAATGTGTAGGTGGATGTTCATGTTAAAATGTGTTTTTGAGTGATCTGTTGCTTTTAATTGTATGACTGACCTGGCCAATGAAATTCCTCGTATGTTGCAAAACATACTTGGTGAATAAAGTGTGATTCTGATTCCGATTCTGATTCTGATACACCTACACACTAGGGACAATTCGCAAATTTACTGAAGCCAAAAAACCTGTACATCTTTGAAGTGCGGGAGGAAACCAGAGCACCCCGAGAAAACCCACACAGTCACAGGGAGGACGTACAGGCGAGCTCTGTAATAGACAGCACCCATATCAGGATCGAACCCGGGTCTCTGGCGCTGTAAGGCAGCAACTCTACCGCTGCGCCTCTGTACTGCCCCAATCACAAGGTTAATATCCAGTACGCCAACGATCTTTATACAAGTAAGTTCCATGGCCACCAGGTGCAATAGACTGGCACAAATGCTGGAATAAATCAGCGGGTCAGGCAGCATCTCTGGAGACAATAGATTGATGACGTTTTGGGTCAGAACCCTTCCTCAGATTACCCAAATTTTAAAATTAAAAAAAATTCTATTCCGCTGGTGTAATAGACACCTTTGTGGAACTATCTCCAATTTAAAGGGAGATTCTTGAATATCGATTCTAAAATGCTTGAATTATAACAAACCATGAAACCTTACCAGTTTAATGTGATCATGGGCTTTTAGTGCATTACAGTGAATACATTTGAAAATTAAATCAAAATATATTTGTCATAGATTTAGCACAATCTATGCTAAATTGTGAGTATTAAGCTTCTTCTAGGCAAAAGATCATATGTTAAAGTAATCATTTTATGAGAGATTGGTGGTCATGAAGAGACCTCTTACTGTGTGTGCTCCAATGACCTTCTTCCCTAATGCAGACCTTAATGAGGAAAGTAAATGGCCTATTTTATAAATATCCTCAATCTTGGCTAGATTCTGACAGTCAATGGATAGACCTAGCCATCAGTGGGGAAAGAGAGTGATTAATGTCTTTCAAGATGTGATATATAGTTATGTACTGCAGATGTCCTAAGTGGAGCAGAACACTCCATCGCTTACAGAATGTGTAGGAAGGAACTGCAGATGCTGGTTTACACCGAAGATTGGTTGACAAAAAATGCTGGAGTGACTCAGCGGGACAGGCAGCATGTCTGGATAGAAGGATTGGGTAACGTTTCGGGTTGAGACCCTTCTTCAGGCCCATCTGAAGCAGGGTCTTGACTCAAAAAGTCAACCATTCCTATCCACAGATGCTGCCTGTCCCCGCCACCTCCCCTCCTTCTCCTCCACAGTGGCTGGCATCTTCCAAGATGGAGTATGTTGCCAACTCCAGGGGAGAAGGGGGAGGAGATGGTGGTGGAGGGGGGAGAGGCCGAGTGGACAAAGCGACAGGAGGTGAAGGAAGAGGAGGAGGCAGCAGTGGCAGCGGAAGGGAGGGGGAAGGGGGGGGGGAGGGGGGGGAGGGTGTGCAGACAAAGTTACAGCGAATGGAAGAAACGGCAGCAGGTGAGAGGGGAGGGAGCCCCATGGTGACCAGGTGCATCCTGTCAGTAGCAGCAGCCTGAAGAATGCTCACCCAGTCAGGGGCTAGAACGTGAGCCACAACAATAGCCGCTTCAACCAGTGATGAAGGGCTCGCTGGTGCAGACCAGCAGCAACAAGACCCTGTTGTTAGGGGACTGCATTGACTGAACGCATCCTGTCTGTGGCAGCGGATGTAAGAAGTAAGCATGCAGGTACAGCAGACAGTGAAGAAAGCGAATGGCATGTTGGCCTTTATAACAAGAGGAATCGAGTATAGGAGCAAAGAGGTCCTTCTGCAGTTGTACAGGGCCCTCGTGAGACTACACCTGGAGTATTGTGTGCAGTTTTGGTCCCCTAAGTTGAGGAAGGACATTCTTGCTATTGAGGGAGTGCAGCATAGGTTCACCAGGTTAATTCCCGGGATGGCGGGACTGTTGTATGCTGAGAGAATGGAGCCGCTAGGCTTGTGGAGTTTAGAAGGATGAGAGGGCATCTTATTGAAACATATAAGATTGTTAAGGGTTTGGACACACTAGAGGCAGGAAACATGTTCCCGATGTTGGGGGAGTCCAGACCAGGGGCCACAGTTTAAGAACAAGGGGTAAGCCATTTAAAACGGAGACGAGGGAACACTTTTTCTCACAGAGAGTGGTGAGTCTGTGGAATTCTCTGCCTCAGAGGGCGGTGGAGGCCGGTTCTCTGGACACTTTCAAGAGAGAGCTAGATAGGGCTCTTAAAGATAGTGGAGTCAGGGGATATGGGGAGAAGGCAGGAACGGGGTACTGATTGGAGATGATCAGCCATGATCACATTGAATGGCGGTGCTGGCTCGATGGGCCAAATGGCCTACTCCTGCACCTATTGTCTATTGTCTATTGTCTATTGTTTTCACAACTCACCCATCCATATCCCTAGACTCACTCTCCCCTGAATCTCAGTCTGAAGATGGGTCTCGATCCGAAAAGTCACCTATTCTTTTTCTCCAGAGATGCTGTCTGACCCATTGAGGTACTCCAGGATTTTGTGTCTATCTTTCATTCCAATTAGTCCTCTGGTAAACCTTTTTGGAACTTCTTTAAATAAGGAGAGCAATGCTGTGCACAGTAATGGCCCGTGTAGCCTCACGAATGCCTTGCATAACTGAAGCAAAAGCTCACTACTTTTGTATTCGAAGGGCAACCTTCCACCAGAAGCAAGTCCTGGCCATGAGACACCTTCACTTCACCTGGACTCATGCAGCCCCATAGAAGAGTGCAGAAATCTGCAGATTCCTCGTTCTCATGCAACTATTTAAACCTGGCACAAATGCAGTCACCCCATTGAAAGCGCTTTCTTTCCAAAATAGACTATATTTGATTTATGCCAAACAGTTTTAATGTAATTAATCATTTTGTGCGTGTTTTTGTGCTTTCATTTTTTAAATGACCTTTTAGTGTTACATTTATTTGACAGCTTCTGAATATCAACTAAACCCACCCTCTCTCTCTCTCTCTCCCTCCCTCTCTCCCACCCTTCCTCCCTCCCTCTCTCTCTCTCCCCCTCTCTCTCTCTCCCTCCCTCTCACTCTCCCTCTCCTCCCTTCTCTATCTCTCTCTCTCTTCCTTCCCTCCTCCCTCCCTCTCTCTCCTCTCTCTCTCTTTCCCTCCCTCCCCCTCTCGATCTCTCTCCCTCTTCCTCTCCTCTCCCCTCTCTCTTTCCCCCTCTCTGTCTCTCTCTCACCCTCCCTCTCTCTCTCCCTTCCTCCCTCCCTTCTCACTCTCTCACCCCTCTCTCTCTGTCTCTCCCGTTCTCTCCCTCTCCCTCTCTCCCCCTCTCCCTCTCCTCTCTCCCTCTCTTTCTCTCTCCCTCTCCCTCTATCTCTCTCTCTCTATCTCTCTCTCTTTCCCCCTCTCCCCTCTCTCTCCTCCTCTCTCTCTCTCCCCCTCTCTCTCTTCTTTATCTTCCTTTCTCTCTCTCCCTCTCCCTCCCCCCCTCTCTCTCTCTCTCCCTCCCTCCCTCTCTCTTCCCTGCTCCCCCCACCCCTCTCTCTCTCTCTCCCTCTCTCTCCACCTCCCTCTCTCTTTCCCCCCTTCCCTCTCTCTCCCTCTCACTCTCTCTCTCTCCCTCTCTCTCTCTCTCCCTCTCTCTCACTCTCCCCTCCCCCTTCTCTATCTCTCTTTCTTCCTCTCCCCTCCTCTCTCTCTCTTCCCCCCTCTTTCTCACACACACACACACAGAAGATGGTGTCACAGTGTATGAATGTCACGTGTACAGTGAAACGAGTTTTGAAAGCTGTTTAAACAGGTCAGCTACCGTACGAAAGTACCATTGTCCATACAAAAGTACGATAGATAGGCCAAAGGGAGAGATATAGAGTGCAGAATATAGATCTCAACATTGTAGCACATTGTAGTGCATCAGTTCCATAGATAAAGTCCAATATCCTCATGGGGTAGAGATGAATTGGACAGAACCCTAATTTATGGAAGGACCATTCACCTTCCAGCTCACCCCCTCCATGACACACTGGTCTCCTGAGGAGCACCTTCAGCAACAGACTGGTTCCACCAAGATGCAGCACAGAACGCCACAGGAGATCCTTCATCCCTGTGGCTATCAAACTGTACAACTCCTCCCCCCTTCTGTCGTGGGGTAGACATGTATCCCCCCTCCCCCCCCCCCTCCCCACACCTCCCCAATCCTTGCATATCCTGACTCCTCTCCACTCGCCACTTTAATTTCATGTTTCATGTACCTTGTGTTTAATGACTGTTGGCAGACCATTTTCCCTCCTGGGAGAAATAAACTTCTATCGTATCGTATCGTATTGTATCGAGAGCTGATAGCAGAGGGGAACGGCTGTTCCTGTGTCTTGCTATTGAAATAAAATATTATTGCTATTGAGGGAGTGCAAGGTTGGTTTACAAGGTTAATTCCCGGGATGGCGGGACTGTCATATGCTGAGTGAATGGAGCGGATGGGCTTATATACTCTGGAGTTTAGAAGGATGAGAGGGCATCTTATTGGAACATATAAGATTGTTAAGGGTTTGGACACGCTAGAGGCAGGAAACATGTTCCCGATGTTGGGGGAGACCAGAACCAGGGGCCACAGTTTAAGAATAAGGGGTAAGCCATTTAGAACGGAGACGAGGAAACACTTTTTCTCACAGAGAGTGGTGAGGCTGTGGAATTCTCTGCCTCAGAGGGCGGTGGAGGCCGGTTCCCTGGGTACTTTCAAGAGAGAGTTAGATAAGGCTCTTAAAGATAGTGGAGTCAGGGGATATGGGGAGAAGGCAGGAACGGGGTACTGATTGGGGATGATCAGCCATGATCACATTGAATGGCGGTGCTTGGCTCGAAGGGCCGAATGGCCTACTCCTGCACCTATTGTCTATTGTCTATTGTGTCTGGTGGCACACGCTAATCTGGCAATTCTGAGAAATGCCAAAGAATAGAGGTGGTTGTGGGTCTCAGGTTGGAGGGACCGTCTTCAGAGTACAGGGGGAATGGGCAACATCTTGCCTCAGACAACCATGTTATTGACTCAGACAGGAGATGGTGTTATTTTCTCTCTGCAACGTTGCATTGCAAGATTAATCGATGATTTTGATGCTGGTTGTTCTTGCCAATAACAGCTGCACAAGAGAAGTCTGCGCATAAGGGATATGTTAAATATTAATAAATACACAGAAAATGCTGGAAGCACTCTGGAGTTCCCATAACATCTGTGGAAAGAGAAACAGTTGATATTTCAGGTCTGGGACCATTCAACAGAACTGTTCCCTTTTCACCAATCTGTCTAATCTCCAGAGTCTATCCAGCATTTTCTATTTTTATTTCAGCCAAGATCATATTGAATGGCGATGCTGGCTCGAAGGGCCGAGTGGCCTACTCCTGCACCTATTTTCTTTGCTCCTATGATTCTAAGCACACAATCATATTCTCTACGTTGAAGAAAGACACAAAATGCTGGAGTAACTCAGCGGGACAGACAGTGTCTGTGGAGAGAAGGAACGGGTGATGTTTCGGGTCGAGACCCTTCTTCTGACTAGCCTGAAGAACCCAAAACGCCACCCATTCCTTCTACCCAGAGATGCTGCCTGTTCCGCTGAGTTACTCCAGCATTTTGTGTCTATCTCCAGTTTAAACCAGCATCTGCAGTTCCTTCCTACACATATTCTCTACATTCTCCAGCCAGGCATACTGAAAAGTGCTCAGTTGGGATAAGCCTACCAGCCCACTAGTCAGACGATGTGCAGTGCAGACCGCTCTGTATTAGTCCCAGCTGTCACACAAGAGTTGGTAAAACGAGGAGCTGTGATCTGACCAGTCTGTGCCCAGTGGCAGTGCCAGTCTGCCAGACTGCCAGTTCTATATTACGACTGCTGTATTGGATGCCACAACTTAAATGCTGCATTTAAGGTCGCAGCCAATTCTGGGGCATTCTCGCTACATTTAAGATATGGAACCCAATCTTGCTAACTTTTCAAGACAGCTGATCATTTTGATGATATTCTTGCACAGCGTGGTGATGGTTTCTGGAGCTTTTTTATTTCAATAATCATGACCTTCTGTGGGGATGACTGTGCAGTTATGAAAGAGTGGGAGTGCAACAGGAAAAGGCGTGAAATTAATTAAGTAAATAAAATCTTTGTGTGGTGAGAAACAAAATATGTTTCAGAGAGGAATCTTAAGAACAAGGAAGAGCTGAAATTAAGTGAGCAACTAATCATAGAAATGTTGAAACATAGAAAGTAGGTTTAGATGTCGGCCATTTGGCCCATAAGGTCTGTGCTAGACCCATCCAATCTATCCTATTCCTTTGCTCTGATCCTTTTTGGTTAAATGTACAATTTTGAAAATTAAAACTGGCCCTCCATCCTTTCATACAGTCTCATAGAGTCTTAGAGTCATAGAGTGATACAGTGTGGAAACAGGCTCTTCGGCCCAACTTGCCAATACCAGCCAACATGTCCCACCTGCCTGCGTTTGGCCCATATCCCTCCAAACCTATCCATGAACCTGCCTAACTGTTTCGTAAATGTTGGGATAGTCCCAGCCTCAACTACCTCCTCTGACAGCTTGTTCCATACAGCCACCACCCTTTGTGTGAAAAAGTTACCCCTCGGATTCCTATTAAATCTTTCCCCCTTCACCTTGAACCTATGTCTTCTGGTCCTCGATTCACCTACACTGGGCAAGAGACTCTGTGCATCTACCCGATCTATTCCTCTCATGATTTTATACACCTCTATAAGATCACCCCCTCATCCTCCTGCATGCCAGGGAATAGAGTCCCAGCCAACTCAACCTCTCCCTATATCTCAGACCCGCTAGTCCTGGCAACATCCTCGTAAATCTTCTCTGTACCATTTCCAGCTTGACAATATCTTTCCTATAACATGGAGACTGTGCAACTTGTTATGCAAAAATAAATGCTCTCCATCCCCTCTGTTCTTTTGGCAGTCATCCACCTCAAATCAAAAGCTGGTATCAGGACTAATGAATTAGAAATACAGCCCGACTTTAAGTACAAGAGGGGTGATATCCCTGAAGTTTTCCTTCATCTGTTTAGCCTTGTCCCCAATATCTCTTTAAAAAGCGGAGTCAATTTTACGTGGATAAGCTTTTTCCATTGCGAGTAGGGAAGGTTCAAACAAGAGGACATGATTTGAGAATTAAGGGACAAAAGTTTAGGGGTAACATGAGGGGGAACTTCTTTACTCAGAGAGTGGTAGCTGTGTGGAATGAGCTTCCAGTGGAAGTGGTGGAGGCAGGTTCGATTTTATCATTTAAAAATATATTGGATAGGCATATGGACGGGAAAGGAATGGAGGGTTATGGTCTGAGTGTAGGTAGATGGGACTAGGTGAGAGTAAGTGTTCGGCACGGACTAGAGGGGCCGAGATGGCCTGTTTCCATGCTGTATTTGGTATATGGTTATATGGTTAATCGATGAGACGTCATCGGACCATTTGCCTCCACATTCTGCGACCTCACCAGCAGCTGCAGAAGACTTTCCCTCCCTCCAGAGCTGTCACTGCCAACGTCAGTTATTTGCGAACAAGGTGTCATTTAAAAAAAAATGTAATTGCCAAGACGGTTCTTGTGTATATCGACTGTATTACTGCTATTCAATCACATCCTCATGAAATATGCAAACCTCTTCCAAGGCAGAGTGAAATCACAGTGAGGTTTCTGGTCACTTACGTCAGCTGCCCAGTCTATTTCCAGGACACAAATTAAGGAAGCTTCATCATCGACATGAAAATAGACATTTGCAGGGCAGAATTTCTGAGAATGAGTTGTCAGTTGTGCATCTTGCTTGAACCTGCATCATTTTGCAAGGAAGGTTCTAATTTCATTGCAAGCTTGACATTTCTCAAGGTATTATTTATGTTAAAGAAGTTAATTCTGTCACCACCACCACCATTTGAATTCTTGTAAAGTTCCCACATTTATGGCTCATATTTTGTTTACAGATTATTTGAGGGTTATTTAATACCAGAGTGTTTTGCCTGTGGTGTTACTCACAGTCACTTGATCATTGCGTGGTGTTTTTATGTAAAATATTAATGTTTTGTTTTTGGTATGTGTCTCTCCACAGAGCCATCTATCGGCCAGTTCCTGAGATTCAGCAGTGACTACTGAGATAAAGCGAGCTGAATTTATAGCATTTCACATCGATAGCAGAACATGATCTAAAACCTTAATAAGAAGTAAGATTTGTGGACAGGGCATATAAGATATTGCAAAATTATGACTCAGAAATAGATAGTGTTTCCATTAATTCTGAATACATCAACTCACAAGATCACAATTGATAGGAATATTACGTACTGTTAAAGTTTTTTAAACGTATTTTAAATACACAGAACAAATCACAATTGAACTTTATTTAATTCTTGTTTTTAAGACATAATTACAAAGGCATTAAAGAACGAAAAGTGTTCGTCAGTAACTTTGAATAGAAGCATTTCTGACCATTGGCAGTGGCACAAATTTTAACGACACTTATGTTTGCAAATATTTGTACCCAAGGCAGCACTTAAATGTTTTATTTGAAAACCAGACTGTTGCCATAGTGATATGTGCATATCAGACGTGGCTGACTCCAGTAAGGCCTGACTCCTTTAAAGCTCTCCCTGTGTAAAATCAACTCATTTAACCATTTGTTAGAGGTTTTGATATTTAAAGATTTCTCACCAATTTTTTGTGGCAATGTTTTTGGATTGTGGCGCAGGTTCTGAAGCATACTGTAGTTGTGTCGGTGTTAACATAGAAACATAGAAACATAGAAAATAGGTGCAGGAGTAGGCCATTTGGCCCTTCGAGCCTGCACCGCCATTCAATATGATCATGGCTGATCATCCAACTCAGTATCCTGTACCTGCCTTCTCTCCATACCTCCTGATCCCTTTAGCCACAAGGGCCACATCTAACTCCCTCTTAAATATAGCCAATGAACTGGCCTCAACTACCTTCTGTGGCAGAGAATTCCAGAGATTCACCACTCTCTGTGTGAAAAAGTTTCTTCTCATCTCGGTCCTAAAGGATTTCCCCCTTATCCTTAAGCTGTGACCCCTTGTCCTGGACTTCCCCAACATCGGGAACAATCTTCCTGCATCTAGCCTGTCCAACCCCATAAGAATTTTGTACGTTTCTATAAGATCCCCTCTCAATCTCCTAAATTCTAGCGAGTATAAGCCAAGTCTATCCAGTCTTTCTTCATATGAAAGTCCTGACATCCCAGGAATCAGTCTGGTGAACCTTCTCTGCACTCCCTCTATGGCTATAATGTCCTTCCTCAGATTTGGAGACCAAAACTGTACGCAATACTCCAGGTGTGGTCTCACCAAGACCCTGTACAACTGCAGTAGAACCTCCCTGCTCCTATACTCAAATCCTTTTGCTATGAAAGCTAACATACCATTCGCTTTCTTCACTGCCTGCTGCACCTGCATGCCCACTTTCAATGACTGGTGTACCATGACACCCAGGTCTCGCTGCATCTCCCCTTTTCCTAATCGGCCGCCATTTAGATAATAGTCTGCTTTCCTGTTTTTGCCACCAAAGTGGATAACCTCACATTTATCCACATTATACTGCATCTGCCAAACATTTGCCCACTCACCCAGCCTATCCAAGTCACCTTGCAGTCTCCTAGCATCCTCCTCACAGCTAACACTGCCCCCCAGCTTAGTGTCATCCGCAAACTTGGAGATGTTGCCTTCAATTCCCTCATCCAGATCATTAATATAAGTTGTAAATAGCTGGGGTCCCAGCACTGAGCCTTGCGGTACCCCACTAGTCACTGCCTGCCATTGTGAAAAGGACCCGTTTACTCCTACTCTTTGCTTCCTGTTTGCCAGCCAGTTCTCTATCCACATCAATACTGAACCCCCAATACCGTGTGCTTTAAGTTTGTATACTAATCTCTTATGTGGGACCTTGTCGAAAGCCTTCTGAAAGTCCAGATACAACACATCCACTGGTTCTCCCCTATCCACTTTACTAGTTACATCCTCGAAAAATTCTATAAGATTCGTCAGACATGATTTACCTTTCGTAAATCCATGCTGACTTTGTCCAATGATTTCACCACTTTCCAAATGTGCTGCTATCCCATCTTTAATAACTGACTCTAGCAGTTTCCCCACTACCGATGTTAGAATAACTGGTCTGTAATTCCATGTTTTCTCTCTCCCTCCCTTCTTAAAAAGTGGGGTTACGTTTGCTACCCTCCAATCCTCAGGAACTACTCCAGAATCTAAAGAGTTTTGAAAAATTATCACTAATGCATCCACTATTTCTGGAGCTACTTCCTTAAGTACTCTGGGATGCAGCCTATCTGGCCCTGGTGATTTATCGGCCTTTAATCCATTCAATTTACCCAACACCATTTCCCGACTAACCTGGATTTCACTCAATTCCTCCAACTCCTTTGACCCGCGGTCCCCTGCTATTTCCGGCAGATTATTTATGTCTTCCTTAGTGAAGACGGAACCAAAGTAGTTATTCAATTGGTCCGCCATATCCTTGTTCCCCATGATCAACTCACCTGTTTCTGACTGCAAGGGACCTACATTTGTTTTAACTAATCTCTTTCTCTTCACATATCTATAAAAACTTTTGCAGTCAGTTTTTATGTTCCCTGCCAGTTTTCTTTCTTAATCTATTTTCCATTTCCTAATTAAGCCCTTTGTCCTCCCCTGCTGGTCTCTGAATTTCTCCCAGTCCTCTGGTATGCTGCTTTTTCTGGCTAATTTGTACGCATCATCTTTTGCTTTGATGCCATCCCTGATTTCCCTTGTTATCCACGGATGCACTACCTTCCCTGATTTATTCTTTTGCCAAACTGGGATGAACAATTTTTGTAGTTCATCCATGCAGTCTTTAAATACCTTCCATTGCATATCCACCGTCAACCCTTTTAGAACTAATTGCCAGTCAATCTTGGCCAATTCACGTCTCATACCCTCAAAGTTACCTTTCTTTAAGTTCAGAACCGTTGTTTCTGAATTAACAATGTCACTCTCCATCCTAATGAAGAACTCAACCGTATTATGGTCACTCTTGCCCAAGGGGGCACGTACAACAAGACTGCTAACTAACCCTTCCTCATTACTCAATACCCAGTCTAGAATAGCCTGCTCTCTCGTTGGTTCCTCTACATGTTGGTTTAGATAACTATCCTGCATACATTCCAAGAAATCCTCTTCCTCAGCACCCCTGCCAATTTGATTCACCCAATCTATATGTAGATTGAAGTCACCCATTATAACTGTTTTGCCTTTGTTGCACGCATTTCTAATTTCCTGTTTGATGCCATCCCCAACTTCACTACTACTGCTAGGTGGCCTGTACACAACACCCACCAGAGTTTTCTGCCCCTTAGTGTTTCGCAGTTCTACCCATACCGATTCCACATCCTCCAAGCTAATGTCCTTCCTTTCCACTGCGTTAATCTCCCCTCTAATCAGCAACGCTACCCCACCTCCTTTTCCTTTCTCTCTATCCCTCCTGAATATTGAATATCCCTGGATGTTCAGCTCCCAGCCTTGGTCACCCTGAAGCCATGTCTCCGTGATCCCGACTATATCATAATCATTAATAGCTATCTGCACGTTCAACTCATCCACCTTATTACGAATGCTCCTTGCATTGAGACACAAAGCCTTCGGGCTTGTTTTTACAACGCTCTTACCCCTTATACAATTATGTTGAAAAGTGGCCCTTTTTGATTTTTGCCCTGGATTTGTCTGCTTGCCACTTTTACTTTTCATCTTGCTACCTATTGCTTCCGCCCACATTTTACACCCCTCTGTTTCTCTGCTCACCCATTTAAGAACCCCACCACCCCCCCCCCCCCCCCCCCATTCTCTGTTTATTATTGTTTTCTTCTTTCCCCCCTACATGTTGGGTCTGAATGCTTTCCTTCTCTGCCTCCTGCCTCACACACTGTCTAATAGCTTTCTCTATTTGAGTCCCTCCCCCCAACCATTCTAGTTTAAAGTCTCCCCAGTAGCCTTTGCAGATCTCCCCGCCAGGATATCGGTCCCCCTCAGGTTCAAGTGCAACCCATCCTTTTTGTACAGGTCGCACCTTCCACAAAAGAGGTCCCAATGATCCAGAAATTTGAATCCCTGCCCTCTGCACCAGTCCTTCAGCCACGCATTTATCCTCCACCTTGCTCCATTCCTACTCTCACTATCGCGTGGCACAGGCAGTAATCCCGAGATTGTTACCTTTGCTGTCCTACTCTTTAACTCCCCTCCTAACTCCCTAAATTCTCCTTTCAGGACCTCTTCTCTTTTTTTACCTATGTCATTGGTACCTATATGTACCACGACCTCGGGCTCCTCTCCCTCCCCTTTCAGGATATCTTGGACACGTTGAGACACATCACAGACCCTGGCACCAGGGAGGCAAACTACCATCCGGGTCTCCCGACTGCGTCCACAGAATCACCTGTCTGACCCCATAACTATAGAGTCCCCTATTACTATTGCTCTCCTCTTCTTTTCCTTACCCTTCTGAGCAACAGGACCGGTCTCTGTACCGGAGGCCCGGCCGCTGTCGCTACCCCCAGGTAGGCTGTCCCCCCCAACAGTGCTCAAACAGGAGTACTTATTGTCAAGGTGTACAGCCACCGGGGTACTCTCTAGTCCCTGCCTGTGCCCCTTGCCTCTCCTAACCGTGACCCACTTGCCTGCCTCCTGTGGGCTTGGAGTGACCACCTCCCTGTAACTCCTATCAATGACTTCCTCGCTCTCCCTGACCAGACGGAGGTCATCGAGCTGCTGCTCCAGGTTCCTAATACGGTCCCTTAGGAGCCCCATCTCGACGGACCTGGCACAGATGTGGACGTCTGGAGGGCTATCAGACTCCATGACTTCCCACATCTGACATCCAGAACAGTAAACTGCCCTGGCCCTCATACTCCCCTTACCTAGGATACAATACAAAACAAACAGCTACAATACAGTACAATCAGCAGGGATCTGACTCCCAATCAGCTGCTCCCTCTTGTCTGCTTCCACCAATCAGCGGCTTCCTCAAACCCACTTGTTTTTGAAGTGGAACTTGGAACGTTGCAGATTTCAGCGGCTCCTCCCTCTGCGACCTCTCCAACAGCTCTCGGGCCTCTGTAGAAGCAAGCCCCGCGCTCCTCTTTAAATCCTACCGCTCGGGTGTAGCTCCTCCCTCTGCGACCTCTCTAACGGCTCTCGGGCCTCTGTCACGTCACGCACGAACTTCCCGCGGACTTCGCTCGAACTTCACGTCGCTCACTCGACCTCCGCACGACCCCCGCTTCCGGTTTGGTCGCGCTCGCCGCATGCAGGTGCATGCTGGTGGGACCGGACCTGTACGGGGATCACTCGACCTCCGCGCGGCCCCCGCTTCCGGTTTGGTCGCGCTTGCCACATGCAGGTCACATGCTCGTGGGACAGGCCCTTAAGAATTTCATTGTTCTATCTGGGACCTATAACAAAAAACAATCTTGACTTTCTTCACTCTTGACTCTTGTTGAGTCTCATTGTCTGTAACTCGTTTTCACCTCGGCCACGGCTAACGATCGACACTTTTTTGCAATTCTTTCATTTATTTGATCTGTATCTCTGTATATCACCATCCGTATCTTCTGTTTCCTTTTCCCCTGACTCTCAGCCTGAAGAAGGGTCTCGACCCGAAATGTCACCTATACCTTTTCTCCAGAGATGCTGCCTGACCCGCTGAGATACTCCAGCATTTTGTGTCTCTTTGGTTTAAACCAGCATCTGCAGTTCCTTCCTACACAATGAAAATGTTGATAAAGAAACATGGCGTTGAGGTTCTGATAGATACTGTATTTTTGACAGCATAACGAACCTTACAGCAAACACCAGTTTACTGAATCATGAATAAAAACGTATTAAAGTTCATAAGTTATAGGAGCAGAATTAGGCCATTCGGGCCAGCGAATCTTCTCCACCATTCAATCATGGTTGATCTATTTATCCCTCTCAACCCCATTCTCCTGACACCTTTACTAATCAGACAAGAATGCATAAGCTTGATGAGAAAAAGACGAGGGCTTTGTAAATATATTTGAAATAATATTCACGAGTAACTCAAAGGCTCAACGAAATAGAGTATTTTTGGAGAATAGTGTGCTATGAAGTGACAGTCGATGACATGGATGATGTATAAATATATATGTTTTATCAATCATCCTCACACCTTGCTGTAATAGAGCAGTTTTCTGTCTTTCTCTGGTTGGTAATCCGCATTTAGATAAATAGCTGCTCAGCGCAGAGGAGTACACAATACTTCAAAAGCCTTGGCCACTAATATCCACATAGACGTCCTTCAAGTGAAGACATTTCATCATTGCCATTGAGGCAAGAGTGTTTAACTGTCGTGTCCACCTCAACTGAACAATGGCAATCTTACTTGCTGCAGCTTTATAGGCACATTAAAGGGCCAGTCCAAATTACGTGATTTTTTTCGCCAACTTGCCTGAACCCGTCATAGTCGCAGCAGGTGGCCGAAAAATGTAAACATGTTGAAAATCCAGCGGCGACCAGAAAAAGGTACGACTCTTTGGGCGACTACTCACGACCAAACAGGTGTCGCCCCATGTAGTCGTGAGTAGTCGCCCAAAGAGTCGTATTTTATTCTGGTCGCCGCTGGATTTTCTACATTTTGACATTTTTCGGCGGCCAGCTGAGACTATGGCGGGTGCCGGCAAGTCACCGAGAAACTTGCGTAAGTTGGACAGGCCCTTTAATGCAAAAAGACAATAAATAAGGGTGCTATAAGCAATAATACAATAAATTATCAGTAATACTAAATAATCGGATTGTAATAAAACAAACCTGAAGTGTAATGCAATCAAAACAAAGGCCATAGTATACTACTGCTGAGATAGGGTTGTGGTTAGGGTGCTGGTGTGTGGGTCAAGAGGTACATGGTTGAAAAGAACAAGCTGCACTTGACCCAGGAGTAGGCCATTTGGCCCTTCGAGCCAGCACCACCATTCACTGTGTTCATGGCTGATCATCCTCAATCAGTACACCGTTCCTGCCTTCTCCACATATCCCCTGACTCCGCTATCTTTAAGAGTTCTATCTAACTCTCTCTTGAAAGCATCCAGAGAATTAGCCTGCACAGATTCACAACTCTTTGGGTGAAAAAGTTTTTCCTTGTCTCCGTTCTAAATGGCTTACCCCTTATTCTTAAACTGTGGCCCCTGGTTCGGGACTCTCCCAACATCGGAGCATGTTTCCTGCCTCTAGCGTGTCAAAACTTTTTCTCTTTTATTTTTAAACTATCCCTGGTCAACCTGAGGAGTACCTTCAGCAACAGACTGGTTCCTCCAAGATGCAGGACAGAACATCCTTCTTCCCTGTGGCTATCAAACTGTACAATCCCCTTCTGTCATGGGGTAGAGTGAGACTGAGACTGACTCCCACCCCCCCCCCCATCCCAATCTTTGCACATCCCCCAAGCCTTTCGACTTGACACTTTAATTTCATGTTTCATGTATTTTGTGTTTTTTTATGACTGTTGGCAGATCAATTACCCTCCTGAGATAACTAAAGTTCTATCGTATCGTATCATACCTTCTTCCTGATGGCAGCTACAGAATGGGAGTGTGAGCTGGATGATGTGGGTCTTTGACGATATCACCTGCCTTTCTGAGGCAGCACCTTCTGTAGATGTCGTTGATGCTGGGGATGTCAATACCCATGATGGACCAGGAATTTCCACCACATTTTTTGTCTCTTTTGTTCCAGGGCATTTGAGTTCCTGAACTAGGCCACGATGCATCCAGTCAGTACGCTTGCTACGGTAAAACTGAAGAATATTCAAAGAGTATTTGCTGACAAATTGTATTTCTCATTCTTCAAAGGAAGTTGAGGCATTTGGAGGGTTTTGGTCATAAGGTCATGTGATAGGAGCAGGATTAGGCCATTCGGCCCATCACATCTGCTCCGCTATTCCATCTTGGCTGATCTATCTCTCCCTCTGAACCCCATTCTCCTGCCTTCTCCCCCTAACCCCTGACACCTATACTAATCAATAATCTATCTATCTCTGCCTTGAAAATATCCATTGACTTGGCCTCCACAGCCTTCTGTGGCAGAGAATCACCACCCTCTGACTAAAGAAATTCCTGCTCCTCTCCTTCCTGAAGGAACATCCTTTAATTCTGAGACTATGACCTCTAGTCCTAGACTCTCCCACTAGTGGAAACATCCTCTCCACAACCACTCTATCCAAGCCTTTCACTATTCGATAAGTTTCAACAAGGTTCCCCCCTCAACCTTTCTAAACTCCAGCGAGTAGAGGCCCAGGGCCATCAAATGTTTTATTTGCGATGGTATCAATGTGCTGGGTCCAGAACAGATCTTAAGAGATGTTTTTAGCTTTTTTTAAAGTTTTTAAACTTTCTCCACTATCCCACCAGTGATGAAAGTTTCATGGACCTACGGCTTTCCCTTCCCAAAGTCAACAATAAACTCCTTGGACTTGCTCATACTGAGAGCAAGATTGTTATTCATCTCCCTCCTGTACTCTGACTCATCCTTACTCATTCTTCATCCAACTGCAGCATCGGTGGGAATACTCAAGCAAACCTCCACTGGTGTTTGTATAACATCTGTATGCGGAAGGTAAACTGAGATTCATGTTCCTCTTCCTGGACCCTGCAGATGTTGCTTCATTCATGAAATCCTTCATTTGTTCAACCTTTGCCTTACTGGTTCCTCAAAACTTCTGATTCAGGCACTGTTTTGTAGTTATTATTCTGCACCATTCCAGTTTCTAGAGAGTCAGAGAGTCATAGAGTGATACAGCATGGAAACAAGCTCTTTGACCCAACTCACCCACACCAGCCAACAATGTCCCAGCTACACTAGTCCCACCTGCCTGCTCTTGGTTCATATTCCTCCAAACCTTTCCTATCCATGTTTAACTGTTTTGTAACATTGAGATAGTCCCAGCCTCCTCTGGCAGCTTGTTCCATACATCCACCACTCTTTGTGTGAAAAGGTTACCCCTCAGATTCCTATTAAATCTGTTCCGCTTCACCTTAAACCTAAGTCCTCTGGTCCACGATTTACCAACTCTTGGCTAGAGATTGTGCATCCACCCGATCGATTCCTCTCATGATTTTGTATACCTCTTTAAGATCACCCCTCATCCTAATGCACTCCAAGGAATAGAGTCCCAGCCTACTCAACCTCTCCCTATAGCTCAGACCCTCTAGTCATGGCTATATCCTTGTAAATCTTCTCTGAACCCTTTCCAGCTTGACAACACCTTTCCTATAACATGGTGCTCAGAACTGAACACAATATTCTAAATGTGGTCGCACCAAAGTCTTATACCACTGCAACGTGACCTCCCAACTTCTATTCTCACTTGATTCTATTTGATGTTTTATATCCAGCTACCCATCCTGAGCTAGGGTTCTGTCACTTACTCTGTCCCATTATGTAGTACACACCTGAGAATCCAGAATGTACGTATAGCAACGCCTCTACTTCCTTAGAAGGCTTCGGAAGTTCGGCATGTCCCCAACAACCCTCACCAACTTCTACAGGTACGCCGTAGAAAGTATTTAATCGGGATGCATCACAGCGTGGTTTGGGAACTGCTCCATCCAAGACCGCAAGAAATCGCAGAGAATTGTGGACACAGCCCAGACCATCACACAAACTAACCTCCCTTCTATTGACTCCTCACGCTGCCTTAGCAAGGCCAGCAGCATAATCAAGGACGAGTCACACCCTGGTTCTCCCTCTACCCTCTCCCATCGAGCAAAAGGTATAGAAGAGTAAAAACATACATATGTCTCCAGATTCAGGGACAGTTTCTTCCCAGCTGTCATCAGGCAACTGAACCATCCTACCACAACTAGAGAGCACTCCTGAACTAATACCTTCTTCATTGGAGACCCTTGGACTATCTTCGATCGGACTTTACTGGCTTTATCTGGCACCAAATGTTATTCACATTATTTCCTTAATCATATATCAGTATATATCAGTATATTAAGTGAATGGCTTGACTGTCATCAGTGTCTCATGTCTTTCCGTTGAGCACACAATGAAAGCTTTTCACTGTACCTCGATAAACTAAACTCAAACTCAATACGTCTCTTGGCAGAGTACATTGATTACACACTCCTGCTGGGCAAAGAGCCCTTCAGATAATGTGGTTCTGATATTGACACTAAATAACCATTCAATTATTATTTAGCAGAGCTAGGCATTATCTTTTAGCCATAATAACATATTTACTTTAACAGCTTTAATATAGTCAAATATGTGAGGGCAGTTATTGACATACTCGCAAACATAATTTAACTCCAGTCTAGATAAGGAGACATTGACATGGGAAATGAAAAGTCATGTCATATAGGGAGTATTATTTATTGATACTCCATTGTTGTGTTTTTGCGTTACTGTGCCTATAAAGCTGCAGCAAATATGAATGTCCTTGTTCCGTTCTCAGTGCATGCCGCATTAAACCATCTTGACACTTGAACGCAATAATCACACTTTTTTATCAATAGGATATTTATGTGGATAGCGGTGGGCTTGACATTTGATGTAGAGAGGTTTTAATTATAATGCCATTCAGCCCATAAGGCCCGTGCTAGCTTCCAGCATAACAATATCACCAGTCCTATTACCCAGTAAACCATGCAACTTTTTCGTTTCCAAATGTTCATCAACTCCACCGTTGGTTCTTTTTGTTGCTTGCCTACACTTAGAGGTGCTTGTCTGTGGATTGTCACCTTGTGTGGACCTGAGATCCTGAGAGCGATGCCGTCTGGAGCTATGCTCCTGGTAGGGCCACCCATGGCGGTAAGGTCGAGGGGGAGAACTCTGACAAAGAGCAATACAACCAAGACCTCAATGGTGGAACAGGCGGAGGACGATGGCTGACCTTAGTGGAGCGCACAATGGCTGGGAAGGCGGATGAAGGCTGCAGCAGGAATTAGCCTAGCAGCAAATCTTTGGACAGCTCAATAACTTGGGCTGAAGGGCCTGTTTCAGTGACGTAGCACTCGATGACTCAATGTGGGAGAAAAGTGGAGCACCCAGAGGAAACACACACGGTCAGAGGGAGAAGGTGTGAACTCCACACAGACAGCACACAAAGTCAGGATTGAACCTGGGTCCTCGGACCTCTGAGGCAATAGGAGGTAGTGAAAGGGAGTGAAGAGAATACTAGAGGTAGAGAGATTAAGGAAGGAAATTTAAGTGCCTTCAATCCAAGCAGCTAACAACTTGGGCACCAATGGTGGAAAAACTAAGAGTGGCAATCAACATGAAAGCAGCAGCAGGAATAGTCCCCCAGACCTGATTCTGCCATTCAATTGTATTGATTCATCTCTCTCCACCTTATGGTCAGGACTCCACCACCCTTTGGCAGAGAATTCCGTAGATTCGCATCCTGCCGTGAGACGATACTTCTACACAATTCAGTTTTAAATCATTGGCACTTATTTTGTAGTTATATCCCCTTGTGATTCTCTCACTAGTGAAAGCATTGCAACATCACAGTTACAACCTTATATGTTTGAATAAGGTCACCTCTCATTCTTCTAAACTCCAAGGACTATAGACCCAAAATATCTACGCTCTCTTGATAGGACAACACTCTCATTCCAGGTATTAGCCGGGTGAATATGGTGGACAACCTCCAATGCTACTATATCATTTTTCTGTGTAATGGGGCCAAAACTGTGCACGGTATTCAATATTTCGTTTAGAGATACAGCGTGGAAACAGGCCCTTTGTCCCACTGAATTCACGCTGACCAACAATCACCCTGCAATTATCAGAATGTTGGGCATCAATAAATGTCTGTTTGTTTAGAGATACAACATGGAAACAGGCACGTCACCCCACCGACTCCGCGCCAACCAACGATCACCGTACACTATTTCTACCCGACACACTAAGGACAATTGACAGAAGCCAATTAACCTACAAACCTGACCGCCTTTGGAAAGTGGGAGGAAACCGGAGCACCCAGAGAAAACCCACGTGGTCACGGGGAGAACATACAAACTCAGTACAGACAGCGCCCATAGTCAGGAATGAACCCGGATCTCTGGCGCTGTAAGGCAGCAACTCTACTGCTGCTCCGCTGTGGCACCCACCATGGCACTCGTGTGGGCTCAGCAATGCCAGTCACATCACCTTAAAAGACGTCACATTTGGGCATCTCACTGGAGGGATATATCGAGTGTGTGGCTCCAGAATCTGCCTCTTCAGCCACCTCAAGATTCAGAAAGGACCCACCAGCAAGACAATTATGTATGACTGAGTAAGAAGGAACTGCAGATGCTGGAAAAATCGAAGGTAGACAAAAATGCTGGAGAAACTCAGCGGGTGAGGCAGCATCTATGGAGCAAAGAAATAGGTGACGTTTCGGGTCTGAAGAGGGTCTCGACCCGAAACGCCACCTATTCCTTCGCTCCATAGATGCTGCCTCACCCGCTGAGTTTCTCCAGCATTTTTGTCTACCTACGAGTTTGAGTGATCACTGATGATCTCAGAAGGCAGATCCAATATTTCAAAGAGACATATGTATGTGTTTATTAACAATGAATGGAATAATAGGCTTGGTGAGCCTTACTGTGGATAATAGCTTTGTTTGTTCAATCAGTCTCCGAGCAAGGAGTGTGGAAGATTTATGTTAGAACTTGTAGCGAATGAGCGATTGAGAGCCAATGATGCTCAATTCTAGGGGATAGTTTAGCAGAGCTCACAAAGTGCTATATTTTAGGATGCAGTCCTGTATGTTTATTAGCTATTAGATAAACTACTACCTTCAGGTTGATGAGTTGGTTGCCAGTAGATAGATTCATCACCCTCCTCATCTCCTTCCTAAAGGAATGTCCTTTAATACTAAGGCTCTGACTCTGGTCCTAGATTCTCCCACTAATGGAAGCATCCTCTCCACATCCACTCTATCCAAGCCTTTCATTATTCGGTATGTTTCAATTCCCCCATCTCAGAGGCATTCCACAAACTCCCTTTCTTGGGATCCAGTACCAACCTGATTTCCCAGTCTACCTGCATGTTGAAATCTTCCATAACCACCGTAGCATTACCTTTGTTACATGCCAATTTTAACTCCTGATGCAACTTGCACCCTATATCCAAGCTACTGTTTGGGGGCCTGTAGATAACTCCCATTAGGTTCACTTACCCTTACAATTCCTCAGTTCTATCCACAATGACTCTACATCTTCTGATTTTACTTTGGAGTCACACGAGTGATTCCGTGAAGAAGCCCCGCCGGTCCGCAGGCGCATCATTACGTCGTTCGCATGGCGAAGCACCGGACTGGCAGGCGCATCGCTCCTGCCAGCGGTAAGTTTAAACCTACAGGTAAGTTTTTATTTCTTACCAGGTTGTGTTTTCTTGCAGGAACCTCTTCTTACAGAGGTTTCCTGCTGGAAGCTGTAGCGGAGTCCGGACGAGCCGCGGGGAAACCGGCTTTGGGCTGTGGGGAGACTCCGGTCCAGACCGCGGGTAGCCGGCAGATTTCGGGTACGCTACTCCAGCCGCTGACAAGGCCGTCAGCGGATTCCAGACCACTGTAGTTCCCGTGGAGGGGTAAATCCACGAGGAAGGTGGTATCAGGGTGCTGACTGAGAGCACCGTGGCTAATCCTGTGGGCAGGAAAAGCCATTAAAAAGTAAGGCCCTTGGACTCCGATGAGTCGGGCCAGGATGATTCCCCTCCCACTAGGAGCGAAGTCTGGCAAAGATGGAACACCTGATGGAGAGGATGCTCCATCACGACATGCTCCAGGAGGAGCTTTATATCTTGGGGGCCCATGGCAGCAGCACCTGCATAATGTCTCCCTTATGGAGGAGGTGAGCTTACCGGGACAGTTTTGTTCTGACCCTGAGGTTGGAGGTAATGCAGAGCAGCATACCCCAAGGCACGGAAGCCAAGAACCAGGGGTGCCAGGCATGGCATCGAAATTTGCCATACCAACTAGGACTGGTGAGCCAATAAAAAGAATATCAGGGCTGTCCAAGAAAGAGCTCCAGCAAGAGGAGCTTTATATCCACCTGTCTCCTCGGGGGCCCATGACAGCAGCACCTGTTGAAGGGCTGCATAATGTCTCCCTCTCGGAGGAGAAGAGCATACGGGGTCAGTTTTGTTCTGACTCCGAGGTCGGTGGAATAACCGGGGAGCATACCTCAAGGCAGGGGCCTGCGGCCGAACCTGTTCAGGGCTGCCTACGAATCTCCCTCTCTGTGCAGGGGAGTGTGAGTGGTCAGTGGGTAACTGACTTCAAATTCTAAAGTATGTCCGTGGAACGTACTGGAGCACGTGCGTATGGATTCAAGGGAGTCCTCACAAATGAAGGTGGGCGCCACGATGTGAGTGGAATCGCGCCATTACAGCTCCGAAAAAAACTGTATTTAAAACGGGGGTAAAAGGGTCAAACAAACGCACTTACCACAGGAGATCGATTGTGAACGGCTCCGGCAGCGTTTAAAAGGTGCGTGACGTCATCAGGCGCGCGATTTTAAGAAGAAATTATGACCCAGCGCTCCCCCACCCCCACCGCTGGAAAAAAATCTACGAGAAGGGAAACTGGCCTCAGCTCTGGAGCTGCTGCTGCTTCTGCTTCTCAAGAAGATATCTCACAGAGGAAAGCTGAAATGGAGGAACTTAAGACTACCATTCTAGGTGAGATAAAGAAGCAGAGGAAGGAGTATATGGAGGAGATAAAGAAGCAGAGGAAGGAGTATATGGAGGAGATAAAAAGTTTAAAAGCGGATATGCTGGTGTCTCACGAGAAAAATAAAGAAGATAAAGAAGACTTAATAAAACAAGTTATAACGACGGTAAAAAGTATGATGGATGAGTGGAAGGAAAAGGCTAATGCCGAGTTACAAACTCAAATTGAGGATGTAAAGGAAATAGCTGCTGGGATGGAAAGAAAGCTGGATGACAAGATAGATCCTACTATAATTTCGCTAGACCAACAAGGCGAAGCAATTAAAGAGCTAACTAAAATTGCTGAAGTGAATACTAAGGAGACCGAAAAACTCCGTGCCGAGAACAAACGCCTCTTAGAATTATTACATAAAACAAACGAGAAATGTATCGATCTGGAGGGACGCCAACGCCGTAAAAATTTGCGTATAGTTGGTCTGAGCGAAGGTCGTGAGGGGAGTCAAGATCCTCGAAAATTTGTTGCAAAACTTTTAATGGATATTTTGAATTTGGATCATGAACCCCTGTTGAGCCGTGCACATAGGGCTCTAAGACGGGGCCCTGGGATAGGTTCATCGCCCAGACAAATGATTGTAAAAGTGGCCTTTGACCATGTCTTCGAAGAAATGATGAAGATAATAATAAAAAAGAGAAACCTGAAATACGAGGGAGACAACATCAGTATTTTTAGAGACTTCCCTGCAGAAGTGGCCAAGAAAAGAGCTCTATTTAAAGAAACAAAAGGTATTCTGAGGAATGTACAGAATACTAAGAATCTGAGATATGGCTTGATGTACCCAGCAATACTGAGAGTAACTTATGATGACAAGGAATATCGTTTCGTTAAGCATACTGAAGCATTGAAATTCGCCCGAGGCATACAGCAGAAGCCAGAAGATGAAGAGAGAGAAGATGCGGAGGAAGAACCCGAGGGAGAAGGAGAGGACTGAACTTTTATCATCGACCTGTGGTTATGAAATACTCACTTAGAAGGAAGTGGAATAATGGGCATTTAGTAGTAGTTCTGTATTAATTATTAGAAAATATTTAATTATTCCATGATAATAGTATTACATATTATAGTATTAAATACAATTGATATTAGTAATTAGCAAATAGTAATATGAATAATAGAAATAATTACTAAGTACTAAGTATATAAAGTTAGTACCCCACCCCAATATATATAGCATTTGAGATAGGAGCTGGTATAATCAACATCTTTTTTTTATTAAAAAAACGGAAGTCTTTAGATTAATGGCCACGTTAGTGTGGCTTTCACCTTCACATACTACACACTATACAAGTGTAGTTTCTTTTTTTTCTGAGCACCCTATTAACACCCTTTACTTTTTTTTTATTATTGATATTTCTTATTGTTTTTGTTTTTTATTGATCTTATATTATATATTATTTGAATGTAGATGTGAAGGATATTGTGTATTTAGTTTAAGAAGACATAGATGTGGATTAAGGTGGAAAGAAATTCTCATTGGATTGATGTCCGGGTGCAACGGGGAGCTGGGTGAGTCAAGAAGGCTACTCCAAAAAAAGCCGCCCTAATAGTAAAATGCATGATATAAAGGTGAAGACTGGGGGTGATGGAGTAACCTTCTGCAGTTGGAATGTAAAAGGCATTAATGAACCAATTAAAAGGGGAAAGGTATTAGCTCAGTTGAACAGATTGAAGACAGATGTCATTTTCCTTCAAGAGACTCATCTTAAAAAAGATGCTCAACATAGATTAACAGCTAAATGGATTTCTAAGGTGTATCATTCTACATTTATTCATAAATCTAGAGGAGTTGCAATAATTATTCGCAAAGGTATACCTTTCATACAAAGTTCTATTATAGAGGATAAAGAAGGCAGATATGTAATAATTACAGGGGAATTATATTCAAAAAAGGTAATTTTAATGAATATATATGCCCCTAATTTTGATAATCCATTATTTTTTAAGAAAATATTTAATAATATTCCTATATCCACTCAACACAATTTAATAATTGGAGGTGATTTAAATTGTACTTTAGATAATTATCTAGATAGATCATCCGCAAAAAGGAAAGCTGCCTCGAAATCAAGTAAATTCATAAATGCTTTTATCAATACATCTAATATTAAAGACATCTGGAGGTTAGATAACCCATCCGGACGAGAATATTCTTTTTTCTCGCCCGTACATGGAACCTATTCGAGGATAGATTATTTTTTAATAGATTCTAAATTACTTCCCTTTACGTATGATGCAAAATATCATAATATTATCATCTCAGATCATGCGCCATTAACATTTAAGATAAAATTAAAAGATATATCTAATAAAACTACTACCTGGAGATTTAACCCTCAGATATTAAAGGACAATGACTGTTGTAAATATGTGATGGATCAGATTAAATTATTTTTTGAAACTAATGATAATCCTGAAACTTCTCCATCACTATTTTGGGACACATTTAAGGCATTCATGCGTGGCGCAATAATATCCGCACAAGCACATCTCAATAAAGAAAATCGAAAAATAGAACAAAATTTAGAAAATGAGATAAAACGTCTAGATAATGAAAATATAAAACAGCCTTCCAAAGAGTTAAGTAATAAAATTGCATCAGTAAAATATAGATTAAATAAAATATATTCTAATCAAGTGATTAAACTTTTTCAACAAACTAAGCAAGTGTATTTTGAATTTGGAGATAAGCCACAAAAATTACTAGCACGACAGCTTAGAAAATTAGAAGATGAGAAGATGATACACGGAATTAGATCTGAGTATGGAAATATATTAATTACTCCAAAAGATATTAATGATAGATTTTTACAATATTATAAAAATCTTTATTCGTCAAAACTAACAGGACAAACAGATAGTATGGAAATATTTTTACAAGAATGTCAAATCAATAGCTTAGATCAGGAAGGTAGAGAATTGTTAAATGCTGAAATAACAGTAAAAGATATTATAGAATCAATTAGTTCGCTTAAGAACGGAAAAGCAGCGGGCCCAGATGGCCTGAGTGCAGAATTTTATAAAAAATTTCAAGATCTGATTTCCCCAAGATTACAAATAATGTATAGATATGCATATGACCAAGGAAAATTACCAGAATCTTTAAATGAATCCACAATTACACTCATCCCTAAAGTAGATAAGGATTTGGAAGATCCTGGATCATATAGAGCGATTGCCCTTTTAAATACAGACCAAAAAATATTAACTAAGGTCTTATCTAGGAGATTAAGTTTAGTGATCTCTAAATTAATACATTATGATCAAACAGGTTTTATCCCAAAACGTTACTCATCCCATAATCTCAGACGTTTGTTTAATATTATATATTCAAAAAGAATACGAGATACGGAACTAGCGGTTATATCACTAGATGCAGAAAAAGCGTTTGATCAGGTGGAATGGATGTATTTATTTAATATAATGGAAAAGTTTCAATTGGGGGATAGATTTTGTAAATGGGTAAGAATTTTATACTCGAATCCTATGGCAAGAATTTTGACTAACCAAATTTTATCAGCCAAATTCAAACTCTCTAGGGGATGCAGACAGGGATGTCCGTTATCACCCTTATTGTTCGCATTGGTGATAGAACCATTGGCGGAAAAAATTAGATCTGAACCTGAAATATATGGCTATAATACTGATACAACAATTAATAAAATTTCTTTATATGCAGATGATGTTTTGATTTATATTACAAAACCGGAAATTAGTATTCCCAACCTGCTAAACATTATAACTAAGTTTGGTGCATTTTCTGGGTATAGGATTAATTGGGATAAAAGCGAGATTATGCCAATAACAGGAATAAATCTTAATACATTACAACAATACCCATTAAAAGTAGTTACAGACAAACTTAAATATTTAGGGATTAACGTAACTAAAACTCATAACGCATTAATAAAATCCAACTATCCTCAACTATTAGATAAACTTAGAAAAAATATTTTATATTGGAAAACACTGCCTATATCCATGATTGGTAGAATAAGTGCCATAAAGATGGTATTTCTACCGCAGTTGTTATATTTGTTTCAGGCTATTCCTTTTTTTCTTCCGAAAACTTTTTTTAAAAAAATTGATAATATTGTCAATAGCTTTATTTGGGATTATAAAATCACAGAATAAATAAAAAACATCTATGTAAAGCTAAGATAAATGGAGGATTAGCACTTCCAAACTTTTTATATTATTTTTGGGCTGTTCAGATTAAGAATATGAATTTCTGGTGGGTAAATATGGATCATGAACCGACATGGTTAAATATAGAAAAGGAGGACTGTCTACCTTTCAATGTAGGTTCGATAATTTTTGCACCAACGGAAGTACAAAAAAAATATTATAAAGACAACCTAATAATATATAATAATAGACGTATTTGGAAACAAATAGTTAAGACTCTACACTTGGATAATCTCTCATTTAGATTACCAATTATGAATAATCCATCGTTTAAACCTGCTATATTAGATGGGGGGTTTAAACAATGGGATGATTTAGGAATTACAAGGATAGAACATCTGTATAGAAAAGGAAAATTTCTTTTATTCCAGGAGTTACAAGATATTTATGGATTGTCTCCACAACATTTGTTTAGGTATTTACAAATTAGAGATTATATTAAATCCAATACACAAGATTATAAAAATAAAGAAGCAGGATTGTTAGATGAACTGTTTAATTTATATCCAAATACAGAAAAATTAATAGCCTATATATATAACATCATTTTGGATAAGGAGAATCCAATAACGGAAGTATATCGTCAAGCATGGGAAAATGAAATGGGATTGGCTATAACAAAAGAAAACTGGGAAGAAAGTCTACAACGAATACACCGGTGTTCATTAAACGCCAGACATATACTGATACAATTTAAAGTATTATATAGGTTACATTATTCGAAAACTAAATTAAATAGTATTTTTCCGAATCTCTCCGCTATTTGTGATAAGTGCAAGAAAGCAGAGGCAAATTTAATACATAGTTTCGTTACATGTCCTAAATTGAATTATTACTGGACAGAAATCTTTAAAGTTATTTCTGAAGTCATCAAAGTTAAATTGGACCCTAACCCAAAGCTAATAATATTTGGAATTCCGGATTTACATCTATCACTTACAGTAAATCAAAGAAATTTCTTTGATTACTGTTTAATAATTGGAAAAAAAATCATATTGAAATTTTGGAAGGGAACATTATCCCCCACAACCAAAATGTGGGCAACAGAGATGATGGAGACGTTACATCTGGAAAGAATTAGATTTGTCCTATTGGACAAGTATAATTCTTTTGAACAGATATGGTCTCCATATATACAGTATTTAGAGAAGTAGCTGTTCTTGGCAACACAGCTCGACGTGCACCCTGCGGGATTTGGTGAGAATAATTCATTTTTATATTGGAATTACATATATGTCTTTATTGATACTATCACTTGTAGTAGTGTTATTAATAATACATATTGTGGTCACTAAAAATGTTTTTTTTTTTTTTTTTTTTTTTTTTTTTTTTTTTTTTTTTCGTTTCTCTTTTCTTTCCTATATATAATCAAATTATTATTTAATCACTCTCTTAATGATTTATTCTTCCTCTATTCTTTCTCTATCATTATTTCTAAAAAAACAGTAGATAAGTATTACTAGTGTTTTACTTAATGCAAATTGAATTAATTTGATATAAAGTTGTTTGAAGCATTGTAATTGATTACCTTTAATAAAAAAATATATTACAAATGAAGGTGGCAGAAAACCCGGAAGGGGCCAGAGTTCCCCTCATGCTATAAGTGCCGGGAATAAACAGCGCTATCAGGGGTGACATGAAAGACCAGCCGCCGAATCTGCTCTTCAGGTAAGACCTATTCAATAGGTAAACCCTGGATAAGGAAGCAAAAGCTGTCGGAGCAATCAAGGTACCAATGACGAGCAAAGCTTCATCGTTGTGGCGACAACACACCCCACGCCTCCATTGGCAGTAAGCAGTTCACTGAAGTTGGTGGCAGCATGAAAGCTGGACAGAGGTCTTCAATCCGAGACACAAGTCGGGCTCAGGAAAAATATGGGACCATCTACAAGTTGGTAATATTTACACTTGTTTTTTGTACAAATGATAATGATAACATGTGTTTAGTTTTTGTGTTGTATGAAAGTAGCATTCCCCTTGGTAAGGATGAAAGGGGCCCTAGTGGCCTTACAACACACAAATGGTTATGGCATCTAACCATGTAAAACTGTACAATACTAGGGTTCCAAGCACAGAATTGGGCCAAATTTGTCTTTACAGGCAAGCTCAGAACTATGTCCAGAGTTGACTTTCGAGGCAGGCTCAGTATTATGGCCAGGATTGGTTTTCGGGACAGGCTCGGAAATCGAGCCAGAGTTGTTGCTCGAGCAGGTACGGAATTCACAGGCGTGGCCTGTTAATTGTGAAAAAGATGCAGAATGTCGTTTAACTCACATGTGCAGTATACATTTTTCAGAATAGGAAACTTTGCGTCCGATTTCCTTAGGATGCTCCCATTTACAGAGATCAACGGAGACATTTGAAATTTATCTGGATAAAGGCAATGATAAAAACATTGCAAAATGAGTTAACTTCAGTTCCCAGGTTATTTACCAGATTTCTAAAACCAATGCTTGGACTGCTCAGAGCTCAAAAACATTTGTTATGTCTTGTCTGGAGGATATTCTAACGCTGTATGTTGCTAAAATCAACAGTTTCAGCCAAACTATGTTTAAGAAAATTAAGGTGATACCAACTAGACTTTTTCATCATTGGGATTTACCTTTAACTATTAATTAGTCTGTGACACCGCCCTGGTGTAAGAGATTGGAATTCATAGGAGCCTGTAACAATCTTGTTGTGATAAAGCAGCCTTCTATTCATCAAGTGTAATTGGCAATATAGTAGCTGGGATTCAGCAGTGCAAATAGGGGAGCTTACATCACGCAAAGTAGTAATCTCTCAAGTGCCATGTAGGGCTTTGTGACAGACATTACGCTATTACCAGCTGAAGCTACCAAAGTCATAATGGTGAACGGACAGTATTCAGCATTGCCCCAGTAGTCTGGTCAGTAAAATTTCAGTTATATTATAAACTAAAACTTTGCTGGTTCAGCCTCTGGCTCAGGAAACCAGCCTCTGCATGATAAAATCAATTCATTCACTTATAGATTCTGAGTAGACTGCTCTTGCGGCTCGGATTGTCAGACCGATCCACATTTGTGCTCACTGCAGAGTGCAGGGATAGCACCAAAAAAAATAAGCATTACATTTCCTCTTCAGGAAATGGGAAGCGTTTTGTTTGAATGCTAATGTTACATCTTATACGGTACAGATAGCTGACATCTTGGAGTTTGTTTCAAATGGGTCTTTGACAATAAATTAAGTTATAAGACCATTAACTGTGCCCAACATGTCTTCCCATCATCTTTGCTGCAGAAAACGGGATTCACTCTGTTGGGTTTCACCCTCTGATCCAGAGTTTATAGAGGATATCTTTCACACAAGTTCTCCCAGGACAAGCACAGGGCAGTATGGGATTTTGACATGGTATTAACACCATTGCACCAGGGGGCTCCAGCTACATCCTTAGCTTTGGCTCGGCTCTCATAGGGTAGTTATCCTCATGGCGCTGATCTCAGCGCAACGGGTTCAGTCACTACATATTGTGACTGGACAAGATGGTTACATCTGCAAATAATATTATATTTTAATGGTTAGTTTAGCAGAGCAGACGTGAGGTCTCAAATTAATTCCATGGCATACCCCATGGACCTTCGCTTGTGTATGGTCACACATATACAACAATATGTCAAGGTCACGAAGAGCCTTAGAGGCTCTTAACTAGCAATGTTTGTAATTACAAAGACTTTATAAAAAGGTATTGGTTCAGACCATCTCCAGGTGGTTAAAACGGGGTTTGGCTCATGCAGGAGTAGATACTGATATTTTTCGAGTCTCACTCCACCAGGTCTGCTACAACATCAGCAGCAAAGGTTATGTACGTTCCGCTGGACCACATCCTGGTGCAGGATGGTCGAACAAACAAACTTTCTGAACATTTCATAATAACCTATTGCCAGACCAGGAGTATTTGCCAACTCTATTTTAGGTTCAGTGGTTAGTTTACTCCCGGATGAGAGGAGTTACTATTATTTATTCATTATGAATGTTTCCCTCATCTGTCAATGAAGCAGTTGTGGTTGTGTAGACTCGTTTCTCACGGCATGAAATCACAGAGCTTTGAAATCGTCACGGAATCACTCATGTGACTCCGAAGTAAAATAGTAAGATTAAATGAGAACTTACCAGTTTGAAGTGTGATCTTTATTTTATGAGGAGTTATGATGAGCGATTACGTGCCCACCGCTCCCTACCCTCTCTCATAAAGATCACTCGGTAGTTCTAGTCTTCTCTAAGTCTTACTATGTTACTTCGACTGCTGTTATCTGTGATTTCACACCGCTGCTTTGAAGATTGACGCGCATTCGGACTGGCGGGGCTTCTTCATGTAATCGCTCATCGTAACTCCTCATAAAATAAAGATCAAACTTCAAACTGGTAAGTTCTCATTTAATCTTACAATTCTATGTCACTCCTTGCAAGGGACTGAATTTCATTCCTTACCAACAGAGCTACCCCACCCCCTCTGCCCACCTGTCTGTCTTTTTGATAGGACATATACCCCTGAATATTCCCAGCTCTGATCCTCTTGCAGCCATGTCTCTGTAATTCCCACAACATCATACTTACCAATTTCTAACTGAGCCTCAAGCTCATTCACTTTATTTATTTTACTTTGTGCATTCATATATAACACTTTTAATTCAGTATTCACCTTCCCTCTCACACTGGTTCCTATTTCACCTGACCTTACTCTCTTATCCCTTCTTGAACTTTCCGTCCCATTAATTTGTGTGTCCTTCGTAACTTTTCCTGTACTCTCTTCCCCTTTAACTCCATCCTTACACTTCCAATTTGTCAACCCCTCCCCCCCACCATTTAGTTTAAACCCACTCGTGTATCATTAGCAAACCTGCCTGCCAGAATATTGGTCCCCACCAGATAAGGAGGGAGAATAGTAAGATTAAACAAGAATTTACCAGTTTGAAGTTTGATCTTTATTTTATGAGGAGGAACGTTGAGGGACTACGTGAAGAACCCCGCTAGGACGCATGCGTGTCATTCTTCAAAGCAGCGGTGTGAAATCACAGATAACTGTAATGACTAAACATAGTAAGATTAGACAACAGATACCAGTTCAGACTATGATCAAGGGTGGGAGCGGAGGGCATGGAGTCCCTCAACGTTCCTCCTCATAAAATAAAGATCAAACTTCAAACTGGTAAGTTCTCGTTTAATCTTACTATTTTACTTCGGAGTCACGTGAGTGACTACGTGAAGATTTTAAAGCTCTGTGATTTCTTGCCGTGGAACGAGTGCATGCATCACATCTGCCTTGATTTTTGGGGAGAATAGAGTTAACATCATTGGACATCAAAACTATATTGAAATCCAACAGTAAAAATATTAACACCAGACTTCCGGTGGCGCTATGGAGTAGGAGAGACTCGCGCCAACTAGCTCCGTGAAAAAAAACGAAAAAACGGGGGGGAAAGACAGATCCTACCTGCAGAAAATGGCACCGATTGTTTTGCAATAGGCCCGTGACGTCATCAGGCGCGCGACACCGGCAGTATGTCGACTCAGCATACTCCCCCAAGACAAAAACCGGCAAGACTAAAGAGGTAGGCCCAACTGAAGCCTCGGCCTCAGGTTTAACAGCATCCCGAGAAGACATCTCAAAGAAGAAAAAGACTGAGATGGAAGAATTAAAAACATTTCTTAAGGAGAAACTTAAAAATCTTAGACAGGACGTTAAAGAGGAGCTGACATCGTTTAAAAAAGAAATTAAAGAACAAATCAAAGAAGATGTTACAGAGATTGTACACAAAGTCCTTGAAGACTGGAAATTAGATATGGAAAGAAATTTGACTCAAAATGTTGAAGAAGTAAATGAAAAACTGAATATGATGGAATCCAGATTTGATTCTAAACTTGAACCTATCTTCCAGACATTAAACCAACACCACAAGATTGTAAAAGAACTTGAGGAACTTGCTGAGACAAGCACCGCAACTACAAAACAACTCATCACTGAGAACCAACGCCTATCAAAGTTATTGCGTCAAAGAACCGAAAAATGTACAGACTTGGAGGGACGACAGAGGCGTGAGAACTTAAGAATCGTGGGCATCCAGGAAGGCAGAGAGGGGACTCGTGACCCCCGTGAATTTGCTGCAGATGTACTGAAAACAATTTTGAACCTGGATCAGGCGCCATTACTTGCCCGAGCGCACAGAGTGCCGAGACGTCCCCCAAAGGTGGGCGACCCTCCAAGAACAATGATAGTAAAGGTCCAATATGACCATGTATTGGATGACATGATGAGGAAAATTGGCAAAAGCAGAAATCTTGTATATGAAGGAGACAAGATTAGCATATTCAGAGATTATCCTGTGGAAGTTGCTAAGAAAAGAGCATTGTTCACAGAAACAAGAAGTATACTGAAGAACATAAAGAATTTGTGATATGGACTGTTATACCCCGCAACACTAAGAGTTAGTTACGAAAATAAGGAACACTTCTTCATCAAGCACACAGAAGCATTTGAATTTGCCAAGAACATCGAGGACAAGATTAAAGATTGAAAAATATTCAACACTCAACACCTACCTGGATACTGCTATCTCGCAGAGAAGATATGGAACTCTAAACTCTAAACTTTAAACCATTATATTTAAGAGTTGCCTAAAATTCGCAATAAGATTTGGGTAAATATCCTGCAATGGATATATAATACTTACATTTTAGTACTAACTTCTAACAACTTCTAACAACTATTAATAATCATGAATACTAACTAACGCTAATTATTGATAATTAGATTATTTAGATTATTTAAGAATTAACTAAAAGTATGAAACATAAGTAAAGTGTGATTCAGATATTTTACAATGAAAAATGTATGGTGGCTCTCTCTCTGATGTTTTTGTTTTTGTTTTTGATTATTCTTTTATAAATGTTTATATTATACAAAACTAACATTTCAATTTGAGACTACTAATTATATCATTAATGGAATATAATCATTATTTCTTTCCCCCCCACAAATTGTTTGCATCGAATTGGAAACTTTCCTTTCAAGGAAAGTACGAAGCTAGTATTTTTATAAACCAAAAGCTACGGAAGTCCATAGATGCTTAGCCACATTAGGGTGGCTATCACTAACTGCACTAATTGTAGTTGTAGTTGCTTTTTCTTTTTACTTTCCACACTTTACTAATCCAATTTGCTATTACTTTTTTTATTTTATATCATATTATATTTTGTATTTGGAATGGAATTGCATATTTTACTTAAGGAGATATGTTCGGATGGAAAACAGACATGACCTAAAATTCATCTACCTGATGTTCGAGTATAAGGTAGGGTTGAGTGTGCTGAATCATCTGCTCTACCACTTAATCACAAGATGCAAGACATGAATATAAAAATTGGGGGTGAGGGAATTAAATTCTGTAGTTGGAATGTTAAGGGAATTAATGAACCTATCAAGAGAGGCAAAGTGTTAGCCCATTTAAAATCATTGAAAACAGATATAATATTTCTCCAGGAGACACATCTTAAAAAGGAAGCACAACACAGATTGAAAGCAAAATGGATTGCTAATGCGTACCACTCTTCATTCTCACATAAATCTAGAGGTGTTGCAATATTAATTCGTAAAGGTATACCCTTTAAACATATATCAATGATAGAAGACACTGAAGGCAGATATATTGTAATAATAGGGGAGTTATACTTTAAAAAGGTGACTCTCCTCAATGTGTATGGACCAAATTTTGATAGCCCACTGTTTTTTAAGAGAATTCTTAACAATATCCCAGAATGTACACAACAAAACTTAATAATCGGTTGAGATTTAAATTGTACATTGGATGCCTGTTTGGATAGATCATCAACTCAAAGAAAACTAAAATCTCGATCAAGTGAAGTTTTAAACTCATACATTAATACTACTAATATTAAGGACGTTTGGAGAATTGAAAATCCATCGGGCCGAGAATATTCATTTTACTCACCAGTACATAAAACTTACTCAAGGATAGACTATTTTTTAGTAGGTTCAAAACTTATTCCATTTACCTATAACTCGCAATATCATAACATCATAATCTCAGACCACGCTCCACTAACATTTATGATCAAACTAAACGGAATGGTAGAGCCACAGTCACAATGGAGATTTAATCCCCAAATCTTAAAAGATAAGTTATGTGATGAATACCTAATAAACCAGATTAAAATGTTTTTTGAGGCTAACGACAGCCCTGAAATCTCTGCTTCCCTTCTTTGGGAAACATTTAAAGCATTTGTACGTGGAGCATTAATTTCTTCCCAATCATTTTTTAATAAAGAGAATAGGGCCAAACAACAGAAACTGGAAATGGAAATAAAGCAATTATACACAGAAAATGCAGCAGCACCATCCATGATAAAACACAATAAAATTGCAGTACTGGCATATAAATTAAACAAGATATATTCAGACCAAGTTATAAAACTTTATCAACATACAAAACAATTAAATTTTGAATTTGGTGATAAACCACAAAAACTACTAGCGCGTCAACTTCGCAAATTGGACGGGGAAAAAACAATATACAAAATTAGAACAGATAAGGGAGAAACATTAACACTGCCTAAAGATATTAATGATAGATTTCTACAATACTACCAAAAATTGTATTCATCTAAAATAACAAAACAATCAACGGGAATGGAAACATTTTTACAGAATTGTAAGTTTGCGGGTCTAGATCAGAAAGAGAGAGAATTACTAGGGGCTGAAATTACGATAAAAGACATCGAAGAGTCAATCAAATCTTTAAAAAACGGAAAGGCTGCAGGCCCTGATGTTCTAAATTCTGAATTTTATAAAAAAAATTATGATTTGCTTTCCCCACGCCTACAGACAATGTACAAATACGCCTACACTCAACAGAAACTCCCAGAAACTCTAAATGAATCTACAATCATACTCATACCAAAAACGGACAAGGATCTTGAAGACCCAGGTTCATACAGAGCTATAGCCCTCTTAAATACTGATCAGAAAATATTAACTAAAATTTTATCTAATAGATTGAGCTTAGTGATCAGTAAATTAATACATCCCGACCAAACAGGGTTTATCCCAAAACGTTATTCATTTTATAATCTGAGAAGATTATTTAATATTATATACTCCAATAGAATTTCTAATGCAGATCTAGCAATTATTTTGTTAGATGCTGAAAAAGCATTTGACCAGGTAGAATGGCCATATTTATTTTCGGTGATGGAAAATTTTCAACTAGGAGAGAAGTACTGTACATGGGTTAAATTGTTATATTCTAATCCAACAGCCAGAATATTAACAAACAAAATGTTATCAACTAAATTTAATCTCACTAGAGGCTGTAGACAAGGATGTTCACTATCCCCACTATTATTTGCTCTTGCAATCGAACCCCCAGCAGAAAGCGTTAGAAACCATCCAGGAATATTTGGATACAATACTAGAGACACAAGGAATAAAATGTCCTTATATGCAGATGATGTACTAATATATATTACAAAGTTAGAAACTAGTATTCCAAACTTATTAAATCTAATAACTCAATTTGGTCAGTTTTCGGGATATAGAATTAATTGGAATAAAAGTGAAATCATGCCAATAACAAAATTCAATTTACATACAATACAACAATCCCCTTTTAAAATAGTTAAAGATAAATTTAAATACTTAGGAATCTATGTAACTAAGACATATACCTCTTTATTTAAACTAAATTTCCCACCCTTACTGAATAAACTACATAAGAATATTCAATACTGGAAAACACTCCCCATTTCTATGCTTGGGAGAATTAATGCTATAAAAATGATTTTTTTACCGCAACTGCTGTACCTATTTCAATTAATTCCGATATATATTCCAAAAACTTTTTTCAAAAAAGTCGACTCCATTGTTACAAGTTTTGTCTGGGATTATAAGAATCATAGAATAAGTAAAAAACATTTATGTAAGTCAAAGATAAATGGAGGTTTGGCTTTGCCAAATTTCTTATTTTATTTTTGGGCAGTCCATATTAAAAACATGAATTTCTGGCTGGAAGAAATGGATCGACAACCAGATTGGTTAATGATGGAAAAGGAAGACTGTCTACCTTTTGAAATAGGTTCGATCATATTTGCCCCCACAAAACTGCACAAAAAAACCTATAAAGAAAACCCCATAATACATAGTGGAAAACGAATTTGGAAACAAATAAAATAAGATTTAAAATTGAATAATATACCACTATGCCTTCCCATTGTAAATAATCCTTCATTCAAATCATCCTTTATGGACAAAGGTTTCACACAATGGAAAAATTATGGAATCAAAAATATTGGACATCTTTATGGGAAAGGCACTTTTCTTTCATTTCAAGAGTTACAACAGAATTATGGACTGCACTCAAATAATTTCTTCAGATATCTACAAATTAGAGATTATGTTAAATCTAATACACAAGTCTACAGGAGTAGGGAATCAGAAATTCTTGATTAATGTTTGAACAAGCATCCTAATACTGAAAAACTAATAGCTTATATTTATAACACCCTTCTAAACAACGAGGTACCACCGACCGAACCATATAGATACAAATGGGAAAATGAAATAAGTCACCCTATAACGAAAGATATGTGGGACGAAAGTTTACAACAAATACATCAATGTTCATTAAATGCCAGACATACTTTAATACAATTCAAGGTCTTACATAGACTACACTACTGTAAAATAAAACTAAATAGAATCTTCCCACAAATCTCTCCTATTTGTGATAAATGTGTACATCTAGAGGCTAATTTAACACATACGTTTGCAAACTGTATAAAACTTAAACATTTCTGGACTGATATTTTTGAAATAATTTCAGAAGTGATTAATACAAAACTGGACCCAAACACAAAATTAATAATACTTGGAATATCAGAACAAAGTTTAACACTCACAACAAACCAAAGAAATTTCCTCGACTACAGTATAATAATCGGGAAAAAATTAATATTAAAATTTTGGAAAGGCCCTACAACCCCCACAATTAATATGTGGATTATGGAAATGTCGGAGACCCTATACTTAGAAAGAATTAGACTTGTCTTAATGGACAAACAAGATATTTTTGATAAAATCTGGGCTCCATTCCTTAACTATCTGAAGGGATAGATTGGCACAGCACGAGAACCCAACTGAAACTTGAACTCAGGATCAGATAAAAAGCTATACTTTATAATCTACGAACCCATCTCCATTGACGTATTACAGGTAACCCATTCCACCTCCTCTGTTTTTCTGTTTTTTTTAATTTGTAACTTTCTACCCTCTCTTTCTCTCTCTCTCTATAAAAAATAAAAACACTTGAAGCAGAAGTAATTGATAATTGAACATTTTAATAATGTATGACTGATGTATATGAAAAGTCTTTTTACTATAATATGCAACTATACTTTATAATATGTCTACTTCTAATAAAACAAAAAACAAAACAAAAAAAAAACAAAAAAAAAATATTAACACCAATTATTGCCCCTATTTATGGGCATATTATAGTACAGAACTTAAATTTGTTTCTGCAAATGTTCCAGGTTCAATGACTGGTTTGTTATAAAGTCGTTGGAAAATTCCTCCGTTGACCATCCTGCTGTCTTGAGGATTAGGTCCATTGGTACGTCCAACTTCATAGCTGCCAATGTAGCTGCAGCCCTGGTGGGGTGAGATTTGAAATGCTAGTGTCCACTCCAGCCTATTTAGGACTTGTTTTAGCCATCTAGAGATGGTCTGGATGTTTTGAATGGCTGTTAGTAGCTGATTAAAGTGACATTTCTTCCCTCTGATGATCTTAGTATACTTCATGTATGATAGTAAGTGAGTTATAATACAGAGACGACTATCTGTAGGGTAGGCTCTGAATTCAGTTTTTTAGGCATGTTGACCCCTGTCTGTTCTGTATGACTATTACACTGATGTAAACCTTAAATTCCAGATGAATTAATCATGTTGTCCAACCTTATTTTCTGTGGTGACTGGACCCTTTGTGGCATGACCAGGACCATCAGCATGACTGTTTTCATAGTCAGTTTCCGTAGGAACAGAGCTGTAGCTGGAGACCAGTTTCTTAAAATGGTCAGTACAATGCTCACATCCCATATTTGGGAGTACCTGGTTCTTGGGGACTAATTTTAAAAATGCCCCTCATGAGTTTGTTTACCAGGGTTTGTCCCAACAGAATGCCGCTCTCTACCTTCGACAGGTATGTTGACAGAGCACTTCTGGCGCAGTTGATGGCACTATGACTGAGCCTCTCATCGTAATGGAGGCTTGCCAGGAATTCCAGAACAGATGGGATGTTCATAGATCTGTGGGTGATGATTATTGTTGTGACAGTACTTCCCATTACTAGATGATACCAAGTACTGATGTTTAGGTGGACTGTCTGTGACCCGCTGAAATAATTCCGCATTCGATCCGTCAGTCCCAGGTGTAGAAGAGGTGCTTACAACTCTAAATAAATAGGTTAATATATAATAGTGACATGGATAACTCACCTTGTGGCGGGAAGACCCAGTAACTTAGGTCTATGATGGATGGTGATGTATGGTTCTGACCCATGTTGATATCACCAGTACCCATGGTTGCGTAGGGCAATCAGGTATTATCAAAATTCGAGACGTGGAGTCTATAGTTTCTTCCTAAATACCCGACTGATGAGGCAAAGGGAGGGATGCATAAAGGATCCCCCAAGCAGCAAAGATACATCTGAACCACTGCCCCAGGTTCTGGCTCCCAAGAACATAATTTGATAACTGGTAAGAGCATGGATGTGAATAGGTCATTATCTGGTGTTCCATACCAGCTGTTCCAGCAATACATATTTTATCCAACATCCATACAGTGTTTTTAGACTTAGCGTGACCTGTTGTCTGCCACTAAATTCAGTTTCCCTGGTAGTTGGAAGCTGATATCCAATCTCTATCTGGATACGCTATTAATCCAGATTAATAGAGACAGTAACTCTAAGACTATTGCTTCCATCACAGTGAGGAGGTGTTTGGTGAACTCACTGTGGTGGATGTTAGTTTGTGTTTATTGTGTGTTGTTATTATTACATGTATGGCTGCAGGCAACAACATCTCGTTCAGACCGAAAGGTCTGACTGACAATAAAGGATTCAATTCAATTCAATTCAATTCACAAATAGTGTTGGCCAGATAGTCAAATGGTGTCGATATGTTTCTACCCATATGGTTGACATATGCTACCCCGGTGGTGTTGTATATGTATATATTTGTAGACTAACATACTGGTGATATAACCCAAAACAATATGACTTAAAGCCATGACTAGCTCTCACTTCCCCAGGTATATATGCCCAACGTTAGTAGTGATGCCTCCTGAGCATTCCATCTCCCCCTCAGCTGGAGATGGAATTAGTAGCATCCCAATCCAAGGCCCATCAGCATGTGGTTCCATAGACGGGTAACTGAGTTTGGTTAGGAACAATGCCTAATGTATGTTCCACCATTTCTGTACCATAGTGGCCTCTGTTGGTTGCTTCATTCGTCTGTCAGAATGAACCCCACATAATTTCTTGAGTGACGCGTGTTACGCTCTGTACTATGATTATGTAAAGGTCCGATATCATGTGGCTGTCACACAGCCCCTAATGCCAATTATTCTACTACCAGTCTGATGGATGGTTTAGTTCCCTGCAAGCTTCCATAAAGGCTGTACCCTTTCTTACGGCAAAGTCACTGCCATGTGAACTGTGTTAACGGTGGACCGCAGACGATGTTTCTTTCCTGTGATACGTGTTGGATGTCCTCCATAACTCCTATAATATATGGGCACTGTAGTTCAGTATGCGCTTTAGTTGATTCTTACCCGTTAAGCATGAACATTCAGTTCGGTACATGCTGAACTGGAGGATAATGGAACGAGTAATTCTAAGGTATACCCTTATAACTCTGAATTTTAAGTGTCGGTAGAATAATTCTATGCATACAGATGGATCTGTTATCTCCCACCAACCTCCCTGGTTACTATTAGTAGGTGTGTTATTATTTCGGCATCCTCCGTGGTCGTTGGCGTGCCGGTGTCTGATGAGGGTAGCACATTTCCCAGGAAGTAGTTTTTAAGACGTTCCTTAATGTGCCCCAGAGTTCCCTCTATGTGAAGATCTTTCCCTGTTAAGATAAGATGCCTCCAAATTTTAATATTGGAGGTTGGGAGGTTCCAGGTTAGCATATAAGGCTAGTGCATCCTGGTGATCTAGTGTCATGTCTCTGTTTATAGTGCGACTGATCCCGCCCCGCTGTTAGGACTTAGAACTTTCTTTCGTTTCAATTCCCTGCCCTACCATGTTTTGGTTGATACTGGGAACATTCAGGTTTGCAGTTTCCTGATGGTAAGTGTTTTCCCATAGGTTATCTGCACCCTAAGTGTACTAGGGGTATGTTCTGCTCCCCTGTTCAAGTGCAGCCCAAAATTGACCCCCTATACTCCCCTCTGACGAGGGAGAACACTGTGCAGCCCTAGAAGAGGTACTGCTGTAGGACTTACTAGCTGCCCCTCTGTGACTAGTCTCCATCTCATGGAGCTGCCACTTACCTGCTCCAACAGCCGCTCCAGCTGGTCCCGATGCTCTCGGGCACCCAACCGGCTCCAATGCACATGATCACTGGCCATCGCGGCTGCTCCTGAAGCCGTTACTCTTGAGGCTTCTCCTATTCCAGTTCCGGCAGCCAGCCCAGGATTGACTCTCGGTGTTCCCCTCTGATGAGTGAGAAACTCTGTGCCGCCCCACAAGGAGTACTGCTGTGGGCTTGTTAGTTGCCCACTGTGGCTTTGCCTCTTTGGAGTATTTCCACTCTGCAGCCCCACAAGGGGTACTGCTCCTGCAGCCGGTCCAACCGGCTCCAATGCTCTCGGGCACTGGCCGCTCCCGGCTGCTCTTTATTCTGCATGCTGCAGCCGCTACAATCGTCCCCGGTGCTCACGGGCACCGGCCGCTCACGGCTGCTCGTCATGCTGCAGCCGCTCCAACCGACCCCGGTGCTCACGGGCACTGGTCGCTCGCGGCTGCTTAATTTCTCCTGCAGCCGCTCATACCGACCCCCATGCACACGGGCACTGGTCGCTCGCGGCTGCTCCTCTCCCGACCAGCCGGGCCGGCGTGGGAGCGAAGTCGGGAGCGAAGTCGGGCACAGCTGTTCCCATTACGGGAGATCAGCGTGCCGTTTGCTGCTGCTGCCGGCTGCCCGCAATTCTGCGGTTCTCCCCCGCCAGCGTTCCCGCAGCCTTCGTGGATCCGGTCCATGTCTCCACCTAAAAGGTAAGTGGAAGGAACGCAGAGTCTCTTACCTGCTGTTCCCGACTTTCAAATTCTGGAACGCAGAGTCTTCTTACCTGCTGTTCCTGGCTTTCAAATTTTGCCGCTAAGGGGAACGTCGTTCCCCCTGCTGTGACTCGTTGCAATGCGTGTAGCGATATGACACGCATGCGTCCTAGCGGGGTTCTTCACGTTGTCTCTCACGTGACTCCAAAGTAAAATCCTGAAATTGCCTAAACTCCTCCTCCGAGACCAGGACTGAGCTGCCAGGACAAGCCGGAGATCACCATCTCCACCGCACACTTGTCCTGGCTGCGTCCCGATACGGCCTGGACATTCTAACCACTGTAAATAAAGGTCACTTCTAATGCTTCTACTCAGCAGGGGGGAAATCTACAGCCTCTGCATCAATCCATATAATTGAAGCCCCCCAGTCCTGGTAACATCCTTGAACTTTTCCCGTTTCTTTCTTTCTACAGACACTGCCTGCTGAGTATTTAGAGCATTTTCTCCTTTTATTTAACAACTCTGTGTATCTCATTTGTTCTTGCCCCCACTAGTAAGAGCACTCAGCCCAGGATGAAGTGAACATTAGCAATACACATATCAATACATCGGTTGATACAGACGCACTGCCAACATTATGAGTAGCCAGACTTCCAATAGCCTTCATTGTCGTTCAAGTCCAACTCCAGATGGAAATGCTGGGTTATTTTCTTACAGCGGTACTACACCTTTGACAGTGCTGGGGAACATTTTCATTGCAAATGATGTTCAAATCCAAGATTGTTAACATGACATCCTATGTAATCCCGGGTGATTGTGATACTCCTCTCAATTGTGACACTGAGTCATGTCTTCGCATTGTCGACATTATGTATGCAGTGCCTGCAAATGCACTCACTCCAGTTGCAAAAAAATATCAGAGAGCAAGATTTGCTCTGAGCAAGAACACAGTGTCCAGTTTAGACTGCAGCAAAATAAAATATTGTTTTACTTCCATAACTGGAAGTAGATCATACAAGGAACACCCTCCAGGGTTGTACAGTACACGTTCTGCAAGATTTGCACAATCAAAGAGCTGAACTCATTAATGCATCTTCTTAAGACCTGGTGCTAAGAAGTCATCTCATTGTCTTCCCACAGTTGCTAACCCTAACTCTCGCCCTAATGTACAAAAGGCATTACTTATACAGTTCCTCTGCAAATCATGAAAACTAAGTAATTGTAAATGGGGAAGGTATGGACCTCAGGAATAGATTGCTCGGCTGATCATACTTGTTTTCAACCAGGCTACAGCTACAACTTTCCTTTATCATCATTACTGTTTTGCATTTCTTTCATTCATTTGTTCTATATCTCTCTACACCACCCTCTATATCTCTTGTTTCCCTTTCCCCTGACTCTCAGTCTGAAGAAGAGTCTCGACCCGAAACGTCTCCTTTTCTCCATTAATGCTGTCTGAGCCGCTGAATTACTCCAGCTTTTTGTGTCTATCTTCATCATAAAATAAGGAATGTCTACCATGTCACGGAACCCTGACGTCAAAGCAACAAGAACTGAAACAAAGAAGTCATCCAAAAGTTTGTAGGTTACCATTGGAGTTGATTTTTCAGTTCTGTGTCCTGGTAACCTTTTGCTGTGGTTGTAATCAGACACAGATGATTCCTTATTGCAGAAATTGTCCCTTCACCCTCTGTGAAAACTACCACTCGGAAAATTGATTGTGACATTACATTATATGGGGGACTGTAAAAAAAATCAACTGTGGTCCAACAATGGATGTAAGCAAGTTTATAGCTTAGTTAGGTTTCTATCACATATTGCCAGATTACATCTTGATGTCCAAAGAAAGTGGTCAACTGGAGGGATCTCCACAATCTGCTCAATCCAAGGGATATCATGGAAACTAAAACTTAAAATGTATATCCTTTGCAAGATTGCAAAGTGTGAGAGGGTAACAGGGATCAGCCATGATTGAATGGCGGAGTAGACTTGATGGGCCGAATGGCCTCATTCTGCTCCTATCACTTATGAACATGAATTTACATGTAAAGTCATCATCATACAGCACAGAAACAAGACTTTCGGCCCAACTTATCCATGCTGCCCACCTGCCCACATTTGGCCCACACCCCTCTAAACCTTTCCCATCCATGAATTTGCCTAAACATATTTTAATTGGTGTTATAGTACTGCCTCAACTATCTCCGCTGGCAGATTGTTCCAATTACCCACCACCATTTGCGTGAAAAAGTTGCCCTTCATGTTCCTGTTAAATCTTTCCTCTCTCACTTTAAGCCATATGTCCTCTGGTTCTTGATTGCCCTACTCTGGGTAAAAATCTCTGTGTATTCACCCTCTCTATTCCCTTCGTGTTTTACACACCTCCGTAAGATCACCCTTCAGCCTCCTGCCCTCCAAGGAGTAAAGTCCTAGCATGCCAAATCTCTCGCCACACTCGGGCATTTGTGTCCTGGCAACATCCTCATAGATCTTCTCTGCTCTCCTTCCAGCTTAACATTATCCTTCACATAGCAGGGTGACCAAAACTGACCACACTATCCCCTGATGTGGCCTCACGAACATGTTGTACAATAGTAACATAATAGTGCAACTTCTATAATCAATACCCTGAATGATGAACGCCAATATACCTTGTTGACCACCCGACCTATCTGCGATACCGCTTTCAGGACCCTATGTATCTTCACCCCTAGGTCCCGATGATCTATAACACTCATCAAGCCATTCACTGTGATGGTCCTGCCCTGGTTTGACATCCAAAAATGTAACACTTACATATACCTGCATTAAACGTCATTAGCCATTCCTCAACTAACTTGCCCAACTAAATTAGATCCTGCTGCAATTACTGATAACCATTCACTATATGCCTTACCACCCACTTTAGTGTCATCTGCAAATTTACTAATATTGCCTTCTACATTCTCATCCAATTCCTTGATATAAACCACAAACAGCAATGGGCCCCAAACCAGTCCCTGAGTCACACCACTAGTCACAGGCCTCCAGTCTGAAAAACAAGCTTCCACATCACTCTCTGCTTCCTTCCAAAAAGCCAATTCTCTATCCAGTCGGCTAGCTCTTCCTGGATCCCATGCAAAATAAACTTCCGGAGCAGCCTAACACAGAACCTTATCAAATTTTGTGCTGAAAATCCATATAGACAATGTCAACAGCTTTGCCCCCGTCAATCATCTTATGATACGATACGATAGGACTTTATTTGTCCCAGTTGGTGAGGCCACATTAGGGAGAAACAATTGTAAAACACAAAATACATGAAATATGATTTTAAAGTGACGAGTGGAAAGGATTGGGGAGGGGGAGGGGGGGAAGGCACTCAGTCTACCCCACAACAGAAGGGGGAGGAGTTGTACAGTTTGACAGCCACAGGGAAGAAGGATCTCCTGTGGCATTCTGTACTGCATCTTGGTGGAACCAGTCTGTTGCTGAAGGTGCTCCTCAGGTTGACCAGTATGTCATGAAGGGGGTGAGCTGCATTGTCCAAGATGCTCCACAGTTTGAGGAGCATCCTCCCCTTCAAGACCACCTCCCATGAGTATAACTCCGCCCCCAGGACAGAGCCAGCCTTCCTGATGAGTTTGTTGATCCTATTAGCGCCCGCAGCCTTTGCCCTGCTGCCCCAGCACACAGCAGCAAAGACGATGGCCACTGGCTATCACCGATTGGTAGAACTTCTGCAGCATCTTACTGCAGATGTTGAGGAGCGGGGCCTTCACATAAAGTACAGCCTGCTCTGTCCCTTCTTGTACAGGGCCTCAGCGTTCCTGGACCAGTCCAGTTTACTGTCCAGATACACGCGCAGGTATTTGTACTCCCTGGTAAACTGCACATCCGCATTATTGATGGAGACAGGGGTGTTCCTCTCCTCCTAAAGTCCTCCACTAACTCCTTAGTCTTGTTGGTGTTGAGCTGCAGGTGATTTGCTAGGATGGTCCCCGGCAGTGCAGGCCGGATGGTGTTAAAACTGAAGAAGTCAAAAAACATGACTCTCACAATGCTTCTACAGTCTTGGTTACTCTTCAAAATAAAACTCTATCAGATTTACAGGAGCCATCTCCCATATACTAAACCAAGCTGACTAATCAGCCCCTTTCTATACAAATGCATATATATCCTATCCCTCAGAATTCTCTCCAGTAATTTGCCTACCACAGATGTTCGGCTTTACTGGTCCACATTCTCCTTGCAGCTCTTCATAAGTGGAGGCACAACATTAGCCACTCTTTAGCCTTCTGCCACCTCACCCGTGTCTGATGATGATTCATATATCACGCCAGGACTCCCGCAATTTCTTCTCTGTCTTCCCACAATGTCCGTGGATATAGAATATCTGATCAGGCCCAGGTGATTTATCTACCTTCATAAACCTTTGGATTTACAGCACCTCCTTGACTGTAAATCGGACTGTTCTCAAGACATTTCCATTAAAGGGCCTGTCCCACTGTGCAAGGTAATTCAAGAGTTCTCCCGAGTTTTCCCCTGATTCGAACTCTGAGAATGTCCGTAGCGGGTCCGTGGGAGTTCGTGGATGTCCCGTAGCGGCTCGTACTAGTAAAAAGTTTTTTAAAATTTCATCACGAGTATTTTTTTAACCCGTGGACATTTTTCACAGTGTTGAATAAACGTCACAAGTTTACCGGATTTCCAGAGTACCTACCGTTACTCATACGAGCCGCTACGGGACATCCACGAACTCCAACTGACCGGCTACGGACATTCTCCGAGTTCGAATCAGGGGAAAACTCGGGAGAACTCTTGAATTACCTCGTACAGTGGGACAGGCCCTTAACTGCCCAAAGTTCCTCAGTTTCATGTTTTCCCACGTGGTAAAAACAGAGGAGAAATTCGCATTGATGACCTTGCATTGATGACTGAGGGGCCCTATTCTCTAGTAACCCTCTATCCCTTAATGCAAGGGTTCCCAACCTGGGGTAAATTTACTCCAGGGGGAAAATTTTCGCCAATTCAGGGGGTAAATTTGTTGATTCAGGATTTGTACATATTTTTTCTCATTGACTGACTGTGTTTGGTTCTGGTATACTGGTATCTGTTCATCATTAGTTGTTCATAAATAAGTGAAATAACATTGTTATGTTGCTATTAAAGTTTCCAGGTGTAAACGGGGCGATAAAGGTTGGGAACCCCCGCCTTAATGTATGAGTAAATACTTGGTACATTAGTAAGCTCATTCTAGAGTCGGAGCATATCGAAGTCCAGGATTAACCTGGACCAGTGCATTGAACAATATCGACATCAACACCAAAGGAACTGCAGATGCTGGTTTAAACCAAAGGCAGACACAAAATGCTGGAGTAACTCAACGGGACAGGGCTCTCTGGATAGAAAGAATGGGTGATATTATGGGAGTTATGAGCAAACCTGACACAAATGCAGAAGGAATGAGCTGAGTGGGTAAACAGCAAAGAAGGAGACGACAGCACGAGATTAGGAAAGTATTATTAAAGAAAATAATCAGAGAAGATTGCCTCGGCAAGGCCAGCTGCATAATCAAGGATGAGTCACACCCTGGCCACACCCTCTTCTCCCCTCTCCCATCAGGCAAAAGGTATACAAGTGTGAAAACGCACACCTCCAGATTCAGGGACAGTTTCATCCAAGCTGTTATCAGGCAACTGAATCATCCTACCACAACCAGAGAGTAGTGCTGAACTACTATCTGCCTCTTTGATGACCCCCGGACTATCCTTGATCGGACTTTGCTGGCTTTACCTAGCACTAAACGTTATTCCCTTGTCCTGTATCTGTACACTGTAAATGGATCGATTGTAATCATATATTGTCTTTCCGCTGACTGGTTAGCATACAACAAAAGCTTTTCACTGTACCTCGGCACACTTGACAATAAAACTAAATTAAACTAAACTAAACTAAGTAAAGGGCCATGCAATTGCTCCCTCCCTGGAACAGAACTTGAAGATTTTAGGGATTTTAAGCACACACAGAAGTAGGGAGAACTGGAATGAGCCTCAAAAAGGCTGGCAGCATCATCAAGGACCCACACCATCCTGGCCACACACTCATCTCACCGCTGCCATCAGGTAGAAGGTACAGGAGCCTGAAATCTAGTACATCCAGTTCATGAACAGCTGCTTCCCCACAGCCATCAGGCTATTAAACTCGCCATCAAACAAACTCTGAACTATAACAGACTCTTGCACTTTATCTGTTTATTTATATGTATATATATGGTCTATGGTATATAGACACACTGAACTGTTCTGTATTTATGCTTACTACATCCTGTTGTGCTGCAACAAGCAAGAATTTCATTGTCCTATCTGGGACACATGACAATAAACTCCCTTGACTTGTTGTTCAAGAAGGAACTGCAGATGCTGGAAAATCGAAGGTACACAAACATGCTGGAGAAACTCAGCGGGTGCAGCAGCATCTATGGAGCGAAGGAAATAGTTAATGTTTCGGGCCGAAACCCTTCTTCAGACTGATAGGGGGTGGCAGGGAGTAGGAAGGAAAAAAAAGGGAGGAGGAGGAGCCCGAGGGCTGGGGGATGGGAGGAGACAGCTCGAGGGCTAAGGAAGGGGAGGAGACAGCAAGGGCTAACAAAATTGGGAGAATTCAATGTTCATGCCCGCCGGATGCAGACTACCCAAGCGGAATATGAGGTGCTGTTCCTCCAATTTCCGGTGTTGCTCACTCTGGCAATGGAGGAGACCCGGGACAGAGAGGTCGGATTGGGAATGGGAGGGGGAGTTGAAGTGCTGAGCCACCGGGAGGTCAGGTAGGTTCTTGCGGACCGAGCGGAGTTTTCGGCAAAACGATCGCCCAACCTCCGCTTAGTCTCACCGATGTAGTTCAGCTGACATCTAGAGCAGCGGATGCAGTAGATGAGGTTGGAGGAGATACAGGTGAACCTCTGTCGCACCTGGAACGACTGCTTGGATTCTTGAATGGAGTCGAGGGGGGAGGTAAAAGGACAGGTGTTGCATTTCTTGCAGTTGCAACAGAAAGTGCCCGGGGAGGGGGTGGTACGGGAGGGAAGGGAAGAATTGACAAGTCGGTTGCGGAGGGAGCGGTCTTTGCGGAAGGCAGACATTGGGGGAGATGGGAAGATGTGGCGAGTGGTGGGGTCACGTTGGAGGTGGCGAAACTGACGGAGGATTTTGAGTTGTCTTGACTTGACTTGAGAATGCAGGGAACTATTGTGATAGGATGGAGGAATGAATTGAGTGGTAGATCTGAGTTAAATGATTAAAGGATTGATGGTGTATGGTGAAATGCAGGAGAAAGGATGAAAGCTGAGTCTTGTGGAGTTGTGTAAGCTTGCACTGGGATAGAGGTGAGGAAGTTCTGGCAGAGCTAATGGCCCTCATGGCCTGGGATGATGACAGGTTCTGGACTTGCCCAATGTTGGGCGAGTCCAGAACCAGGGGCCACAGTCTTAGAGTAAAGGTGGAAGCCATTTAAGACTGAGGTGAGAAAAAACTTTTTCACCCAGAGAGTTGTGAATTTGTGGAATTCCCTGCCACAGAGGGCAATAGAGGCCAAATCACTGGATGGATTTAAGAGAGAGTTAGATAGAGCTCTAGGGGCTAGTGGAATCAAGGGATATGGGGAGAAGGCAGGCACGGGTTATTGATTGGGGACGATCAGCCATGATCACAATGAATGGCGGTGCTGGCTCGAAGGGCCGAATCGCCTCCTCCTGCACCTATTTTTTTCTATGTTTCTATGTTAAAGGTGAGGAGATGTGCTTTTCAAACAGTCACACGTGCCACAATAGGATTCCCTTTCAGTTTTCCCAACAAAAGCATTCCCCATGCAGCTCCAACTCCTTTAATGGCGAGTAAGCTCATTCCCACAGCCCCGGCGTCTGTTCTGTAGATCACAGAGGAAAAGTGCATCGCATTTACTACATTTTAACATTAGTGACAAACAGGTTGCTTGATAATAATCAGTTGCAATTAGGACTCCAAAAATCGTTTGCTTTCCAATTACTTGTTAGTTTCCTGCTGCCTTTTTTTCGGCGAGGCTGTAATGACATCAAGAAATTACAGTGGTAATTACACAGAGAACTGTGATGGTGAATGGCAGGCACAGTTCACATCACATCCCATTGCATTTCTTATGGAGAAGAAAAAGCGGCTGCCTCAAGCCTTTTCCCTGATGTGGTTAGAGAGAGGAATGACAAATGAGCGCTCAAAATCAGGCAGTATAAAGGCAGCAAACATGATGTCGAGCCAAAAGCCAAGATCTGTAACTTTACAATCATCGTGTTTATTTTTTCTGACTTGCCCTCTCACTGAAGGGCGGCAGACAGCATGACCCTGACGATGTGTAGGAAGGAACTGCGGATGCTGGTTTAAACCATAGATTGACACAAAAAGCTGGAGTAACTCAGCGGGACAGCCAGCACCTCTCCAGAAGAAGGGTCTCGGCCTGAAACGTCACCCATTCCTTCTCTCCAGAGGTGCTGCCTGTCCCGTTGAGTTACTCCAGCTTTTTGTGTCTATCTATGATCCTGAAGGTCATGGGTTAACTGGGTGTGAATGAGTGAATGATAGACTAGAGCAGTAGCACCAAGCTGTGTTTACAGCCAAAGTCTACAACATCTTATATATGAAAATATGAATCCAGGTCACCATTTTCTTCAGGGAGTTTCGCAGCTGCTCCATGAAATGCGAGAACGTTGCTTAATATCGGAGTATAATGCAAACTTGGATTAATCAGTTTCATTAGCAATGAAAACAACATTTGATGTATGTGCTGAGGGTGAAAATGTAAGAATATTCCGATTTGCACAGTGCAATTTTAGTTTTGTTTAGTTTAGAGATACAGCGCGGAAACAGGCCCTTCGGCCCACCGGGTCCGCATCGACCAGCGATCCCCGCACACTAACACAATCCTACACACACTAGGGACAATTTACAATTATAACAAGCCAATTAACCTACAAACCTGCACGTCTTTGGAATGTGGGAGAAAACCGAAGATCTCAGAGAAAACCCACGCAGGTCACAGGGAGAACGTACGAATTCCGTACAAATAAGCACCCGTAGTCTGGATTGAATCCGGGTCTCGGCGCTGTAAGGCAGGAGCTCTAATGCTACATCCCCGTGCCACCCTAAATCATCAAGAAATCTGCTAAAGATTTCAATTTACAATACTGATTAGGTTAGAGGGGGAATGTACTGTAGGTGCCTCCCCTGCTCCCATTGTCTTCTCCTTCCAATGTTGTCTCCTAGCCAATGTTCGTTCCATTAATCAACTGAAGTGAAGATCAGATTATCGGGGCATTATTTATCACACTACTGTCAGCGAGATGTTGCTATGCATAAATTGGCTCACATTTCCCTCATTATAAGAATGACTACACTTCCAAAACACTTCATGGTTTGCTAGGCACTTTGTACCATCCCAAGCATGAAAGTCACTATATAAATATTGGTAATATCATTAAACTGTAAAGGGTACAGAAAGGTTTTTCGAGGATGTACTTGGTCTGGAGGATATGAGTTATAACGAGATATTGGATAAACTGAGTCTTTCTTCTCTGGAGTATGGGTGACCTTACAGAGATGCATAAACTCACGAGGAGCACAGGTAAGGTGATTAGCCACAGTCTTTTTCCCAGAGTAGGGGAGTCGAAAACTAGATGGCATAGAGTTATGTTGGGAGGGGGGTGATTTGAAAGGGACAACATTAATGTTGCGAAGAGCAACATTATCGCACCAAAAATAGTGCATACATGGAACAAACTAACAGAGGAAGTGGCATAGATTGCTACGTTCACATTTAAAAGAAACTTGGACGGGTATATAGATAGGAAAGACTTGGAAGAATATGGGCCAGACGAAGGCATGTGAGGCTAACGTTGTTAACGGCCTGTCCCACTTGGTGATTTTTTCGGCGACGGTCGGCATCAGTTCAGTGTCGCCCAAAGAGTTTGAACATTTCAAAATCCAGTGGCGACAAAAAAAATGTTGCGACACTTTTCGGTGACTTGATACCTCAGTCAATGATGCCGGCAGTCGCCGAAAAAAATCACCAAGTGTGACAGGCCCTTTAGGCTGACTACTAACCAAACCTATATGATTCCCACGCTCCCTTTCCACATCAATCTCTAGCTCTGAATCTTGCTCCATATTTCTCAATTTGCCGAAGGATATATTCCTGATGCTCAATTTCTGAAGATCCCAGATGTCTTCAATGCCCTGCCCAACCTTTCCTTCCTCCTAAGCCTCATTATTATTGAACCTTGTCTTGAAACTACTCAGGATCGAACCATGACCTGTGCACTAGAGAATTCCAAAGACTAATAATTATTTGAAAGAGGACATTTCTTCTCATCTCAGTCTTTGACGTCCGCATGTGTGACGTTGAGTTCTTGGTTAAACCCCTGTCTCACGGTACGAGTTCATTCCAAGAGCTCTCCCGAGTTTGCCCTGATTCGAACTCGGAGATTTACGGTAATGGCCTCTCGTCGGTACTCGGGGCTCTCGTGGACATTTTTCATCATGTTGAAAAATCTTCCCGTGCTTACCTTCCACGAGTCTTCCCGTGCTTACCTGCCGTTAGCGAGTCTTTACGAGTGCCTGCCGTTAGCGTTACGAGCCGCTAAGAGACGTCCCCGAGCTCCGACGTACCCACTACGTTTATTCTCTGTGCTTACCACGAGTTTGATTTTTTTTAAACTCGGGAGAGCTCTTGGAATGAACTCGTACCGTGGGACAGGGCTAATACTTAGCCAGGAGAAATAACTCCAACATCTACGCTGCAAAACCACTGCCCAGTTTTAAATGTTTGGATGAGATCACCTTTCACACTTCTGACCTCTGGAAAACTTTTCTACTTTATCTTCTCCTCAAACCACTGAACTTCTGTTGAAGTGTTTCCAAGGCAATTACTTTCTTTCTTAGGTACAGGGACTGAAGCATTTTACGTGTGATCTCACCAAATACCCACATAATTGCAGGAAGACTGGGAAAGATTACTTTACTTTTATGTCAAATCCATTTGTGATAAAGGCAATCATGCCATTTGCTTTTCCATTTCCATCTGTACCTCTTTGTTACTTTTTCTGAGATTCATAACAAGGTCACCAGGTCTTAATGGATTTAGAAGAATGAGAGGTGATCTCATTGAAGTGTACAAAATTCATACCCAGTTTAGCAAGATAGATATAGAAATGGCAAACAAGTTTCAATGGCTGGGGTGCCGAGAACCAGGAGCTACAGTTTCAAAATGAAGGATCAACCTTTCATGAGAACCATTCATTATCCAAAATGGACGGGAGACTCGGTATAGAGTAGGCAGAGAATGATAGATGTTTAGTTAACAAGCTAGCCAAATGATATGGGGTTAGTATAGGAAATAGGTGAAGGGTGGAAGATCAATCCTGACCCATTTGACTAGTGGAACAGTCAATGTGCGGTGGGCAGTTGCAGTGCAAGTGGCCCATTCATACATCTAGGTCTTAAAAAAAGAAAAAGCACAGAGAAGGTTTAAGCAAAGGTTCAACAGAAAAGTGACAGGACAGTTGGAGAAAGGAAAAAATACAAAGGAAGACTTGAAAATAGGCAATTTTCAGTGGGGTAAAGTGAATTGATAGAAGGGCTTGAAGGATCAAGGAAATGAACAGTCAAATTAAAAGCATTAATTGAGGGACCTGGAAGGAGACTATATTCTTATCGGATTGAATGGAAGAAATTTAGTACTGAGGGTAGGAGCATTTGTTTACAGTGCATTCAGAAAGTATTCAGATCCTTCACTTCTTCCAAATTCTGTTACGTTGCAGCCTTATTTTTAAATGGATTAAATTCTTTTGTTTATCATCAATCAACACACAATACCCCAGAATGAAGAAGTGAAAACAGGTGTTTAGATTTTTTTGCAAAGTCATTTAAAAGAAATAACTGAAATATCACATTTACATAAGTATTCAGATCCTTGGCTATGATGCTCAAAATTGTGCTTAGGTTCATCCTGTTTCCGTTGATTATCCTTGAGATGTTTCTACAACTTGATTGGAGTCCACCAGTGGTAAATTAAATTGATTGGACATGATTTGGAAAGGCACACACCTGTCTGTATAAGGTCCCACAGTTGACAGTGCATGTCAGAGCAAAAACCATAAAGACAAAGGAATTGTCCGTAGACCTCTGAGACAGGATTGTGCTGAGACACAGATCTGGGGAAGGGTATAAAACAATGTCTGCAGCATTGCAGGCCCGAAGAGCACAGTGGTCTCTGTCAATCTTAAATGGAAGCACTCTTCATAGAGCTGGCCGCCCGGCCAAACTGAGCAATCGGGGGAGAAGGGCCTTGGTCAGGGAGGTGAGCAAGAACCCGATGGCCACTCTGACAGAGCTCCAGAGTTCCTCTGTGGAGATGGGAGAACCTTCCAGAAGGACAACTATATCTGCAGCACTCCACCAATCAGACCTTTATGGTAGAGAGACCAGATAGAAGCCACTCCTCGGTAAAAGGCAAATGACAGCCCGCTTGGAGTTTGCCATAAGGCATGATGAACAAGAATCTCTGGTCTGATGAAACCAAGATTGAACTATTTGGCCTGAATGCCAAGCGTCACGTCTGGAGGAAACCAGGCACCGCTCATCGCCTGGCCAATACCATACCGACGGTGAAGCATGGTGGTGGCAGCATCATGCCGTGGGGATGTTTTTCAGCGGCAGGAACTGGGGGATTAGTCAGGCTCGAGGGAAAGATGAACAGAGCAAAGTACAGAGAGATCCTTGATGAAAATCTACTCCAGATCGTTCTAGACCTCAGACTGGGGCAGAGGTTCACCTTTCAACAGGACAACGACCCTAAGCACACAGCCAAGACAACGCAGGAGTGGTTTTGTGACATGTTTTTGAGTGGCCCAGCCAGAGCCCGGACTTGAACCCGATCGAGCATCTGAGGAGGGACCTGAAAATAGTTGTGCATCGACGCTCCACATCCAACCTGGCAGAGCTTGAGAAGATCTGCAGAGAAGAATGGGAGAAATTACCCAAATACAGGTGTGCCAAGCTTGTAGCGTCATACCCAAGAAGACTTGAGGCTGTAATCGCTGCCAAAGGTGCCTCAACAAAGTACTGAGTAAAGGGTCTGAATGCTTATGTACATGTGATATTTCTTTTTAATTACTTTGCAAAAAAGTACTAAACACCTGTTTTTGCTTTTTTATTATGGGGTATTGTGTGTAGATTGATGATTGATGAAAAAAAAAATCAATTTTAGAATAAGGCTGTAACGTAACAAAATGTGGAAAAAGTGAAGGGGTCTGAAAACTTTCTGAATGCACTGTATACGGTGAGATTTGAGACTGAGACCTGCCAAAGTAATTTTCTTATGAACAGCTTTGGTGTTAGCCTCAAGCAGAGATTTCTGCGGTGATATTTTTCCAAATTGATTTAATAATAATTTTTTAATAAGGAAGAAACGAGGAACTGCAGATGCTGGTTTACAAAAATAGGACACAAAGTGCTGGACTAACTCAATGGGTCGTGCAGCATCCCTGGAGACCACAAATTGGTGCTGATCTTGATCGGGACTGAAGAATCTTGGTCTAAAGAATAATTCACCAATCCATGTTCTCCAGGGATGCTGCCTGACATGAGTTACTCCAGCAATTTGTGTCCCTTTTAGTAAGGAATTGGATCGCATGGCATAATACTTTATTGCAAGTCTGTCAGTTGCAGTCATTAGCACTGTAAACAGGGTAACTTATAATGAGAGTTTCCAAGGCAACAGTGTAATGTTCCCTTCCTTCCACGTACAATATATATCAATTTATTCGGTACGTAGCTGAGTGGCTAGTTATAGAAAAACAAAGTGACTTAAATTCCCACGAGTCATTATGTATAACATCTTCCAGCTGGTGATTTGGTCTTGCAGAGTGCTGCATTCCCATTAATACAAACATAATAATAATTTTATTATGCACAGAAGAAACAATAAACTCAGAAATCTGAGTTTAATCGGTGTAATCATCAAGAGAAAATCTGCACATTCAATGCAGGAAGTGCAGGTTTCAATGGAGTGTGAAATCACCCAAGCTGTGGACAGGGTGTCTGGGTTTGGTAAAAATTGGGGCCTTTGTTATGTAATTGCACACATTTCCAGTAGAGAGAGCAAGCAATGAAGGAAATATTACAATCAAGGCCAGTAATTCTCCTTCAAGAAACATCTTTGATGGAGGAAAGATTGACTAGGCTTGGATAATTTCCTTTTGCCAGAGAAGGTCTGAGAGGCCACGTGATATAATCATTAAAGAAGGATTTGAAAGGGTTGAAGTCGCGAAGGATTTTGGACTTTTCCCGATAGTTTCCATAAACAGAAGATAAGTATAAAAAGGGACAAATAGGAAATTCCCGACAAGCTTTAGATAAAGAACTTTGTTCAGGCAAAGATGCGACCGCAGGCAGTGAGACTGGGCCCGCACCTGTCCTCCACCATCACCCTGAGCACCGGCACACCACAGGGTTGTGTACTAAGCCCCATGCTCTACTCCCTCTTCACTCACGACTGTGTCCCTGCATTCGACACCAACACCATCGTGAAGTTTGCAGACGACACAACAGTGATTGGGCTGATCACCAACGGTGATGAAACAAATTACAGAGCGGAGGTGCAGAACCTGGTGGACTGGTGCGCCAATAACAACTTGGCACTAAACACCTCCAAGACCAAGGAGCTGATTATTGACTTCAGGAGGTCCCATTCTGGAGAATACGCCCCAATCTCCATTTATGGGGAAAGTGTGGAGAGAGTGTCCAGCTTCAAGTTTCTGGGCACTCACATTTCAGAAGACCTCACATGGTCCACAAACACCGCCGCGCTGGTCAAGAAGGCACAGCAACGACTGTTCTTCCTGAGGACATTAAAAAAGACTGGTCTGCCCCAACAGCTGCTGACAACGTTCTACCGCTGCACCACAGAGAGCATACTAACGTATGGCATCTCTGTGTGGTATCTCAGCTGCATGGAGGCGGAGAGGAGAGCTCTTCAGCGCGTCGTCAACAGAGCGCAGCGGATCATCGGGACAGAGCTACCAGCCTTGGAGGGCATCTACCACACGCGGTGCCTCAGGAAGGCCCTCAGCATCCATAAGGACTCATCACACCCCTGCCACGGTCTGTTTCAACTACTTCCCTCCGGCAGACGTTACAAGGCCTTCTACGCCCGAACCTCCAGACTCAGGAACAGTTTTATCCCAAGAGCTATAGCGGCTCTGAACCGACCCTAATGAGTGCCCCCCCACCCACCCCCTTTGGACATTCTCCCTCAGATGGTCACGTCAATCAATTCAGCTTGTTTATTTATGTATTGTATTTATTTACCTTTCTTGTACATCAGTGGAGCTGCACACTAAATCTCGTTGCACTGACGTGCAATGACAATAAAAGATATATTATATTATTATTATTATCTAAGCAGAGTATTGCTACATCATTTGCTGCATCAAGACTATCAGTCATAGTCATACAGTGCTTAAACAGACCTTTTATCCCAACTCATCTTGGCTAGTCCCATTTGCCCAAGTTTAGCCCATATCACTTGAGGTAGCAGAAACAGACAGCATGACTCCACTTTCTTATCCATGTACCTGTGCAAAGTATCTTAAATATTTTGTTGCTTTTGCCTCAAATATTTTACCCTTTCCTCTGGCAGCTTATTTCATGTATCCACTACTCTCCATGTGCAAAGGTTGGCCCTCAGATTCCTATCCAATATTTCTTCTCATACCTTAAACCTATGCCTTCCAGTTCTTGATTCACCAAGCCAGGGAATAGACTGCATATGCCCCTCATGGCTTTATACACCTTTATACGGTCACCCATATCTCCCACTCTCCAAGATATAAACTAGTCTGCCCAACTTCTCCCCATAACTCAATCCTCTGAGTCATGGCAGTATCCTCGTAAATCATTCCTGCATTCATTCCAGTTTAATGGTATCTTTCCTGTAGCGGAGTTGACCAAAACTGAACACAATACTGCGCGTGCAGCCTCCTGTACAATTACAACGCAGCATCCCGATTTCTGATGAAAGGTCTCGACACGAAACATCACCTATTAGTAATCTCCAGAGATGCTGCCTGACCTGCTGAGTTACTCCAGCATTTTGTATCCCAACTTGTATACTCAGTGCCCTAACTGATGAAGAACAGCATGCCAAAAGTTTTCTTTACCATTGTGTCTACCTGTGACAGAATGCTGAAGAAAGTTCCAGTGAACTATGTACTTATAATTTGTACCTGTACTTGGCACTTGCAATGCTCCCCCCCACCCCCTTTCTGAGCCAGGTTGCTACCAGGGTCTGAAAAAGGGTCATGACCCAAAACGTCACCTATTCCTTTTCTCCAGAGATGCTGTCTGACCCGCTGAGTTGCTCCAGCTTTTTGTGTCTATCCTTGCTATCTGATTGCTACACTAAGTAAAGCTGGATTCATCTAAAACCCTTTCTCGATATCCTAATTTGTACAGAGTCCCAGTCACCAAACACCTCTCTACATACTAACCTACGTTGGATCCCAATAGACAAAGTTTCAATCTCAAAATTCTCAGTCTCTTTCAAAATTCCACTAAAGTCTGGTCACTAGAATAGAATAGAATGCCTTTTATTGTCATTCAAACAGACAAGGTTTGAACAAAATTTCATTCCTACAGTCATGACATTACAAAAAAAAACAAGACACACAATTTACACAAACATCCATCACAGAGAATTTCCAACACCTCCTCACTGTGATGGAAGGCTTAATGGAAGTCTTAACTCTTCCCTTGTTCTTCTCCCGCGGTCCAGCAGTACATCTAACGGGACAAAAAAATTTTAAAAGACAGACGGACTGCAGTCGAGCCGCTGCCGTTAGGCGCCACCACACTCCAACTCCAGCCCTATGAAGCTTATTGACTTCTGGATTCTTGCCGTTCCCTGATCTCAATGGTTGGGGACTAGTGTCAACTGTGGCCAAAACGTCACCCATTCCTTCTCTCCAGAGTTGCTGCCTGTCCCGCTGAGTTACTCCAGCATTTTGTGTCTATCCACAGAACTTCAAACATTGAAGGCAGTGACCTTGTAAAGTTAGTGATTTCACTTCAATTTTACTTCGAACTCTCCCCAACACAACACGAATCTAAATTGGAATGTTTATTCTATGTCGTGGGTCTAATCAGGTTGAGGAATCTAGGTGAATCCGTTACAGATATTACCTGGCTGAGTGACGATCCCACTCTGCTGCCAGATGGCAGGAGATATTTTTGACAAGATTAAACACTTGTAAATGCACATTAGCTACCGTGTGGACTAGTTTCAAATAGGTTAACCTACACGAAACTTGCAAGGTGACTCTGTGACATTGCCGGTAGAGAAATTCTGCACAAAATATCTGCTCTCAATCTGCCAGAGTACAGAAATATTAAATCAAAGAAAAATAGAACAAGTATTGAACGAGGAAGACATAAGTGGAGATTTGTCATTGTGACATTTAATATTGTGTAGAAATACAACAGTGCTTTATTGTAGTATATTGTGTGAAAAAATATATTGGAGGAAACAATGACACCTGCAAACTAAGGCAAGGAGTTCGGGATATTAGGGAAGTTAACAGCAAAGGCTATGTTAGAAATTATTTTCTTCAACGCTCATTGCTCACGAGGGATGATTTCTTCCATTTACGACCTTTTTTCAGAAGGATGCAAACATGAATCTGTGGATAGACACAAAATGCTGGAGTAACTCAGCGGGACATGCAGCATCTCTGGAGAGAAGGAATAGGTGATGTTTTGGCCTGCAACATTTCGACCTGAAACATCACCCATTCCTTCCCTCCAGAGATGCCGCCTGAGTTACTCCAGCATTTTGTGTCTATCTTCGATTTAAACCGGCATCTGCAGTTCATTCCTGCACATGAATGTGTGGAATTCTTTGCCATAGAAGACTGTGGCGGCCAAGTGCCCACCTCTGCTCCCAGTGTCAGAAGGAAATGGGAAGAGAGATGAGAATTCTTACACAGATCTTGGGTAAGAACATGCCTATGGTTGCTGAGTATGGGGCAGTTTTATTTTTTTAACTTTCGTAATCATTTTATAATATTACAAAAACTCTGCAATTTTCAAAAACTTGTTTTTAGCTTTTTGGAAGCGCCTGTATGCTGAACTAGCACACACCCTCACCATCAAAGTACTGATTCTCTGCTTCATCCACTTTCCCACAGCCTCCCATATACTCTTAATCCTGGAGTGCAGTCCACTTTTGTTACTATCCTTATAATCCTTTTGATTAAAATTATATTGATCCCAGATTTAAAATAGGCATCAAAATCCTAAGAAATCGGCTAAAGTTAGCATGTATTCAAGCCTCACTCTCTGTTTAACAAAATGGTATTGAATGTTTTAAAATCAACTCCACCATACTCACTAGTATTGCTCTCCAAATGGATTGTTAATAACTCATTGAAAAACCTGTTAATTGATGGACATAAAAGTATACACAACACTGAGTCTTGATTGATTTAATGATTGACTGAAGGATCCAGCATGGAATCAGGCCATTTGGCCCATCGGGTCCATACCAACCGTCGATCGATCATCTGTTCACACCAGTTCTATGTGATCCCACTTTCTCATCCACTCCCTACACACTGAGGCCAATTGATAGAAACTAATTAACCTACAAACCGGCACGTCTTTGGGATGTGGGAGGAGATCAGAACACCCGGCGAGAACCCACATGGTCACAGGGAGAACGTGCAAACGCCGCACAAACAGCACCCAATGTCAGGATCGAACCCGGGTCTCTGGCATCATTAGGCAGCAACTTTACCAGCTGCGCCCCTGTGTCTTGATGTCTTATTTAACAACAAGGAAGATCAGAATTGGGAATAGGGAATTTAATTCTTCAAGTCTCCTTTGCAGTTACAAAAAAGTGTTGATGCTGAAATTTTGAGCAAAAACAAAGTGCTGGAGAAACAGATAACATCTGTCGAGGAATAAGGAATAAAAGTCATTTTAGGCCGAACCCTTGTTCAGACTGATTGCAGTAGTAGGGAGAAAACTGGAAAAGGAAGGTGGGGATAGAATAAAGAAGGAACTGCTGATGCCTGTTTAAACTGAAGAAAGACACAAACAGCTGGAGTAACTCAGCGAGACAGGCAGCATCTTCAGAGAAATGGGTGACGTTTCAGGTCGAGACCCTTCTTCAGACTCAAGAGGGGTCTCGATCCGAAACGTCACCCATTCCTTCTCTCCAAAGATGCTGCCTGTCCCGCTGAGTTACTCCAGCATTTTGTGTCTATCCTCGCAAGTGATAGATGGATACAGGTGTGGGGTGGGGGGGGAGGACAGATGGGCGGCAAAGGCTAAAGGTGAAAAGGAGGAAAAAGTGTGTCAGATATGGAAAGAAGAGAAGTGATGCCCCTCTCCCACTTAGGAAACCTGAACAGAAACCTCTGGAGACTTTGTGCCCCACCCAAGGTTTCCGTGTGGTTCCCGGAGGTTTTTGTTAGTCTCCCTACCTGCTTCCACTACCTGCAACCTCCGGCAACCACCTGCAACCTCCGGGAACCGCACGGAAACCTTGGGTGGGGTGCAAAGTCTCTGGAGGTTTCCGTTCAGGTTTCCTAAGTGGGACAGGGGCATAACATTTAAAGCCAGAGGGAGATGTGGGTGGAAGGGATAGAGGGGAGGGGACAAAAGGAAAAGGCGGGGATGGGAGATTCCTCTCACTTACTTCAAGTTAAAGATGTAGCCATGGGCGATCACATGGGCCCCAGCCATGCCTACCTTTTTGTTAGTAATGTTGAACATGTATTAGTTTAGCTTTTGTTTAGTTTAGAGAAACAGGCCCTTCGGCCCACCGAGTCCGCACCAACCAGCAATCCCCGCTTACTAACATTATCCTATCACACTCGGAACAATTTTACATTTTGTACCAAACCAATTAACCTACTTAACGTGTACGTCTTTGGAGTGTGGGAGGAAACCGAAGATCTTGGAGAAAACCCACGCATGTCATGAGGAGAATGTAATGTACAAACTCTGTACAGACGGATCCAGGATCGAACCTGGGTCTCTGGCGCTGTAAGGCAGTAGCTCTACTGCTGCGCCACTGTGTTCCAAACGTATCCCAGCATCAGTTCCCAACTATTTCCCTGCTCTATCGACCATCAACCAAAACATTACATTTCCAAATAATGTTGCCTCTTATTGGACCTTGAGCAGAACACAAAGTGCTGGAGTAACTCGACAGGTCAGGCAGCATCTGTAAAAGAAATGAGTGGGTGATGTTTCAGGCCAGGACCTTGTCACTGACTTGAAATGGCACATCCATTTACTCCACAGATGCTGCCTGACCTGCTGAGTTACTCCAGCACTTTGTGTTTTGCTCAAGATTGCAGCATCTGCAGTTCCTTGTGTCCCCAGGTTATTGGACCCATAAGTGTTTGCCCCCTTGTTCTGGACTCTCCAGATATGGAAGTAGACTCTCTCTGTCTCTCGAACCCTTTTTTTTTATCAGTTGGAACAAGGTAATGGGAGGGGATTGAAGCCAAGTCTGTACGACCTGCCCTTGCGGTGGTGTATCATTCAGGTGAATGTGCGGTGTTTTTCCTGAGGTGTGGTGCCCAGAAGCAGAACAAATCATTGACTAATGCGATCAAGTGGCCTGAAATAAACAGAAATGATACTACTTCCTTTCACTGTCCTTTCAAGTGAAGTGGAATTAATTTACTGCAGGAGGCAGTCAGGCTGAAACCAGCAGCAAACTGTGTCTGGTTACTGGAGTAAGGTTTCATCTGGTGTGGGCTAAACAATGGTGACTGCACGTTTACAGATGTGTTTCTTAACCCACAGTACAGAAAGGCAGACCCTCCATGTGGCAGGGTCCATGCATAAAAAGTTTACTTATTTGCCTTCATTTGTTGGTTTATTGTGTTTACATGAATGTCAGTGATTGCTGAAACTACCTAGAATAACTCATTTCAGCCCAAAGCAACAATAAAGTTCTCCAAAGATAGACACTAGACACTAGACACAAGGCCCGCATCTCTGGAAAAAATGAACAGGTGACATTTTGTGTCGAGACCCTTCTTCTCGACCTGAAACATCACCCATTCCATCTCTTCAGAGATGCTGTTTGGCCCGCTGAGTGTCTCCAGCTTTTTGTGTCTATCTTCGGTTTAAACCACCATCTGCAGTTCCTTCCTACACAAATAAAGTTCTCCACTTGAGTCTCAACTATACTCTCAGTGATTCCTGCCCCAGGTTTTCCTCAGCTCTGTTTCCAACGTGTATATTCGAGTCAAGGAGATGAATTTGTTGGTGCCTCTCTGCTCAGCTGAATCCTTTGCTCCAGCCTATGGTCTGATGCCAGAGCTTCCTTTGAAAAGATTCTTACAGCCACACTTGCCAAGTGGCTGCCCTGGGAGAGGCAAGTCCCTATTCTGCATCCCCTAAACCCGGCCTACAGCTACTGAGGAAGACAGACGTTAAACTGGGAAGGGCAACGACGAGCATGTGTAGTAGAGATAATACGAAGGGAGAGAACAAGGGGTGACAAGTGATGCAGGTGCATAATAATAAAGTGTTAAAGATTAAACAGTCATTTTAGATTACAATTCATATTAATTTTATTTTTCTCAGCATCCAAGTCAACTGGCAAGAATACAATTATTTATATTTGACTGCAGAATGGTGGGTTGAGTATCAGAATGTTGGGCATCATTTAATGTCTGTTTGTTTAGAGATACAACATGGAAACAGGCACGTCACCCCACCGACTCCGCGCCAACCAACGATCACCGTACACTATTTCTATCCTACATACTGGGGGCAATTTACAGAAGCCAATTAACCTGCAGACCAGCATGTATTTGGAATGTGGGGGGAAACCGGAGCACCCGGAGAAAACCCACGAGGGAACATACAAACTCCATACAGACAGCACCCATGGTCAGGATCGAACCCGGGTCTCTGGTGCTGTAAGGCAGCGACTCCACCTGTGCGCCACCGTGTCACCCTAATGTTACAGGAATTTTTCTCTTCAGTCTATTTGATGCTTTTAACTTCCATGATAATCCGGGGGGAAAAAATGCTCAATACCCTACGGTGCCAACCCTGAAAGCTCAATGACCAGTTGCGCTGAACAGAGGGAGAGCTGTCGTTTATCCCACAAATTGTCATCCTCAGGGAATCCCAAAGCCTTTTGCAGATGGTGAATTCCCTGTAAAGTGGAGTCAGTGATGTGATGTATTATCCATTGTTCAGCAGCATTTGTTCCCCCAAAACTATAGTGAGGAGAAATTAGTAATGATGGTGATGGGCGCTGATCCTTGCTCTTCTACGAATAATGCGCTAGGATCTCTTACTTTAAAGCCAGGTAATTTAATAGCGCAGGTGCAGCACTCCCTCAACATTTCACTTCTAAAGACAAGATTATAATAACATCTTAGCTTCAAAATCAGAGAAGCTTATTTTCAGCAGTATATCAGTTATACAGCACAAGCACAGGCCCTTTGGCCCACAATGTCCATGCTGACCTATTTGCCCATCTACATCATTCCCATTTGCCCCCCTTACCAGGATGACCCCTGTAACTCAAACCCAGTGCTGCCGACAGGCAAAACTTATGGCCAAGTTTTTACTCTAAAATCTTTACAAAGTGTCAGACTTTAAGGGTACAAGATTCAGATTCAGATTCAGATTCAATTTTAATTGTCATTGTCAGTGTACAGTACAGAGACAACGAAATGCATTTTCGTTGCGCCTCAAGATGCGCCTCAATCATGGTGACACGTGCACGGACTCAGTGTGGTGTGCTATATTACGTACTTAGCCCAATGTACCAGGGGATTGTGACTGAACTGTATGCAAAAAGAGAATTTCACCGTACTTTGGTACAAGTAACAATAAAGTGCCGTTTAACCATCGAACATTAGGACCGTAACATTCTTTGCATTGCTTATTTAAGTGCCTATCATAACGCCTTTGAATCATAGAGATAGTATCTGATTCCACCACCTCCTCTAACAGTGAGTTTCAGATATCAACACACTGAGATCTCCTTTAAACTTTCTTATGCTCACTTATATCCTATGCTCATAACTTCATAAGTGATAGAAGCAGAATTAGGCCATTCGGCCCATCAAGTCTACGCCATTCAGTCATGGCTGATCTACCACTCCCTCCTAACCCCATGCTCCTGCCTTCTTCCCATAACTTCTGACACTCGTACTAATCAAGAATCTTCCTATCTCTGCCTTAAAAATATCATTGTGACAATGAATCCCACAGATTCACCACCCTCTGACTAAAGGTCTAGCTTTTTCAAGTCTGAAGAAGGGTTTCGGCCCGAATCGTTGCCTATTTCCTTTGCTCCATAGATGCTGCACCCGCTGTATTTCTCCAGCAGTTTTGTCTACCTTCGATTTTCAGACATCTGCAGTTCCTTCTTGAATAATGTTCTGTATTTATGCTTACAATATCCTGTTGTGCTGCAGCAAGCAAGAATTTCATTGTTCCATAGATGCTGCCTCACCCGCTGCGTTTCTCCAGCATATTTGTCTACCATAGCTTTTATAAATCCGTGCCATGTCTACCCTATTTACCCTATCTATTCCTGTCATCATTTTATTTACCTCTTTCAGGTCACCCCTTGACCTTCTGCACCACAGGGATGATAAACTCAGCCTATTCAACCTATCACTATAACTATAGTTCTCTAACCCAGGCAACGTCCCAGTGAATGTCCTGTACACTCTACCCAGTGTAACCTTACCTTTATTACAGTGTGGTGGCCCAATGTGCCCACGTCGAGCTTTGTAGCATTGCAGCACCATATCCCAACTTTTAACCCCCGATCTATGCAGAAGCTTGCAATACACCACCATCACTGCCTTATCGATCTGCCATTGTCACTTTCTGCAAACTATGATTTGAGCCCCGAGCGCCCTCTGCATATTAAACATTCCTTAGCACTCTATCATTTGCTGCATATCTGACTTCCCAAAAGGCATCTCCTCACGCTTGTTGAAAATAAATTCACCTGGCATAAATTCTGCTCAGCTGAAGGCTCTAGACACCCTTCCTAATTATCCATAATACCATCAACTTTCATGTAATCTACAAACTTACTAATCACACCACCTACATTCACACAAACTCTTATTTTATCAGAAAGAATAAGGGCCCAGGCTCCAATCCCCACAGTACATAACTGGTTACATCCTTACTCTCTATTACTCTCTATCACCAGGCCAGTTTGAGGCCTTCAGAAGGGTCACGACTTGAAACGTTGCCTATTCCTTCTCTCCAGAGATGCTGCCTGACCTGCTGAGTTACTCCAGCATTTTGTGTCTGTCTTTGGGTCTAATTAACCAGTTCACCTGGATCCTAATGCCCCTGTCCCAGTTAGGAAACCTGAACAGAAACCTCTGGAGACTTTGCGCCCCACCCAAGGTTTCCGTGCGGTTCCCGGAGGTTTTTGTCAGTCTCCCTACCTGCTTCCACTACCTTCAACCTCCGGCAACCACCTGCAACCTCCGGGAACCACACGGAAACCTTGGGTGGGGCGCAAAGTCTCCGGAGGTTTCCGTTCAGGTTTCCTAAGTGGGACAGGGGCATAAGTGCCTTTACCTGCTGCACCCACATACCATATGGACCTCGTCAAATGTGTTACTCAAATGCTATTTGGACATGTACATAGCTATGACAAGTTTTGAGCGATATGGGTCAAACACAACAAAATGAGACTAGTGTAGTAATGGGACAGTTTGCTTTTTTACACTGGATTCCAGCATCTGCAGTCTCCCGTGTGCGCTCAATAGACAATAGACAATAGGTGCAGGAGTAGGCCATTCGGCCCTTCGAGCCAGCACCGCCATTCAATGTGATCATGGCTGATCATCCCCAATCAGTACCCCGTTTCTGCCTTGTCCCCATATCCCCTGACTCCGCTATCTTTAAGAGCCCTATCTAGCTTAGTTAGCAGTTGGTCGTTTCATGGGCAAACTGCTGTTTCAGGCAAAACAGTCCCCACACTGATGAAGGGTCTCGACCCAAAGCATCGCCCATTCCTTCTCTCCAGAGATGCTGCCTGTCCCGCTGAGTTACTCCAGCATTTTGTTTCTATCCCCAGTGATCTCGCTGATTGACAATTTGAAGAAGGGTCTCACCCCCAAACGTCACCCGTTCCTTCTCTCCTGACATGCTCCCTGTCCCGCTGAGTTGCTGCAGCATTTAGTGCCTATCCCCTGCCCACTTGTTGGCACCACTGTATTGCCCTTCAATGAGCTCCAAGGTCGAATCCACAGATGCCTCCACTCTGGCAACTCACCATTATACAATCTGCACTTTCCAGTTTGTTAAAGTCGATTTCCCAGTCCTCAAACCTTCATTAATGGCTGCCTGATTTAAAACTTGTTGCTCTCTGTTCCTGAACTCCCCCAAGATCTGTTTTATAAATCTTCTTCGGGCACCTGGCACTGAACAACCTAGTTAATTGCAAGAAGAGAAACATTGGCAGTGAGTAGCTGGAACGTAAACACAAGGAAAAGGGAAGCTGGAGGATAATTAAACTTCGCAATTCCCACGCACATCCAAGCAAAAAAACAAAGTGCCGAAGGAACTCAGCGGGGCAGACAGTATCTGTGGAGGGAAAGAATAGACAATATTTCAGTTCAGGACCCTTCTTCAGACTGAAGAAAGGTCCCAACCCAAAACTTTTTTGGTACACAAAAATGCTGGAGACACTCAGCGGGTGCAGCAGCATCTGTGGAGCGAAGGAAATAGGCAACGTTTCGGGTCGAGACCCTTCTTCTGTCAGCGGAAAGTCAATACATGATCACATCAGTCTGAAGAAGGATTTTGAGCCGAAACTTTGCCTATTTCCTTCGCTCCACAGATGCTGCCTCACCCGCTGAGTTTCTCCAGCATTTTTGCCTACCTTCGATTTTCCAGAATCTGCAGTTCCTAATTAACCAAAACGTTTTTTGTCTATCTATTTCCTCCCCAGATGTTGCATGATCCATTATGTTATAGACTCATAGAGTCATAGAGTGATACAGTGTGGAAACAGGCCCTTCAGCCCAACTTGCCGACACCGGCCAACATGTCCCTGCTACACTAGTCCTACCTGCCTGCTTTTGGTCCATATCCCTCCAAACCTGTCCTATCCATATACCTGTCTGACTGTTTCTTAAATATTGGGATAATCCCAGCCTCGACTACCTCCTCTGGCAGCTTGTTCCATACACCCACCACCCTTTGTGTGAAAAAGGTACCCCTCGGATTCCTATTAAATCTTTTTACCCTTCACCATGAACATATGTCCTCTGGTCCTCGATTCCCCTACTCTGCTGGGCAAGAGATTCTGTGCATCTACCTGATCTATTCCTCTCATGTTTTTATACACCTCCATAAGATCACCCCTCATCCTCCTGTGCTCCAAGGAATAGAGACCCAGCCTACTCAACCTCTCCCTATAACTCAGAACCTCTAGTCCTGGCAACATCCCCGTAAATCTTCTCTGAACCCTTTCAATGTTCCTCCAGCATTTCGGTTCTTGCTCAAGTTTCTAGATGCAGTTCCATGTTTTGGCGTTGCAGAAAGAGAACAAGATATTTGTGTTTTTTTAACACAGATATCCTGTCTCTTTCTGCAACGCCAATTATGTAAGTCTTGGCCTTTGCATTCCATCTGTGAGCCTGAAATGGTGCCTGTTTTATTTTAGTCATGGCCGACCAATATCAAAATGCTGTGGAGGCTGAACATCTGAAATTAAAACAGAATAGTGGTGGCACGATGGCGCTGTGGTAGAGTTGCTGCCTCACAGCGCCAGAGACCCGGGCTCGATCCTGACTACGGGTGCTGTCTGTACGGAGTTTTACGTTCTCCCCGTGAACACATGGGTTTCCTTCAAGAACTTCAGTTTCCTCCCACACTCCAAAGACGTACAGGTTTGTAGTTTAATTGGCTTGGTTTTAATGTAAAAACTGTCTCCAGTGTAGCATAGTATTAATGTGTGGGGATCACAGGTCGGCGTGGACTGTTTCCGTGCTGTATCTCTAAACAAAACTAAAAATTAAATTAAAAATGCTCAAAATTCTTGTAAGTTGTGGAGAAGCAGAGTTAAGTCATCATATGTTCATGTTTGGGGCATTTTGCTCTGCTGGCCCACTGCTTCCTTGTTTTGTGTGGACAAGACATGTATGGGAAGATTGACTGTTGGAAATGTACCCATAACTGAACCGCCCATAATGTTGGGCTCCTTCTTTCTTCGCTTTATTGTAATATTCAGGATACTCCAGATTCCAGAGAGCACATCTTCCCCAGGCTAATTTACCTTGCAATTTATACATGCTTCTTCCAATTCAGTTTAACAAGGTCACTCACAACACAGTGTGTAGGAAGGAATTGCAGTTGCTGGTTTAAACCGAAGATAGACCAAAATGCTGGAGTAACTCAGCTGGTCAGGCACCATCTCTGGATTGAAGGAATGGGTGATGTTTCGGGTCGAGTCTGAATAAGGGTCTCGACCCGGAACGTCACACATTCCTTCTCTCCGGGGATGCTGCCTGTCCCGCTGAGTTAAGGGCCTGTCCCACTTTCATGACCTAAATCACGACCTCTACCGAGTTTGCCCTTGACTCATACTCGCAGCCTGGTCGTCACGAGGTCGTAGGGGGTCGTGAAGCTAGTCGTAGGTACTGGTGGCATCAAGTAGGTCGGGGCGTTTTTCTAGCCTGATGAAAAATGTCCACGAGTAAAAAAGGTCGTGAATTAGGTCGTGAAAGTGGGACAGGCCCTTAACTCCAGCATTTTGTGTCTATCTTCACTCACAACACAGTCCTAGCTATGTCAATGAGATCCATGCAGATCTGGTTTGTTTATTACCTAGTATCATCATGCAGTCCATGAGCTCCCAAAATCTTGGCATTTCAACTCTCTGACCTCTCTATCCTTATCTGTAGCAGATACAGAACACACTGGTTATTTACCTGAGCTATTCCCAAACTCTCAGGTTCTGCCTCCAAAAAGCAGCAGGAAATAGATACATGGGAGCACCGCCACTTGCAGATTCCCCACCAGCTTATGCACCAACTTGACTGGAAATATAATTAATTCCATCATCATTGCTCCCTCTTCCAGGTGGAAATCTCAACGCAATAACATTGTTACTTCAGCGGAAGGGAATCGAGATGGACAATAAATGCCGGCCATGACAATATGCCCTACACCCTGGAAATGAACAAACTGTTAATTTTTAGTTCTGGTAATACTTAGTGACATTTTTTCCAAATTATATTGGCAGTTCCAACATCACTGTTCATCACAAAATGCTGGAGTAACTCACCGGGACAGGCAGCATCTCTGGAGAGAAGGAATGGGTGACGTTTCGGGTTGAGACCCTTCTTCAGACTTCTTCATCTTTCGTGTCCATCTTTCATGTTTCAAATGTTGACATCGTCCGTCCTGAAAAGGACGCAAGCTTCCGGCGACAATCAGTGGGAGCCATCACTTGTTGCAATAGATGATGGTGGCAGCAGAAGTAGTTCAGGATATTTCCGGTTTCCAGCCCCGCGACGTGGACGCTTCTGCTATGGGGTCTTCTTCAGACTGAGAGTCAGATGAGAGGGAGTCCAGAGAAATATGGAAGGGTGAGGTGTGAAAATAAGATATCAAAGGAGACAAAGTTTAAAGAGAATGTATAGATCATTGTTAGCTAGGGGAAGGTGTCAATGATCTATTCTACATTTCCCTTGAACCATTTCCGCTTTGATGTCTCGCTTTCACACCTAACATTTCCTTATCGCTGTGTTTCCCTCTCCCCTGACTCTCTGTCTGAAGAAGGGTCTCGAGCTGAAACATCACCCATTCTTTCCCTCCAGAGATGCTGCCCGTAAACCAACATCTGTAGATCCTTCCTCCACAGCACTATTCGTCATTTTGGGAATTCCATGTAAAGATCAAAGTCCCTTTGGTGCTATCAGCTCTGTTGTTATCTTGTCAACTATACTGTGATGTTGGACTCCTTGTGGACTCTGGGGAGAGAGCAGCAACTTTGAGGGAGTGAATCGTAGGTTTACAAGGTTAATTCCCGGGATGGCGGGACCGTCATATTCTGAGAGAATGGAGCAGCTGGGCTTGTACTCTCTGGAGTTTAGAAGGATGAGGGGGATCTTATTGAAACATATAAGATTGTTAAGGGTTTGGACATGCTAGAGGCAGGAAACATGTTCCCGATTTTGGGGGAGTCCAGAACTAGGGGCCACAGTTTAAGAATAAGGAGTAAGCCATTTAGAACGGAGACGAGGAAACATTTTTTCACACAGAGAGTGGTGAGTCTATGGAATTCTCTGCCTCAGAGGGCAGTGGAGGCTGGTTCTCTGGATACTTTTAAGAGAGAGCTAGATAGGGCTCTTAAAGATAGCGGAGTCAGGGGATATGGGGAGAAAGCAGGAACGGGGTACTGATTGGGGATGATCAGCCATGATCACATGGAATGGCGGTGCTGGCTCGAACGGCCGAATGGCCTACTCCTGCACCTGTTGTCTATTGTCTATTGGACATCTTAGCCCACACCTATGCAGCAAACCTACATTGAAAATCTGTATGGGATTGGCCCATGGGAGAGGAGCTCCTTCTGTATTGATTACAATAGTTGACAGGGACTGGGGTAAGTTTAGTTTAGTTTAGAGATACTGGCCCTTCACACCGACCAGCGATCCCCGCACATTAACACTACCTGACACACACTAGGGACAATTTACACGCACACCAAGCCAATTAACCTACACACCTGTACGTCTTTGGAGTGCGGGAGGAAACCGAAGATCTTGGAGAAAACCCATGAGGTCACAGGGAGAATGCACAAACTCCGTACAGACAGCACCCATAGTCGTGATCAAACCCGGGTCTCTGGCGCTGCAAGCACTGTAAGGCAGCAACTCTACCGCTGCGCCGCCGTGCCGCCCACGGCCCCCCTTAAGTATCTGAGAGCGTAATTATAAAATGATTACAATTCATTTTAGTATCCCCCCCCCCCTCTCCTCCCACAGGACTCCACAAGTTGCAGAAGACCCTTCAGCAATGTAGGCCTCACCTTCCCCTCCCCAAGCTGGCTCTACACTGCCTGAACTGTTCTCAGGCGCCAACAGTGAGGCTGGTTGTTCACCCACTGACTACAGATTCTGAGCAATGATCCTAGAATTTCTTCCCAGTGAAGTTGACTGTTTCCAACAATTGGAGTGTACATTGATCCCCCCCCCCCCCCCACCCCCTCCCTGAAGGTAGACACAAAAAGCTGGAGTAATTCAACGGGATAGCCAGCATCTCTGGCGAGAAGGAATAGGAAGGAAGGACCCATTCTCACCTGAGATGCTGCCTGTCCCGCTGAGTTACTCCAGCTTTTTGTGTCTATCTTCGGTGTAAACCAACATCTGCAGTTCCTTCCTGTACGTTTTCCCCCAGCCTCCTTACTCCTGCATATCAACAATGCTTGCCGAATATTCAACGTTTAGTCTGATAAACCCTTTGTAATATGAGTGTGCTTTTAACTATCCGTATCCCATATATCCTCAACGTCATCTGCCTTGGGTCTAACGTCTCACTTTCATCAAATGCTGGAGTAACTCAGCGGGACAGGCAGCAGCATCTCTGGAGTGAAGTAATGGTTGATGTTTCGGGTCGAGACCCTTCTTCAGTGTCTGACCCGAAACGTCTCCCATTCCTTCTCTCCAGAGATGCTGACTGAGTTACTCCAGCATTTTGCGTCTACCTTCGATTTAGTTCTTTCCTTGATCAGTTCTTTCCTACACATCTCACTTCATCTCCCTCTGTAGAAATTTAAACATAATTGTTAAAATGCTCCTTTCATTTCTTTCAAGTTCAGTCGCTTCTCTTCATCTCAAACTACTCCCATAATTTAGTTGACTCTCTTTAATCCAAATATATTTATAATGCCCTTGGTATGGTTCTTTATTTTTATTCCCAGTCTTTTATCACTGGCACTCAAATTCTTCTCAATCTCCCCGTTTCCTTACTTTCTGCATGTTTCTCACAGGGTTTAACCTGTGACTATTCCAACCCCAATTACCATAATCTCTTTATTAGGTCTCTTTTTGTCCCCTTTGGCCTCTCTTTATACCACCAGGGGGCGCCGCACGATGGCAGCCTCACCAACAGTCTGTCTGTCTTTTCGTCTATTTTTGTTATTTTCAGTGTGTTTTAATAGTTTGTGTTAATGTTCTCTGGTTTTTTTTAATGTGGGGGGTAGGGGAGGGGGTCAAGGGAAACTTTTTTTCAATTTCCTAAGGGCCTGTTCCACTTTCACGACTTAATTCAAAACCTCTGCAGAGTTTAAAGGACCTAAATAAAAAAATCAAGATCGTGGTAATCCACGAAATCCTACGACCTTCCACGACTATGTTCACGATCTCCTACGAACACCTACGAGTATGTCTACGAATTCCCACGACAATTTTGATGCCCTCCTTATGAGTAAAAAGTTGCAATTTCTTTCATCCCGACCATTTTTTTTACTCGTGGACATTTTTTATCGGGCTGGAAAAAACATCCCGACTTACCTACGGCTGGCATAACGAGCTGTTACGATATATCTACGAACTCCTACGACCTCCTACGGATTTGCTACGAACATTCTGCGAGTTTGAATCAAGGGGAAAACTCGGGAGAATTCGTGAATAACTTGTGAAAGTGGGACAGGCCCTTTACCTTGCCGGAGATGTGATTGTTTTCCGGATCATATCTCCTGTCACTCTGTGGCCTAACATCGTGGAGCTGGAGGCCTTGCTCGGGACTGACTTTGAGACCCACCGCGGGGGAGTCCAGAACCAGGGGCCACAGTTTAAAAATAAGGGGTAAGCCATTTAGAACGGAGATGAGGAAATACTTTTTCACAGAGAGTTGTGAGTCTGTGGAATTCCTTGCCTCAGAGGGCGGTGGAGGCTGGTTCTCTGGATACTTTCAAGAGAGAGCTAGATAAGGCTCTTGAAGATAGTGGAATCTGGGGATATGGGGAGAAGGCAGGAACGGGGTACTGATTGTGGATAATCAGCCATGATCACATTGAATGGCGATGCTGGATTGAAGGGCCAAATGGCCTACTCCTGCACCTATTGTCTATTGCAAATTACATTCCTCGTATATTGCAAAATATACTTGGCTAATAAAGTATGATTATGATTATGATGATTATGATTTTTCAGTGGAATCACTCCTTTGATATGGACTCTTTAATCCTGGTCAGAATATATTTGACCATTATCACACATAAACTGATAATATTCAATAGAAGATGCTGGAGTAACTCAGCGGGACAGGCAACATCTCTGGAGAGAAGGAATGGGTGATGTTTCGGGTCAAGACCCTTCTTCAGACTGCGAGTCAGGGGAGAGGGAGACACAGAGATAAGGAAGTGTAAGTGTGAGAACGAGACATCAAAGGCGATGAGGTTTCCGAAAAATGTAGGAATAGATCATTATTAGCTAGGAGAAGGTGACAACGAAGCACACAGAGATAAAATTTAATCAGGGGGATAGTCAGACTGGTCGGAGAATTAGGAAAGGGGAGGGATGGAGAGGGAGGGAAAGCAAGGGTTACTTGAAGTTAGAGGTCAATGTTCATACCACTGAGGTGTAAGCTTCCAAAGCAAAATATGAGGTGCTGTTCCTCCAATTTAGGCTGGGCCTCACTCTGACAAAGTGTCAGGCAGGCTGACAGTGTGAATATTCAAAATGTCACTGCTGTTCTCTATTTGAACTGATACTTCATTAAGACTGGGAACCTTACATGGCACTTGAAGGTGTTAATTACTTTCCTGGTGACACCATTCTATCATGGAGTTTATGGTCTCTCTTTCAGAAAGGCACAACTATCCATCGGTCTTTACCCACCCTTCACGTTGCCAAATCAAAGCTACATCAAATCAAACCCTTCCTTGGTTGGCGTGAAGCATACTCATAGCCCTGTCCCACGGTACGAGTTCATTCCAAGAGCTCTCTCCAGTTTAAAAAAAAATCAAACTCGTAGTAAGCACAGAGAATGAATGTAGCGGGCACGTCGGAGCACTGGGACGTCTTTTAGCGGCTTGTAACGCTAACGGCAGGTACTCGGGAAGACTCACTAACAGCAGGTAAGCACGGCTCGCCTGCAGTCCGTTTGTTTTTACTTTTTTGTGTTGTTTTTTTTCGTTTTGTCTAGTTAAGTTTTTGGTTTTTAGGTTGTGTTTATTTGGGGGGGGGGGTTGAAACGGAGCTTGCTGTCTCTCCCTTCGGGGGAATGCGACTTTTTTGTCGTATCCCCCTTCTCTGCCTCCGTCTGCGCTGAGGCCTAATGGCGGAGCTGGCGACCTCGAGACTCCGGAGGCAGAGCCAGTCAGGACTTGCCCTGGGCTCGCTCCCGTGACGGCGGTCCGGCTCTGGGCTGGAACGGCGCTCCCGTGAGGGGCTGTGACGCTCCCGTGAGGGCGGCCTGGCGCGGGGCTGAGACTCTCCCGTGAGGGGCTGTGGCGCTTCCGTCGGGGCGGCCCAGCCCGAGGGTGGAATGGCGCTCCCGTCGGAGCGGCCCAGCTCGAGGGTGGAATGGCGCTCCCGTCGGAGCGGCCCAGCTCGAGGGTGGAATGGTGCTCCCGTCGGAGCGGCCCAGCTCGAGGGAGGTACCGCGCTCCCGTCGGAGCGGCCCAGCTCGAGGGAGGTACCGCGCTCCCGTCGGAGCGGCCCAGCTCGAGGGAGGAACGGCACTCACATGAGGGCGATCCGGTTCGGGGCTGGAACGGTGCTCCAGTGGCTGGGACGGCGTTCTGGCGGCGGTGACCTGAGTCCGGGGTTCAGCCGCGGGCCAGCGGCTGCGTCCGCTGGACTGGAGGGTGGCAGCTTCGACCACCCCGGGCCGCGGTGTTTGAATCGGCCCGTTTGCGGGGTTCGGTGAGCCGCGGGACTGGTTGTACCATCGCCCGGTGGGGAATCGCCTCAGCGCAGAGGGAGAAGAGGAGGGAAGAGACTGCAGCCCTAAGATTTTTGCCTCCACCACAGTGAGGAGGTGTTTGGAGGACTCACTGTGGTGGATGTTAATTTGTGTTTGTTGTTGTTTATTATTGTATTATTGTATGTATGACTGCAGGCACGAAATTTCGTTCAGACCGTAAGGTCTGAATGACAATAAAGGTCATTCTATTCTATTCTAAGACTCGTGAAGATTTTTCAACATGTTGAAAAATGTCCACGAGAGCCCCGAATACCAACGAGTGGCCATTACCGTAAATCTCCGAGTTCGAATCAGGGCAAACTTGGGAGAACTCTTGGAATGAACTCGTACAGTGGGACAGGGCTTTGATTGTGGAATCACCTCCCGTCTCTCATTATTATAACTCTTCCCGTGACGGAACTCAGAAGATTGTGTCCATTTTTCGAGTAAGCTGACTCTTAGGTAGCTGACTGAATATAACCAGGACCTCATTGCTGGAGATAGACACAAAAAGATGAAGTAACTCAGCGGGTCAGACAGCATCTCTGGAGAAAAGGAATAGGTGACATTTCAGGTCGAGGCCTTTCTTCAGGCTGAGAGTTAGGGGAAAGGGAAAAGAGAGATGTGACGGTGATGTAGGAGATGCTGCCTGACCCATTGAGTTACTCCACCTTTTTGTGTCTATCTTCGGTCTACCACCCTCTACAGTTCCTTCCTACACAAACCTCATTGCTAGAGATGTTAATACAGCTACAGGTTAATTATTACCATGCGTACTGAAATACAGTGTGAAGATTTATTTTGCATTCTATCCATGTAGATCATAACACATATGAGTGCATCAGGTGGAACAAAAAAGGAAACCGAGTTCAGAATATCATGTTACAGGTACAAGGAAAGTACAGATGAAAAAGAAGTGTGAGTGCCGCAATGTGATTGATTGCAAGATCAGGGTTATATCGTTAGCATATACTATGTTTACATATTCTGTTGTGCTGCTGCAAGGAAGCATTCCATTGTTCTGTCTGGGACATATGACAATAAAACACTTGACTCTCGATACATAAGAGGTCTGTTCAAGAGTGTAATTAGAGGGGTGAAGAAGGTGTTGTTGAATCTCGTGGTACATGAATGTTGACCTCGGAAGGAACACTGACAATGATTGCTTATCCTTCTGGTGAAACAAAGGAATACTCATCCTATATTACAGAAAAGGTATTGTGTAGGAAGGAACTGCAGATGCTGGTTTACACCGAAGATAGACACAAAATGCTGGAGTAACTCAGCGGGACAGGCAGCAGCATCTCTGGATAGAAGGAATGGGAGACCTTTCTTCAGACTTGGTACATACATTACACTTAGAGACCTCAAAGGATAGCTAAGGGTCTGTCCCACTGTACGAGGTAAATCAAGAGTTCTCCCGGGTTTTCCCCTGATTCGAACTCGGAGAATGTCCGTAGCGGGTCCGTAGGAGTTCGTGGATGTCTCGTAGCGGCTCGTACGAGTAAAAAGTGACCATTTTTTTTAATCACGAGTATTTTTTTACTCGTGGACATTTTTCACAGTGTTGAAAAAAACGTCACGGGTTTACCGGATTTCCCGAGTACCTACCGTTACTCGTATGAGCCGCTACGAGACGTCTACGAACTCCTACGGACCCGCTACGGACATTCTCCAAGTTCGAATCAGGGGAAAACTCGGGAGAACTCTTGAATTACCTCGTAGAGTGGGACAGGCCCTTTACCGATATTGTAGCACTGAGTGCCAAAGAAAGGTTGCAGAAACTGGAGCTTCTTAACCTTGCTACTGCAAGAGCTGCAGTTTTGGGTCCAGCCGGCTCTTTGTTTAAGATGCAACAGGCTGGCTGAACAAATACGACCAGGATGCGAGTGAGACAGAAAGCATCCCCATGTAATCCCGTGTAGCTGTTCACTTTGATTATTTTATTCCAAAGTACTCCGAGGACTGATTTGATTGACAAGTTAGCAATTAATTAAGCGTGAAAGCACCAGTGGCTGCTTTCAAAGTGGAAGCTCTGTTTTAATTTGTGTGGATTGTGTTATTTCGAGTGCAATTAAGTAGATTGTGCAGCTGAGAGATGTTGATTTGTAGGAGACCGTCTGAATGGCAAGGCAGCAGAACATGTGCAATTTCACTTGACCTGCAGTTTAGCTGACTTTTAATTGCAATAATTATTTATTTTTCCAATTCTTTTTGTTTTAACGGAGCGTTTGGTGATCGGTGCTGTGCAGAACTCACTTCATTAGGTATTCCTTGAAATTTAGTACAAATTATTTGCAAGCAGACCCATTAAAGCTCAAAATGATTGAAACATTGTGGGGAGAAGGCAGAAGAATTCCAAAGTACTCCGAGGACTGATTTGATTGACAAATTAGGAGGGAGGGATAGATCAGCCATGATTGAATGGCGGAGTAGACTTGATGGGCCGAACGGCCTTATTCTAAATGAGTTTGGATGTGTAGGGTCAGGTGTTACATCTCCTGCGGTTGCAGGGGAATGTACCTGGGGAGAGGCTGAATTGCGTGGGAATTGATGATTGAACCAACAAGTTGCTGGTGGAGTGATCTCTGTGGAAGGCGGAAGGGGGGTGGGATGGGAAGGTGGGACATTTTAGGTGGCAGAAGTGTCTGGATGTAGATGCTGGTGGGGTGAAAGGTAAGGATAAGAGATTTGGGGGGGGGGGTGAGAGGAGTATTGTGGGACACAGAAGAAACATGGGGAGAAGACCTTTCCACAACACCAGAAGACATCTTGGACGTCCTGAAATATCTCGGGAGTAGATAAGGCGGAGTAGGAGAAAATGGGAGGGGGCTGGCATTTCATGGACGAGGCAGAGTGGGAGGAGGTGTAGTCAAGATAACTGTGAGAGTAACTGAGTTTATAGTAGATGTCAGTCGATAGTCTGTCCCCTGTGATGGAGTCAGAGATCAGGAATGGGGAGACAAGTGTCAGAGATAGTCCAGGTGCAATTGAAAGGAGAGTGGAAATCAATGGTAAAGTTGATGAAGTCAATGAGTTCTGCAAGGAACAGTCTCAATGCAGTTAGTCACAAAATACTGGAGTAACTCAGAGGGACAGGCAGCATCTCTGGAGAGAAGGAATGGGTGACGTTTTGGGTCAAGACCCATCTCCAGTCCCAACGCAGTCACCGATGTAGGGAAATGTGATTGATGTGGTAAATGTGAACTTCCAATAGGCCTCATAGTAGTCCTGTCAACAAGTCTGAAGGCCAGGGAATGAAAAAATATGTGGCAGCATAGACAGAAAATTGGCTGTAATGGAAAACAGAGAACAGTAGCGAAGAATTGTATTTTTGGTCTCAAGAGAAATGTGCAATAAAGTTCCCCTGAGCGATATTATGAGTAAAACTGCTTTTATTTATATTTATCAATAATTTTGACTTGGGTGTACAGTGCGCAATTTGCAGATAACTGAGGTGTGAAGATATTAATAGCCTTTGAGAGAGCTGGTAAAACGGCAAGATGGAAGGAAGATGATATTTAATGCTGAAAATTTAATGTATTGCATTCTGGTAGTGAGATTTAGATAGTAAGGCATTTGACAAGGTCCTGCATGGAAGGCTGGTCCAGAAGGTTCAGATACGCAGAATCCAAGGGCGAACTGGCTAATTGGATCTATAACTGGTTTGGTGATAGGAGTTGTAGTGGTGGAAAGATACTTTTCTGATTGGAGGTCCGGTGTACTACAGGGCATGGTGCTTCGACCCTTGATGTTTGTGATATATATTAACAATGCTAAGTACAAATAGTGAGTTTGCAGATGACATTGATGATGTTGTGGATGTTGTCTGAAGCCGCTGCAAGATTTAGATCAGAAGGAAAGTTGGGAGAGTGTGAAAAAATGGAATTCAAACCCAACAAGTGCTAGATGTTGCATTTTGGGAGGTCAAATATGGGTAGGACATCTGCAGTAAATGGTAGTGTACGCTGGGACCCTGGGGTATTAGGAGACATTTCTTTAGTCAGAGGGTGGTAAATCTGTGGCATTCTTTGCCACAGAAGACTGCGGAGGCCAAGTCAGAGGTATTTTTAAGGCAGAGATGGACAGATTCTTGATTAGTGCAGGTGTCAGGGGTTATGGGGAGAAGGCAGGAGAATGGGGTTAGGAGGGAGAGATAGATCAGCCATGATTGAATGGTGGAGTAAACTTGGGCCGAATGGCATAATTCTGCTCCTATCACTTATATCAAAGACATAGGTCCTTCCAAGTGAAACCAATGGTAGATTGGGGATTGAAGAAAGTGTATGGCATACTTGCATACTGCATAAGATAGACTATATAAAAGTTGAGAGGTTATGATTCAACTTTATAAAACACCAGTTAGACTGCACAGAGTATTGATTGCAATTCCACTCAGCACACTACAGCAAGGATACAGGTACGCTGCAGAGAGTATGGAGGAGATTCACCAGGATGTTGTTTCGATTGGAGAAATTGTTTTGCCTGGGGTTGTTTTCCTTGTAGCAAAGATAATTGAGTGGAGAGAGAGGTGAGGTGAGAGGAAGTAGTTTTAAAGGAGATTTGAGGGGAAAGCTATTTACACCGAGTGGTTGATATCTGTAACTCGCTGACAGAGGTGTTGGTGGCAGAGTTACTATCACTGCGTTTCGAGACAATTAAATAAGCTTGAAATAGATGGATATGGATCCAATGTAAGCAAATAGCCTTAAGGATAATGGGGAAAAAGTCAACATGGAGATTTTGGCCAAAGGTAGACACAGTATGCTGGAGTAACTCAGCGGGACAGGCAGCATCTCTGGATAGAAGGAATGGTCTCGGCCCGAAACGTCACCCATTCCTTCTCTCCAGAGATGCTGCCTGTCCTGCTAAGTTATTCCAGCAATTTGTGTCTATCTTCGGTGTAAACCAACGTCTGCAGTTCCTTCCTACACATTTCGTCAATGGATATGTTTCTGTGCTATTCTCCAAGAAAGTGAGGGGGTGATTTCAACAAGAGGGTATAATTCTAATGGGGATACAACAACAGAAAGATGGAGAGAAAGCCCTGGCCAAGCTGGCCATTCGCGAGTCACAGTGCCAGGCTGAAGAGGGCTCTGCCCGAGCCAGCTGCCTGCCCCTTTTCTGGGGTTACGTCCGCGCACTTCGGTGGTTTTAGAAAGGGACTACGAACTGTCCACAGGCGCCCTGGGGGATTTACGGGATCGTTGGGCACCGCAGGGTGTGGAATGCATCCTCAATAAGGATGGGGAAATTTAATATTTAAGAATATTTGCTTTATTTTTGTTTTATGGTGGTGGTTTTGCTTGTAGTTTTGTACTGTGTTTTTATAAATCTATATAAGTGTCATCTTGACCACTTCCTGTCTGCGCTGTATATTAATTTTAGAAAAAACGCTACAATATAGCGCTATGATTTTTGGCCATCTTTGTGTCCTCCTCTGCTGAGCAGGCCCCGAGGATTTTTCTCATCGATGAAAAATAAAAAAAGTTATGAGTGTTTAAAAAACCTTGAGATCCTCTTGCCTGTCAATCACCGCAATAAAAGTAACGCCCCTTCCGGGGTGGGGGGCAAGACTATATAACCCCGGTTGCCTGGACATGACTCAGTCACTCTGCAAGATTGCGAGGGAGATGCCACGACTCTCATTCTAAGCTGTGAATCAACTGAACTGTGAGTCTGCAATTTACTTGCAATTAATGATTTGTTAGCCCTTAATGAAAATGAAATGTTCTTTGGCCTGCCCTGTGCTTGAAACTGCAATGGCAATGGAAATGAAATGAAAATGCAATGAGCTGTTTGGCCTGCCCTTTGCTTGAAACTGCAGTGGCAATGGAAATGAAATGAAAATGCAATGAGCTGTTCGGCCTGCCCTGTGCTTGAAATTGAAATGGAAATGAAATGAAATGAGTTGTTTGGCCTGCCTGAAACCACTAATTTCGGCCTACAAGGCCCCTATTAGCCGAGAAACCAGTCCCTTTTGCCCAAAATGCCCGTATTAGCCCAGGAGGAGCATTTTGGCCCAAAAGGCCTGTGCTAGGCCAGGAAAAGTCCAGAAAAAATGCCTTCCACTGAGATTTCACTCTGATTTTTTTTTAAAGAGCCCCTTCAGCCCATCAGGCCTGTACTAGCTCAGGAGGAGTCCCTTCGGCCCATCAGTAAGTATCCCTCCCCTGCAAGTATTAAACCTCACCCCAGTATTTTTCTCCCTCCCTTCATTGGCTCCCTGTGAGAACCAGGCCAGGATAGACTTTCCTCCTTCATTGCTGTAAGTCTCTCACCTGTTTTGGGCAGAATTTCTGGCAGTTTACTGAGCTGCCAGCCCACCAGGCCTGAGTGACTGAGCTGCCAGCCCACCAGGCCTGAGTGACTGAGCTGCCAGCCCACCAGCCCTGAGTGACTGAGCTGCCAGCCCAAGAATCCATTTGGCCCACAATGTCCATACTAGCCCTCTGGAAACCAGTCCCTTCGGCACACAACACCCGTACTAGCGCTCCCGAAAGCCCCCCCACTGCCCACCAATATTGGAATTGGTGGAGAGGTGGAATATTGCATTGGGGGACCAGCCCCCCCGTGTGATCATGGGACCCAACGGGTCCCACTTAGCCTAGTAGTTGATTTAAATTACTCTTGGTTGAAAAAAAAGGGAGATGGAGGGAATGTTTTTTCATTGATCTCATTCATGGAGGAGTCAAGAACCATGGAATTGACAAGTGAAGGCGATTGCTTGAAAATGGCATGAGGGGAAATATTTTTAACAGCGAATGCTGAGGTGTCTGCGATGCACAACCTAATGTACCAGGCAGGCTACAAGTGGGAGCTGGATTAGTATCTGAAAGAAAAATGCTTACGGCTAAGGGGAGGGGTAAGGGAGTGGATCTGACTGTATTGACCTTGCATGCAGCTGGTATTGTCTCAATGTGCTGAGTGGCCACATTGTGAGCAGTAATCTGTCTGCAATTCTGCTACATACCTGTACTCTGGGCTAGTAAGAGAGAAGCAAGTCTGGCTTGTAACACGTGGCCTGATCAGGGTTTGGAAGTGAGCATTTCACGTCTAAAACATCGTTGGCATGAGGACAAGAGGAGGCTCTCCTCATTTGATGGACTTCACCTAAAAATCGGCGGCTAATCTCTTTTCATGACAGTACCCAGAGGGAATTATTTTAACAATACAAGGCACATATGTGTGAGTGTGTGTGTATATATATGCATACAGGCACACACACACACACATATATACACACACACACAATATATCTAACATAAAATAACACCCCTCCTTCACTAGATTTTAGACTTTAGAGATACAGGGCGGAAGCAGGCCATACGTCCTATCGAGTCTGTGCCGGCCAGCGATAACCCTCCACACTAGCACTATTCTAGACACTAGGGACTATTTACAATTTTACCGAAGCCAATTAACATACAAACTTGTACGTCTTTGGAGTGTGGGAGGAAATGGGAGCAGCCGAGGAAAACTCAAGCGCTCACAGGAATAACGTACAAACTCCGTACAGACAGCTCCCGTAGTCAGGATCGAAAACGAGTCTCTGGCACTGTACAACTGCGGCACTTTGCCATCCCATAGTAGTAGACAAATTACTTTTGTTGAGTTTAGTTTAGCGAAACAGCATGGGAACAGGCCCTTCAGCCCACCGAGTCTGCACTGACCATGATCTCTGCACATTAACACTACCCTACACACATTAGGGACAATTTAGCATTTATACCTGTTAACCGACATACCTGTACGTCCTTGGAGTGTTGGAGGAAACAGATCTCGGGGAAAACCCACGCAGGTCACGGGGATGACGTACAAACTCCGTCCAGACAAGCAGCCGTAGTCGGGATCGAACCCGGGTCTCTGGCGCTGTAAGGTCATATGTCTTCTATGGCAAAACCAATTTGGAGTCCAACCTGGCCACTGCATCAGGAACTTCTTACCCCATCTGTGGAAGAATCTCTGGTTTCCACATTGGCCTCATTGATCCACTAAGGCCCCATAAAACCTGAGTGGATGTAAGTCGTTCATGATCCCAAGTGAATCCCTATAAAGAATTGTGCCAGTTGTTTTCCGTGCATTTGTTATTACATTGTGAGAGCGGGACTGACTTGAATAAATTGGGACTCTGGGAGGAGGCATATTAAGACATAGTAAATTATTTTGTTCAATAAAGCACTTTATCTTACAAGCCATTCTCCACCATCTTAGACAGAAATAGTGAGAAACACTGGGCAGACATCCAACCCCATTTATTTCCACTCTCATTACTTGAATACTAAGCTGCATACTGACTCCAGGGTGAGGTCTATCAAGAGCTCCGTACACATTTAACATGATTTATTTTACCGTCATGGGCATCTCAATGAACCTGTCAAGCAGCAAGCGTGAAAAAAGTCAAGAGTGTTTAATTGTTGTTTTGTACCGAAACAGAACAATGACATTAGTACTTGAAACAGCATCACAGGAGTGTACGCACAGCACTCAATAGATCACATAATAAACTATTTTCATAAATTGAAAAAAAACAATATCAGTGTAAAACAAAACAAAAGTTCAAGGTCCCTAGTACAACAAAGGCAGTTTGAAGTTTGTAGTTGAGTTGGTGTTTGTACTGTTCAATAGTCTGATGGTTGTTGTCAAGAAGGTTTTCAGACTCTTATCTTCTTCCCTGCCCAGTCCATCACAGGAATGGAGGGATACTGATCGTGTGCATTCATTTGAGACCGAGATTAGATTATTTTGGCATCATGTTCAGTACAGAAATTGTGGGCCGAAGGGCCTGTTCTTGTGCTGTACTTTTCTATATTCTATGTTCTATGCTGTGGCATTCTAAACACACCAAAATACACCAACACTGAATTCTCCAGCTTCAGATAACTTGTTTTTTTCTTTCTGTTGTATCGGGACTGCTCATTTGTACGTACCATTTCTCTCTGATTTTGCTCTCATTTGTGTAGTCTGGCCTGCTCAGCACATGCCAGTACAGATAGTTCTGCTGTTTTGCTGACACTAATTGGATGTAATGTGAGTGATGAATTATTGAACACCATCTGCATTACCGAGGCCAAACTGGTTGCAACTCAATTTCGATCAGAAACAAGAAAACCACTCAAATCTTGCTTTGCAAATGGACATGCAAAAATAAAGTTGTCTTTTTCTAATGCACCTCAATCTGTGCGAATCGGTTAAAGCCCTGTCCCATGGTACGAGTTCATTCCAAGAGCTCTTCCGAGTTTAAAAAAAATCAAACTCGTGGTAAGCACGGAGAATGAATGTAGCGGGTACGTCGGAGCTCGGGGACATCTCTTAGCGTCTCGTAACGCTAACTGCAGGTAAGCACGGGAAGACTCGTGAAGATTTTCAACATGTTGAAAAATGTCCATGTGATCCCCGAGTACTGATGAGTGGCCATTACCGTAAATCTCCGAGTTCGAATCAGGGCAAACACGGGAGAGCTCTTGGAATGAACTTGTACCGTGGGGCAGGGGTTTAACACCATCTCCTCCTCACTGACCATCGACTCAGGTGTACCTGAGCCCGACTCTACCTACTCTCCCTACTCACCCTACTCTATATGTGACGACTGTGGGGCCAAGCATAGCTCCAGTGCCGTTTATGAAGTTGCCAACAATATCGCTGTGGTTGCCGAATCACGGATGCTAATGAGTCAGCATGCAGGAGAGAGATAGAAGACCTGGCTACATCAACAAGACCAAAGAAGGGTCTCGACACGAAACATCACCCATTCCTTCTCTGGAGATGCTGCCTGTCCCGCTGAGTTACTCTGGCATTTTGGAAGTCAGGAGACACCATGACAGTTTTTATTGGGGGAGTAGGTGGTGGAGAAAGTCAGCAACTTCCAATCCCTGGGCATTAACATCTTGGATGACCTGTGCTGGGCCGAGCGCACAGATGTACTGCGGCACGGTGGGGCAGCGGAGGAGTTGCTGCCTTACAGCACCAGAGACTCGGGTTCGACCCTGACTGTGGGCGCGGTCTGTATGGAGTTTGTACTTTCCCCACGTGACCAGCGTGGGGTTTCGCTGGGTGCGCCGGTTTCCTCCCACTCTCCAATGATGTACAGGTGTGTTGGCTAATTAGTGTGATACAAATTGTGGATAGGCCCTAGCGTATTGGATAGTGCTTCGTACGAGGTGATCGCTGGTTGGTGCAGACTCGGTAGGCCAAAGGACCTGTATCCATACTTGTATCTCTAAACTAAAATAATGTAATCATGATGAAGGTATACCAGCAATTCTACCGTCTTGGAAGTTTTATAGAGATTCAGGGTGACACCAAGTACTCTAACGAATTCTATAGGCATACTGTGGAAACTATTCTAATTGGTTGCATCATGGCCTGATACTACAATTCTAAAACCAAGGTACACAAGAGGCTGCAGAGAATGGTGGACTCAGCATGGTCCATCACAGGTACGGCCCTCCTCACCGTCAAAAGCTTCCACATCAGGCTCTGCCTCAAGAAGATGGCATTTAGCAACAAGGATCCCCCTCATCCTGGCCATGCCCTCTTCTCACCGCCACCATCGGGCATGAAATACAGAAGCCTAAGGTAATACACCACCAGGTTCAGCTTGTCTACAACTATCAGGTTCTTGAACAACCCACACACCCAAATCCTACATTGGCAACGGAACACCATGGACTACCTCTTGTACGATCATAGAGTCATAAAACCAGGCCCTTCGGCCCAATTCGTCCATGCCAACTAAGACTAGTCACAAATTTGTTTTTCTATCCTAATTGTGTTTAACGGTAATATCTTGTTTTATTATAGTCTTTTTTTCTTATAACTGTCTTCCAACATTTTTTAAACAAATACAAACAATCATTCTATTGATGTTTAAGAAGGAACTTCAGATGCTGGAAAATCGAAGGTAGACAAAAAAGCTGGAGAAACTCAGTGGGTGCAGCAGTATCAATGGAGCGAAGGAAATAGGCAACGTTTCGGGTCGAAACCCTTCTTCAGACTAATCATTCTATTGAAACTTGAGCAATGATCTTCTGTTAAACAATGTAACATACAGCCTTAAGTATTTTTTATAGCTGATTGCTATTGAAAATATCCTCAACACTGAAAAACGTGCAAGAAAAGTTTGGAACTTCCTAGCCCCTAACTCTTTTCCCACCCCACTAACACAATTGTTTATATCGCACCATTTTCTATAACGCAAAGTTTCATAGGAACACAACTGTAGCTTTATTTAGTTTAGTGATACAGTGCAGAAACAGGCCCTTCGAACCACCGAGCCCTCGCTGACCAGCGACCCCTGCACACTAGCACTACCCTACACACACTAGGGACAATTTACATTTATACCAAGCCAATTAACCTACAAACCTGTACGTATTTGGAGTGTGGGAGGAAACCGGAGCACCAGGAAAAAACCCACGCAGGTCATGGGGAGAACATACAAACTCCGTACAGACAGCATCCATAGTCAGAATCGAACCTGGTACCCTGGCGCTGTAAGGCAGCAACTCTACCGCTGCGCCACCCTGTCACTTTATATTAGAACTATCTGTAGGTCAGACTGTACACGTCACCCAGACCCCATCACTTTAATTGTTTATAATTTGTCCGTTGATTTCTCCCGTTCATTTTAATGGGGTAGCACTGTAGCAAAGTTCAGCAGTCAGCTGGAAGTTGATGCTGACCCTGGGACTACATGAGGAAGTACAGCAGCACAGCATAGTGTTCACCTGGTGTTGTTATCCACAGCTACCACTGGTTATGGCTTTATCTTCAGCCCTATTCAGACAGGCACAAAAATCTGAAGTAACTCAGCGGACCAGGCAGCATCCCTGGAGAGAAGGAATGGGTGACGTTTCTAGTCGAGACCCTTCCTCAGTCTGAGTTACTCCGCCTCTTTGTGTCTAAACCAAGCATTTGCAATTACCTCCTGCACCTATTCTGACAGACCTCAACAGAAGACCTGCTCCTATCTAATATTAAAATCCTGGGAACATTAAGATCAAACGTGGAGAAATTGGCAGTGTTGTGTTTTGAGATTTAAAAATCTTTCTCCTCTCATCATTTTTGGGGTTAAAATCCTCCCTCCTCCCCACCGAATCATCTGACCTTGTTTCACACATTCAATTTAATGAACTTATCCTTCAAATAATTGCAAGCAGACCAATTAATTAATCTGCAAGTGACCTTCTGTAATATTACCTTTAGGACTGGCACTTCCTGTAAACATGAGGCAGAGAATTGATATAATTCTGTCTCTGAAGAATTTGCTTCAAGATGTCCAGCTAACTTAGTTTCATACTTTGATTTATTAATGCTGAAGCGAAGGTGAGGTTGGTTATTGCTGAGACTCGTGTGGGACAGGATAATATTAGGATTCATTTAAGACATCACAAGAATATGAGTATAGGATATGAACAAATAAATGGTAATGCATACATCTGAGGCTTCTGCCATCTCTTTATTTGGATCAGGAATTGTGCCATTTAAAGTAAATGAATTAATAATACAAAAGCAGCCGGGGAGGAATTTGAGAAAAGTTTTGAGATTCTTTTGCTAAATTGGTTGTGCAATGCAATGCTTTCATAGATAAGTTAATGAAAGAATTTATCCTTTTGCCACTCACACAAACTGGAGGTGGCTATCATTTCTCATGTATTGCCTGCAATGATACTGCAAGCAAACAAAGTCACAATAATGTGCAAATTGTGCACCATCATGGACCTTCCTCACAGAGTAGATAAAGGAACAGTAACTCCCAACTCTGATTTTCTTCTCCTCATGTCGGTTCCCGCATTCAATGGGACCTGGCCCTAGATGATGCTTCTCCCATCAGAGTACCGTTTGGATGAGAACTCATGCTTGATCACAATGCTCCAACTAACAAAGATATAATTTCCTATTATGACACTAGAGAATACCATTGAGCATCCTCCAGCCCTGTGGTATGAATCCTGATCTCCTGGTTGCCCACAACTTTAACTCCCCTCCCATTCCCAATCAGACTTCTCCTCCATTGCCTCCTCCATTGTCAGAGTGAGGCCCAACACAAATTTTGCTTGAGTAGCTTACACTCCAGCGGTATAAACTTTGACTTCTCTAACTTCAAATAACTCTTGCTTTCCCTTTCTCTCCATCCCCTCCCCCTTCCCAGTTCTCCCACCAGTCTTACAGTCTCCATTCTATCTCTGTTCCGCCCACTCCCCTGACATCAGTCTGAAGAAGGGTCTCGACCCGAAACGTCACCCATTCCTTCTCTCCAGAGATGCTGCCTGTCCCGGTGAGTTACTCCAGCAATTTGTATCTGCGGTATGAATATTGATTTTTCTAACTGCAAGTAATCCATGCATCCCCTCTCTCTCCGTCCCTCCCCCACCCTAATCATTGCACGTTTCACTATCGTCCTGTTGAGTTTCATTGTCTTGGTGAGACCACACCTGGAGTATTGCGTAGAGTTTTGGTCTCCTAATCTGAGGAAAGACATTCTTGCCATAGAGGGAGTACAGAGAAGGTTCACCAGACTGATTCCTGGGATGGCAGGACTTTCATATGAAGAAAGACTGGATAGACTCGGCTTGTACTCGCTAGAATTTAGAAGATTGAGGGGGGATCTTATAGAAACTTACAAAATTCTTAAGGGGTTGGACAGGCTAGATGCAGGAAGATTGTTCCCGATGTTGGGGAAGTCCAGAACAAGGGGTCACAGTTTAAGGATAAGAGGAAGTCTTTTAGGACCGAGATGAGAAAAACGTTTTTCACACAGAGAGTTGTGAATCTGTGGAATTCTCTGCCACAGAAGGTAGTTGAGGCCAGTTAATTGGCTATATTTAAGAGGGAGTTAGATGTGGCCCTTGTGGCTAAAGGGATCAGGGGGTATGGAGAGAAGGCAGGTACAGGATACTGAGTTGGATGATCAGCCATGATCATATTGAATGGCGGTGCTGGCTCGAAGGGCCGAATGGCCTACTCCTGCACCTATTTTCTATGTTTCTATGTCTGTATAACTCGTTATCACCTGCCCCACAGCCAACAATGGATCGTTTCCTTAATCATCGTTACTTTTTTACATATCTTTAATTCATTTGTACTATAGCTCTCTTTATCATTGTCTATATCTCTTGGTTCCCTTTCCCCTGATTCTCAGTCTGAAGAAGGGTCTCGACCGGAAACGTCACCTATTCCTTTTCTCCAGAGATGCTGCCTGACCCGCTGAGTTACTCCAGCTTTTTTGCGTCCATTTCCAACTCTCTGCGCAATTCCAACAGTCCATTACCCCATTTATTCCCAGCAACCTATTCTCTCTCACCACCCAATGTACAAGTAACCACCCTCACTAGGAACATTTACAGAAACCAATTAATTTGCCAATATGTCTTTTGAAAGTAGAAGGAAGCTAGAGCACCACAGAGAATCGCATGCAGATTCGGAAGAACATGCAAACTCCACATGGACAGCACCAAAGGTTAGGATCAAATGATGGAGCTGTGAGGCAACAGGCTGATTCTGCACCACCGTGCTTCCACAATTTTGGACGAGAGCAAAGCCCAATAATACGTGACAAGGTCCAACAATTCTGGCAATGGGTAACTATTTGTTTGCTGAGCACTTTCAAACCGGTGAGGGCAACAAAGCTATGGGTCAGACCAAGAGGGGCGGAAGGTTTTATTGAAAACAAGCACATCTGAGGTAAAGTGGCCATCTTGTATCCCAATGAATGGGGAGGCAAAGATTGGAAGTTGGAAACAGTAATCTGAAGTAACTTCTAGTTTTTTCCCTTAAGTTAGGAGGGGGGTTGAAAGGGGATATTAAGGATGCTGGGTAGAATGCAATGGTTGAGGATGGCCTTGCCTGTGAAGGCAGCTTTGTTCCTTCAGTTTCCTTTAAACTCATGTGCCACACCGCATTTAATCAGTCATCGTATTAAATGCTTCCTCAGAGCAGTTTATCTTAATTTAGAGATACAGAGTGGAAATAATTTGTTAATTGTAGTCTCAAAAGCAGTCAGTGGAGGTTTCTAATTTTATTTTATTGCTGATGTAAGCATCCTGCTTCAGGAAGTAGTTGGCCGACCGAGTCCAAGCCAATTAACCTACACATACACCAAGCCAAATAACCTACAAACCTGTACGTCTTTGGAGTGTGGAAGGTAACCGAAGATCTCGGTGGAATGCATGTTTCCATGACTGGTAGTATGCATGAGGATGAGGGGACACTGAAGATAAAAGAGTGGAGTAACGCAGCAGGACAGGCAGCATCTCTGAAGTGATAGAGTGGGGGCTCTGCGAGTCGGCTGCCCTACCAGCAGCGTGTTCGTCATTTCTACTTTTTTTGTTTTTTTAATGTGTCCAAATATGTGTTTTAATGTCTCTTGGTGTGTCTTGTGCGGGGGGTGGTGAGGGGGAAAAGGGGGGACCCGCTTTCGGTCGCCTCCTCCACAGAGAGGCGACTTTTTCCATGTCGCCTCCCTCATGGCCTAACACCATGGATTGGTGTGGCCTTTCCTGGAGTCGGGCCCAGAGTTTCAAAAGCTGGTGCAGCATGGACATTTCATCGCGGAGCGGACGAGCCGGGATCGCCAGAAGGGAGTGCTCCGATCGCTGGCCCACGGACTGTTACAGCCTGAAGCCGCGGTCTGCGGAGCTTCTAGCCACGGGCGCGGCGTCCGAAGCCTAGTACCCCTCGCTGGGGACCCCTCCCTGGAGAAGAGATCCGACCCGCCGGCCTGTATCTTGAAGTCAACATCTTGAAGCCACGGTCTGCCGTAGAGAATCGCCAATTCGGGACTTACCGTCCCGACGAGAGGGCCTGTACATCTGGCCGCCCACAGCGGCGACTGCGGAGATTCATGGCCCCGACCACGGGGGAACAATGGAGGAGGACTGACTGTACTTTGTGCCTTCCACCACAGTGGTGGATGTTTGCGTAAAATTTTTATTGTGTATTGTGTGTTCTTTTTTCATTGTACTGCTGCTGGCAAAATTAATCTCACTGCACTTTATTGTGTATGTGATTGATTGATTGATTGGTTGATTGATTGATTGATTGATTGATTGATTGATTGATTGATTGATTGATTGATTGATTGATTGATTGATTGATTGATTGATTGATTGATTGATAAAGAATGGGTGACGTTTCGGGTCGAGACCCTTCTTCAGACAGAGTCATGGTAGTGGGAGTCTAGAGATATGGAAGAGTGAGGTGTGAAACGTGTCAGATCAAAGCAGACGCTGATCAAGGAAATGTAGAATGATTTATTGTGAGCTGAGGAGAAGGTGACAATATTTAATCAGGAGGACAGGAGAACTAATCGGAGAAATGGGATGGGGGTGGGACAGAGAGAGAGGGAAAGCAATGACTGATGCTGGTTCTCTTATTCTGTCAATGAATTGAGAGGATTTTGTGGAGATATCACATGGCAATTCTCCATGATTCTGTGGTTGATCATTTCTACAAGACCATGGAGATCATTATTCAGACTTGAGGCCGTGGATTTAAAAAAAATGTCACCTTCAATTAGTCTCAGGATGTATTGATATACTGGAGGGCGTGTAAGATGTTGTCATTAATATTTTCCTTCACTGAGGTTACATCAAATTGATCCACATTTTTCACAGTCTTGGGTGTCTTAATTATCAGAGAAGTTTTTATAGATAGCTGTACATAGACACATAGAAAATAGGTGCAGGAGTAGGCCATTCTGCCCTTCGAGCCAGCACCGCCATTCAATGTGATCATGGCTGCTCAAAACTCTTTTGAATGCATCCAGTGAATTGGCCTCCACTGCCTTCTGAGGCAGAGAATACCACAAATTCACAACCCTCTGGGTGAAAAAGTTTTTCCTCATCTCAGTTCTAAATGGCCTACCCCTTATTCTTAAACTGTGGCCCCTGGTTCTGGACTCCCCCAACATCGGGAACATGTTTCCTGCATCTAACGTGTTCAATCCCTTAATAATTTTATACGTTTCTGTGAGAAACCCTCTCATCCTTCTAAATTCCAGTGAATACAAGCCCAGTCATTCCATTCTTTCATATAACAGTCCCGCCATCCTGGGAATTAACCTCGTGAACCTCAATAGCACTCCCTCAATAGCAAGAATGTCCTTCCTCAAATTAGGAGACCAAAACTGCACCCAATACTCCAGGTGTGGTCTCTTTTGTGATGTTTAGTTTAGTTTAGAGATACAACAACGAAACAGGCCCTTTGGCTCACTGAGCCCGGGCCGATCAACAATTTTACTTCGGAGTCACTTGAGTGACTACGTGAAGAACCCGTCCAGCACGCATGCGCGACATGAGCGTTCACGCAGATGCAACAGCGACGAACGGGAGTACGGGCGCTCCCGCTACAAGCCTGAAAGAACGGGCCGTTAGGTAAGTACTTACCCACAGGTTCGATTTTACAACTTTGCTCCTCTTTGTTGCTCCAGGGGAAACTGGAGAGAGCAAAGCAGAACAGAGGGAAGCGGCCCCCGTTCGACTCCAGGGAAGGAGCGTTCCGTCAGTGGAGGGGGGAGAGGCGGCCACGGGACCGCACACGCTGCGGTCCACAGTCGGGGTACTGAGCCGATGCCCAGTCCGCTAACAGCTGTCTGACCAACAGCAGCAGACTGGAGGGAAATTCAAAAACCGGCCGGTAATCCCTGCATACTCCCGACAAGGAGACTCGCCGCCCGAGAACCGCAGATGCCGCCCGAAAACGGCAGGCAGCCTCTAGCAGCAAAGTCAGAACCAAACCTCGGGCTGGAGACAGACACGGAAGATGGAATCGGCACATCAAACTACCGCCCGAGAGCGACTCTGTGCCTTCCCCCATAATGGGAACCATTGTGGGGGGATGTTTTTATGTTAAAGCTATTTATTATTGTTATGTTTGTATTTATTTATGTGCTGCATTGGCAAAAGGAATTTCACTACATTTAGGTGTATGTGACAATAAATCAACCTTTGAACCTTTGAACCTTTGAGTAAGTGTCTGTTTTCCAGGCCTAGAGTAAGGTCATGGAGTAAAAACTCCAGCAAGACTTGCCTTGGGAGCAGGGGCAAGCTCGCCAAGGGAGCATAACACTCCCACTCCAGTGCTACAGCAATGGCCATCTCCCTCATCAGAGGGATCGATGGCGACCAGGTCTGGGCTGGTCAAGAAGAGGGGTCACTGGCTGAACAACATCGGGAGTATGCTTGAGGTACAGGATCAGGAAGAGCTGCTGGGTGTGAGATACCACTACGTGGCTACTCCACGAGCGAGATGGCTTTTTCAGTCCAAACTGACGGCCAGCTTACTAACTGTTCTTTCCAAAAAACCTCTCCAAGACAGGTAGTCATGAGGCGTTGGATTTCATCACGCCTCCCCTAAATTGCATTTACTCAAAGTACCCACCATTATTGGGGGGTACATTGAGCAGGGCATTTTAAAAACCCAAATATCTTAAATTGCATTTGATACCCCTGACATCGGCTATCATTTTTGCATGCTCATTCCAGAGGGGCAGGGTAGTATGGCAAAACACCTGACCCTACTGTTCAACACAGTATGCTCCGCAACTTCTCGAAGGAAGTCATAAAACCTGCCCTCAACCTAAAAAATTCACAGGACTGTGAGAACGCCGACCTCACAACCACAGATCCTGCTATCTGGCAAAGTTACCAAACCAAGCCTAAAAAACTGGACGAAGTGTCCAAGATATTCGGCATCAAGAGGGCAGGGCCTGAAATGAGCACCACACAAAACCAGTCAGCAGTACCTCCACGCGTCCACCAGTAGGCGTCTACTTAATGGTACTGGTGAAAGCTCGGGGCCCGCATGCCAACCCCCGTAAGCTTTTTCAGGCCAGGGTCCAGAGCGGGCCCCATGGAAAATGCGCCACCCCCCAACAACACCATCCCTACAGACAAGGAACCAGAAACCGAAGAAATGAACACACCACTAAACAACAGTGAAGGCAGATGAGTATGGTTTCAACCATCACATAAAAGGTGAAGGGTTTGTACTAACAGGGAGGGGAATCACACCTGGGTTTGGAAGCATGAAGAACTATCACACTTGGTAGTTATATACCAAAAGTATTCAAGGATAAAAATTGAATTAAGAAACTTACCACCAGTTCAGCATGCACTCCAAAGGGGTCTACCCTTCCACTAAAAATGAACATGAGGGACTAGCTAACCGGAGAAGATATACAAGGGGTCATAAAGAAGCCTAATATGAACCTTTGGTACCAAAAAAACCAAAGATGGTGAATATCGCACCATCATTGACTTAACCACTTGAATATTTTCACCAGGTATACACACTTTATGGAAACTTGTAACTGCTAACCATGGATTTCCTAGGATACTTTATGGTAGACATCGACTTAAAAGATGCATACTATTCAGTACCCATTCATAAAAGATTTTCGGAGATACCACAATTTACCTGGATGGGGTAACTATGGCAGTATAAATTATTGACAATGGCTAAATATGAGCCAAAACTGTTTCCAGATATTCAAACCAGCTCTGACACTATTAAGGCACATATCGTCATGGCATGTCTCTATGATATTAATGACAGACAAAACCATGGAAATAGCTAAATCAGCAGCATTAGCTACTAAAACCTATTTAGCCTGGGCTCTGTCATACAATCCAGATAAATCTACGTTGACACCATCCACAACTATTGACTATCTGGTATTCAATTAACTCTATCCACTCATCTATAACATTGCCATAAGGAGAGTCAGCGTATGGCACAACCTGTAACAATTAATGGTAACAATCAACCAACCATTCAACAAGTGGCTAGAGTAATTGGGAATTAGTAGTAGCATTACCAGCTACTTAACTTGAACTTTTCCATTAGAGCTAAGGTGCTAGTGTTTAAACAAAGTAACCCATACCCAGAACATGGTGGCAAATGGACTAATCTGGAGTCGTCATCACTATAGACACTGGGCATAAAACCTAGTTGGAAATATTGAGTACGTTCTATTGGTAAAAGCATATTGTTCAGTACTGCACCATTTTTGCATGTTCGTTTATAAATTAACAACATCACAGTGGTGGCATATACCAAACCATGGCAGGCAGTGACTATGGCAGGCAGTGACTAGTGGGGTACCGCAAGGCTCAGTGCTGGGACCCCAGCTATTTACAATATATATTAATGATCTGGATGAGGGAATTGAAGGCAATATCTCCAAGTTTGCGGATGACACTAAGCTGGGGAGCAGTGTTAGCTGTGAGGAGGATGCTAGGAGACTGCAAGGTGACTTGGATAAGCTGGGTGAGTGGGCAAATGTTTGGCAGATGCAGTATAATGTGGATAAATGTGAGGTTATCCATTTTGGTGGCAAAAACAGGAAAGCAGACTATTATCTAAATGGTGGCCGACTAGGAAAAGGGGAGATGCAGCAAGACCTGGGTGTCATGGTACACCAGTCATTGAAAGTAGGCACACAGGTGCAGCAGGCAGTGAAGAAAGCGAATGGTATGTTAGCTTTCATAGCAAAAGGATTTGAGTATAGGAGCAGGGAGGTTCTACTGCAATTGTACAGGGTCTTGGTGAGACCACACCTGGAGTATTGCATACAGTTTTGGTCTCCAAATCTGAGGAAGGACATTATTGCCATAGAGGGAGTGCAGAGAAGGTTCACCAGACTGATTCCTGGGATGTCAGGATTGTCTTATGAAGAAAGACTGGATAGACTTGGTTTATACTTGTCAAGTCAAACTGAAATGCAAGAAACTTGCGAGCAGAGAAATGCTACAATTGAAATCACAAGACAGTGATTAAAGTGGGCGGAACTCCAGCCTGCCGAGTTCTGCCTGGGGGTCAAAAGGGCACAGAGCACCAGAAGCCAGGGAAGGAGAGACAAGAAACTTGCGAGCAGTGAATCCAGCAGTAAATCAAAAAGACTGTCCGAAAAGACTGCCGCGAGAGCCAGAAAAGGCAAGCAGGACTGATTTTCTACAGACCCGATTGGCAGCCGGTAAGGACTGAACTCTAAATGGACTGAGTCGAAGACTGCAGCCCCAGAGACTCTGTTTAACCCTTCAAAAGCTGAGAAACTTGTCTGGCTAACGTGTTGATATTGGTGGTGTTTGTTATCCAAGTGACAGGGTTTTTCAGCTGTTAAAGACCAAAACTGATAAAGACCTAAACTGATAAAAACTAATCTGCCAAAATAAAAGAAGGAGAAAATAAAAGGTGGAAAAGAAGTGTTTGGTCTGAGTGAATCCAGTTCATCATTTCGGGGTAGATAAATCAAATCCCTTTCAAGCGGGGAAACTGCAAAAACATTAGAAGACTTAACAGTGAAAAACCACTGTGACCAGGAGATCTGGAAACAGTAGAAGACTTAACAGTGAAAAACCAGGCGGGGCCAGGATCTGGAAACCTGGAAAAGAGACAGTTAAGTCAAGATAAAACATGGCTGATGAAGTTGCTGGAAAGTCAGCTGAGCAGCTCAAGGTGGAGAGGACAACAGCAAAACGGGCATTCTCTCGTCTTGTTAACAGCATCATTAGGAACCATGAAGAAATGTCTGAAGAGGAGCTCAGGAACAATTTCAACAAACTCATGCAGGAGGCCGAAAAAGTCATGGAAGCCAATGACGATGTAGAGGCTGGACTCATTGCAGAGCTGGAGGCGGAGCTGGACGCAGATGAAGAAACTGTGTTAACTGAACAGCAAAATGCCGACCTGGCAAAGACTGCAAAGGAGTGTGAGTCGAAACTAAAAGAGGTCAAAGGGCTCATCCAGGACACTCTATGGGCAAACTTTGGAAATGTTGAGTTATCCACCTCACTACAGACAGCAGATGGTGCATGTGAACTTGCTGCTGCCACCGCACCATCAAATAGCAACCAAGAAGCATACGAATTCATGCTTAACCACCTGCAGAAACTGGTACAGACTGCAAAGGAGACGTACAGTCGGTGGAAACGTTGGGTCCCTCTGGATGAGCAAGAGAGCTTCCAGAAACACCTAAGAACACTCGAGCTTCTCGTCCCCAAGCTGGTTTCCAGGAAGGCTGACTTCATACAGGCAAGAATAAAGAAGGACGCTGAAGGATTAGCACAAGCGGCGAAAGCTTTCAATTATCCTTCACCAGCCATCAGACTGAGGCCCACGGCCCTTCCTAAGTTTACTGGAAACAAGCGTGACTTTTATAGATGGAGGAAGGATTGGGAAGCACTGCAAAAGCAAGGTGAACCCACTGGATCAAATGAGGTGAAGAAGGTTCAATTGCTGGACAGTCTGGAGGACAAAATTACAAGAGACCTCCGCCTCACAAGTTATAACACTGCAGATGATATCTTTCATGTCCTAGAGAACCGGTTTGGAAATCAAACAGCTATTGCTATTGAGATAGTGGAGGAGCTTCAGAGAATCCCACCTGTCAGAGGACATCAGCCACGTAAAATAGTGGAATTAATTCAAGCTGTGGAAAAGGCGCTTAATGACTTGAGCAATCTCGGAGACACAGGTGCCATTAAAAATCCACTAATGACAAAATCAATTGAAACAAAGCTTCCAGAAACCCTTAAGAAGGAATGGCTGGTTTATGTAGCTGACAAGAGGAATGGTGTGGCACCAGAGAAACGGTTTGACAGTCTCTTGTCATTTCTCAAAGAGCAGGAGAGCATATACGAACAGCTCGAGCAACTGAGGGACGAGGAGCCGAGTGGAAAGGAAACTCGGACTGAACCAAGACATGCCAGAACCAAGTCTACCAAGTCAGAAAATGACCACACAAGTTGTGTAGTCTGTGGTGACATAAAGCATAAAAGGAAGCTGTACTTCTGCAAGCAGTTTCGAGGGCTAAAGCTGACAGAGAAAAGAGCTGCAGTAAAGAAGTTGGGAGCATGCAAAAAGTGTCTTGAAGTCCATGATGATGGTTCATACTGCAAACCTGCATATCTGTGTAAAAATCAAATCTGCAAGGATGAACAGAATCCTGAGCATCATTTTTATCTGTGCCCCAATTATGAGATGAGGAAAAGCAGTGTGGATCAGAGAAGGAGTAAATTTGGTCCAGAGGAAGATAAAAGCAAGAAGAAATATACAGTGGACCAAGAGGAGTTTTTCAGCAAACTTCCACCAGAGTTGGCAAAACAATGCCGAGATGTGTTCTCCAACACTGCATCAAGAGCCTTCAACACTGCAAAGCATCAGCCAAGCCTCCTAAAGGAAGGTGGACTGCAAGAGCATCCAGTGATTATGATGCTTTTGGAGGTCATAGCAAATGCTGGACAAAAGGTTGGGACATTAATTGACTTGGCTTCAGATACCAACTACATAACTCACAAGGCTGCGAGTAGACTGAACCTTAGGAGTGAAGACATCACGCTTATCGTCCATGGAGTTGGGGGGATGAAGGTCCACGTAGAGACGATGCGCTACCTTCTAAAGAACCGAGTGAAGACTCCCAAGGGCACACTCAAGTCGCACCAGTTAGTTTGTTATGGATTGGACAGCATTGCAGATGTTCACAAACATGTGACACCACAGCAGCTGCAAAAGTTCTTTCCAGACGTCCCACTTGAGGAACTTGTGAGACCAAAAGAGATACATTTGCTCATAAGCCATAGAGAAGGTCAGCTAGCGCCTCAGAGGATTAGAACTGTTGGAGATCTCATTCTGTGGGATGGACCACTGGGAAAGACTGTTGGAGGTTGTCATCCTGAGCTGTTTGAGAAGCTTACCATGTCAGCCCACATGTCCAAAACACACTTCGCAAGATCAATGAGAGCAGCTGCTTTAAAGTATGAGGAGCTCACTGCCCCAGTCCCTGAGGAACTTTCACCAAACGGACAGGTCGCCGTCAAAGTCCAGAAGTCACGTACATCAACCGCCAATCGGGACTTCTTGGATTGGTGGAAGTGGGATAGCATTGGAGCAGCATGTGAGCCAAAGTGCGGGGGTTGCCGCTGTGGAAACTGCCAGCCAGGCGGAAAAGAAATGACTCTTGCTGAAGAGAGAGAGCTCGAAGTGGTATGGGAAGGCCTCACCTACGTAACAGGAGACCGTCACAGTAAAGACCCACATTGGCATGCTAGCTATCCTTGGTTGGAAGACCCAGCTTCTCTACCAAATAATAAAAGGACAGTGGAAGCCACATTTCTCAGGACGGAGAGGCAGCTATCCAGAGAACCTGAATGGAAAAGTGCCTACACAGCTCAGGTGCACGACATGGTGGACCGAAAGGCTGCAATCAAATTGTCCGAAGACATGATTGCAAACTGGAAGGGACCAGTGTGGTATGTGAGTCACCTTATTGCTCCAAACCCCCACTCTGTCACAACCCCAGTGAGACTAGTGTGGAACAGCAGCCAAAAGTGCAATGGTGTCAGCTTAAATGATTTGCTGATGAAAGGTCCAGACGTCCTCAACCAAATTCGCGCCGTCCTCCTCAGATTCAGAGGCGGAATCTATGCTGCTCTGGGAGACATAAAGAAGATGTATAACTCAGTCTGGTTGGAGGACCGTGAAGTACACTTACACAGATTCCTCTGGCGAGATTCCGAGGACGAGGAGCTGGGAGAGTATGCTACCACAAGAGTGAACATCGGAGACAAACCTGCGGGGTGCATTGCACAGTTGGCAATGCGTGAGACTGCTAATCTTCCTTCTTTTACCCACCTCAAGGATGAGCAGCAAGTACTCCAGAAAGACAGCTATGTTGACGACATCCTCACATCTCACAACAGCCTCGACCAGTTGAGAATCATCACAGCAAATGTGGAACGAATCCTAAAAGCTGGTGGGTTTGAGCTCAAGCCTTGGGTTCTGTCTGGCCAAAGTGGGAGGAAGGAGGACAGTGATGCTTTAAAGAAAAGCAAAACAAAAAGCATGATCCTACCAAACCAAATGCATGATGATGATAACAAGGCACTTGGTCTGGGCTACATTGTAGAAGAGGACATGCTCCACGTTATGGTGGGAATCAATTTCTCCAAGAGAAAGAAAAAGATGCAGCTTGGTCAAAGCCTTCTACAAGAGCAAATCAAAACTCAGACGCCAAATCCCCTAACAAGAAGAGAGCTTCTCAGCCAGGTAGCAGGGCTATATGACCCCATCGGCATAGTGGCTCCTGTTAAGCAAAAGGGAGCGATTCTAGTATGCAGAGCTTTCCAAGAAGCAAAAGAGGGAAGCTGTTCGGTCAGAGACACATGGAACATGGCACTCTCAGATGGACTCAGGGAGGATGCAATTAAGCTCTTTGAAGAGTACGAACAACTTGGAAAAGTCAAGTTCGTCAGGGCACTGACTCCCTCTTGCTCCGCAACTGAACCCTTGGGAATCACCTTTTCTGACAGAAGTGAGCACACCTACGGGGCAGTGATGTACGTGAGATGGGATTCAGACCATGGCCCAATTGTCAGACTTGTGGAATCCAAGGCCAAGTTAACTCCCTTGGACCACAGAGGAGACGCTGTTAAAGCAGAGATGTGTGGAGCAGTGTTCGCCTCACGTTTAAAGAAGTATTTGAGCTACACAGTCAAATTCAAGTGGAGAAGTGGTATCATCTTGTGGAAAGCCCTAAACAATCCAAAGTGGGAGGCCATCTCTTTGACAGGAGTCATTACAGTAAGAGAACGAGAAAATGCTCTAAAAGACATTTTTTGTGCTGCGCAATTGGGCACAACTTTCCCAAGCACCACAACAGATCGACTGGTAGCCTATAAAGACCAAGATTCTGGGCTGATGGTTTGTGGTGGCAGAGTGCAGAGCTTTGAAGAGGATAAAGTTGCTGTTCCCATCCTACCCGTTGATGCCTGGGTGTCCATGCTGCTAGCTCGGGAGGCTCACAGGGAGAGTCATGACGGAGTGGCTGGGACCTTGCTTAAAATGAGAAAAAAGGCTTGGGTCATAAAAGGAAGGAGAATTGCTCAAAAAGTTGTTGATCACTGCATAATCTGCAAGAAAGCAAAAGCAAAGAAATGTCAACAAGTAATGAGTGATCTGCCGCCTGAAAGAACTGAACCTGCTGCTCCTTTTGAGTTTACAACAGTAGACCTCTTTGGACCCTACCACGTACACGATGACGTCAAGAAGAGGGTAAAACTCAAAGTCTGGGGAGTTGTCTTACTTCCAGTAGAAGAACAAGACAAAAAGGCATCAGGTGACTAAGTTCAAACCCCCATTCAAAGTTTGACTTTAAAGCGTCGATCTCCCAAGTGGTTCCATTGGAAGATCGAGTGGGAGGTGTCAAGTCAAAATGAAATGCAAGAAACTTGCGAGCAGAGAAATGCTACAATTGAAATCACAAGACAGTGATTAAAGTGGGCGGAACTCCATCCTGCCGAGTTCTGCCTGGGGGTCAAAAGGGCACAGAGCACCAGAAGCCAGGGAAGGAGAGACAAGAAACTTGCGAGCAGTGAATCTAGCAGTAAATCAAAAAGACTGTCCGAAAAGACTGCCGCGAGAGCCAGAAAAGGCAAGCAGGACTGATTTTCTACAGACCCGATTGGCAGCCGGTAAGGACTGAACTCTAAATGGACTGAGTCGAAGACTGCAGCCCCAGAGACTCTGTTTAACCCTTCAAAAGCTGAGAAACTTATCTGGCTAACGTGTTGATATTGGTGGTGTTTGTTATCCAAGTGACAGGGTTTTTCAGCTGTTAAAGACCAAAACTGATAAAGACCTAAACTGATAAAAACTAATCTGCCAAAATAAAAGAAGGAGAAAATAAAAGGTGGAAAAGAAGTGTTTGGTCTGAGTGAATCCAGTTCATCATTTCGGGGTAGATAAATCAAATCCCTTTCAAGCGGGGAAACTGCAAAAACATTAGAAGACTTGACAATACTCTCTAGAATTTAGGAGATTGAGAGGGGATCTTATAGAAACTTATAAAATTCTTAAGGGGTTGGACAGGCTAGATGCAGGAAGATTGCTCCCGATGTTGGGGAAGTCCAGGACAAGGGGTCACAGGTTAAGGATAAGGGGGAAATCCTTTAAAACCGAGATGAGAAGAACTTTTTTCACACAGAGAGTGGTGAAACTCTGGAACTCTCTGCCACAGAGGGTAGTTGAGGCCAGTTCATTGGCTATATTTAAGAGGGAGTTAGATGTGGCCCTTGTGGCTAAAGGGATCAGGGGGTATGGAGAGAAGGCAGGTACGGGATACTGAGTTGGATGATCAGCCATGATCATATTGAATGGCGGTGCAAGCTCGAAGGGCCGAATGGCCTACTCCTGCACCTATTTTCTATGTTTCTATGTTTCTAAACCACTTGGACAGAATAAAATCGATATCATGTGACAATTTATTTAACAATTCGTAACCGTATGTCGTCAAACATATTTGACCATCAGCAACTTACCTACCAGGTGAGCTAAATGCCGTAAACAGACATATTAAACCAAAGTATTTGCTGAAATTACAAAGCAATTTGGAACACCAGATATCGATTTCCTTGTATTTCAATTGAATCACCACGTACCGATGCATGTCGCATGAAACCAAACTTTGAGGCAGCGGCAATGAATACATTCCCGCTGAACTGGGGGGGGGGGGGGGGGGATCTAATCTCTATGTTCTCCCCTTTTCTACCTCATCAGTCAGGTACTACGGCCTCATCAGTCGGGTACTACGCAAAATACAGATGGACTCTGCTTCAGGTATTTTGATAGTACCCGACTAACCTACACTGTCATGGTTCCCAGTGGTCCTCGACATAGTCATCAAAACCCTAATGATTTTCCCAGTAGCCCAGACTTATCAACTCACCCAGTTTCAGGCATAAGCCACCCATGCTACGATAAATTAAACTACTGGGTTGCAGATTTGAAAAGACCACTGCTGGGCCTGGGTTGCAGAATTGGAAAGACCACTGCTGGGCCTGGATTGTCAGACAGCACTATCGACACGATGACAGCATCCCATCGCATATCCACAAGGGAACATACTTGGCGAACATCAAGAAGTGGGAAGATACTGTTAAAATACAGGAACTACATATTCAATTACAACAAAATCTGTACTGGAGTTCCTGGCTGGTCTTCACCACAATGAAGGACTCAGCTACAGCACCATTAATACAGTCAGAAGTGCTCTGTCAGCCTACTTAACTCAGGCACCAGGACAACAGGCCATAGGGTACCACCCACTGGTGATCAAACTCTGGAGAGGCATATTCAACTCTAATCCCCCAGACCTAGGTACACCCAAATCTGGGATGTCAGTGTGATCCTGACGTACCTTAGGGGATGGTCACCTGCCAGGTCCCTCACCCTGGAACAGCCTACCCTGAAGACGGTCATGCTGATGACCTTGTCTCAGCACAAAGAGTCCAGTTCCTCCATCTACTACGATTGGACAATATGGTTATAACACCAGACCGTGTCACATTTCATTCAGGGGCTGGTCAAACAGAGCAGACCAGGGACATCAGGTCCAGTCATGGAATTCCGGGCATACCCACCTGAACCACGGTTATGTGTCATGACCCACTTATTGAACTACATCGACACAATAAGAAATCCCCGAGGGAGAGAAAAAGCCTTATGGGTCAGCCACAAGAAACCTCATGGTCGGGTGACGAGCCAAACTATCTCAAGTGGCTCAAGCAGGTACTGGGAGTTGCTGGAGTAAATACTAACGTGTACAAATCTTACTCCACCAGGGCAGCATCCACATCGGTGACTAAGAGGATGGACGTGCCTATGGACCACATCCTGGCTACAGCGGGGTGGTCTAGGGAGTATACGTTCCAAACTTTTATAACAAGCTGCTGGCAGAACCTGTATCGTTTGCAGAAAAAGTATTAGAATCTGTAAATATATAATTTAAGCCCGGGGGAGCATTTTGGTCTTGTTATTGTTAATAACACCATTATTGTTTTACAAACAGATTCATGGTTGATTACGATAACATACTTCCTCCCTCGAATGACCGGCAGCGAGTGAAGTATGAACTGTTACACGGTTTGAAATCACAGAGCTTTAAAATCTTCACGTAGTCACTCACGTTTCTCCGAAGTAAAATAGTAAGATTAAACGAGAACTTACTAGTTTGAAGTTTGATCTGTATTTTATGAGGAGTTACGATGAGGGATTACGTGCCCTCCGTTCCCACCCTCAATTATAGAGATCAACTGGTAACTTAGTTGTCCTTGTCTTTACTATGTTTATTTCAATTATTCTGTTGTTTCTGTGATTCCACACCGCTGCTTTGAAGTATGTCACGCCTGCGCACTGAGCGGGTTCTTCACGTAATCCCTCATCGTAACTCCTCATAAAATACTGATCAAACTTCAAACTGGTAAGTTCTCGTTTAATCTTACTATCATCCCATACACTGGCACTATCCTACACACTGGGGACAATTTCCAGAAGCCAATTAACATACAAACCTGTACATATTTGGTGTGTGGGAGGAAATCGGAGCACCCGGAGAAAAGGGAGAACATACAAACTCCATATGGACAGAACCCATAGTCAGGATCGAACCTGGGTCTCTGGTGCTGTAAGGCAGCAACTCTACCGCTGCACCACTGTTCCACCTTATGTGTATATTTGATGAAGCGTATTTGTCTTCCACATGTTTACTGTAAGCCCCATCCTCCCGCATACCTTAGTAAAGGAGATGACCACTCTGAGCTTGACCTCTGAGCGTGCACTTACAGAAGCATGATCTAGTACTGCAAGTTAAAGAATGTGGTTGAAGTCATCTTAACTGTGGAGTGGAGGAAACCATGGATGACCAGTTTCCCTTTCATCCCGTAGTTCAGCACCATTGCATCGGGTGGCTTAATGGGAATGGGATGCATTATTGCAGCAAGAAGGTTGTGTATGATTGTGTACGATGGCATGGCCTTGCTTGAGCACAATCTGCTGGAGGTTTGGAACTGCAGTTCACCCATCAGTTACAAACACAACTTACATATCACCGCGTAGCCAGTGCTGAATGCAATAAATCTATTAGAATAATAACAAAAACAAGAAGGATGCATGGGACAGGTATAGGCAGCTGGGATCAAGTGCATCCCTGGAGGAGTTTCGGGAGCTAAGGAGTAAACTGAAAAAGGAAATCAGAAGGGCAAAAAGGGGCCAGGAGATAGCTCTGGGAGGGGGGGGGGGTAGCATTAAGGACAATCCCAAAAGATTTTATAAATACATAAGGGGGAAAAGGGTAACTAGAGAGAGAGTGGGACCTCTCAGGAATCAAAGCGGTCACCTCTGTGTGGAGCCACAGGAGATGGGCAAGGTTCTAAATGAGTATTTCTCCTCTGTATTTACTGAGGAGAAAGACAGTAGGACGGAGGAAATTGGAGCAGTCAGGGTTACTGTTGAATAAGTACTAAAGGTACTGACATGTATGAAGGTAGACAAATCACTAGGGCCTGATCTGATATATCCGAGGACATTGCGGGAAACTAGAGAGGAAATTGCGGGAGTCATGGTTGAAATTTACGAGTCGTCCTTAAATACAGGAGAGGTGCCGGAAGAGTGGAGGGTGGCAAATGTTGTGCCTCTTTTCAAGAAGAGCTGCAGGGAAATTGCTGGGAACTATAGGCCAGTGAGCTTAACAGCTCTGGTTGGTAAGTTACTGGAGAATATTCTGAGGGACAGGTTGTACAGGCATTTGGATGGGCAAGGGCTGATTGGCGATAGTCAGCATGGTTTGGTACGTGGGATCATTAATCTGATTGATTATTTTGAAGACGTGACCAAAAAGGTTGATGAGGGCAGAGCTGTAGATGTTATGTACATGGACTTCAGTAAGGCGTTCAACAAGGTTCCACATGGTAGGCTGCTCTGGAAGGTTAGATCGCATGGGATCCAAGGAGAGATAGCTGAATGGATAGTAGATTGGTTCCATGGGAGGAAGCAGAGGGTGATGGTGGAAGGTTGTCTGTGTCAGATTGGAGGCCTGTGACTAGTGGTGTGCATCAGGGTTCGGTGCTGGGCCCGTTACTGTTTGTCATCTACATCAATGATTTGGATGAGAACATACAGGGCAAGATTTGCAAATTTGCTGATGATACAAAAGTTAGTGGTTTTGCAGATAGTGAAGATGGTTGTGAACAATTGCAGCAGGATCTGGATCGATTGGCCTCTCCCTCCCTCTCTCTCTCTCTCCCTCTCCCTCTCCCTCTCCCTCTCCCTCTCCCCTCCCCTCCCCTCCCTCTCCCTCTCCCTCTCCCTCTCCCTCTCCCTCTCCCTCTCCCTCTCCCTCTCCCTCTCCCTCTCCCTCCCCCGCTCCCTCTCCCCCTCCCCCTCTCTCTCTTTCTCCCTCTCCCTCCCTCTCTCCCTCTCCTTCGCTCCCTCTCCCCCTCTCCCTCTCCCTCTCCCCCCCTCCCTCTCCCCCTCTCCCTCTCCCTCTTACTGCCTCTCCCTCTTACTGCCTCTCTCTCTCCCTCTCTTTTCCCTCCTCTCTTTCTCCTCTCCCCCCTTCTCTCTCTATCTCTCTTCCCTCCTCTCTCTCTTAAATTCGCCTCTGCTCTAACTTTTCACTGTACCTCGGTACACGTGACAATAAGCACAACTGAACAGCCTCTCAGCATGATGGCCGTTGGAAGATTGTGCTGCCAGCTATGTTATCATTGCAAAGACTGTGACCTCCTCCTCTTCTGTATATTTTCTAACTCTGTATCTGTGTTTATTTGCCACCATTATGGTCTTGTGCTGACACTGGCATTTGGCATCAGTTCCAGACACTAATTCATGGTGACTGTCTATTTTTATGTATCAACAGCGCAATAGATATCATGCTGCAAAACGCCCCATCCATTTTCTCATTACAACTTGTTCTAATCTTGGATGTAATTCCAAAGCTGGAACATTTATAACTATGTCGGCTGTTATATTCTGCTGGCATTTTCACACTGAGAGAAAAGCCTTCAGAAGGTTAAACCACATAAAACCATCTAAATAGTTTGTTAATTGTAGCCTCAAAGGCAGTCGATGGAGGTTTCCAATTGTATTTTATTGCTGCTGTAAGCATCTTGCTTCAAGAAGTACCCATAGATGCAATCAATATATTACAATGTTGGGAAACAGAGAGAGAGGCAGAGAGGTTGTCTCATCAGTCTGAGGAAGGGTCTCGACCCGAAACGTCACCCATTCCTTCTCTCCAGAGATGCTGCTTGTCCGCTGATTTATTCCAGCATTTTGTGTCTATCTTCGGTTTAAACCAGCATCTGCAGTTCTTTCCGTAACATGGAGGGATATAGACATGGACAAATATAAAGACTCTGGCTTCTCTGAATCCAACTTTAAACAAGCTTTTGTGAGATTAATTTTGTCAGGACATAATCAGGGTAGTCCATTATTTTTTAATACCACAAAACCACATACAAAGAGACGGCCCTTACAAAGGAAATCACATCCGATAGCTCTGAAGAAGAAATGAAAAGGCTCTGATGAATCCCAGCAGGCTCTGTAAGCTGAAGAATTGAACTCAATTGTTGAAAGGATCATGAGTTTCAGGACAAATCACTGCTTGAGATAAGTGCGTTGCAGCAGTCCCCTTCCTGAAAGGCAGAGCGTAATTGGAAATTCCTTTGAGAAATGAAAGCATTGTACATATGTCTGTGAAAAATGATGGTGTCAGAATGAATATCTGTGTACTCAAAAATATATTGCCAATCCATACTGAGGAGAAAAGCATACTGTTACAGGGCAGGGGGGAATGGGAACATGTCCTTTATAGGTGTGACAATGCTGAGTGTCACAGGAGGGAGACTGGGCATGAGGGGAGTGACAGTGTTGAATGTGTTACTACTGCATTTCAACTAAATGGTCTAGACGGTTTTAAGTAGGAGCGAGATAGAGATATGAGGAAGCTGGCAATAATGTGATGTAGCAATTATAGTAATTGCATGAAGTCAGCTGGAAAGAAACGTGTGCAGTGCAAAAATTAACAAACACTATTTGGGGAGGAAGTCCTTAAATTGTGCTACAGATGTTTGAGTTGCTGCTTTGCAGCGCTGGAGACCCGAGTTCGATCCCGACTACGGATGCTGCCTGTACGGAGTTTTACATTCTCCCCCTGACCGAGAGGGAGAGAGAGAATTTGATAGTATGCTGCTAGTGGCTGGGCAGTTGGGAAGTTGAAAATTTAGTCCTAACTTGATTGGGAGGAAGTATTTTTCCCAAGGAAAGACATATAAGGAAGGAGATTTTGGAGAAGCAATGAAGATGTGACAGGTGACGGAAGGGATGACTTGACTTTTACTTCAGACAACAGGGGCAGCAAAGCCTAGTAAGTTGGCACAGTCAAGGAGTGAGTGGGGGGAGGGGGGTGGGGGGGGTCATATTGATTGAAAGATTAGGACAGACATGGGGATATTGGGCTCGGAGGAGAGGAAACATGAAACGTCATGTCTCAATCTGAAATAGAAAACCAGCGAAAATTCATCATTGAAGGAAAACCTGAAATTATACTTAGGCAGGAGATAGGGAATGAGAAAATACATCTGGGGATCCACAGTGTTTTAATTAGAAATTAATTCTGGACAATCATCATTAATTTGTTTCATAATTGAAACCATTTTTATTGAGTAAGAATGGAAATAAGTATTTTAATATCTATTCGGGTATAAAACCAAGTTTTTTTAATTGTTCATGATACATTTGGACCATTGAAGTAACTGCCCAGGGAAGGTTATGGATTTCCAAAGATATCCTTTTTCTCCAGAGATGCTGCCTGGTCTGCTGACTTAGTCCAGCACTTTGTATCTATCGTTGGTATGAACCAGCATCAGCATTTCTTTGTTTCTTCCAATGTTTAACACCCTGGTTCAGTTGAGTTCAACTGCCCACTTGGGTTTGGGAAAGATGAAGAGTAGTTGTCCTCATGCCATTGAATGAGCAGCACAACAGATGAACTGTGAGAGAGAAGACCTTCCCTTTGTCCAATTGTGCTCTTGTATTCCTGTAATGTCATACGGTCATAAATGATAGGAGCAGAAATAGGCCACTTTGCCCATCAAGTCTACTCCACCATTCAATCATGGCTGTTCTATCTCTCTCTCCCAACCCCATACTCCTGCCTTCTCCCCATAACCCCTGACACCATGCAATATGACCATACATCATTAATATTCACCAAAGATAGACACAAAAAGCTGGAGTAACTCAGCGGGACAGGCAGCATCTCTGGAGAGAAGGAATGGGTGACGTTTCGGGTCGAGACCCTTCTTCAGACTGGTTAGGGATAAGGAAAACAAGAGATATAGACGGTGATGTGGAGTGATAAAGAACAATGAATGAAAGATATGCAAAAAAGTAAAAATGATAAAGGAAACAGGCTGTTTGTAGGGTGAAAATGAGAAGCTGGTGCAACTTGGGTGGGGGAGGGATAGAGAGAGAGGGAATGCCAGGGGCTACGAAGTTAGGAAGTGTGTGTGTGTGTGTGTGTGTGTGTGTGTGTGTGTGTGTGTGTGTGTGTGTGTGTGTGTGTGTGTGTGTGTGTGTGTGTGTGTGTGTGTGTGTGTGTGTGTGTGTGTGTGTGTGTGTGTGTGTGTGTGTGTGTGTGTGTGTGTGTGTGTGTGTGTGTGTGTGTGTGTGTGAGTGATCTCAGTGACTGATCTGCCAGCCCAAGAATCCATTCAGCCCACAATGTCCATACTAGCCCTCTGGAAACCAGTCCCTTCGGCCCACAAAACCATGCTAGCGCTCCAGAAACCCCCACTCCCCACTGGCCAGCAATATTGGAATTGGTGGAGAGGTGGAATATTGCGTTGGGGGACCAGCTCTCCCACGTGAAGCTGGGACCCAACTGATCCCACTATCTATTTCTCACATTTCCCTTATACCTAACCAGTCTGAAGAAGTGTCTCAACCCGAAACGTCACCCATTCCTTCCCTCCAGAGACAATTAGGGACAATTGTGAATTTTGAAAGTATCGCCACAATCACGACCATCAATGTATGGCCATGTGTTCCGGACAGGCTGAGATGGTAAACTGAATGGTCCCCTGCACAAGTCAGGCAACCCCACACACAGTTTTCCACCATGTACCACACCCACGGTGTTCTTCACACCTCATGAGTCCCCCCCACAGGGAAAGTGGGATGCCCGGGGTAGACTTATACGCCTGGAACAAGAGGCATTTTGTTTTTCTGCCGGACAATAGGCATAATCCTTTCATTTCTCACATTTAAGTAATTCCTCCCGAGATCTAAAGCTGTTCGTGTAGTTAAGGGAGCACGGGAACTCCATCCCAGGTGGCCAAGCCTCATTCTGTGTTGCTTGTTGATCTAGAACTCCTGGGAGAATGTGCCATTCCTGTAGCAATCCAGTCTTCCAGAGTTTACAGCGCACAAAGTTTACAATCAGGCCAAAGAAATATACAGTACTTTAATCAACGTCAGCGTTTGATAAAGATCTGAAAACGTTTCCTAGATATGGTTGTGGTTTTTTTAACACATTTATCTCGCCTACATTTCTGCGACATAATGCCAGCATGATTTGGCCGGGAGGAGGAAGCAGTTAGAATACAACTCTGCAGGTGAAATTGTGCGGTGATATGTTGCTCTGGAGAAACCAACAGATCTGACAGGGAATTAGTGGGTTCTGCTAAAGGTCAGAATACAGGAGTTCCGACGTTTTTTTTTAAAATACAGCAAACCTCGATGGCAGCAGTCTGCAGAGTTTATAATGTAGTTTAGTCAGATCACATCTAATCCTTCAATAAATAGATCAGGGAAGATTGGCAACTTTCACCTTTAGACTGCTAAATCCCAGGGAATGCCAGATACACTTATCCTGCCACTTGCCATCTCACACAATGTATTACCCACAAATCAATGATGTTACAGTAAGAAAGCTGTACAAAATGTTGAGGAATGTTATAATAATAACTTTTGGGGGACGGCACGGTGGTGCAACAGTAGAGTTGCTGCCTTATGCCCCTGTTCCACTTAGGAAACCTGAACGGAAACCTCTGGAGACTTTGCGCCCCACCCAAGGTTTCTGCGCGGTTCCCGGAGGTTACCAGAGGTTTTTGTCAGTCTCCCTACCTGCTTCCACTACCTGCAACCTCCAGCAACCACCTGCAACCTCCTGGAACTGCACGGAAACCTTGGGTGGGGCGCAAAGTCTCCAGAGGTTTCCCTTCAGGTTTCCTAAGTGGGACAGGGGCACTACAGCGAATGCAGTGGCGGGGACCCAGGTTCGATCCCGACTGCGGATGCTGTCTGTACGGAGTTTGTACATTCTCCCCGTGACCTGCGTAGGTTTTCTCCGAGATCTTCGATTTCCTCCAGGTTAATTGCATTGGTAAATGTAAAAATTGTCCCTAGTGTGTGTAGGATAGTGTTAATATGCGGGGATCGCTGGTCGGCGTGGAGCCGGCGGGCCGAAGGGCCTGTTTCCGCGCTGTATCTCTAAACTAAACTAGACTAAACTAATAAACCAAAACTAAAATAATCATCCAAGGAATAGAATTTGAAAGAAAAGATTTTGGCTTTTTCTTCCTTCGCCTTTTGATTTTGTCTACTGCTTCTTTGCTACGATTTTGTATTTAAATGAAACGCAGTTTGTTCTGAATTAATTAAAGAACAATAGGAACAACGGCTTAGCTCTGAGCTGCCAGCACAGACACACTTATAGTTCGATGTGATTAAGAGCACAGACACGCTGGGGAAGAAAAGGGTGTTTCAAACATGTCCTCATCGGGCAGCCTCCAAGTAGTTACAATGTTGTTGTGATAGGTACCTGGTGTTAAGGCTAAGAACTAGACACAAAAAGCTGGAGAAACTCAGCAGGTCACGTTCACAAGTTATAGGAGTAGAATTAGGCCATTCGGCCCATCGAATCTACTACACCATTCAATCATGGCTGATCTCTGCCTCCTAATCCCATTTTCCTGCCTTCTCCCCATCACCCTTGACACCCATTCTAATCAAGAATGTATCTATCTCTGCCTTAAAAATACCCAGTGACTTGGCCTCCACAGCCCTCTGTGGCAATGAGTTCCACAGATGAACTACCCTCTGATTGAAGAAATTCCTCCTCACCGCCTTTCAAAAAGAGCGCCCTTTAATTCTGAGGCTATGACCTCTGGTCCTAGACTCTCCCACCAGTGGAAACGTCCTCTCCACATCCACTCTATCTATGCCTTTCATTATTCTGTAGGTTTCAATGAGGTTCCCCCTCAACCTTCTAAACTCCAGCGAGTAGAGGCCCAGTGCTGTCAAGTGCTATCCCCCTATTTCCTTGAATAATTCTTGTAAACCTCCTCTGTACCCTCTCCAGAGCCAGCACATCCTTCCTCAGATATGGGGCCCACATTTGCTTACAGTCAGACAGCATCTCTGGAGAAAAGGAATAGGTGACGTTTCTTCAGAAGGATCTCGACCTTCAGGTTTTATGCCTTTATGCTTTATCTTTAATCCTTCTTCACAAATTCTGCTTGAAAAAGCAATTCTGCTTGAAGATATCAACTCTTATTTCTTCATCCACAAATCCTGCCAGATTTGATGTGTACCTCCGACATTTTCTTGTTCAGATTTTTCCACGGGGCAGTGTCATGCAGTTCGCGACACATTGTGCAGTAAATCTCATCAACTTTCAGAATATTTTTGAATGAGATAGAAAACTTCATTGGGTCAAAGGAAAAAATCCCGTTGTGGTCTCGGAAGGATTAATTTCCAAATTAATTAATTCTACACAGTATAGAGAGAATCGCAAAAAAATATAATCATATTAATGATGAATTCAAAAAGATTTGTTAGACACAGAGGAGCATGGAAATAAAAAATCCTCACTGATTACCTGAATCATTTGTGTTGCTAAATCACTTCAGTGGCTGGAAAACCATCCTCTAAATCCATTCAATGCTTATTTAATTAATCTGAAAATATATACATACTGTTCATCAGCTGCAGCAGTGTCGATGAAGCCGCCATCTATCCTCAATGTCTCAGTGGTCAACTACGTTTCTGGAGCCATTCTCTTGTACGGCAGTCTCTGCCGTTCCTATATCAGGAAAGGGGGGGGAGAGAACAAAGGAGGACCCGGCGTGGGGGGGGGCGCCTTGAGGGGGGGTGAGTGGGGGGCGGGGGGCGCCTTGAGGGGGGGAGAGTGGGGGGGGGGAGGGAAGGGAGAACAAAGGAGGGCTCGGTGTGGGATACTTTGTAACTTTGCCTGTGCTCTTTATGTAGCAACTCTTTACATACCTTGGGTAATTTGCATACCGTGGGTAATTTTACTCTGATTCATCACATGTGACAATAAAGTATTCATTCATTCATTCATTCATTCATTCATTCTTTCATTCTTTCATTCAAATGGTGGGCCTGGAGCGTGCAAAGTTAGCTTGTCCCAAGTGTCTCTGAGCCCTCATAGCCAGCAGGGCATTCTGTTTCTACTTTCCCATGGCGACACCTTCCTGAGCCGTCAACCTCAAGACATCCTGACTCCTGCCTCTCAATGTCCTTGTAGTCATCTTAGAAAACGCAGTGAACTTGCACCCGAATCCTCAGCCCACAATTAAGCACCATGAAATGTAGAATTCCAAAAGTGGAAAATATCCAACAAACTGTTTGCTGGGAGGTCGGGTGAACACTTGGGAAGGTCTAAGAGATGTGGTATATAAGAGGCACAAGAGACTGCAGATGCTGTAATCTTGAGCGATAAACAAAGTGCTGGAAGAACTCAGTGGGATAGTACAATATTTGTGGAGGGAAATGGACAGACAATGTTTCGGGTCGGAACTCTTCTTCAGACTAACCTGAAATGTTGTCTATCCATTTCTTTCCACAAGGAAGGGGTTGTGTAGGGTATAAGGATGAGAAACAATTTGCCAGATTAGCCTGTCCCTGTCCCTGGCCCAGACCTGTTGCTCACTGGCCCCACCTGTGTGAATTTTGTCCAGATACAAATAGCTGAGCAAGCCGCCACCCGTCCCTATCTCACTCACACCCTCCTAACAAGGTGGCGTGGGTTTCAAGACATGATCATTCCTCAGGCAGCATACCCTGAGCTCCAGCTCTAGCAACGTTTGACAAAGGCTTCTGAACATTTTTAAACGTTACCAATTGCAGGAGCATTCAAAGATTATTCAAATCAATCTAAGCTTTCCAAAAGTGTATAAAATATTTAAAGTCATAATAGTAAGATTAAACGAGAACTTACCAGTTCGAAGTTTGATCTTTATTTTATGAGGAGTGACGTTGAGGGAATACATGAAGAACCCGCTAGTCCGCATGTGCGTCATTCTTCAAAGCAGCGGTGTGAATCACAGATACCTGTAATGACTTAAACATAGTAAGATTAGAGAAAAAGATACCAGTCAAGTTTATGATCCAGGGTGGGAGCGGAGGGCATGTATTCCCTCAACGTCACTCCTCATAAAATACAGATCAAACTTCGAACTGGTAAGTTCTCGTTTAATCTTACTATTTTACTTCGGAGTCACGTGAGGGACTCCATGAAGATTTCAAAGCTCTGTGATTCTTGCCGTGGACGAGTCCATGACACACATCTGCCTTGGTATAGGGGAGAAATATATTCGACATCCATACGGTATGTAGATGCAACAAACAAATTTGTTAACAAAAGAAATCATAAACCCCGTATATTCATGGGGACAAATTATATTACGGAACTTAAAATAGTTTTTGAAAAAGTTCCAGTTTCCTCCACTGGTTTATTATAAAATTTACGGAAAGTTCCTTCTGATAACCATCCTGCCGTCTTGAGGATCTGATCCAATGGAACATCCAACTTGTATTCTGCCGACGTAGCTGCAGCCCTGGTGGAGTGAGATTTAAAACAATTAGTTGCTTTAGTAAGTACTTGTTTTATCCATTTGGAAATGGTCTGTTTTGTTATTCGTTTATGAGGCTGTCTGTGGCTAAAGAGTAGTGCCTTTTTTGTGCCTCTGATGGTTTTGGTTTGTTTAATGTATTATTTTAGATGTGTTACCACACACAGTCGCTCATCTGCAGGGTAGTTATTGAAAATCACTTTTAGGCCTGCCGACCCCTGTCTGTTCTGTTTTACCAGTTCCTGGATGTAAAAATGTAAATTTTCCTGCGAACTGGTCATGTTATCCAGCCTCAATTTGTGTAGGGAGTGCGCCCTTTGTGCTGTGACCAATGCCATCAGCATGACCGTTTTTAAGGTCAAAGTCTGTAATGACAGGCTAGTGGCTGGAGTCCAGTTCCTTAGTAGATTCAGAACGATGCCAACGTCCCATATGTGGGAATATCTGGCCTTAGGAGGGTTAGCATTGAATATGCCCCTCATGAGCTTGGTTACCAAAGGGTGTGACCCCACAGGCTGTCGTTCCGTTTCTCTCCAGAGGTAGGTAGACAGGGCACTTTTGGCACAGTTGATGGCGCTGTACATAAGTCGTTCGTCATGGTGTAAATTTACCAGAAATTCCAATACCGGTTGAATGTTCGTAGGTTTGTGGATAATGTTCTGGTTGCAACACCTGTGCCATTTTCTGATATATACTAGGTATTGATTTTTTGTTGGGCTCCAGCGATCATGTTCATAGCTCTCGTTGTTAAGCCCAGGTGTAATAAAGGAGCTTTCAGACTCTACCAACCAAAACGTTAATGTGACGATGACAAGGATGACTTGTCCTAGTTGCTGGATTTACCAGTAGATCCGGTCTGTGTTGAATGGTGATGTGAGGTTCTAATATCATCTCCTGTACCACTGGGAACCATGGTTGGGTAGGCCAATCGGGTACTATTAAGATACCAGACGCAGAGTCTTGTCTTATCTTACTTAGTACCTGACTGATGAGGCAGAAGGGAGGGAATGCATTAAAGAACAATTTCCCCCAATGCAGCGAAACAGCATCTGTAGCTGCTGCCCCAGGATCTGGTTCCCATGATACATATTTTGGCACTTGGTGGTTAAGCCTGGATGCGAATAGATCGACATCTGGTGTTCCGTATCGTGCTGTAATTTCAGCAAATACTTTTTTGTCCAACATCCATTCGATGTTGTCATTGAATTTGCGTGACCTGGTGTCTGCCACTAAGTTTTGTCTACCTGGTAAGTAGGTAGCTGATATCCAAATTCCTCTGCGGATACACTATTGCCAGATCTTGTTTGCCAGATTGTCACATGATGTCGATTTGTTTCCACCCATGTGGTTGATGTATGCTACCACAATGGTGTTATCAATTTGTAATCTTACATGCTGGTGAGATAACCCTAAGCAATATGACTTAAGGCCGTGAAAAGCTCCCAACATTTCTAAGTAATTTATGCCCAAAGTGTGTAGCAATGATGACTCCTGTTCATTCCATCTCCCACCACAGCTGGTGATGGAATCCGTGGCACCCCATCCGAGAGCACTAGCATCCGTTTGTAGTGCGATAGACGGATTGCTGATAATGATTGGATTGGAACAATGCCTAATGTTTTCTTTCCACCATTGTAGATCTAATATGGCTTCTTTTGGTAGTTCCATAGGTCTATCAAAATGACCTCCATTGTTTTTTAGAGCTGTTATTTTTGCCCTTTGTAAATTCTGATAATATAAAGGTCCGAATTGTGCAGCTGGAAAAGCTGCTATTATCTTGCCAATCATTCTCGCCACCTGTCTAATAGATGGTTTTCTTGTGTCAATGATTTTGCTGCAATCCTCCTCGAGGGCTATTGCTTTGTCTTGTGGCAAAGTCACTGACATAAGAACTGAGTTAATGGTAAATCCCAAGAAATTCATTGTTGTGGAAGGTTTCAATTTAGATTTAATTGGATGGATAATGAATCCTAGGCTTTCAAATAATTGTATGGTGGCTGTTATTGTTAATTCTGCTTGTTTTACCCTTTTGCTCAATATAAGTATATCATCCAAATAAGCCATCACAATGTGTTTATGTTCCCGTAGGAAAGCTAAGGCTGGTTTTAATAATTTAGTAAATAACCTAGGTCCATTTGGTAGTGCTCTGTATTGCCAGAGTTGATCCATCCAATTAAATTTCAAATAACGTCTGTGGTCACCTGTTATGGGTACTGAATAGTAAGCATCTTTTAAATCAATGCTTGCCATATAGTAACCTTTGGAGATTAATAGTTTAGCAGTAGCAAAGGTTTCCATTTTGAAGTGAATATATTTTACAAAAACATTCAAATTACTCAAATCTATGATGATGCGGCAACCACCATCTTTCTTATGTTTAATAAAAATGTTGGACACGATTTCTAAAGGTTCGTGTTGGGTTTGTTCAATTATCCCTATTTTATGGAGTCTCTGCAGTTCAGCATGTGCTTTTGCTTTATCTTCGCCCTTAAGCCTGAACACTCTGTTCGGCACATGCTGGACTGGAGGATTACGTGGGTGTAAGAACTCTATCGTGTATCCCTGGATACTGCTTAGGATATAAGTATCTGATGTTAACTTATACCATGCATCCAGAAAAAAGTGTAATCTGCCACCAACACCCATGCTTTCGTTAATAAGTAAGGGACCAGACCCACCTACCTCTATGGTTACCAGTGGTCTTATTTCTTCCCTTGTCCCCGAGGACGTTGAGGCCCCGGTGTCTTGATTTGTGTTGTTGTAGATGGGTGCATCTTCCACGAGGGCCGGCCTGGGCCATGTCCTAAAAAAGACCGCTGTTGGATTGGTCTTGCCCTCGACTGTTCCCCGGAGTAGTCCTTGCGACCCATGAGTGCATAGGGGTGGTACTTCTGGGGGTGGCGTTTGGTTGCTTTTATGATTCCCAGGGCTTTGGATTCTTCGTCCAAATCTTTTACCTGTTTTGGTAGGTCCTCTCCAAACAGGTAAGTCTTTTCGGTGGTCGTTCCCGTTCTGCATAATCCTGCAAATTTTGGGTCTAGTACCGGCTGTATGCTCTTCTTTCTGATATAATTCAGTTCATATTGGGTATTGCAGAAGAGGGCATCTTTCTGGTGTTGATTCATATCTTCCTCATCCAGGGTTCGTGTGAATGCTGTTATCCCTGCGGTGAGGGTTTTAAGTACTTTTTGCAGTAAGACATCCCTTGTCCTGATGCTTGCTCCTACATGCTTCCAAATACATGCGTTCACGGTTGGGTCATTAAGGGATTTACCGTTTCCAGGTTGCAAGTAACGCCCCATGGTGTCAATTAGGGCTTGTCCCTGTAGCTGGTTCAGGGACATGTAATTAATACTTGCCGCTAACCTGGCTGGTAAATTATGCCCTGTGAGTTCTGGCTTCGCGAACTGAGCCACCATTTCAAGTAAGTTCCCACTCACCCCTTGCACTGAGTTTTCCATCAATTCCTGTTCAGGGTCAGTCCAAATCTGCCCCGCTATGCTGTCCTGGGAGGCAATAGACGCCGAATACAGCCCTGAATAAGGTACTGCAGAGGGGCTGAATGTCTGCCCAGTAGAGCCAGACCCCCTCTGGAGTATTGCCTCCATCAGCCGCTCCATTTTCGTCCAGTGCTCTCGGGCACCTGGCTCTTGCGGCTTGTCCTGGACCAGCTGCCGCTCCAACGCGGTACAGAGCTTTCGAGCGCTGACCGCTCGCGGTCGCTGGTCCCGCAGCTCAAACGCGTTCCAGTGATCTCGGTCACTGGTCGCTTGCTGCTCCTCCAATTCCTTCAGCCCCACAGGCCCTTGAGCGTAGGTGGCGTGGGGCTGTTCGAAATCCGAGTCGTCCGAAAGAAACGGCTCTGTCGGTATTACGTTTAGCCTTTCCACCCGCCGGTGGTGAGGCTAGCTCTGGCACAGGTGCTCCCGACAATGGAGACAGCCCTGCCATCTGCCGCCGCTGGCTGCCCGTTCCTGCACCGCTCTCCCCCGCCAGCTTTTTTGCAGCTTTGGTTCGTCTTCTATCCATCCTAGAGGTAAGAAAAACGTAGATCTCTTACCTGTCTTCGCTGGTTGTATACACCAGCCATTTAGGAGGAACGTCCTTCCTCCATCGAAATGACTCGTGCAATGCGTGTAGCGTAATGACGCGCAAGCGGACTAGCGGGTTCTTCATGGAGTCCCTCACGTGACTCCGAAGTAAAATTGTAATTAAATCATCGTAAGATCATAAGTGATAGGAGTCAAATTAGGCTATTCGGCCCATCAAGTCAATCGTGGCTAATCTTTCTCTCCTAACCCCATTCTCTTGCTTTCTCCCCATAACCTCTGACTACCGTAATCAAGAGTCTATCTATCTCTGCCTTAAATATATCCACTGACTTTGCCCCCACAGCATTCTGTAGCAAAGAATACCACAGATTTCTTCTCATCTCCTTCCTAAAAGAACGTCCTTTAATTCTGAGGCTATGACCTCTGGTCCAAGACTCTCCCACTAGTGGAAACATCCACTTACTGTAAGTTCTCACAAATCTGTTAAAACATTAAAATAAAATAAATCCCTTAGTTTTTAACCACTGGATTGGAATCTCAATCAAACAAACTGGTCACTAAGTGGATGCTGGACTTCTCTGGAGTAAAATCAAGGGCTGGATTTGAAGTGGATCCCATCCTTTACCTTGTTGTGACACACTGCTCCAACCACGAACTCTATGACATTGCACTGTGGCAGTAAGATGCCCCATAGCCTGACCCCTCTGCCTAACTCAATCTCCACAGCTCACAGTTTAAGAATAAAACTTGGCAAAACTTTTTCACCCAGAGAGTTGTGAATCTGTGGAATTCTCTGCCACAGAAGGCAGTGGAGGCCAGTTCACTGGATGTTTTCAAGAGAGAGTTAGATTTAGCTCTTTGGGCTAACGGAAACAAGAGATATGGAGAGAAAGCAGGAACAAGGTACTGATTCTGGATGAACTGCCTTGATCATATTGAATGGTGGTGCTAGCTCGAAGGGCCGAATGGCCTACTCCTGCACCTATTTTCTATGTTTCTATCTTTCACCACACGTGTGCAGAGACGTGCGATGTCCTACGCATGGGACAGCTGATCTTTGTCATTGTAGATTAGTTTAGTTTAGAAATACAGCACGGAAACAGGCCCTTCGGCTTACCGTGTCTGCGCCGACCAGCAATCCCCGCACATTAACACTTTCCTACACACTAGGGGCACGTTTACACACACACCAAGCCAATTAACCTACAAACCTGTACGTCTTTGGAGTGTGGGAAGAAACAGAAGATCTCGGAGAAAACCCACGTGGTCACGGGGTGAACGTATAAACTCCGTACAGACAGCACCCGTAGTCGGGATCGAACCCGGGTCATGGTGCTGCAAACACTGTAAGGCAGCAACTCTACCGCTGCACCACCTGTGGAAAACCACATGTCAATTAGCGCAACCCAAGCCTGTGCTTTCAATGGAAATGACAGCAAAATAAAAACACACCACTCTCTGTGCAAAATGGGGTTTCGTGCAGTTTGCTCTGGATTTCATTGAAATGGAACTTTACTGCATAACAAGCAAATGTTTGTAATCAGATTCATTCTGTGTTCATCATACAATATTTATAGCATTATTAAAAAAAGATGAGACTTTATCGTAGTGAAGATAATTACATTTCTGTAAAATAAGTCAACGCATGACCCTTGAGTTCCCGTAGACAATTATTTATAATGGAATCTTCTTGCTCCCTACCATAATGCCATATTGTGTTACAGTTGCAACATAATGATCAGCTATTCTTAACTGGAAGCTGCACGTGTGCTTTCCGGTTCTCAAGACCTGAAGTGGTTTGGCACGTTGAGAGTAAACCACAAGGGAGTGATCCTACATTTTCCTCATTAAATTTGGGCAATGTAGATGGAGGCTCATTGCCTCTGGCAACTGCTAACATTAGCATTTACTCTGAGAACCGAGACCCCCAAATCTGTGGATGGTCTACAAATGAGGGCTACGATGGTGGGTGGTGGAGATATGGGAGAGACGTGAAATCTGTCTAAATTAATCCCTTTGCTGGAAATTGGGATTTTATTTAGGTGGGTGAGTTACAATCCAAGGTAAGAGACAGTAACATGCTCGACAGGGCGTTTCCCAAAACCTTGTGATTTATGCCCACAGTAATATCAGAACCTTGCAAGAAACCAACCTCCCTTCCATTGACTCCATTTATACCTCACACTGCCTCGGTAAGGCCAGCAGAATAAGCAAGGACTAGTCGCACCCTAGCCACTCCCTCTTCTCCCCTCTCTCATCAAGCAAAAGGTATAGAAGTGTGAAAACGCACACCTCCAGATTCAGGAACAGTTTCTTCCCAGCTGTTATCAGGCAACTCAACCATCCTATCACAACCAGAGAGCAGTCTGGACTACTATCTACCTCATTTGGAGACCCTCGGACTATCTTTGATCAAACTTTACTGGCTCTATCTAGCACTAAACGTTATTCCCTTACCATGGTTCCGCCTGGTGGGCTGCTCTGGAAGGTTAGGTCGCATGGGATCCAACGAGAGGTAGCTGAATGGATAGCAAATTGACTCCATGGAAGGAAGCAGAGGTTGATGGTGGAAGGTTGCTTCTCAGACTGGAGGCCTGTGACTAGTGGTGTGCTTCAGGGTTCAGCGCTGGGCCCATTACTGTTTGTCATCTACATCAATGATTGGATGAGAACATACGGGGCAAGATTAGCAAGTTTGCTGATGATATGGAAGTTAGTGGTATTGCAGATAGTGAAGATGGTTGTGAAGGACAGTCTGGCAGAACAAGGGCAGGAGGGTGGTAGGAATCACAGACGGGGAGCAGTGAGAGAGGCCTCACAACTCCCGCCTCTTCAAAGTCAACAATCTTCAAAGACTGTGTTGCTGCGTGTGCCTGGGTTCAGGATATCTCATCTGAACTGCAGAAGCTTTTGGAGTGGGAAGGGAAAGATCCAGCCATCGTGCTACATCTTCTTGGTTTCTTGGTTCTCCAAAATATTCCAAATGGAATTTAAACTGGAGGTGGTGAAGGGAGGGCTTAAGCCAGAAAGGGTGATTGGGAAGAAAGAGCTACTTTAAATTTAGTTGCATCTGGTTGGGTAACAATAGTAGGGTGGAGATTATTCCATGCTTTAATTGTGCGGGGGAAGAACGAATTGCTGTACACATCTGTCTTTGTAGCTGGGATCACAAATTGGATCGAATGCCCTCGTCTGCTCCTAATTGGTTTGGGTTTGGTACATGTAGGTACCAATGACGTAGAGAACACAAGGGAAGAGGTTCTGCTCAGGGAAATTGAGCAAATTAAAAAGCAGAACTAAAAGTATAGAAAGGGTTAAGAGTTTAAGATCAGGCAACACAGGGACAAATTTGGGAAGAAGGGCAATGAATATAGAACTGAAGGTGTTATATTTGAATCCACACAAAACAAGACTGAGCTTAATACGTGGTTAGAAATTGGCAGGTACTACATTGTAGGCATCACAGTCGTGGGTGAAAGAGAATCAGAGCTGGGAGCAGAACATCCAAGGAACATCCTATCAAAAAGACAGGCAGGCGGGCAGAGGGGGTGGGGTGGCTCAATTGGTAAGGAATGAAATCCAACACTTAGCGAAAAATGATATAGGATCAGACGATGTGTAATCTTTGTGGGTAGAGTTAAGAAACTGCAAGGATAAAAAGATCCAGGTGTGAGATATACACAGGCCTCTGAATAGTAGCCAGGATTTTGGGTACAAATTACATTAGAAGGTAGAAAAGGCATGTAAGAAATGCTCCATTGATCATGGGGATTTCAATATGCATGGATTTGCTGCTGTGTAATGAACTCGATTATATTAGGGAGCTTAGAGTGAAGAAAACCCTAGCAGGTAGTGAGCATAATATCATACGCTGGGGGAACGAGGTGACCGTGGCTGACAAAGGAAGTCAAAGACAGTATCAAAGCAAAAGACAGCATGTAACATGACAAAGTTTAGCAGGAAGCTGGAGGATTGGGAAGCTTTTAAAAATCAACAGAAGGCAACAAAAAAATAGTAAGGAGATAAAAGATAAAATATGAAGGTTGGCTAGCGAATAATATAAAAGAGGATACCAAGAGTTTTTTCAGATATATAAGGCTTGAGTGGACATTGGATCCTTGGAAAATAATGCTGGAAAAGTAGTAATGGGGAACAAAGAAATGGTGGACAAACTGAATATATTTTTTTAGTCCATCTTCACAGCAGAAGACACCAGCAACCTGCCAGAAATGCAGAAGAGTCAGGGGGGCAGAATTGAGTGGAGACATTATTATTAAGGAGAAGCTGAAAGTTCTGAAGGTGGATACATTACCTGGACCAGATGGATTACATCCCAGGGTAGCTGCAGAGATTGTGGAGGCATTAATAGTCACCAGAGTCTGGAATGGTTCCAGAGGAGTGGAAAATCGCAAAAATGACTAGCGAGGTAAAAGAAAGGGAATTATAGGCCGGTTAGCCTGACTTCAGTGATTGGTAACATTTTAGAGTCCATTGTTAAGGATGAGGTTTCGGGGTACTTGGAAGTCAATGATAAAATAGGTCGAAGTCTGCATAGTTTTGTTAATTGGAGATCTTGTCTACCAAATTTGTTGGAATTCTTTGAGGAACGGTGGCGCAGTGGTAGAGCAACTGCCTTACAGCGCCAGACACCCGGGTTTGATCCTGACTACGGGTGCTGTCTGTGCGGAGTTTGTACGTTCTCCCCGTGACCGCGTGGCTTTTCTCTGAGATCTTCGGTTTCCTCTCACAAAGACGTACAGGTTTGTAGGTTGTTTAAGAAGGAACTGCAGATGCTGGAAAATCGAAGGTACACAAAAATGCTGGAGAAACTCAGCGGATGCAGCAGCATCTATGGAGCGAAGGAAATAGGCAATGTTTCGGGCCGAAACGTTGCCTATTTCCTTCGCTCCATAGATGCTGCTGCACCCACTGAGTTTCTCCAGCATTATTGTGTACCTCAGGTTTGTAGGTTGATTGGCTTGGTATAAATGTAAAAATCGTCCCAAGTGTGTGTAGAGTAGTGTTAATATACGGGTCGGTGTGGGCTCGATGGGCCGAACGGCCTGTTTCTGCGCTGTATCTCTAAACTATAAATTAAACTAAAAGTAACAAGCAGGATATTCAAAGGAGAGTCTGTGGATGTTGTATACCTGGATTTTCAGAAGACCTTTGATAATTTCAGAAGACCTTAGAGAAAAACATTTTTCACACAGAGAGTGGTGAATCTCTGGAACTCTCTGCCACAGAGGGTAGTTGAGGCCAGTTCATTGGCTATATTTAAGAGGGAGTTAGATGTGGCCCTTGTGGCTAAAGGGATCTGGTGGTATGGAGAGAAGGCAGGTACGGGATACTGAGTTGGATGATCAGCCATGATCATATTGAATGGCGGTGCAGGCTCAAAGGGCCGAATGGCCTACTCCTGCACCTATTTTCTATGTATCTATGTATCTATGTAAAATACTGCATATGAGGCTGCTAAACAAGGTAGGAACCCATGGTATTAGAGACCAGGTACTAGCATGGATAGATGATTGATTATCTGGCAGAAGGCAATGAGTGGGAATAAAGGATCAATATCAATAATGATCTGGGTGATGGAATTGATGGCTTTGTGGCTGCATTTGCAGAGGCTACGGAGATAGGTGCAGAGGCAGGTAGTGTTGAGCAAGCAGGGAGCCTGCAGAAGGACAAGGACAGGTTGGGAGAGTGTAAATACAGCACAGGAAAGTGTATGGTCAAGCACTTTGGAAGAAGGAATAATGACTTAGACGACTGTATTTTCTAAATGGTGAGAGGATTCAGTAATTGAAGGTGCAAAAGGACTTGGGAGTGCTGGTATAGGATTCTCTAAAGGTTAATTTGCACTCTGAATCAGCGGTAAGGAAGGCAAATGTAATGCTAGCGTTCATTTCGAGAGGACTAGAATATAACAGCAGGGTTGTGATGTTCAGGCTTTGTAAGGCACTGGTCAGATCATATTTGGGACTCCATATCTGAGGAAGGATGTGTTGGAATTGGATGAGGGAGGGATCTCACTGAAACCTACCAAATAATGAAAGGCCTACATAGAGCAGATGCAAGGAGGATGTTTTCAGTAGTGGGAGAGTCCAGGACCAGAGGGCACAAAAGGACGTACCTTTCGAATGGAGTTGAGGAGGAATTTCTTAGACAGAGGGTGGTGAAACAGTGGAACTCCTTCCAACAGATGGCTGAGGAGACCCAGTTATTGGGTATTTTTAATGCGGACATTGACAGGTTTTTGATTAGTAAGTGCATCCAAAGTTACGGGGAGAAGGGGATTGAGAGGGAAACAAAGATCAGCCATGATCAAATGGCAAAGCAGACTCGATGAGTCGAATGGCCTAATTCTGCTCCTCTGTTTTCTAATATTATTATCTTATGAAAAGTGGTAATTAGACAGTTTCAATTCTATTATGAATATTTATGAGCGTTAGGAATAATGTAATTAAATATGTTTGTTATGAAGTAACAGTTTAATTAAATCCAAAGCCTTGTGCAAATTGCATTTTGCCCCAGTTCTATTTTCCTGTTATTTCCATCTCTGGTCTATTTGTTTGAATTCCCTTTTTTAAGATGAAGGCAAAGATCAGAAGCAATCACAATAAAGGATTTGTACTCCATGTGACAGGTGAAATCGAGACTACATACACCTCCCAGGACTTTGATGTATTGGAAATTTCAATATGAAATATCACGAGTCAGGAACAGATTTTATTCACAACTGTAATATTGAATGTGACTTCCGGTGGCGCCATGCTGGACTAGCAGTCGCAACTTTTAGCTCCGCTACTGTAAAATCGCGATTTTTCGTGTTAAAATCGGGTCTGGAGGTCGGGACCGATTCAAAAACACATCGGAGCCCCGGGACGTCGCGCTGATGACGTCATCAGTAAGCGCTGTGATTTAAAACGGAAGATAAAGGATTTTAAATGAAAAAACCATCTTCAGCTCAGAGCCCTCAGAGAACAATCTCAAAACTGCTGAAAACACAGAAAACTGAAGAACAGACCTCTGAAGTGCATTCTGGAATGGCTACCAGGGCCAAGACTGAGTTGGCTACTAAGGAGAAAAATGAAATGGAGGAGATAAAGAACTCGGTAAGAGAACTGAGAAAGGATATTGAGGCTGGAAACTCAAAAATGATGGAAAATATTAATGTCAAATTGATGGAAAATATGTCGAACATTAATGCTGGTAATCAAAAAGTTATTGACTGCATTGGCATTATACAAAAACGAATTGAGGATGTGCATGAAGAGCTAATGGGGAGAATTAATAAAGGGGAAGAAGAATCTAAGAAGAAGTTTGAGGCTGTGCATGTAATTGTTTCTTCACAAGTAACTGCAATGAAAGACATTGTTGTTGATCAAATGGCTGAAGATATGCAGGGAATGAAGCTAGATCTAGACAGCCTCAAGAGTCAACTGGCGAAAGTCTCAGATAAATGTCTTGATCTCGAAGCACGGTCAAGACGCCAAAATTTACAAATACTGGGAATAACTGAAGGAGCAGAGGGAAATAACACCCGTGAGTTCACTGCCAACTTAATCAAAAAGGTACTCAATTTACCTGTGGAACCGGAAATTGAAGTGGCACATCGAATACCTAGATTTAAGCCAAGATCACAAGCAGATCCAGCCCACCCACAACAGATCATAGTCAAACTTCGGGACATTTCAGCACTTGAAGAACTGATGAAAAAATCAAATACGGAGTGAAGATGACGTTTGGAAACAACACTATCAAACTCCTCCGGGATTATCCCTATGAGATCGTGCAAAAGAGAAGAAAGTTCTCACAGACAAGACAGATTCTCCATGGAGTTAAAGATGTCAGATGTGGCGTTTTTTATCCGGCCAGGATGCGCATTACTTTCAAGGGAAAAGAGAAAACATTCACTAATTCGGACGCATCTTATAAATATGCCCAAGAGATTGTGGCAGAAACAGAAGATTAATCAAGGCAGCGGGACGATATGGACAATTTATTTCCTTTTATTACTTCACAGAGAACACCTGAAGATAAGGGAAGAAACACCATTCTCTAAAAGTTTAAAATGGAAGAGCATTTCCACGTGCGCCGGTCTAGACACCTTATCTCCTTTGGACGCTTTGGAATTCAATTCAAGGACATTCTTTGTTCAAAATGAAGGAAAGACTGATAAGCAACGCAGAGACGAACAGCAGAGCCGAACAGCAGAGCCGAATGTGGAAAACATCACAAGGACAAATGGCAGTTTAAGATCTTAAAACAGCTTTACAAAATATAGAGAATTAACAATAATTAACAATACTAATATAGAAATATAAATGGAAACTAACCTGAACTATATAAGGGGCAAAATGTAATAAGGTGCTAAAAAGACTGACCAGCGCGTATATAGAGATAACAAATTTTAGAATTAAAGTAGATATTACTGAATGTTTAAGTGTTATGTAGTTCGTGTGGGGAAGGGAGGAGACTCAGGCACCTGGCATAATTCCAGGAGCCTGTTTCTGGTTAACCCTTACAGCTAACAGCTTACTATTATCAAAAGTATAACTAATTATAAATAATTAGTAGATGAAAGTGTTAGATAAATAAATTTCATAGTAGCTGAACACAGATCTGATAAGTCTGAATGAAATATATATATATATATAAATATATATATAGTGTAACTGGGGGAAATATAATTGATTTTGAAATGGTATCGCCCTCCTAGGTTTAGAGTAATAAAAGGAGCGGAGCTAATTGTACAACATCAACTCCGGAAGTCGAATAGATGTCGAATCCCACAGACGCGTGGGACACGCACTACAGTGTCGAATACTTCAGACACTGTAATTTTACTTGTTCAATTTTTTTTTAAATCACAATATGTCACTACTATGTGTTTTTATTTCAAGGAAAATCGCAAAAGGGATCTACCAAAGAAGTTAGTAATATAGGAGGTATTGACAGGGTCTGAAGAAGGGTTTCGGCCCGAAACATCGCCTATTTCCTTCGCTCCATAGATGCTGCTGCACCCGCTGAGTTTCTCCAGCAATTTTGTGTACCTTCGATCTTCCAGCATCTGCAGTTCCCTCTTGAACAACAAGTTAGTAATATATACGCCCCCCAAATATCCAGAGTCCTGAGGTATGGACGCACCGTAATAAATAAGGGTATTAAAATCAGAGAAAATGCAAAATGATAAACAAAAGAAAATGGGAGGAATCACATTGTGTAGCTGGAATATAAGGGGTATTAATGAACCAATTAAAAGGGGCAAAATACTAGCTCAGTTGAAATCATATAACACGGACATTACTTTTCTACAAGAAACGCACCTTAAACATCAAGATCAGATGAGATTGAGGGCGAATTGGATAGGCCAAACATTTCACTCCTCATATACTTCGAAATCCAGAGGCACCGCAATCATTATTCGCAAAGGGATACCATTCAAATCAAAGAACATTATATCAGATAAGGAAGGGAGATATCTTATAGTTACAGGAGAGATCCATGCTACGCCAATCACCTTGGTAAACATATATGCGCCCAATTTTGATAATCATCAATTTTTTAATAAAATCCTGAATACAAACGCAGAATTTAACTACCAAAATGTTATAATTGGAGGAGACTTCAACTGTGTTTTAGATCCGTACTTAGATAAATCGATGCAAAAACAAAGAGGTAATATGAAATCTAAAACTAGTGATCTAAAATTAGAAGGAATGTCTACGAACAAATCGTTCTGGAGGTTTAACTCGCAAATTTTGAAAGACCCACAAGGGAGTATATATCTAAAAAAACAGATGGACCTATTTTTTGAGACAAACAATACACCAGATATATCGCCCACTTTATTATGGGAATCCTTCAAAGCATTTATTAGAGGAGTCATTATCTCGTATCAAGCTTTTCAAAACAAAAAGAATAAGAATGAACAAAGACAATTAGAAGAACAAATCAGATAACTAGATATAGATAATGCTAAAGATCCAACTATGGATAAACATAATAAAATTTTAATACTGAAATTTAAGCTAAATAAATTATTATCAGAGAAGGTTATAAGATTATTCCAAATTACAAAACAAGAACATTTCGTATTTGGGGATAAGCCCCATAAACTTTTGGCACGCCAACTGAAAAAACAGGAAAAAGATCATGCAATTTCAAAGATTAAATCAGATAGAAGGGAATTATTAACACTACCTAATGATATCAATAAAAGATTTGCTCAATTTTACAAGAATTTATACACATCAAAAATGCTAATAGACAATAATAAAGTTTCAGAATTTTTGGACAATTGTAACCTTCCAAAACTAGAACTGAAGGAACAAGAGGAACTGGGAGCACAAATTACATCTAAGGAAATAGAAGACACAATAAACACACTTAAGAATGGAAAAACACCAGGACCAGACGGATTCAGTAATGAATTTTATAAATGTTTTTACGACATAGTTACACCACGTCTACAGAAAATGTATATATACGCTTTTAAAGAACAAATCTTACCTGAAACACTAGCAGAATCAACGATCACATTAATACTTAAAAAAGATAAAGATATAGAAGAACCAGGCTCATATAGAGCTATTGCTTTGTTAAATACGGATCAAAAAATATTAGCGAAAACACTAGCTAGAAGACTAAGTCAATATGTTAGTAAATTAATAAATGAGGATCAAACGGGATTTATACCTAAGAGACATTCATTTAATAACCTGAGACGTCTGCTTAACATAATGCACTCTCACAAACCTCAAGAACAAGAGTTATCTATCATTTCATTGGACGCAGAAAAAGCGTTTGATCAAGTAGTATGGGATTATATGATTAAAGTATTGCAAAAATTTCAAATGGGAGAGAACTTCATCGCATGGATAAAATTATTATATAACAAACCCGCGGTTAGAATATTAACTAATAATATACTATCTACGAAATTCCAATTAACAAGGGGCAACAGACAAGGATGTTCATTATCACCGCTGTTATTCGCTCTGGTAATTGAACCTTTAGCTGAAAAAATTAGAACACACCCGGATATTTACGGTTATAATACAAAATATTCAAATAACAAAATATCCTTATATGCAGATGATGTATTACTGTATATCACAAAACCCCAAATCAGTATACCAAACATATTAAATCTAATTGAGGACTTTGGATCTTTCTCAGGATACAGAATAAACTGGAATAAAAGTGAAATTATGGCGATAAAACCGAAAGACTCAACACATCTCTTGAAATTCCCCTTTAAAATAGCCACAGAAAAATTAAAATATTTAGGAATTGAAATCACTAGAAACTATCACGCTATGTTTAATTCCAATTATAGCCCCTTACTTAAGAAACTAAATAATCTAATCAAATTCTGGAAAACGCTTCCGATGTCTTTAATAGGTCGAATAAATGCGATAAAAATGATCTTTTTACCACAAATCCTTTATTTATTTCAATTAATTCCAATATATCTTCCAAAAAAGTTTTTCAAAAAAATACTCAGGCATTACAAATGTTATATGGGATTATAAATCCCACAGAATACAAAGGGCACACCTTAGTAAACCAAAACAGATGGGTGGTCTAGCGCTCCCTAACTTTATGTACTATAATTGGGCAGTAAATATTAAAAATATGATTCACCTGCTGGACAACTCTGCCCAGCAGGTGGACTGGATTGTAATGGAGAGAGAGGACTGCTCTCCGTGTAATACAGGAGCGACTCTCCTCTCACCAATGAATCTGAATAACAAAAATTATAATAAAAATCCAATGATACATAGCACAATTAGAACTTGGAAACAAATAAAACAGAATCTAATATTAAGAAATCTATCTCTGTTAATGCCAATAGATAATAACCCGTCGTTTAAACCTTCAATTATAGATAAATCATTTACACAATGGGAAAGAATGGGAATCAAAACGCTCGGAGACTTGTATGAATTAGGAAAATTATTATCATTTCAACAATTACAACTGAAATATAATATGAAAAATAATCAATATTTTAAATATCTTCAAATCCGTGACTATCTGAAAAAATACACAAAAGACTATCATAACATGTCCCCAGACTTATTGGATGAAGCCATGAAGACAAAGGCTGAATCAGCAAATCTAATATCATACTTATACAACATTATTTTAAATATAGAAATACCTACAACCGATGGTATTAGAGGAGACTGGGAACAAGAACCAGCTATAAAAATTTCAAAAGAGAACTGGGATAAACACTTACTATATGTGCATAAATGCTCGATCAACGTACGACATACTCTAATTCAATACAAAACATTACATAGACTATATTATTCAAAAACTAAAATAAATAAACTTTTCCCCAATATCTCACCCATTTGTGATAAATGTCAGTCACAAGGAGCTACCATAGCGCACTCTTTTGTTTTTTGTATAAAAATCCAAAAATTCTGGAACGAAATATTTGAAATCTTCACAAAATTATTTAAAATCAAACTTGTACCAAAAGCAGAATGGATCATTTTTGGAATATCGGAAGGTAACCCCGAATTAAATGTGTTTCAAAAGAACTTACTTAATTACGGGCTAATGGGGAAAAAAGCTTATACTCAGATTTTGGAAAAATGCTCCAATTCCAACAATAAAAATGTGGATTTCAAACATGTTCGAAACACTACACTTGGAAGAGATGAGACTCCTCTTAGCAGGCAAAGCAGACCACTTCCAAAACACGTGGTCTGCATTTATGGAACCATTACAAGTATAAGGTGCAACAGTAGTTTAAAATATAAATGGTACCAGGATCTGGTAACGGGGGGTATACAATATATTTTTTTTTAAAACACGGTTGGTATATCCTTTTTTGCGGAGTTTTGTGTTACAATAGAGCGATTGTTTTTCCTTTTTTTTTTCTTTTCTTTCTAGGGTCTTATTTCCTTTCTTTACTTCCTTCTCTAACTTCTTCCCGAAGGGGCTTTCTTTTCCCAACACTTTCCTACACCTTCACGATTCTTGCTCACTTTCCTTACTTCTTTTATTTCTATCTTTTTTAAAGCTCGAAAAACGAAGTGGTACAACAAATGTAATAAGATATATGTGATGTGTATTATTGTAATTTACTGTACTTCTAATAAAAAACAAATAAATAAATAAATAAATAAAAGTGATATTGAATGTATCTATCTTTCTAAATGGAAAATATTTACTGTGCAAAGTTTTAAGGGCGATATTTCCTGGATGATCACGAACCATAACCAACAAAAGGCAACACGTAAAGACAACATTGGTATTGATTGTGTAATTTATTCTATGTTTAGATTCACAGAAGAATAAAAATGATCTTATGTAATTGCAGAAGCAGCAAGAAAGTGGACATTAATCAATGCACAAGATGTTTAAGTCTCACTTGTGTTGCATTGCCATGAAATGCGAATGTCTGGAAGGTAAACTGTTGAAAGAATATTGTTCAGCTTATCTGAAGAAAAGAAAGAGCTGCTGCCTCACAGCGCCAGAGACCCGGGTTCCATCCTGACTACTGATGCTGTCTGTACGGAGTTTGTACGTTCTCCCCGTGACCTGCGTGGGTTTTCTCCGAGATGTTCGGTTTTCTCCCACACTCCAAAGACGCACAGGTTTGTAGGTTAATTGGCTTGGTATAAATGTAAAATGTAAAATATAAAATTGTCCCTAGTGTGTGTGTGTAGGATAGTGTTAATGTGCAGGGATCGCTGGTCGGTGCGGACTCGGTGGGCCGAGAGGCCTGGTTTCACGCTGTATCTATAAACTAAACTAAATAAGAATGTATGTTGCCCGTGGTTTAACTGCATTCAATGACTGATGGGCACAGTTCATTGTTGTTGTCTATTTGCTTTGTATCTTACAGTATTTATAACATTCATAAAAGTGTAACTGGCCTTTAAATGGCCTAGAACGTTGACTGATTATATTTTACAATGTAAAAGCATCTACCTTTTTGTGCTACCCACAGAGGGATGTGAGAACATTGCTTCATGTTTCAATGTCTGTTACATTCAGGTGAAAGTTACGTTCTGAAGCACTCTGCAGTGGTTCACCCATGAGTAAAGACGTTAAAACATTCAAAGGTTTCAAAAGTTTCGAAGGTCTTTTATTGTCACGTGTACCAATTAAGGTAGTGATATGCAAATTACCATACAGCCATACTATAAAAAAGCAACAAGACACAACTACATAAAAGTTAACATAAACATCCACCACAGCGGATTCCCCACATTCCTCAACGTGATGGAAGGCAATAAAGTCTAAACTTCTTCCTCTTTATTCTCCCACGATTGGGGCACCCGAACCATTCGTTGGGGCGATTGCAGCTCCTGCAGCCGGCGGTCGAAACCCCCACGTCAGGAGATCGAACCCCCGCTTCGGGGCGGTTGCAGTTCCTGCGGATTGGAGCTCCCGAAGTCGGTCTCTAACCAGAGACCGTGAGCTCCACAATGTTAAGTCCGCAGGCTCCCACGGTTGGAGCTCAGAGGTCGATCCCTGGCAAAGGGGTTACGAGCTCTGCGATGGTAGGTCCGCAGGCTCCCGCGGTTGGAGATCCCGAAGTCGGTCTCCAGAAAAGGCCGCCAACTGCAACGATACGGAAAAAAATCCCATCTCCATCAAGGTAAGAGATTAGAAAAAAGTTTCCCCCAACCCCCCCCCCACCCCCCACATAAAGCAAGCTAAAGAATATTAAAAACATACATTTAACACATACTATTGAAACAACAAAGAAGGAAGGGACAGACAGACTGTTGGCGAGTCAGCCAATGCTTAAAAATATTGTTCACTGTCTAATTTTCTTTTAAAAATGTGTTCATGTTTTCTTCACCTTAGACTCACACAGGCTGAACAAACTTTTACATTTAAGTAGTTAACAAGGCCAAACGGCCTGCTTTGGTGGCTTTTTAGCTGCTGATAATATTATTATTAATTCATACACACAGCAGATGGAAATAACATTTGGGCCATTCAGAATGAAGTTTCCATGGTCATGTTCATTAACCTATTTCATGTAACTCTTTCAAATATTTTTTGTAACATTAAGGATCCCCTAGTTTCTCGTTATAGTATTTCCTGTTATTATGACCCTCTTATAATATAAAAAATACAATTTTTAGTTTAATTTAGAGGTACAGTGCGGAAACAGGCCCTTCGGCCCACCGAGTCTGTACCGACCAGCAATCCCCGCACACTAGCACTATCCTTCACTCTAGGGACAATTTGCAGTAGTCAATTAACCTGCAAATCTGAACTTCTTTGCAATATGGGAGGAAATATTGCACCCTGAGAAAACCCACGCGGTCACAGGGAGAATGCACAAACTCCTTACAGACAGCTCCTGTAGTCAGGATTGAATCTGAGTCTCTGACGCTGTATGGTAGCAACTATACCACTGCTCCATTGTATCCTCAATCCAACTTATTATGTTGCTCTGGTCTTTTGGTTACAGTCTGACGTTTCTGTCTTGCATTTAACAAGTCACCAACCAGTGGACATACAGTTCCCTAAGACATGTGTGTACTTCAGCGTGAAAGGTGAAGTCCAGTCCACTTACTCCCCTTTGGGCCTTTGATATTCTTCTTCATTTAAACTGCCCCTGGGGATGGAAGCTGACTTGCTCCTATTCCAGTTTGATATTCTTTAATTAAGGCATTAATATGAAATGTCACACTCGGGAACAGATTTTATTCATGGCTATGATTTTGAATGCATCTCAATTTCTAAATGGAAAGTGCAAATAGCGGAAAGTTTGCTGCATTTTTACAGCCCGTCTTTCCAGAACCTTTCTAAAACCACTTGGGGATCCTGGTAATTTCTTATTTATCTCTTTTAATCTTGTGCTAAATTCTCCCATATCTCCTCATAGTTAAAGCTTTATGCCAGCAATGCCACTTTAGTAAAAACTTCACAGATTTTCTTGACGTCCTTGACATCTTTCAAAAAGAAAAGTTCCCACAGTGGAAGCAATAGTTTGGATTTTCCTGGAAGTGTGTATCAACATGGTACCTACAGCTCTACGACATCAAGACAGATTACTGAGGGGAATCTGCCCCTCTTGGCTACCACTACACCACTGACCATACCTCAGTTCAGTTTAGTTTATTGTGACTTGTACCGAGGGGCAGTGAAAACTTTTGTTGCGTGCTATCCAGTCAGCGGAAAGACAATACATGATTACAATCGAGCCATTCAGTGTACATATGCATGATAAGGGAATAACGTTTAGTGCAAGATAAATCCTGTAAAGTTTGGTCAAAGATAGTCCAAGGGTCTCCACATGAGGTGGTTAGTAGTTCAGGACTGTTCTCTGGTTGCGGTACAATGGTTCAGTTGCCTGATAACAGCTGGGAAGAGACTGCCCCTGAATCTGGAGGTGTGCGTTTTCGCATGTCTACACCTTTTGCCTGATGGGAGAGGGGAGAAGAGGGAGTGGCCAGGATGCGACTAGTCCTTGATTTAGTTGCTGGCCTTGCTGAGGCAGCGTGAGGTATAAATGCAGCCTGCCCCTCCCCACTGCCCCTGGGTGCTACAAAAATGAAAGTTATTTCTTTGCTTTCATGAGAAGTAGAGTGCCAATTGAAAGTACTATATACTGCAGTGATGACAATTAAAGATACGCTGGAAGGACCACATCTCCTCGCCTGGTGCAAATCATCATTTGCAATATGAGGTGACTCAATAATGTCTTCAATAATGGATGTCTGCCGTTCAGTCTCAGTGATGGAGCTGCCAAGAAAATGCTCATTGTTTTTTTCAAATGGCATGTGTCTTGTGCAGATTTATTGATATTGCAGAAGATAGCGAGTCCCAATTGAACATCAGGTTGGTTGGCAGTGCAATTAGATGAATTGCCTGACTTTTATAAAGCTGCAGCTTCTATTGTTTACATGGACTATGTTCATGTCGTTCAACATGATTTATTTTATTGTGAAGAATGCCACAAGTGATGCTGAAATCCTTGTTAAGTTCTTCCAGAGAGAGGTGGAACGGGTCTGACGCACTGAGATTGGTACTGAAGGAACAGCCGCAGCGACCAGCAGATATTCCAGTGTTGGGGTTAGACACAAAATGCTGGAGTAACTCAGCGGGACAGGCAGCATCTCTGGAGAGAAGGAATGGGTGACGTTTCGGGTCGAGACCACTTCTTCAGACTCAGGCTCAGTCTGAAGAAAGCTCTTGACCCGGAACGTCACCCATTCCTTCTCTCCAGAGATGCTGCCTGTCCCGCTGAGTTACTCCAGCATTTTGTGTCTCTCTTTGGTGTAAACCACCAAATGCAGTTCCTTCCTACATATTCCAGTCTTGTGGCCTGTGTGATGGAATTTGCTTCATTCACAGAGAGCGATTGACAATCAAGAAATTGTCTCCAGAACATAACCTTATGCCGTCAAGGCAATAACTTTTATTGTGAAGTTTGTGAAGGTAAATGCTCTCGATTCTCACATCTCTGTTGATACAAGGAGGTGACCATCACATATTTTTACATGCAACAATGCAGTGGGTGTCCGCCGGTAACAGACTAAACAGACTGTGAACCGTGATATCAAATTGAAGCCTTTTCTCCCTCAAAGGAAATCTCCTTTGATCAAAATCCTTTGGGTTCATCAATGGCTCTCCAAGCTTGCTTGTCTGGTATTAGATAGAGGTATTAGATAAGTTCAAGCAATGAGATCGAAACATAGAAAATAGGTGCAGGAGGAGGCCATTTGGCCCTTCGAGCCTGCACCGCCATTCATTGTGATCATGGTTATTCATCTACAATCAGTAATCCGTGCCTGCCTTCTCCCCATATCCCTTGATTCTGCTAGCCCCTAGGGCTCTATTGAACTCTCTTTGAAATTCATCCAGTGAATTGGACTCCACTACCTTCTGTGGCAGAGAATCCCTCAAATTCACAACTCTCTGGGTGAATCTGTCCATTCCACCATGTATCCAATATGTTTGCATTTGCTGTACAAAAAGAAGGTATAGGATATGCTTGTCATCATTGAATGTAAGAGTCAGGAAGTCTTGATGCAGCTTGGATTAGGCCGCATTCGGAGTATTGGTCGCCCCATTACAGGAAGATGTGGAAGGTTTGCAGAGGGTTTGGACGAGGTTTACCAGAATGCTCCTTGGATTAGAGGGTTTGCACTATAGGGAGGTCGGATAGGCTTGGATTCTTTTCTCTGGAAAATCTGGAGATTGAGGGGAGACTTGATAGAAGTGGTTGGAAAGTTACTTAACAATATTCTGAGGGATACGATATACATGCATTTAGATGGACAAGGACTGATCAGGGATAGTCAGCACAGTTTTGTATGCGGGAGGCCGTATCTCACAAACCTGATTGAGTTTTTTGAAGATGTGACCAAAATTGTTGATGAGGGCAGATCTGTAGACGTACATGGATTTCAATAAGGCATTCGGCAAGGTTCTGCATGATAGGCTGCTCTGGAAGGTTAGATTGCATGGGATCCATTCAGAGATAGCTGAATGGATAGACAATTGGCTTCATGGAAGGAAGCAGAGGATGATGGTGGAAGGTTGCTTCTCGGACTGGAGGCCTGTGACTAGTGGTGTGCCTCAGGGTTTGGTGCTGGGCCCATAGCTGTTTGTCATCTATATCAATGATTTGGATGAGCATATATAACATGATTAGCAAGTTTGCAGATGACACTAAAATGGGTGGTGTTGTAGATAGTGAAGAAGGTTGCCAAATATTACAGCAGGATCTTGATCGGTTGGGCAGGTGGGCTGAAAAATGGTTAATGGAATTAAATACAAAGAAATGTGAGGTGTTACATTTTGGGAAGTCTAACATAGGCAGGACTTACACAGTGAATAGTAGGGTTCTGGAGAGTGTTGCCCAGTGTAGGGGAATCGAGAACCAGAGGACATGGGTTTAAGGTGAAGGGAGAAAGATTTAATAGGAAACTGAGGGGGAACTATAAAGGGTGGTGGGTGTGTGGAACAATTGTCGGAGGAGGTAGTTGAGGCAGGTACCATCTGAATGTTTAATAAACATTTAGACAGGTACAGAGATAGGGTAGGTTTACAGGGAAGATAGACACAAAATGCTGGAGTAATTCAGCAGTTTCAGGCAGCATCTCTGGAGAAAAGGAATAGGTGACATTTCGGGTCAAGACCATTCTTCAGACTGAGAGTCAGGGGAGAGGGAAACTAGAGATATGAAAAGGGACAAAGAACAAATAAATGAAAGGTATGAAAATAGCAAATCAATTCCACCAAAGATGATCAAAGAAAGGTGGAGCCCACAAAGGTCCATTGTTGGCTGTGGAAAAGGTGATAACGAGTGGTTACAAACAGTAAAAGCCAGCAGGACAACAGTGAAACTAGTATGATGACTAGGGTGGGGGGAGGGGTGGAGAGAAAGGGAATGCATGGGTTACTTGAAATTAGAAAAATCAATATCATACCACTTGGTTGTAAGCTGCCCAAGCGAAATATGAGATGCTGTTCTTCCAATTTGCATTTGGCCTCACTCTCACAATGGTGGAGGCCCAGGACAGAAAGGTCTGTATGGGAATGGGACGGGGAGTTAATGTGTTTGACAATCGGGAGATCGGGTAGACCAAGGGGGACTGAGCGCAGGCGTTCAGCGAAAACAATCGGCGAGCCTGCACCGACATTACTGGAATAGTGGATACACTAGATGAGGTTGGAGGATGTGCAAGTGAATTTCTGCCTCACCTGAAACGACTGTCAGGGTCCCTGGACAGAGTCAAGGGGGGAGGTGTATGGATAGGTGTTGCATCTCCTGCGGTTGCAGGGGAAAGTACCTGGGGAGGTGATGGTTTGGGTGAGAAGTGACGAGTTGACCAGGGAGTTTCATCTTCGGTGTAAACTAGCAGCTGCAGTTCCTTCTATATGTTAGGTTTAGATGAGTATGGGCCAAAAGCAGGCAGGATAGACTAGTTTAGTTGGGGCATGTTGTCAGTGTGGGAAAGTTGGACCAAAGGGCCTGTTTCCACACTCTATGCCTCTATGACTAAGTATATAGAATTATCAGAGACATAGATAGGGTAGACAGTCAGACCGTTTTCCTAGATTCGAAAAGTCCAACACAAGAGGGCACAGCTATAAGGTGAAAGGTGGAAAATATAATGGAGATGTGCTGGACAATTATTTTACACAGAGTGTGGTGGGGCCTGGAACGCATTGTCAGGTGATGGTGGAGGCTGATACAATAATGTTGTTTAAGAAGCTCTTAGATAGGCACATGGATTTGCAGGGAATGTAGGGACATGGATCACTTCCAGGCAGATGAGATCAGTTTGGATAGGCTTCAAGTCCAGCACAAACATTGTGGGCCAACAGGCCCGTTCCTGCGCTGTATTGTTCTATGTCTGTGTTTATGTCTGAAAGCATTTGGAGGCCCTGGTGTATGAAACAAAGGGTTGGCATGCAGAGTCGAGTATAGGAGCAAAGAGGTCCTTCTGCAGTTGTACAGAGCCCTAGTGAGACCACACCTGGAGTATCGTGTGCAGTTTTGGTCCCCTAATTTGAGGAAGGACGTTCTTGCTATTGAGGGAGTGCAGCGTAGGTTTACAAGGTTAATTCCCGGGATGGCGGGACTATCATAAGCTGAGAGAATAGAGCGGCTGGGCTTGTACACTCTGGAGTTTAGAAGGATGAGAGGGTTTCTTATTGAAACATATAAGATTGTTAAAGGTTTGGACACGCTAGAGGCAGGAAACATGTTCTCGATGTTGTGGTAGTCCAGAACCAGGGGCCACAGTTTAAGAATAAGGGGTAAGCCATTTAGAACAGAGACGAGGAAACACTTTTTCTCACAGAGTGTTGTGAGTCTGTGGAATTCTCTGCCTCAGAGGGCGGTGGAGGCAGGTTCTCTGGATACTTTCAAGAGAGAGCTAGATAGTGCTCTTAAAGATAGCGGAGTCAAGGGAAATGGGGAGAAGGCAGGAACGGGGTACTGATTGGGGATGATCAGCCATGATCACATTGAATGGCGGTGCTGGCTCAAAGGGCCGAATGGCCTACTCCTGCACCTATTGTCTGTTGTCTATTCATGAAGGTTGACCTTTACTGGTCGTGTTAGGGTTTATAAATGTGGGGATGTTTGGATGCAACTTCACAGGTGTGGCTGAGACCATACCTTGAAAGGTGTGTAGTTTTGCTTTACTTTTAAGTGTATTTGCATTTAAGGCACCACCTTCACTTTGCTGAAAAGGTTTTTTAGGTTGTTTTCTGGAATGAAGAATTTGAGAGAGGTTGAACAGTTGGATAACTACTGGCTATGTCTTGAAGAAAGTATATTATTGACATTTTATACAATTCTGCAGGAGGTGGCTGTAGTAACTGGGAGGACGACAAGAGAATGGTTCACCTACTATGGATATCAAGAACTAGGAGGCATCGATTTATAATTAGAGTTGTCCATTTTAGACAGAGATGATGAATTTCTTCTCTCAAAGGGTCATGACTTTATAGAAGTCTCCATCCCAGTAAGATTTGGATACATTGAGTGAGTCCGTCAGAGCATTTGGACTACAAAGAAATCAAGCATGAGGAGAGGAGATTGGATAAGCTACGACTTTATTGAATAGCAGAAAAGGATCGAAGGGCCTATTCTGAAGGTTCAAGATTTAAAAAATAAGTTTCAAGTCTCGAAAGAGGTATTCTGATCTCACATCTGGTGAGATCAGAAAAGGCATCACACTCACTCAACAATGCTAAATAATATCAACCCATCTACAGTAAAATCAATCACCCCAAAATATGAAGAAACATTTCCCTTTGAATCTGCTCTAGAAAGCAAAGCAATAGATTCATGATCCATTTACAGTTTTCATTTCCAGACACTAAGATCGAACTGTTTCCAAAGTCAGAGGATACGTTGTTGAAGATATCAAATGATAAGCCCTATTTTGCCTTTTGTCAACACAGAATATTCAAAACTCATTTAACTTCCAGTCAAAACCTGACTACTAGTTCACGCTATTATTTTTACAAAAGTGGATTTTCAGCATAAGGTACAAAGAAGATTCATGAGGATGTTGTCAGGACTCGAGGGTCTGAGCTATAGGAAGAGGTTGAGTCGGTTGGATCTCTATTCCTTGGAGCGCTGGAGGATGAGGAGTAATCCTCTAGAGGTGTATGAAATCATGAGAGGAATAGATCAGGTAGATGCGCAGTCTCTTGCCCAGAGAAGGTGAATCGAGGACCAGAGGACATAAGTTTAAGGTGAAGGGGAAAAGATTTAATAGAAATCTGAGGGGTAACCTTTTCACATGAAGGTTGGTGGGCGTATGGAACAAGCTGCCAGAGGAGGTAGTTGAGGCTAGGACTATCCCAACGTTTAAGAAGCTGCTAGACAAGTAAATGGATAGGACAGGATTGGAAAGATACGGACCAAAGGCAGGCAGGTATGACCAGTGTAGATGGTACATGTTGGCCGGTGTGGGCAAGTTGGGCCGACGGGCTTGTTTCCACACTATATCACTCTGTGACTCTATGACTCTACGGACACAATTCAAACAAGGCACTAAAACAGACGGAGCAATGAATAGAAAGACACTTCTAGATTTTTATCTGACATTCAATCCTAGATCAAAGAGTTTCTGTCAACACAGTAGACACAAAAAAATCTCTTTAGGAGCCGGTGAATGATTCATTTTGTAACTGCATTAAAACAAGAGTGAAAAAGCTTGATCTTGTTATCATGTTTTTGTTAAAATGACGTGCTGCTATCTGCATTTAAAAATTAATTTTTGTGAAAAATAAAACACTCCCCAACTTCACCAGTGAGATAGGGTCTACATTTTAAATAGAAAAAATTTACGTCAAAAGTGTCTTCTCAAATGTGAACTTCCAACAGAAGTAATCTTTATGACTTTTAATTGTTAAACGCATTAAATGGGACGAGTTCAAATTATTCGACTAAATTACACTCCAAGTCAAGTCAATAGAGTTTATTGTCATGTGTCCCAGATAGGACAATGAAATTCTTGCTTGCTGCAGCACAACAGAATATTGTAAGCATAAATACAGAACAGTTCAGTGTGTCTATACAGCATAGACCATATATATACACATAAATAAACAGATAAAGTGCAAGAGTTTGTTTGTTGGCGAGTTTAATAGCCTAATGGCTGTGGGGAAGAAGCTGTTCATGAACCTGGATGTAACAGATCTCAGGCTCCTGTACCTTCTACCTGATGGTAGCGGAGAGATGAGTGTGTGGCCAGGATAGTGTGGGTCCTTTATGATGCTGGCTGCCTTTTCGAGGTTGAAAGACTTGCCATTAGTTTAGGAGGGTATTAAGCCAATTCCGTATATCAGCAACGTTAAGAAACATTGTCTTATTCTACATCTGTTGCAGCTCACATTTCCCTACTCCTTTAGGTAGACACAAAATGGACGATAATGGAATGGAATGGAATGCTATTTATTGTCATTCAAACTAGGTTTGAACGAAATTTCATTTCTACAGTTTTTTACATTACAAAAAAACCCAAGACTGAACCCAGTTTACACAAACATCCATCACAGTGAATCTCCAACACCTCCTCACTGTGACGGATGGCAAAGTCGTTATCTCTTCCCTTTGTTCTTCTCCCGCGGTCCAGCAGTCCAACTGCAGCGTCGAGGCGAACTGGGGGTCCGATGTTAAAGCCCCCGGTGGGCGATGGTAAGTCCTGTGGCCGTTTAAGCCGCGCCGGGCGTTGTTAGGCCCCGGCTACGTGTCCTTTGAACCCCGCGATTCCAGCGGGAGAAGCTGCCATTGCGGGAGCTCGGCAAAGCGGCCTCCCACCAGGGACCTGCGAGCTCCGATGTTACTGTCCACCGGGCTTGCGGCTGGAGCCTCCGAACCTCAAAGTCGGGTCGCAGCCGTGCGCCACCACAGTTCTTACCGCTCTGAAGACGGCCAGCACTGCGATGTCAGTTCCGCAGGCTCCGCGACTGGAGCCCTCAGGTTAGTCCCGGTCGGAAGCCGCCGCCGGCTCCTCGATGTTATGCCCAACGACATCCGAGACCCGACAGGGAATAGTCGGGTCCCCGCACAGGGAAGAGATTAAACAGTTTCCCCCACAGCCCCCCCCACCACCCCCACATATACCCAGCTAAATAAAATAATAAAAACTAGCTCAAGACATACATTTAACAAGACAAAAATAAAAAAAAGACAGACGACTGTAGTCGAGCCGCTGCCGTTAGGCGCCGCGACTTAGTTTAGAGATGCAGAGCGGAAAGAGGCCCTTCGGCCCACCGAGTTTGCACCAACCAGCGTTTCCCGCACATTAACACTATCCTACACACACTAGGGCCAATTTAACTTATTCCAAATCTAATTAACCTCCAAGCCGGTACGTATTTGGTGTGCGGGAGGAAACCGAAGATCTCGGAGAAAACCCACGGTCATGGGGAGAATGAACTAACTCCATACAGGCAGAACCGATAGTCGGGATCTAACCCGGGTCTCCTGCGCTGCAAGCACTGTAAGGCAGCAACTCTACCGCAGGGCCACCGTACCGCTCTGTCTGAGGTATTCTGACCTTCAATGCATTGATCAATGTGTTCTCCAACATATTGGTAGCAGAGAAAGATGGCAGGTTGGAGCGACTGACAGACACTGATGAGGCATGATCTCCAAGCCCAGCGGATGGGGGTATCTCTCCCCAAGGCAGCAAGCCCTGCCACCAGCACCTCACTGAATACTGAACACTTTATTGTCACATGTGACAAGTCACGGTGAAATTCTTTGCTTGCATGCCCAAGGTATGCAAATAGTCGCCACATGAGCGTCGACAAAGTTACAAAGTATCGGCGCCAGATACACCTTAGTTCTGCCCTCTCCCCCTCCCTCCTCCCCGGTCCCTCACAGCAGTCCCCCCCATGCCGGGTCCTTCATTGTTCCTCCCCCCAGCAGCGGCGTCCTCACTCCCACGTGGTCCCTCCACGGCCATCGGTCGGCGCCCTCATCGACCGCCGTACCGACCTCTCTACTATCACCACCGTGTTCTTTCCGTAGCGCAGACCCAGGCACCAGCCACGGGCTCCACAGACCCAGGCTCCATTGACTCCGTCGAATCGCTGGACTCTGGCCCCAGCTTCTCCGAGATCTTTTGGGAGGAGTCTTGCACATGGCTCTTGCACATGGCTCTTGCACACCCAGGGCGTGAGGTTCCTGTTACATTGATGGTGTTGATCCTCTATCAGTGCCCCCCATGTCCCAGGCATCACTTCCTCCGAGCTGCAATCCTTCTGCTGCTCCCCTCGCTCATCCTCAGTTGTGATACCTGTGACCAGCAAACTGTCGCTGGGACGGTAATTGATTCAAAACCAACTGCTGGAGGAACTCAGAGGCCAGAGAGCATCTGCGGAGGGAAATGGACAGGAAATGTTCTGGGTCGGGACCTTTCTTCACGCTGAAGGGTCTCAACACATGGCATCGTCTGTCCATTTTCCCCCTGTCTATGCTGCTTGGTCTGGTGAGTTCTTCAAGCTTTTTTGCTCGATATTCCAGCATCTGCAGTGCCTTGTGTCTGAATTGCGACTGGCATTTTCAAATAACAACTTACAGTAAATTTAGATGATGCCATAATTATAGCAAGGCAGCCCACTGCACTTCACAGGTACATCGTGAAACCAAGAAAATGATCCCACCCCATTAATGAATTAATTTAGGAAAATTAGTTCAAAACATGTCAAAGATGTAGGTTTCAGGGAATGTGTAGGAAGGAACTGCAGATTCTGGTTTAAACCGAAGATACTCACAAAATGCTGGAGTAACTCAGCGGGACAGGCAGCATCTCTGGAGAGAAGGAATGTCACCCATTCCTGTCTCGCTGAGTAAGGGCCTGTCTGAATTTCACGACCTAATTCACTTTTTACTCGTGGACATTTTTCATCATGTTGAAAAAACGCCCTTTCCTACTCGATGCCACAACCTACCTACGACTAGCATCATGACCTACCTATGACCTCCTACGACCTCATGACAACCATGCTGCGAGTATGAGTCAAGGGCAAACTCGGCAGAGGTCATGAATTAGGTTGTGAAAGTGGGACAGGCCCTTTACTGTAGCATTTTGTGTCTATCTTAGGTTTCAAGGAATACGTTCAAGGAAAAGAGAGCTAAAGAATTGCAGCATTTAATGCCTCAGCTGGTAAAGGCATGGCCATCAGTGTGGGTGTGGCTAGATTCATAAATGGTCCTTAGGCCTGAATAGAGCAGGAGTACACAAAGCAAGTTAAGATTGCAGTAAGAAGAGCAAATGAGGACCCAGAGGGATCTGAATACCAAGACGCGATTTTCAAAGTCAAGGCATTAATTGAACAGATTAATATCAGATGCCAATACAGGTTAGCAAGTCCAGGGAGTGATGGTGAACTTGTCTTGCTGTGAACTAGGACCAGGACAGCAGAATGAGAAAGGCTAGCCGGAAGTCTTGTGTAATGGTGGTCAGAAACAAGAGCGTTTCAGCAGCAGATGAACTGTGGCAGGGGCTGAGTTTGACTTTGTTATCTAAGTGAGAACATAGATATGACCACCAAATCTGGGATCACATATAACAGGAACATTATCTGGGAAGAACTGGTGGTCACGGAAATCTTTCTGGGCTGGAACCGAAAACTCTAGTCTCTTCTACCAAAGATGCCTTCCCTCACAGTGGGAAACGTTGATTCTGTTGTGTGGGGATGTTCATGTTAAATTCTATCGAGTATTAACCATATAACCATATAACAATTACAGCACGGAAACAGGCCATCTCGGCCCTACAAGTCCGTGCCGAACAATTATTTTCCCTTAGTCCCACCTGCCTGCACTCATACCATAACCCTCCATTCCCTTCTCATCCATATGCCTATCCAATTTATTTTTAAATGATACCAACGAACCTGCCGCCACCACTTCCACTGGAAGCTCATTCCACACCGCTACCACTCTCTGAGTAAAGAAGTTCCCCCTCATGTTACCCCTAAACTTCTGTCCCTTAATTCTGAAGTCATGTCCTCTTGTTTGAATCTTCCCTATTCTCAAAGGGAAAAGCTTGATCACATCAACTCTGTCTATCCCTCTCATCATTTTAAAGACCTCTATCAAGTCCCCCCTTAACCTTCTGCGCTCCAGAGAATAAAAACCTAACTTATTCAACCTATCTCTGTAACTTAGTTGTTGAAACCCAGGCAACAATTGTGTTATTTTTATTCGTATGGTTGTATGTTAACTCAAATCTCACTGTACCAATTGTTGCATGTGATAATAAATGTAACTTGAACGTGAACTTGACCTTGAAATATTTAGTTGGAAGAAATTCTTGATCATCTAGTGGGGCAGCACGATGGCACAGCAGTAGAGTTTATGCCTTAAAGTGCATGCAGCACCGGAGATCTGCATTTCAATCCCGACAACTGGTGCCTCATTTGTACGCATGGGTTTTCTCCGAGATCTTCGGTTTCCTCCCACACTCCAAAGACGCACAGGTATGTAGGTAAAATAGCTTGGTATCAGTGTAAATTGTCCCTAGTGTGTGTAGGATAGTGTTAATGTGTGGGGATCGCTGGTCGGCGCGGACTCGGTGGGCCGAAGGGCCTGTTTCCACGCTGTATCTCTAAACTACATTAAACTAAACTAGAACTGGACCTATATCTAACTGTGTCGGAAGGAACTGCAGTTGCTAGTTTAAACCGAAGATGGACTCTAAAAGCTGGAGTAACTCAGGCAGCTCAGGCAGGAGTAACTCAGGTGATGTCACCCATTCCTTCTCTCCAGAGATGCTGCCTGTCCCGCTGAGTTACACCAGCTTTTTATATATACCTTACTGTATTTATCTTACTATTTATCTGAATGCAAACATGCATGTACCTATTTACATTTATTTAGGTATCAGCATCAACCTGAAGATATGTACTAACAGATCTGATCCTCTATCCATATCAGATAATAACCGAATCGCACAATATTCAGGTGTCATTCAGCAGGTCAGGACTCCCAGAATCCGCTGAAGTCTTTGACACTGTTAATACTGGCAAGTATACCCTGCCTTTATTAGAACTGGAAGTTTTTGCTATGATCAATGCTGCCTGTCATTACTATGACGTATAGATATTTATGGGAGAAGATGAAGTGTAGCCACACTCAGCAATGGGAACATACTCTCTTCTTGTGCCTAATGGCAAGCATCAATCACTTTGCAGGCAGACATGACTCCTTTTACACATGTTTGACAGCAGGAACCTGCGCTACATCGGCATCGGACAAGTCAATCACTCACCCCTGCCCCCCCCACCCTTCTCTTCCCCCCCATCCCCCCTCTGTTCCTCTTCCCCTGTGCACCACATGGATTTACACTTATTTCCCCACACCCCCTCCCCTTCCACCTACATTCCTTCCTCTAGCTTCACAATTCACACCTTCTGTCTTTTCATCTCTAGCCTTTGTCTGACCGTCTGCATATGAAAATCCCCCTTCACCTGTATCCACCTATTACTTGCCATGCTTTGTTCTGCTCTCCTCTCATCCAGCTTTCTCCCCACCCCCCCCCCCTCCTCCCCCCATAACCTATCTGAAGAAGGCTCTCAACCCAAAGCATCACCTATCCATGTTCACCAGCGATGCTGCCTGACCCGTTGAGTTACTCCAGCATTTGTGTCTTTTTTGGTACCCAAACATGGTTCCAAGTTTGTTCAACTGAAATCAAATGAATCGTTTTCTTCTGAAGAATCCTGTGCAGTGGAAAGTTAATTGCATCTGTGTAGAATTCTTTAGCACCATCAGGGGAAGAAAACTATTGCACATTTAAGATATATTCTAAGATGCATCCTAATTTGGAGACATAATAAGATTAGTTTTATCTGTGTTTTACTCAATTTTCAAGGATTTTGCCTTTGCAACTGGATCCTAATTTCTAGGCAACGAGCTGTTCTTCAGCTATTTAAATAGTGTTTCTAGTGTATTTTGTGAAGAATAATACATTTTAACTAGTTAATATATCATTCATTAAATCAAAACAATGGAGTTGCTCAGCTGGTCAGAAGACATCCCCGGAGAGAGAACATCATTGACAGAATGATCAATGACCTTTAAACCAAATGTTTTGCGGAAAGATCATCCACCTGAACCATTGACTCCAGGTTTAGCTTTATTATCATCACATGTACTGAGGTACAGTCAAAAGCTTCGCTTTGCATGCTATCCAAATAGATCAGATATACCATAGAAACATAGAAACATAGAAAATAGGTGTAGGAGTAGGCCATTCGGCCCTTCGAGCCTGCTGATCATCCAACTCAGTATCCCAATATAGCCAATGAACTAGCCTCAACTATGTTCTGTGGCAGAGAATTCTACAGATTCACCACTCTCTGTGTGAAAAACAGGATTTTCTCCTAAAAGACTTCCTTCTTATCCTTAAACTGTGACCCCTTGTTCTGGACTTCCCCAACATCGGGAATAATCTTCCTGCATCTAGCCTGTCCAACCCCTTAAGAATTTTGTAAGTTTGCCCATAGATACAATCATTTCAAACTGAAGTGCTTTAGATAGAGCAAATGAGAAGATGCAGAACGCAGACAATAGTTCGCAGCATCATAGTGCTTCATAGCACACAGTTCCTTGGACAAAGTCCAATATCCTAATTTGGGTGAAGATGGTGCTAGCTCTATTTCTCTCAGTACTGCCTGACTTTAGTTTAGTTTAGTTTAGAGATACAGCGCAGAAACAGGCTCTTCAGCCCACCGAGTCATCAACGATCCCCGCACATTAACTCTATCCTACACACACTCAGGATAATTTACATTTACACCAAGCCAATTATGTCAGTGGATGTGGAGAGGATGTTTCCACTGGTGGGAGAGTCTAGGCCCAGAGGTCATAGCCTCAGAATTAAAGGGCGCTCTTTTGGATAGGAGGTGAGGAGGAACTTCTTTAGTCAAAGGGTAGTTCATCTGTGGAACTCATTGCCACAGAGGGCTGTGGAGTCCAAGTCAGTGGATATTTTTAAGGCAGAGATAGACAAATTCTTGATTAGAATGGGTGTCAAGGGTTGTGGGGAGAAGGCAGGAAAATGGGATTGGGAGGCAGGGATCAGCCATGATTGAATGGTGGAGTAGACTCAATGGGCCGAATTGCCAAATTCTACTCCTATAACTTGTGAACTTGTGAATTAGCCTGCAAACCTGTACGTCTTTGGAGTGTGGGAGGAAACGAAAGATCTCAGAGAAAACCCATGCATGCCACAGGGAGAATATATAAACTCCGTACATATGACACCCGAGGTCAGGATTGAACCAGGGTCTCTGGCTGGAAGTGCTGCAAGGCAGCAACTCTACCGCTGAGCCACCATGCTGAATATTTCTAACATCTGCTTTTATTTTACATTTCTGACATCTTCAGTATTTTGCTTCTATAATGTATCTGTGATCTCTTTACAAAGCAACACCAAAGTAGAATGAAATGCAAATGTTAATTTCAAGATGAAACCCCGTATCTTTATAGCTTTATTACACTACCAAAGCGGATTGCCTAAAGAAAAACAGCAGAAATACATTAATAAAATATATCCTGTCTACCATTGTCCAAATACCATTGGATTTGACCGGAGGAGGGAAAGTGGGGGTCCATAGTCATTAATGGCAGCCTGGCTGGCAAATGTTGCAAACAAATAAGGGAAGGAATTTTAGTTTGATTACAGTTAAAGGTGAATGTTAAATGTATTAAACACCTATATGTATCAGCACAAGCCTTTAATATTCTTATTCTTTTCTGGAGGCGAACCATCTTGTCTACCCCTTGTCCTAGGTGCGTGTCGGTCCCCCCCCCCCTCCCCCAGAAAGCAGAGGGCAACCAAATATAATCAGGGAAAAGCTTACGATAAATAGTAATGAGGAGGGAGTGGGGGCCTGGAAAACGGTAGTCATTGAAGAGACGAACGGCATGTGAGGTGTCTTGGACATAGGTAGGGGGGCTAGGATGGAATCGAGAAATGTGGAAATTAATTCAATGGGACAGGAGCAGGCAGGAACACTGGGAGTTCTGCTTATGGATTTTGGGGAGAAGATAAAACCGGGCCGTGCGGGGTTAAGTCTGAAGAAGGATCGCGACCCTTCTATCCAGAGATGCTGCCTGTCCCGCTGAGTTACTCCAGAATTTTGTGTCTATAATCAGGGGAAAAGCAGGTATAGACCTGAATTCTGATCAACGGACTGGAACGCAGAACGGTGGCATTTGGTGTCAAAGTGAAGACGTGATGTACCAATAATTCATCTTTCCACCTAAATATTCCTGTTGGTAGAATTGTTTGTCCTGCTTCTCCTGTCTCCCAGCTATCTTCCACACCACCGACCCTCCTCCCCCCCTCCCACAATCAGTCTGAAGAGATGCTTTACTCCATCTCAGTCACCCAGTCGAGCCCAAGACCCTTGTGAGTGGACTCTGTGCCAGATACTTCAGAGTTATGGGAACTGCTGGGTATGCCCAGTAGGTGTCCTGGCAAAGCATGACAAATGAGGACTGTAAATAGAGTACATCAGCTTATAACCACACTGTGTTTCTCACCGCAAACAGCATTTCCCTCACCTCAGCTGTTGCTATAAATGTTATAGGTTTATTCATAGATGTTGCTTGAGGTGTGATATAAATGATTAATAAAAAGGCTTTCTTGCTTGCAAATATGCTTTTTCATTTCTCAACTACAATAACAAATCATGCAAAATTTATTGCTGGTACATCAGTTGCGTAAAATATTACAAAAATGCAGTTTGTAAGAATAGGAGTTAATTTACAATGAATGTTAGTATTTGAGGTGTGAGTGCGGCCTGCAAAGACAATGCTTGAGTTTTGCTACTGTTCTCCTTGGAAAAGGTGATGATGTAGTCCCAGGGACAAAGGTAAGTCATGGAAGGGCAGTGGGTCATTTGCAGGTGATATCAAGCCACCCTTCTTATCAAGTATAAGATAAGGGGAGAAGATAAAACCGGACCGTGCGGGGTTAAATCTGAAGAAGGATCGCGACCCTTCTATCCAGAGATGCTGCCTGTCCCGCTGAGTTACTCCAGAATTGTGTGTCTATAATCAGGGAAAAAGCAGGTATGAAAAGAGAGAAGCCAACTTGGTGGGAAGGAATAGGATAGGTGATCTACTCCACTCATCTCACTAACTTTGAGCTTCTTAAATAGTATTGCCAGGTCTCTGGCATTACAGGTCAAGACACTTGGAAGAATCTTAAGAAAGGACTGTCACTGCCATAAATGGGTTAACTTATGACGAGCGTTTGTCGGCACTGGGCCTGTATTCGCTGGAGTTTAGAGGAATGAGGGGGGACCTAATTGAAACGTACCGAATAGTGAAACGCCTGGATAAAGTGAATGTAGAGAGGATGTTTCCACTCGTGGGAGTGTCTAGGACTAGAGGTCAAGACCTCAGAATTAACAGACGTTCCTTTAGGAAGGAGATGAGAAGGAATTTATTTGGTCAGAGGGTGGTGAATCTGTGGAATTCTTTGTCACAGAAGGCTGTGGAGGTCAAGTCAATGGATATTTTTTAAAACAGAGATAGATAGATTCTTGATTAGTACAGGTGTCAAGGGCTATGGGGAGAAGGCAGGAGAATGGGGTTAGGAGGGAGAGATAGATAAGCCATGATTAAATGGTGTAGTAGAATTGATGGGCCAAATGGCCTAGTTCTGCTCTTATTACACATAATCTTATGACCACTGGTAAATATGAAGCCAAGTGGCAAAAGGGAGTCCAAACCATATAAAGACGTCATCCCATTCTCCTTTCACAAGCCGGGCCAGGCACCAGTGCTTGTTCATTTAAGTGTGACACTGAGCTTGGCACTTGCCCTAATAAGACTTCTCTGACAATAAAGAAAATAAAAAACTCGTCCAGCAAACTAGTTGGGTATCCCAATTGCAGACGTTGTAGACAATTGAAAACAAAGCACATCAGAAGAGCAGGCAGTGAGATAGTCATCCTCAAGAATATTCCCTTGCTACCTAGTCCACAAAATGAGGAAAAAGGAGTTGGAGCAAGTACTGAAACAGAGTCCATGTTCACCAAAGTAAAACCCAATGTAAGTGGGCACCTGCAGAAGACAAGGCAGCATGGAGAGGAAGTTGTAGTAATGAAATATTCCAACCACTCCTGAGCCCTTGCACCAACCACGCCCTGAGACTGGGTCTTGAAGATGGCCCCAAACTGGCGATGTTGTATACTCAATTAGTGTACTACTGCTATACATTTCTCACAAATACATTGACTGCTATACATTTACTGCTATACATTTTTAACAAATTACAAGACTGGTTCCAGCCAAATTGCTGTACAGAACGCCACAGGAGATTCTTCTTCCCTGTGGCTATCAAACTGTACAACTCCGCCCCCTTCTGTCGTGGGGTAGACTGACTCTCCTTCCCCCCCCCCCCCCCCAACTCCCCAATCTTTGCACATCCCCACTCCTTTCCACTCGTCACTATAATTTCATGTATTTTGTGTTTTATGACTGTTGGCAGATCAATTTCCCTCCTGGAATAAGTAAAATTCTATCGTATCATATCGTATTTGGACTGGGATGATTATCTAATATGTATCTAATGCCCCTGTCCCACTTAGGAAACCTGAACGGAAACCTCTGGAGACTTTGCGCCCCACCCAAGGTTCCCGTGCGGTTCCTGGAGGTTCCCGGAGGTTTTTGTCAGTCTCCCTACCTGCTTCCACTACCTGCAACCTCCGGAAATAACCTGCAATCTCCGGGAATCGCACGGAAACCTTGCCTTTGGAATACCTTTTGAAAAACCTGTCAAAATCACCAATTTTTCATTATCGCTGTCATAAAGCATAATAAACAATATTTTTGAAGATATGATGGAATCTATTGAAATGTTTAATGAATATGATGTCTGATAATCTGCTATTTTAAAAATTACTTTAAATAATTGTAAAAACCCGAAAGTTAAAATCTTATGAGAAAATAGAAAAATGTGAAAGTCGAAATAGCTCAATGTTCATGACCATAATGGTTACTTTTTTAAACATCGTCCAAGGATAGCTAATTGCCCCCAGTTAACTGACACGTGATAGGAAATAATGAAATTTTAATCCTATGAGCTTCCAAATCTCCTGGTACATTATTTAAACCCAACTACAAAGTAAGAGAGATGGGAAAGAGTGTGAGGATGTTTTTGAATACATTTTGCTTAAAAATAAACTTCCCTGGCAGTGAAGCAGAGAACAGCTCAGTTTTTGCTCAGAACCTCCTGTGAGAGAGGACACTGTCAGGGGATAATAAGTTTGTCTGTGGCGCCAACTAACCCACCTGGCAACTCGTCTCTTTGCAATCTGGCTCTCTGGAGCAATCTGACAAGGAACACTTGAACTTAGAAACATGGAAACATAGAAAATAAGTGCAGGGGAGGCCATTCGGCCCTTCGAGCCAGCACCGCCATTCATTGTGATCATGGCTGATCGTCCCCTGTCAATAACCCGTGCCTGCCTTCTCCCCATATCCCTTGACTCCACTAGCCCCTAGAGCTCTATCCAACTCCCTCTTAAAACCATCCAGTGATTTGGCCTCCACTGCCCTCTGTGGCAGGGAATTCCACAAATTCACAACTCTCTGGGTGAAAAAGTTTTGTCTCACCACAGGCTTAAATGGCCTCCCCTTTATTCTAAGACGGTGGCCCCTGGTTCTGAACTCGCCCAACATTTTTCCTGCATCTAGCTTGTCCAGTCCTTTTATAATTTTATATGTTTCTATAAGATACCCCCTCATCCTTCTAAACTGCATTGAATACAAGCCTAATCTTTTCAATCTTTCCTCATATGACGGTCCCGCCATCCCAGGTATCAATCTTGTGAACCTACACTGCATTGCCTCAATCACAAGGATGTCCTTTCTCAAATTACGAGACCAAATCTGTACACAATACTCCAGATGTGGTCTTACCAGAGCCCTATTCAACTGCAGAAGAACCTCATTACTCCTATACTCAAATCCATTGTTAAACTTGTTCAACAATGGACTGCACCATTTCAACTCTTTTATTTTAATGTTTCCTTTTCAAAAGAAAATCTCTATCTGTTCTGGCAGCAGATCAAATCTGCTTTGTGTTATAAGTGAAACCCATATCAAGGGGGAATTGAGAGAAAGCAAATGAAACGTTTCATTTTCCAGCATATATTAGTTTTGACAATGTGACGAAGATTTATATCAGCAGCTCTTTTTGTGCACTGAGTCTTTCGCCCCCCCACCACCCCTATCTCCGCCATTAGCTGCCAGCTTGGATATTGTTTCACTATCTGCCGGAGCCTTTCAACTCACACAACGCAGACCTTCAGTCGTTCTGCTCTCCATGTAAATTGGTCCTGACTGTATTTCAGTGGAAAATAAAACTTGCTTAACATCCAAGTCAATTATATACCAATATTATATAATGTGCTCCGTAATTCTTGTATGTTGGGTTGTCGACTCTGGTGTATAGTCTTTGTCAGGCCTTTGATAAAAATCTGCGGTAAAAAAAAAAAAAATCTGCCACAGAAGGCTGTGGAGGCCACGTCAATGGCAGAGATAGATAGATTCTAGACTAGTTGGGGCGTCAGAGGTTATGGGGAGAAGGCGAGAGAATGGGGTTAGGATGGAGAGACAGATCAGCCATGATTGAATGGCGGAGTAGACTTGATGGGCCGAATCACTTACGACCTTATGAAAAAGAAGTGCGTTTTCCGGTCAGGAGTACAAACACCTAATATCTTCCCACCGCAGGTAACTGCGACATGAGCCCTGTGATGTAGTCGTTTTCAATGACTAATAATCAACCGCTTGCCAGGAAAATGAGGTTATGAGATTTTGAACTGCTGTTGGTATGATGGGCCAAACCGTTTTGGGAATAAGTAAGTTTGCAATACCACGTAGCTCAACATAATTCTACATGTGCACACATCAAGTCAAAGTACTGGCTTTCAATTAAAATGCAAACTTCACCAACAATTGCTCTGAAAAGGAATGCATTTTGAAGTCTCAATGTTTGTGCATCAATTCTCTGTCGCAGCCTGGTCACAAACAGATGGAGTTATCATTGCTATCCCACCTAAAATGACAGGAATGAGACTTAAAACTGGCTGTGGTGTCCACTTCTTCCCCCATCTACCATGTTCCCCACCAGGGGCATGGATCTTAGAGCGCTCTCAATCCTCCATTCCCTTCTCATCCACCATCTCCCATGCAGCTGCTTCTCAAGAGATCTGCTGAAGTGATGATGCTCCTGGTGTCACTGGGAATAATCTTCAATAGAGCTTTCTGGTGGCCTCCTACCCCCCTGTGATATCTTCCGAACTTACAGAGGCTTCCTCTTTCAGGTGCAACAGCAGAAGCAGAAGCCCCATCTGCTCTTTGATGTGCACCACCATTTTGTGGGAAAGCTGGGGAATTATGCAGAGTGATCTGCCCATCATTTAACCTGAAGATAGACACAAAACGCTAGAGTAACTCAGCAGGACAGGCAGCATCTCTGGAGAGAAGGGATGGGTGACATTTCGGGTGGAGACCATTCTTCAGACCCAACTCGAAACGTCACTAATTCCTTCTCTCCAGAGAGGCTGCCTGTCCCGCTGAGTTACTCCAGCATTTTGAGTCTATCTTGGGTTTAAACCAGCATCTGCAGTTCCTTCACACGGGATAGAAAGGGTGAGAATGCATGAGGCAGGATCCAGAAAAAAGCTACGAGAATAGTTTGTGGGCTGAGGGACTATGATAGCAGGAATTGATTAGAGGCTGAGAATGTTTCTTTTGGTTTATATGATTGTGTAACATCCCTCAGGAATTCATCTCTGCAAAATATTCGAGTACATTATAATGAGGCCAGCTGAGCACATTGAATCCCAAGTCAGCTTATGATTTGACCTAATATCAAACACACAAATACAAGATGCTTTACTGCATAGAATCTTCTCACAACTTCAGGATGTTCCATTGCACATGTAGCCTCTGAAGCATCTACTGTTGCAAATTGGTCACCAATCTATGATGAGAGGATCCTACCATCAACAAAAAGTAAATGATGGTAATGATGTGTGATAATGATACAGGTTGCAGGGTATGGAATTGACACCATGGAGAATTTCCTTGCTCGTCTATAAAAGATCAGGTGATCAATTTCAGAAGTGAAATCCTAGAAAACCAGGATTATTTCAAAAGTTTGAAAAAAAAATCTATCTAATGCATGTGGCTAGATTTTTTCACCGAATTTCTTACACTCACACTGATTTTATCAAACACTAGACTAAATGGAACCCGTTGGGTCCCAGCATCACACGGGAGGGCTGGTCCCCCAACGCAATATTCCACCTCTCCACCAATTCCAATATTGGTGGCCAGTTGGGGGGGGGCTGAAGGGACTGGTTTCCAGAGGGTTAGTATAGACATTGTGGGCCGAATGGATTCTTGGGCTGGCGGCTCAGTAACTCAAGCCTGTTGTGCTGGCAGCTCATTCACTCATGGCTTGTGGGCTGGCAGTTGACTCAAGGCTATTCCTTGAAATTCCATTTCAAGCTGGGTGCAAGGCTACCAAATTCAAGTGCAGTTTCTTACCACTTCAAGCAGGGTGCAAGGCCACAAAAGACAGCGAGTCGTGACCTCTCCCTCCTCCATCTTGCGGAGACTGAGCCACGCCCACACTTCTGGATTTTATAGTCCCTCCCCCCTCCCATCAGAAGGGGCGTGATTGACAGGAGAGAGCATCTCAACATTTTTTAAACGCTAATAACTCTTTTATTTTTCATCGATGGGAAAAATCCTCGGCACCTGATGAACTGAGTAAGATGGCCAAAAATCACAGCCGTACGTGGTAGCGTTTTATCTAAAATCAATATAAAGTGCAAACAGGAAGCGGTCAAGATTAGACTTTTAATTATATAGAACGCAAGGCAAGTTTAATTCGGCAAAGCAACTTTAATTAGGCAAGGCAACTTTAATTAGGCAAGGCAACTTTAATTTGGCATGGCAACTTTAATTAGGCAAGGCAACTTTAATTAGGCAACACAGCTTTAGCATTTCCAAACCAAAGGCAACACAGCTTTAGCATTTCCAAACCAAAGGCAACACAGCTTTAGCATTTCCAAACCAAACGCAACACAGCTTTAGCATTTCCAAACTATATTTTCAAACCACATTAAGGGCACTGGCAGGTCAGTAAAACCACTCACAGTTTAGTAAACATGTGTTCAGTGTTATTCACAGCTCAGACTGAGAGACGTGACCCTCTCGCTCCCCCATCTTGCAGAGGCTGACTGAGGCACTCAACACTTCCGGGTTTTATAGTCCCTCCGGAAGGGGCGTGGCCTTCAGGAGAGAGAATCTCAACATTTTTTAAACACTAATAACTCTTTTATATTTCATCGACGGGAAAAATCCTCTTGTCCTGCGCAACGATGGGGGACCTTGAGTAAGATGGCCAAAAATCACAGCCGTCAGTGGCAGCGTTTTTTCTAAAATCAATATACAGAACAACAGGAAGTGGTCAAGATCAGACTTTTAGTAATATAGATGTTGAACAAAGTTTTCATCTTTATATACACTGTGATAAGGGCCACTGTATTCCTCATTGTGTGTTGTTCTCTTATACATACTCTTTGCTCTGCCCTTTGTACACTTTTGACAGGGATGAGTCTGAGTGGACTTTCGGCAGAGCACGTGTAAAGAGCAATGAATAGAGGTTTCCTTCCACATTCTATAAGCAAGTCATTGTTGCAAAGTTAGGAGCTGTGGATGATTTATTAATCGCACCCATCAGAACTGGCTCAGTGTGCTAGGCAGCAGAACCAGGAGAGGGCTGAAGATGAGATCAGTGGGAACAATATGCCTGAGCTTCTTCAGTCTGAGTTGCTCCATGGGTACTTCATGCCACAACTTCTGCCTCATGGCTTACCACCAGCAACTGGAGCAGAGCTGGGGCATATTTGGTCACTTTCTGTGACACTTAGGAAATAAGTTGGCAGAATATCATCTCCATGAGTGGCAAGGAGAGAAAGCAATAATTTCCAGGAGCAATGCCAATGTTGCAAAAAGCTTCGCAGCCCAGATAAGGAGTAAGAGAGGCTGACAAGATGCCAGACTCTTGTCATCCAACTCTTGTCATTCAGACTCCAGTCTGAAGAAGGGTCTCGACCCGAAACATCGCCCATTCCTTCTCTCTAGAGATGCTGCCTCACCCGCTGAGTTGCTCCAGCATTTTGCGCCTACCTTCAATTTAAACCAGCATCTGCAGTTCTTTCTTACGCAAGATGGTTGTCCATTGACTAATTCCAGGGAAAGAAAAAAAATACATTTTAAGTTTCCCACACAAACAATGAAGCATTTTTGAAGTGTAGCCAATATGCGCATGGCAGATCTCGGCAATCAGGAAAGTAATCTGTTTTATCCAATGTGGGTAAATAATGTATAGGAAGGAACTGCAGATGCTGGTTTACACCAAAGATAGACACAAAATGCTGGAGTAACTTCGTGGGACAGGCAACATCTCTGGAGAGAAGGAATGGGTGACGTTTCGGGTCAAGACCCTTCTTCAGCCTTCTAGACCCACTCCCATCCAGAGAAGCTGCCTATCCTGCTGAGATTCCGCAGCAGTTTGTGTCTATCTTCAGTGTAAACCAGCATCTGCTGTTCCGTCCTACCTAATAGTTCAGTTGGTGGCAGACCAATATGTTACAATGCTTCAGCAAAACCTCCCTGCTTTTAAGCTTTAAGCTTCACTTGATCAACCCCAGGTTCACCAAGGTTTTCTACTCCTTTTAGAACAGATTCCTTTTTCCATACATGCTTCCTATCCACGTTCATTATCACATATTTCTTGACATTAAACTTCATCTGTTCATCCACCGGACTGTTTGGGAAGGAACTGCAGATGCTGGTTTATACCGAAGATAGACGCAAAATGCTGGAGTAACTCAGCAGGACAGACAGCATCTCCAGAGAGTAGGAATGGGTGACGTTTCAGGTCAGACTGAAGAAGGGTCTCGACCCGAAATGTTACCAATGTTACTCCAGAATTTTGTGTCTACCACCAGACTATTTACAACCTGCTACAATCAAACAATATCTTTGCAAATCAAAACACTCTGTTGTATCTTCTGCAAATTTAGATATTGGGGCTTGCATGCCAAATCTAGGTCATTAAGAAAAATTACAGGATATTGAAAGGCCTCGATGGAATAGATGTGGTGAGGATGTTTCCAATAGTGGGAGAGTCTAGGACCAGAGGGCTCATCCTCAGAATAAAAGGATGTGCCTTTAGAATGGATATGAGGAGGAATTTCTTTAGCCAGAGAGTGGTGAATCTGTGGTTTTCATTGCCACAGACGACAGTGGAGGCCAAGTCATTGGGTAATGTTAAAGCGGAAATTGATAGGTTCTTGATTAGTAAGGGTGTTTAAGGTTACTGAGATATGGTAGGAGAATGGGGTTGAGAGGGTTATGTTTAACAAAAAGGGCAGAATCATTCATGAGGTAATGGAGTTGAAAAATGGAGGTTAGAATAGATCATCTGTGGTTGAATGGTGGAAAAGACTCAATGGGCCAAATGGCCTAATTCTGCTCCTATCATTCTATCATTCAGGTAACTGCCAATCCTATCCTGGATTAACATTCCAGGTGGTCATGGTGATCCAACCAACTTTAATCCAACCAACTAATCTACTTCTGCTTTCAATTTTGATTGTATCCTGTGATCCGCCATCTCTTGTGTCACAATTACTTTGGATGGATCCTCTTCCCTTTTGGAAACAGATGCAAATTATTCATTAAGCACTTTGACTGTGTCCTCAGCATCCGTGCACAATGTCCAGTGTATGTCCTCATGAGGCCTCATTCCTCTATGTACTGATCTTTGTTAACTCAAGTGCATTATGAACACTGATCAAAATCTTATTGCAATTGAAAGAAATAAAAATCCATTAACTTCAGTTAAACTGCAGAAACTTCTAAACTTGGTGAATTACAATCATCGTCACATTGTCTATTTTACAGCATTACGCTTCCATGATTTAAAAACTAATTTGTAACATTATTTTGTATCATTATTCTTCTAGTTATACCCAGTGAATTTGCTGTTAATGACAGCAAGGTGTCGTTTTTTTAAACCCTGTTGGGTAGAGGCATTCTATGGTTCTCCCTGAATGTAGTGCATTGTATGTGCTTATTCCAGCAACATCATGAAAGCAGAATGCTGCTTAGATCACGAACAAAGCTGGAAAAGTCGACTGTATAAGTTATGCGCAATAGTGTTTTACATTGGGCATAAATGTGTTTGGTGCTCAGAATGACATCTGAATTATTCAGCATTGTTATTGAGGTAACATGCTATGGCTGAGGCCAAGGAAGCCATCGCCTGTTATTAATTAAACAAGCAGGAGGCAAAATTGTTTGGTTTCATGCAAAGAATATATTTAGACTGTGATTTCTTTTGTTGTGAACTGTAAGTAACCAGTTCCCTCCTTTATGCCTAAGGCATAGGAATATCATTCTCCAGTCCCCGTTCCTTCTGATTTTATTTGCTCATTATCTTCCACAGTTTGGTTGACTTTGAGCGGCTTGCAATTGGCACAGTGTTTTTCAGCTTCCAGCTTCCCCTCATTGCCGAGGGGAAGCTGGAAGGACTGTAGAGGTCTCCAAGGTGACCTCCCTCCAAGCTGCAACACCACCACCGTTGCTTCTCCGCATTCTAATAACCACCATCACTCCTGACAGTGCATTTATTAGCAAACCAAGTGACAAGTGACTGGTTGAAGTAAATACTTTCCCCACCACCATTACTTCAGGCCCTTTATGCAAGCTGTTACGGGCGGGCAGTGGCATCGTCAACAAGGGACAGTGTTCCCATACAGAAGAGTAATTGCAACAAACCACAGCTCATCACCGATATCACTTTCCCTCCCACACAAGCAGAGTGTTAAGGGCCTGTCCCACTTACGTGTCCTTGGCATGCAAATTACGCGACCTCATGGTCGCGTTGAGGTGCACGGGCATCGTGTGGCCTCGCGGGGCCGGTCCCACTGAGAAGCGCGGAGGGGTATGTAGTTGTGCGCGACATTGCGCGGGGCTCCAAAATTTTTGTGGTGAACGAAAACTTCGCGCGCCAACGGCCTGTCGTGTAACTGACGGCCAAAGTGGGACAGGCCCAAGACCTTGGTGCGACGCAACATCTCACCTTCAACAGCAGCAGAAGCAGGCAAACGATCGCCGAACTCGGCCTGGGGCCGTTGCGGTCCGGATCCGCCGCCACTTCTACTCCCAGAGCGGGGCCAAGAAAATTGAAGATAGACACAAAATGCAGGAGTAACTCAGCGGGACCGGCAGCATCTCTGGAGAGAAGCAATGGGTGACACTTCTTTTCAGACTGAAGAAGAGTCTCGACATGAAACGTCACCCATTGCTTCTCTCCAGAGATGCTGCCGGTCCCGCGGAGTTACTCCAACTTTGTGTCCATCTTCAAATGACGTCACGCGCTGCAGATGGCTGTGCGGGCGCATGTAATCGCGCCCGACCTTCGCAGGATCATCTCGGCTCAACGCGACCACGAGGTCACGTAATTTGAGTGCCAAGGACACGTAAGCCCTTTTGGATACAATGGTGCAAAGGATCACAGAACGGAACTAGAAACGGAAAACTCCCAATTTGCTTCTCTCTGCCATTTGCCTTTTCTGAATTTGTGCCATGTTGAGTCCCTCCCATACTGGTATTTAAGATAGCTACTGTTAGGGTTCTAATCCGTAGATTAGATTTATCATTTATTCGGAATCAATGGCTCAGTATATTTCTGAAGGAGGGAACTGCAGATGCTGGTTTATATCCAAGATAGACACAAAATGCTGGAGTAACTTAGTGGGACCGGCAGCGTCTCTGGATGGAAGGAATGAGTGTCATTTTGGATTGAGATCCGTTTTCAGTCTGCAGAAGGGTCTCGATCCAGAATGGCACCTATTCCTTCTATCCAATGATGCAGCCTGTCCCGCTGAGTTACTCCAGCATTTTGTGTCTGGCTGGGAATACTTGTTTCTCATTTGTCTCTCCTTATTCTATCCTTAAGTCCCCTTTGTTTCTAGTGGAGTCCTTGAACACTCATCCCTTCCAGTCCTGCACCAGCCTGTTCAAGATTCCTGTGTCAGCTTTTGTTTCTTCGTTCCTTCATTATGAGCCAAGAATATTACTTTGAGATGAGCCTGAGAAAGCTTTTCCAGTGCTTTGGACCCAATCTAATTCTCAGGGTGAGGGGAGCCTGGGATTGTCTTACTGTGTTGAATGTTACTCTGAGACCAGGAGCAAGATTGTTCAGTGAGAGGGAGGCAGGCAAAACTCGTGAATATCCTCTTCCTGAAAGCTTTGAGATATCTTCCAATCCTTGAGTTAGCTATAGTCTGTAAATATTTTATGGGTTGTGAATATTAGTATTATGGCCTTTGAGATGTGGAAGGAGCAGCACTTTCTGAGCTGCTGCTGTCTTTCCGGTGAAGATACTTACAAAGTATCGTTAGAGAGTTCCAGGAATTAGAGCTAGTGGCAATTAAGGGATGGAGATAGATATATTTCCCAGTCAGGATGGTGTGCAACTTAGAGAGGGATAATTGGCAAGTTTGCCTTGCCTGCCTGCCTGCTGAGCTCTAATTGTTGCAGTTTCCCTGAGCAGAATAACCGGGTCAAATAACTATACACACAAGGAATGGGGAGAATCCTAACCAAATCACTTTACATACAAGTGTATTTCATTAGGTCGGTAAAAATGAATGCAGTACTGAGTGCATTTTTTTCTTTAGTGAGGGATTATTATTTACACGACTTTCTTTAATTATAGGAAGTATATGATATCATAAAAGGAGTATCAGATCATTTCATCTATGAGCTAGCCTTTCATGCTGTTGTTATCTTCAGTTCTTCACTGAAGCTGCACAAATCTGTGGCAACTGGTGTAATAAGCACAAGGATAGGCCTGGGGACTGATTATGGTTTGTGAGAGAAGCTAATGCAAGTTGCTGTGGATGTTCATTAGGGCTAAGAGTTTGGATGCATGTTCAATGGCCAGATTACTATCAACCTTCCATCGACAATTTGAATTGGAGATGTTAACAGAAGCTAATGGCTGACAGAAAGTCTGACAGCACACACTGCAGTGTAAAGTAAACCCTGATCTACATGGGCTTGCGAGATTCCAGAAGAGTCACGTTGGCTAATTAGCCCCGGCAGTTGCTTTTCACAGTTCCTGTAGATTTGGGAACCTGTCGTTCTGAGCCTCCTCCTGGATTAGCAACGTATTATTCACACTCGTGCATCAGTTTGATGCATTTCACGGACAGTTATGATGAATTGCATTGATCATCCTAGACGGAAGAAGTTAAAGCGGACAACCAGCCTTTATTTGTTGCAGTGTTGCCTTATATAATATATGTGATTTGCATATCCACTGCTGTTGATATTTCTAATATATATTTTTCGTTTGGACTTGCTTCATCTACAGCTGTCATTGTGTTGAAGATGTATTAAATCCATGTTTTGTTTTGCACACAAAGCATGGCATTCGTTGGAAAATGATGACAAGCATTAGATTTATGAAAGTGAATGGTTGCCAAAGTGAGGGCTTCTGAAACAAAAAAAAAAGTATGACGCCTGTTAAAATCTCTGATATTCATTGCCTACCTTGCGATGGGTAGTGATGAGGTCTAACTTTGAGAATCTGAATTATACATTATCATTTTAATGCCCTTCATCTTCCATTCATCGTGCTAAACCAAGCAGTGTTCTGCCAAGGAAGTGAAAATTATGGAAAGTCTACGACCACTTTTGATCTTAAAAAGCCAATGGTAAAATTACTGGCCACGACTCTTATTCAGATAGTGGAAGATATATTAAATCAATGTGTAGGAAAGAACTACAAATGCTGATTTAAACCGAAGATAGACACAAAATGCTGGAGTAACTCTGCGGGACAGGCAGCATCTCTGGAGAGAAGGAATGGGTGACGTTTTGGTCTGAAGAAGGGTCTCGACCCGAAACGTCACCCATTCCATCTCTCCAGAAATGCTGCCTGTCCCGCTGAGTTACTCCAGCATTTTGTGACTATTAAATCAATGTTTTGAGTTAATGTTAATGAGAAGGGTCCCAACCCAAAACCTCGCGTATCCATGTTCTCCAGAGACGCAGCCCTACTCGCTGAGTTACTCCAGCACTTTGTGTCTTTTTTTTGTAAACCAGCAAATTGAGTGTTTTTTGTCTCCAAAATTACTGGGTCCGCCTCACCGACAGAGTATTCAATAGTGGGCTTTTCAAAGAAAATATCTATATTACTAAAGCTAAGATCTTGACCGCTTTTGACATACTGTTTTGTGATTTTCGAGAGAACACCGCCACTTATGGCTGTCATTTTTGGCCACCTCACTCAGAGTCCCCCTCCGCCGCCAGACTGGACTGGAGGATTTTTCCCATCGATCAAAAATCAGAGAGATATTAATGTTTTAAAATGTTTTGCCATTCTCTCCGCTGCCCCCGCTGGCGGCAGGGGGGAGGGACTATAAAACCCAGAAGTGTCGTGGCTCACTCAGTCTCTGCCAGACGGAGGAAGCGAGAGGGTCACGGCTCTCTGAGCTGCGAATAACACTGAACACACGTCTACTCCACGGTGAGTCCCCTCGATGTGGCTTTCAGCAAATGTGTTTTGTTGTTTGCAAAGTGTTTGCCCAATTGGCTTTTTAAAGGGCTTTCAGCAAATGTGTTTTGTTGGCTTGCAAAGTGTTTTTGCCCAATTGGCTTGGCTTTTAAAGGGCTTGCTTGCAACAGTTTTCAGATGGATAAAGTGGATAAACATTATATTAGATCAGGACTGTGTTTAATTTCAAAATTGGCCCTCTATCTGTGAGTTTCGCTTAGTTGCAAGATGGCGCCGATGACGTCATTTCCGGTTAGCGGCAAGAGGAGAGAGTGACGTAAAGATGGCGCCAAGTGCAGACGCCGTTGAATAATTCAGGAGAGCTGACTGCTCGGTCTCTGGTGAGTGCGTTTGTTGGACATTATAAAAGCACGTTATTGCTTCAGCACCAGCAGCCTCTACAGGGGGCTTTAAACATTCGTTTTACACACTGTATATTCACCACATTCTGAAGTTACTTGGCATTATAGTATTGGGTGAGTGTGTGTGAGTGAATGAGTGTGTGTGTGTGTGTGTGTGTGTGTGTGTGTGTGTGTGTGTGTGTGTGTGTGTGTGTGTGTGTGTGTGTGTGTGTGTGTGTGTGTGTGTGTGTTTGTGTGTGTGTGTGTGTGTGTGTGTGTGTGTGTGTGTGTGTGTGTGTGTGAATGAGTCTGTGTGTGTGTCATTCAGTCCACCCTCTCCCCCTTCTCTCTCACAGTCTGTCACCTGTTTTGGGCAGAATATCTGGCAGTTTCTCATCTGCCAGCCTGTCAGGTCCAAGTGACTGTACTGCCAGGCCTCAGTAACTGAGCTGCCAGCTCAATAATCCATTTGGCCCACAATGTTTATACTAGCCCTCTGGAAACCAGTATATTGGGCCCACAACACCCATACTAGCACAACAGAAAACCCCCGCCCCCCCCCCCCCCCCCCCACTGGCCAGCAATATTGGGAATTGGTGGAGAAGTGGAATATTGCGTTGGGTGACCAGCCCTCCCGTGTGATGCTGGGCCCACTTAGACTAGTACCATATAGATTATAGATTTAGGGGGAAAATAGAAAACTTACTTTGAAAATGAATTAAAATTAGAAAAAAAAAAAATTTTATATGGAAGATAGACACAAAACTGGAGAAACTCAGTGGGTCAGGCAGCATCTCTGGAGAAAAGGAATAGGTGATGTTTCGAGTCTACAGACTGAGATCAGGGGAGAGGGAAATAAGAGATATGAACAGTTACATAGAACAAATTAATGAAAGATATGTAAAAGGACAAATCAAAACCTGCAACGATAATTGAATGGTGGAGCCCACAATGGTCCATTGTTGGCTGTGGGATAGGTGATACAAACAGTGAAACTCAGCAAGACAACTGTGAAACTGGTACAATGACTTGGGTGGGGGAGGGACAGAGAGAGAAGGGATGCAAGGGTTACTTGAAGTTAGAGAAATCAATATTCATACCACTCCTTTGTAATTTGTCCAAGCAAAATATGAACTGCTGTTCCTGCAATTTGCATTTGGCCTCACTCTGACAGGACAGAAAGGTCAATGTGAGAATGGGAGGGGGAGTTAAAGTGTTTGGCAACCAGGAGATCACATAGGCCTAGGTGGACTGAGGAAGGTGTTCAGCGAAATGATCGTCCAGTCTACGCTTGGTCTCGCCGATATACAGGAGGCCACACCTGGAACAGTGGATGAGATTGGAGGAGGTGCAAGTGAACCTCTGCTTCATCTGAAAGGACTGTCGGGGTCCTTGGACAGAGTCGAGGGAGGAGGTATAGCTTGTTTATAGAGCCCAAGATTTTTCACATGAAGATGGTCAAACACAATCATTTAGGAGAAATGTTGGCAGGTGAGTAAAACTTGGTCAAAATGGAACATTTGATAGAGCATCTTGAAATAAAAGAGTTGTTGAAAACCAGAGAAATTTTGGCATGAATTAAAAAGCTTCGGGCTTGGGCACCAGTGGTAAAGGGATTGAGTACAGGAGTGATTGAAGGGCCATATTGTGACCAGTATAGATTTTAATGGAATGTAGGATTAGAGGAGATTATGGTGATATAGAAAGGTGAAACCATGGAACAATTTAAAAAGAAGGATGGGAATATGAATGTGATTGTCCCTTTACTGTGAACCAGTGTGGGTTAGAGAGTGGCAGATGTGGAGGTCCTGCAGTGTGTTAATGCCCCTGTCCCACAGGAAACCTGAACGGAAACCTCTGGAGAATTTGCGCCCCACCCAAGGTTTCCGTGCGGTTCCCGGAGGTTGCAGGTGGTTGCCGGAGGTTGCAGGTAGTGGAAGCAGGCAGGGAGACTGACAAAAAACCTCCGGGAACCTCCGGGAACCGCATGGAAACCTTGGGTGGGTCGCAAAGTCTCCAGAGGTTTCCGTTCAGGTTTCCTAAGTGGGACAGGGGCATTACAGTAAGGGCAGTAGAATGATGGAGAACGGCCAAGAATGCATTGGAGTAGTCAAGTCTGGAAATAACAAAGCCAAGAGTTTCAGTAGCAGATGGGCTAAAGCGGGTTCAGAGTTGAACAATGTTAAAGAAGCGAAGATCTGATTTCCAAAATCCAACTGAGTATCAAATATGATTCCAAGATTTTGACAGGTTTGCTCCCTCTTCAGACACTGGCCACGGAGGAAGAAATGTCTGGCGGCCAAGGTACTGAATTTGGGAACATTAAGTACATCTGAAGTGCACTCACTGTTGCAAAGAAGATCAGATGGAGAGAAAAACACAATTGTTTGAATGTAGCTCAGTGGGCTGTACCAATACCAATACTTGCAGAGGGATTTTTATAGTAAGGGGAATGGACTAAAAGTGGTAGAATTCAATGCCAGTAAGTGTGCATTTTGGAAAAAATAACTGCAGTGGATAATTATATCCTAAATGGAAGTTAGCTCAGTGGAGAGGCAGAGGGACCTGTTCTTACAGGTTGACAGGATATTAAAAGTAGCATTTACTGTAATGTTGAGAAGCCTGTTAAAGTAGATAATGAAATCCTAGCTTTCATCGCAAGAATGTAGAATGTCAAATCCAAGTGGGAATGTAAGCCTACTTAATACCTTCCGAATACCTGTCTATTTCCAGCACTGGACTACATGCTATAATAGGCAGATGGAGGCTGTAAAGAGGGCAGTGGGCAGATTTTTCAGGATGTACCTGCTGGGTGATAATGCTATTCTGCATTAAGACTTGAATAACTGGGGTTGTTTCATTGGAATAATGAATGAATGAATGAATGAATGAATGAATGAATGAATGAATGAATGAATGAATCAATCAATCAATCAATCAATCAATCAATCAATCAATCAATCAATCAATGAATCAATCAATCAATGATCAGTCTAGTTTATTGTCATGTGTACCGAGGTACAGTGAAAAGCTTTTGTTGCATGCTATCCAGTCAGCAGAAAGACAATACATGGTTACAACTGAGCCATTTACAGTGTATACATACATGATAAGGGAATATCATAGTTAAAGTAACAAATGTTGCTGTAGGAATAGAGATTAAAGAGTGTGGGGCGATTGAAATATGTGTTTGTAAGATCTGCTTCTGTAGCTAGCACGCAAATGGTCGATCTTGGAATCATCTTTCACCACACAATGATACTTAAAGGGCCTGTCCCACGAGCATGCGACTCCATGCGGCAAGCGCGATCTAAAGGGCCTGTCCCACGAGCATGCGACTCCATGCTGCAAGCGCGACCAAACCAGAAGCGGGGGCCGCGCGGATGTCGAGTGAGTGACATGAAGTTCGAGCGAAGTTCGCGCGTGACGTACAGCGTCGAGGCGGCTGGCCGTTGCTGCGCGGAATTTTTGAACACGGTCAGTTTTTCGGAGACCAACTCCATACGGCTCCGGCGATCGAAGTGGGACCGGCCCCGCGATGCCGTACGGCTCAAGCGACCACGTTAGGTCGCGCTTGCCGCATGGGCGCATGCTCGTGGGACAGGCCCTTTAGGTCACGCTTGCCGCATGGAGTCGCATGCTCGTGGGACAGGCCCTTGATTGCCACATGCGACAAGTCAGTGATATTCTTTGTTCGCCTGCACAAGGTATGCAAAGAGTCATCATATAAAGGGCACTGACAAAGTAACAAAGTATTCCATTCTACACAATCCGTAACTCTAAATATGGAGTACAGCTCCTTATTATGTATGGAACATTGGCTCTTCTTCCTCGATCAAAATGCTGCCTGGCCTGCTGAGAATACCCAGCATTTTTTTTACCTTTATTTCATCTTTCCAGCAGATTTTGTTTGTGTACAGAACATGAAGTGGCTCAGTGGGAATGTTTAAAATTGGGAATGGATGGGAAAGGAGAGATTGAGGCAAACAGTTTCCAATAATCAAAGGGTCAAGATGAGAGGTGATAGACAGGAGAGCTGGAAAGTGTTCAAATTAAATCTCATTCTTCAAGGACTTGTGAGACTGTGGCGTTAATTTGTTGGTCAAGTAGTTTAGAGTATAATTTAGATTAGAGATACAGTGTGGAAATAGGCCCTTTTGACCACCAGATCTGTGCCAAACAACGATCATCCGTATACTAGTTGTATATTATTCCACTTTTGCATGTTACACACTAGGGATGATTTACAGAAACCAAGTAACCTACCTACACATCTTCTTCCCAGCTGTTATCAGGCAACTGAATCATCCTACCACAATTAGAGAGCAGTCCTGAACTACTATCTACCTCATTGGTGACCCTCGAACTATCGTTGATCAGACTTTGCTGGCTTTACCTTGCACTAAATGCTATTCCTTTATCATGTATCTATACATTGTAAATGTAATCATGTACTGTATTTCCACTGACTGGTTAGTTTAGTTTAGTTTAGTTTAGTTTAGTTTAGTTTAGTTTAGTTTAGTTTAGTTTAGTTTAGTTTAGTTTAGTTTAGTTTAGTTTAGAGATACTGCGCGGAAACAGGCCCTTCAGCCCACCAGGTCCGCGCCGACCAACGATCCCCGCATATTAACACTATCCTACATCCACTAGGGACAATTTTTACATTTGACCAAGCCAATTAACCTACATACCTGTACATCTTTGTAGTGTAGGAGGAAACCAAAGATCTCGGAGAAAACCCACGTAAAGAACTCACGGGGAGAACATACAAACTCCGTACAGACAAGCACCCGTATTCGGTATAGAACCCGGTTCTCTAGCGTTGCATTCGCTATAAGGCAGCAACTCTACCGCTGCGCCACTGTGCCACCCTAGCATGCAACAAAAACTTTTTATGTACCTTGGTACACCTGACAATATACAAAACTGGAATATGAGAGGTAACCGGAGCACCCGGAGAAAACTCACGCGTTCACAAGGCAGAACGTTCAAACTCTGTAAAGACAGCACCCGCAGTCAGGATCGAATCCGGCTCTCTAGCGCTGTAAGGCAGGAACTCAACCGCTATGCCACCATGACACTCTGGCAAGGCCAGGCAACATGGAGGTAGTGGAAAGGTACCTGGACGTGGCGTCGAAGGACGAGAAGCCGAAGCGAAGAAGTGGAAGCCAAATAACTGAATGGAAACTATGCCGAAAAGCCAACTAACCAAAAGCATACAACGGCAAAAAGCCAAATAACCGAAAGGTCACGTCACCGAAAAGCCAGCTAACCGAACGGGCGCAACGCCAAAAAGCCAAATAACGGACAAGACCCACACACGGGGTGATTCACCCCGACACCCAAACCGGGTGATTCACCCTTCCCCCCCCCCCCCCCCCCCCAGCCACGGGGACAGACGGCCCGGGGCACTGGCAGCCATTGTAAATCGCTTTTAAAACATGGGGGGGACATAAATTCCCTTGCGGGCGGATGACAAGTGTGCATCTCCTCCCACAAGGGGGAGAGGAAATTTTATCTCCTCCCACTCCCCTCCCCCTTGACAACAAGAAGCACATTTTATTTATTGTTCAAACACAGTAATACCGTCTGGTTGCCTGTGTAATGCACGCAACAATCTCCCATGCACAAAATACCAGATAATCTGTATTACTTCAGTTTATTTGCAGTTCATTTGTCTTTTTTTTAACTTTGCGCATTTAACAGTGCCATTTTGGCATCACCCTGAATCACCCGGTGTGGGTGTTGGGGTCCAGTGGTGGTGCATAGCGGTCAGTGACTCTGGGTGGGTGTAGGGATCAGACTGTCCCCAACTCTGCTGCAGCTGACGGGGACGTTGCTGGGTTTTCATCCCCGTGTGTCCGCGGCCCCGTGTGTGTGTGCACTGCCGACCCACAGCCCGTCACAGTGCGGCTGCATGGGTGAGACGAGGCGGAGGGTGGCCGTGGCCGGGGGGAGAGTGGGGGCTGTCCTGAGGGATGCGCTCCTTCAGCCACTTACACCTTAGTGCTCTGGTTCAGAGTGTCCAGTCACACTCCCCCCGGGCAGTCTTGTGTGGGAAAATGATCCCCACCCCCGGCTCCCCGGCCAGTGACGTGATGGACGTGGGCATCTGGACCAATCACTGACTAGTCCCGCCCCCCGGCGACGTCATATCCGTTATTTGGCTTTTCGGCGTTGTGTCTGTCCGGTGAGTTGGCGTTTCGGCGTTGTGCCCTTTCAGTTGTTTGGCTTTTAGATGTCCCGCCCTTTCGGTAATTTGGCTTTTCGCCATTGCGTCCGTTCGGTTAGTTGGCTTTTCGTCGTTGCGCACTTTTGGTTATTTAGCTTTTCGGAGTCATTTCCATTCGGTTATTTGGCTTCCATTTCTTCGCCTCTCGTCCTTCTGCTGCTGAGCGGCAAGCACCGGCTGTCAGCAGGGGGCGGTAGCGCAACCGTGTCCCTGCCTAATAGGCCATTCTCACGTTACGAGCTGACGCAAGAGGTAACCCGAGTGAAGGGATCGTGGTTGAGCACGATATAACAAGTGAAAGATCAAGACGTTAACCGAGTTCCCACGGGTAGACGGCAGTTTCCCGTTTACTTGTCATTTCTGCGATGTTCCCAGTTCGTCTCCCGAGTTACTCTTGAGCCAATCCTGATTGAAGGTTTGTTTTAATAAGCAACAGTGTTGTGTTTTAATAAGCAACAGTGTTAAAGAAGACCTCTCCATCCTGTGGCTTTGTTTTAAAGATAGAATTCAGAGCGGCCGCATCTAGTGATGTGACCTACAAAGGGAAAATGCGCACCATCCAGTGCCAGAGCAGTTATACTTATGATTTGTTTGAAACACACAGGTTTGATATGTTTTAATTGAATTTACTGCCATGTCTACACACTGCGGGGAGACGGGAGATTAAATCTTTGAATGTGGACGGATGTGCACATCAGATTGTTGTGAGACGGAGCTCAAGGTTCGCCTCCTGAGTTGCTTTGGTGCCCAGGAGTGAGTTGAGATGGAGAGAGGTTGGGGGGGGGGGGGGGGGGGGGGGCGTCATTAATCTGTCTGGGGTGACATGGCTCTTGGGTTAGGTTAGGTTCATTATCTGCGGGGTGATCTTAGTGCGGGAGACAAGTGTAGGAGAGGTGTACTGAATGTGTGGGCAGAACTTTGGAAGTGATTGCCCACCAGTCTCAAAACCCGCTGTGTCTCCCTGTCCCTGGGATAGCTGGGGGCGATCAAACAGCACAATACCCCCCTCCCCCTCCAACTCCAGAGGAATCCGCTCCCCGATGGGCCGCTACGGTGACAAGTGGCAGTTCGCCCACAGCCCGAGCTGCGCCCCCTCATCCGCCACCCCAAGAACAAGTCGTACCTTGCACACCATCAGCTTCTGCCCCTACGGGGAGCGTGTTCCTCTGGAGTTGGAGCGGGGCTGGGCTGGAGTTGCTGCTGGCTGTGGGTCTCTGGGATCTCCGTGCTTGCAGTGGGCCTGGGGGTCGGTGTCCCATTGGTCCTGACGTCTCCGGCCACCCCCCTGGACAGGAGCTGAGACTGGGAACTGTACCGTCCTTGCCCCCTCCCTCTGCAACTGCAAACAACCCCACTCTCCTGCTCACCTGCAAGGGCGGTACAGTTCCCGGTCTCAGCTCTTGTACAGGGGGGTGGCCGGAGACGTCAGGACCAACAGGAACCCGCTCCCCGATGGGCCGCTACGGCGACAAGTGGCAGTTCGCCCACATCCTGAGCAGTGCCCCCTCATCCGCAACCCGGGTTCCTCTGGAGTTGGAGCGGGGCTGGGCTGGAGTTGCTGTTGGCTGTGGGTCTCTGGGTTCTCCGTGCTTGCAGTGGGCCTGGTGGGCCTGGTGGGCCTGGGGGTCGGTGTCCCATTGGTCCTGACGTCTCCGGTGACTGGCACGGACCTGCTGGCATCACCGACGTGAAGACAGTGCAAAGCCCCCGCGCCAGTGCAATGGGCGGGGAGCTGGAGAGGGGAGGGAAGGGGTCACACACATGGCCGGGAAGCAGAGGGGTGCAGGTAGGGGTGGTGACAGATGGGGTCAACAATGAGTGGAGAAAGACAGAAACACCGACGTGCAAAGGAGACCTACAACAGTGCATGATCTCTCTCGCGTGGCAGGTGACTGTCACTGGGAAACTGAAGGGAGCGACAATCTGCTGCTGCCTGCCCGCTGAGTTAAAGAGTTCCCACGGTAGACTCACGATACACTAAGGTAAACGCACGGGCCACTACGTTCTTAAATCGAGTTAAAATATTTCAATTATTAACCACAAGAGTAAAATTAACTCGTGGAAAATTTCAAACATGTTTGATTTTTTGCAAGAGTAGACAAGTTACACGAGAACCTGCCGTTAGCGCCACGATGCACTACGTTGCGTCCACGAATGCCGTACGTTAATCGTACGTTATTACCACGAGGTTTAACTCGGTATACCTCTTGTGTCAGCTCGTAACGTGAGAATGGCCTTTTAGCTTTCCAACCATCTCAGTGTGGACAGCTGGGGACACACTCCGCTACACCCTGCTACTATAAATGGACAACACAAAGTAACCGCGGCAAAAGATGTTTCCAAATTTCCGTCCACATTGCACAATATAAAAACGATGTAATGACAAAGCAGGTAAAGCATGTGAGAATTATTGGCGTCTTAGAGAATAAAGACCACACAGATTGATTAGGTTCTGACTGTTTTCCCTTTGTCCCGTTCTCAAGGTTCAATCTGGCTGAGAATTACACCGTGATTAAGATCCACAATAAATTGATTTTAAGTCATCTCAGGTTGATACCTAGGACAGGAAATTGCCAATAAATCAGCATGGTTCTCACAAATGACACGACCGATTCTTTAGAGACATATTGCTGTACTAGGTGAAGGGGTGTTCACCCTCTCTATTCATCTTCAATTAATCTACACACAGTCTTTGTTATAATGTCATTGGGCCCAGTAAACTCCTGACATTCTGCAATCTGCTGAATTCCTGAGCATTCTGTACCCACGTCAGACTTTTATTTTAGTTATTTAGCCTCACACTTTCTGCCTGTAAATATAGACAGCAACCTAGAATAGATCCTCCGAACATCTTACAGAGACATGGGCAGCTGAATGCTGTATCAATGAGAGTGATGGATGTCACAATGTTTCTTCTTTAAGTCGGAATTCCATGGTGTTTAACGGGCTCAACTCTCTCTGTTTTTTAGTTTAGTTTCGAGATACAGCGCAGAAACAGACCCTTCGGCCCATCGAGACCGCACCGACCTGCGATCTCCGCCAATTAACACCAGGGACAATTTACACCAGGGACAACACACACCAGGCCATTTAACCAACAAACCTGTACGTCTTTGGAGTGTGGGAGGAAACCTAATATCTCGGAGAAAACCCACGCGGTCACAGGGAGAACGTACAAACTCTGTACAGACAGCATCTGTAGTCGGGATCGAACCCGGGTCTCCAGCACTACTAGCGCTGTAAGGCAGCAACTCTACCGCTGCACCACCGTGCTGCCCATGCCTCTGTATCTGCACCACCGTGCCTCTGTATCTAACACTCTGTTAATCTAGCAGGGCCTGTTTCCATAGTTGGGTGTTTGTGGCTCCATTAAGATGAGGACAGTGTGGATACCAATCAGAAAACCAAGATTTATTAAAGACAAATGAAATGATGGGAATTTGAAATAAATATCAAAAATGCTGGTTGCATTCAGCAATATAAGCAGCATCAATTTTTCAAATGCAAGACCCGTTGTCAGAAATCTGTTTTGCTTCCAAATTAGCTGCCAAACCTGGTGTGCTTCCAGCATAATTTTTTAATTTCTGTGAAAGGACAAATGAGTTATTTCAAACCCACAGATATCCACCCATGGAGGGTGAGTTGACCTCCCCAAGTCACTTTGCCCTTTGATTTAGCAATGTTACAACATTTTGAGATTTTAAAAATCAAGTCTGCAATTTATCCCATCAGATAAAGCATAAAAATAAGTTTAATTTGACACCTAATTCACTTTCATATCTTCAGTATTAAAAAAGTTAAGGCAATTTTCATACTCGGAAATTAGCATCTTGTTCCCTATTGATTTTCCATTGACTTAACAGAAAAGTTGTGATCAAGGACAGTCAAATGGCCATAACTTTATTAAAAATTAAGAGAACTGAAATAAATTTTCAGTTATTATAGATTGAAGCATTCTGAAACAAATATTAAACAATCTTACTTGGATGACCTGAAATTAAAGCATATAATTAGTTAGTTACCCAATTGTAGCTAATTCCAAAATTCAATTACTAGATCTAAACATCTATCCATTTCTTAAGAAAAGATTAACATTTTTAAATAGCCTAAGTGTCCAAAGAACATTCACACAAGAATTCACAATAAAACATGATTTTTAAATCTCATTGACATTAATTTAGAGGCCATATGGAATTACATTTCTTTATTTATATAGCACATTTTTAGTCAACTTGCATTGACCCCAAAGTGCTTCACATAATTACATCCACACACACAGGCAAAGGTGGGTGAAGTGTCTTGCCCAAGGACACACACAGGCAAAGGTGGGTGAAGTGTCTTGCCCAAGGACACAACGACAGTATGCACTCCAAGCGGGATTCGAACCAGCTACCTTCCGGTTGCCAGCCGAACACTTAGCCCATTGTGCCATCTGTCGTCAAGGGATTTAGTGTTCAATTGCTGTAAATCAGCTTGCGAGTGGGTTTTTCTGTGATTGCGATGGCGAGGAACGTTGTCATTGCGGTGGATTTGAACCCCATATGCGGCATGAAAGATACTGCGGGTTTGAATGGGCCCCCAAGTCAGCTACTCGCAACTTAAAATTTTGAATAAAGAGATCTTAAGAAGCCCTTTTTAATGTAAAAATAAACAACCTACCTTGCCTTGTCCTCTACATGAGATCAGTCCCGTTGTCGGGGTTCGCGGCTTTAGAGGATGCTTTTTAATCTACTATAACAATTAAATAACCCATGTAGTTTAAAAATACCTGCAGCGAATGGATTTCGCAGCGATTTATCGTCAGCAACTAAGTAGGCTGAACAACATCGATTTCAACAGCCTAGAGAAAACGGCGTTTTAAACCCGCCCCCCCCTCAAAGGCGCCAAAGTCACGCCCATGGGCAGCGGCAGAACTGCAGCGCCGCTGAAGGTAAGTTTTGCAACATACCTATTTGACTTACATAGAATAAAAAGCAATGGACAAAGCTCACAGCAGCCCAGTCAATGTCTGGGTAACAATCATCACTTAACCATTTGAGGATGTAACAAGTAGAATGGATAAGGGCGTGCCAGTGGATGTGGTGTATCTGGACTTTCAAAAAGTCTTTGACAAGGTCCCACACAAGAGATTAGCGTGAATAATTAGAGCACAGTATTGGCCTTAGGCTATTGACATGGATAGATAATTGGTTGGCAGACTGGAAGCAAAGAGTAGGAATTAACGGGTCCTTTTCAGAATGGCAGGCAGTGACTAGTGGGTGCCGCAAGGTTCGGTGCTGGGACTCCAGCTATTTACAATATATAACACTGTTATTTATTTACATACATAACTGATATTTATTTATATATATAACACTGATATATATTGACATATATAACACACCGATGCAATTATAAAGAAGGCACATCAACGCCTCTACTTCCTGAGAAGATTACAGAGAGTCGGTATGTCAAGAAGGATTCTCTACAGGTGCACAGTGGAGAGCATTCTGACTGGCTGCATCGTGGCTTGGTTCGGCAACTTGAATGTCCAGGAGCGGAAAAGACTGCAAAAGGTTGTGACCACTGCCCAGTCCATCACCGGCTCTGACCTCCCCACCATCGAAGGGATCTGTCGCAGTCGCTGCCTCAACAAGGCGGCGAACATCATTAAAGACCCACACCATCCTGGCTACACACTCATCTCACCATTGCCATCAGGAAGAAGGTACAGGAGGTACAGCTTCGTCCCTACAGTCATCAAGCTATTAAACATGACAACAAATAATCTCTGAACTATAACAGACTATTATTATTATTGCACTATATTTGTTTATTTATTGAGTATGCGTGAATGTGTATATACACACTGAACTTTGTTTTTCTCCCGATGTGTACTATGTTTGAATGTTCTGTTGTGCTGCAGCAAGCAAGAATTTCATTGTCCTATCTGGGACATATGACAATAAAACACTCTTGACTCTTGATATTAACGATTTAGACGAGGGAATTAAATGTGACATCTCCAAGTTTGCGGCTGACACAAAGCTGGGTGGCAGTGTGAGCTGCGATGAGGATGCTATGATGCTGCAGGGTGACTGATAGGTTGGGTGAGTGGGCAGATGCATGGCAGATGCAGTATAATGTGGATAAATGTGAGGTTACCAACTTTGATGGCAAGAACAGGAAGGCAGATTATTATCTGAATGGTGTCAGATTAGGGGAAGGGGGGAGGCAACGAGACCTGGGTGTCCTTGTACATCAGTCACTGAAACTAAGCATGCAGGTTCAGCAGGCAGTGAAGAAAGTTAATGGCATGTTGGCCTTCATTGCGTGAGGATTTGAGTTTAGGAGCAAGGAGGTCCTTCTGCAGTTGTACAGGGCCCTGGTGAGACCGCACCTGGAGTATTGTGTGCAATTTTGGTATCCTAATTTGAGGAAGGGCATTATTGCTATTGAAGGAGTGCAGCAGGTTAATTCCCGGGATGGTGGGACTGACATATGTTGAAAGATTGGGTCGACTGGAATTTAAAAGGATGAGATGGGATCTTATAGAAACATATAAAATTCTTAAAGGATTGGACAGGCTAGATGCAGGAAAAATGTTCCCCATGTTAGGGGAGTCCAGAACCAGTGGTCACAGTTTAAAGATAAGGGGTAGGCCATTTAGGACTGAGATGAGGAAAACCTCTTCGCCCAGTGAGTTGTAAATCTGTGGAATTCTCTACCTTTTAGTCTTTTTTTATGTGGGGGGAGGGGGAAACTGTTTTCTTAGTCACTTCCTGGTCGAGGATGCGACTATTCTCCGAGCCGCAACTTCGCCGCCTCCTCACGGCCAACCATCTGGATTGGCGTGGTCTTTCCTGCCGGAGACTGGCCAGAGCCTCAGCTTCAACAGCGGCGCAGCAATGGATTCCACCGCGGAGCGAGTGGTGCCTTACCGGCGTTGCCGTCTTGGATCAAACCATTCTGCTGCTAACGAGAAATGTATTGATTTCATCAAACTGTCGGTCTGCCAGACTTACGTAGCATGTTTCTTGCAGTGTAGAAGAATATGTATCTTCTAAGCAGGAGGAATTCCAACACTGCATTGCCATGTGTCTGTGTATTGCAATGTTGTCACATCTTTAGAGAACACGTTCTTCAGCACAAAACCTCCACACATATACAGAGATTTTCTTGTCGGCCTCAGGGCTCCTGTACTCCCTGACAGATATATGGAGACATTAGTCCCTTAGTAGAGTAGACACAGTTAGTTTCTCCTGTAATTCATCCCTGGTCAATTGTGGACACTGCTGGTGCATGTTATTTTCAAAGGTAAGAATTTTGGACTCCGAGTACAAAGTGCCGATTAGTTTAGTTTAGTTTAGCGATACAGTGCGGAAACAGGCCCTTCGGCCCACCCAGTCTGTGTCGACCAGTGATAACTTCGTACACCAGCACTATCCTACACATCAGGGACAATTTACAATCTTTACTGAAGCCAATTAACCTACAAACATGTAGGTTTTGGGAGTGTGGGAGGTGACCAGAGCACCCAGGGAAAGCCCACACAGTCACAGGGAGAACGTACAAGCTCTGCGCAGACAGCACCTGTAGTCAGGATGGAGCACGTGGCGCCCTCTGGCGCTGTGAGGCAGCAACTCTCCCGCTAGCTATGGACACTAATGGGATCCCAAGCATTCATCCTTTCTTGGAATATCTGAATCCGACCCTGCTTATTCTGGATTGTATTGGAATCCTGGTGTTTCTGTGTAGATTCATGACACCCACATCCTTGCTTAATATTTCATATGTCCTTGGGCTTTGGGCCGAATCGTCAATTATTCCCCCACACAGATGCTGCCAGTACTGCCGACAGATTAATTGTTTGTTGCTCCAGATTTCAGCATCAGCAATCTTTGGTGACTCTCTAACTACGTCTGATGCCGGGTCTAATGACCCAGTTGTGATTTCCAAGCCCACCAAGCCAGCTGGAGGTTTTAAATTCAGTCAATTAAATAAACCCAGAATAGGAAAAAAACACACACACACACAAAGTAGGTCCAGTAAAGAAGGAACCGCCAGCGTGTTAGAAAAGCTCATAAGGTTAACTCATGGCCTTCAGGGAAGGCAATCAAGCATCCTTACCCAGACTATTTTGTATGTAAATCCAGAGCAACAGCAATCTGGTTTACTCTTGAAGAATGGCCATTTGGCTCAGTGTGTCCTTCCTTCAGAGTGCAGTCAGGGTGCCGCTAAACGCTGGCCCTCGCTGGCATGGCCTGAGGCTCAACTAATGAATTAAAGGGATGGATAAGCATTTTTCAAAAGCTAGTATTTACATTTTTAAAAAAGGTTCCTCAGCCTTTAATTAAAAACAAGGATTATTGCCTTTGGTAAAAAAATTAAATCAAGGAATTTCACACACAGCCGTCAAACATTGGCCTGGTGGTTTTCACGGATGTAGACTGTTTTCCTCATGATGCTTGGAGTCAGTCATGGACCTCAAGATTCAAGATTCAAGAGAGTTTACTGTCATGTGTCCCTGATAGGACAATGAAATTCTTGCTTTGCTTCAACACAACAGAACATAGTAGGCATTGACTACAAAACAGATCAGTGTGTCCATATACCATTATATACGTATATACACACATGAATAAATAGACTGATAAGGTGCAAATAACAGATAATGGGCTATTAATGTTCAGTTTTGTCCGAGCCAAGTTTAATAGCCTGATGGCTGTGGGGAAGTAGCTATTCCTGAACCTGGTCGTTGCAGTCTTCAGGCTCCTGTACCTTCTACCTGAAGGTAGCGGGGAGATGAGTGTGTGGCCAGGATGGTATGGGTCCTTGATGATACTGTTAGCCTTTTTGAGGCAGCGACTGCGATAGATCACCTCGATGGAAGGGAGGTCAGAGCCGATGATGGACTGGGCGGTGTTTACTACTTTTTGTAGTCTTTTCCTCTCCAGGGCGCTCAAGTTGCCGAACCAAGCCACGATGCAACCGGTCAGCATGCTCTCTACTGTGCACCTGTAGAAGTTAGAGAGAGTCCTCCTTCTCCAGACGCTTCATCCACACGGCAACCAATGGCGACTGGTTCCACTGAAATATTGCATTGAGTTTTCCCGGCCATCCCCTGTTTTGGAGGTCCTTCCACGGTGCTTTGATTCAAAATAAAACTCAGCGCTGCCTGAAAACCTGGCGGCATTATTCCAACCACTGCACCTTCACCCCCATTTAATGCAAAAGGCATCAGTCAGTTTTACATCAGTGGGTCTGAAGAAGGGTCTCGACCCCCGAAACGTCACCCATTCCTTCTCACCAGAGATGCTCCCTGTCCAGTTGAGTTACAGTTGAGTTGAGTTGGGACGACAGATGGCACAATGGGCTAAGTGTTCGGCTGGCGACCGGAAGGTAGCCGGTTCGAATCCCGCTTGGAGTGCATACTGTCGTTGTGTCCTTGGGCAAGACACTTCACCCACCTCTGCCTGTGTGTGAATGTGTGTGAATGTGTGTGAGTGATTGGTGGTGGTCGGAGGGGCCGTAGGCGCAGATTGGCAGCCACGCTTCCGTCAGTCTGCTCCAGGGCAGCTGTGGCTACAGAAGTAGCTTACCACCACTGAGTGTGACTGAGGAGTGAATGAATAATGCGATGTAAAGCGCCTTGAGTATTAGAAAGACGCTATATAAATCCCATCCATTATTATTATTATTACTCCAGCATTTTGTGTCTATCTCCAGTTACATTTGACATCTGGGTTGTATTCTCAGAGCACAGGAGCAGTAGTTTGAGTAGTTTGTGATTGAGGCAGTGCAGCGTAGGTTCACGAGATTGATCCCTGGGATGGTGGGACTGTCATATGAGGAAAGATTGAAAAGACTAGGCTTGTATTCACTGGAGTTTAGAAGGATGAGGGGTGAAACATATAAAATTATAAAAGGACTGGACAAGCTAGATGCAGGGAAAAATGTTCCCAATGTTGGGGGAGTCCAGAACCAGGTGCCACTGTCTTAGAATAAAGGGGAGGTCATTTAAGACTGAGGTGAGAAAAAAACTTTTTCACCCAGAGAGTTGTGAATTTATGGAATTCCCTGCCACAGAGGGCAGTGGAGGCCAAATAATTGGATGGATTTAAGAGAGAGTTAGATAGAGCTCTAGGGGCTAGTGGAATCAAGGGATATGGGGAGAAGGCAGGCACGGGTTATTGATCGGGGACGATCAGCCATGATCACAATGAATGGCGGTGCTGGCTCAAAGTGCCGAATGGCCACCTCCTGCACCTATTTTCTATGTTTCTATGTTTCTATGTAGTCGTTGGGCAATCCTGGCACTGCCCACACCAGTGCTACTTATTACAGGAAACCTAATCCACCAGGTGCCAAGGGGTGCTGGAGGTGGAGGGTAGGGTGGGGGCTTCATTTTTCTTTAAATGTGCTTGTTCCCTTTAGGTCCCCCCTCCACCCCTCTTCTCTGCCTCGTCACCCATTTTCCCAATGACTCCTTCGGTTCTTTTCATTGAACCCCAAGCCCTGACCTCCAGAGAACTCCTGCTCCACCAACCAAAGCAGGTTGTAACCTTTAGCCTCTCAGCCTTCCCAATCAATGTCAACCCCAGCCATTGAAAACTATCCCCTCTCTGGTTAAAGGACTCCTTCTAATTGTGGCGAAATCAATATCCCCCATTTAATACTATACTTGAAAGTCAAAATACTCCTGCTTCTTTGAGTTCCCGTTCCTCCAAAATAATTAGTAATTAGCCAATTATTAAATAATTGCTCTGATTATTTGCAAATTCAACTCTCTTTCAGGCTGAAAGTGTCTCTATATTACTTTTTTTGTTGCGAGTTTGATCATCTTAATGTGCAATTGTCAAAGATAAATGTACAATTATCAATAAGTGTAATTATCTGATAATTTTAATAAGCACCCTTAGCAACCAGCGTCAGAAGAATTAATGATTTTAAGAAAAGGAAAGTCTCTAAGATTCAAGGAGAAGCAACTGCTAAGAGTGGCAGAAAGGTTACTGTCTGGAATGAGCCAATTAATCAGATAGTATTTTTTGTCTTTTCAAAAATTATACAAACTAAAATATTGTGTGCCCTTAAATCAAGGAGGAATTAGCTTCTGTGAAGATAAAATGAAGATGTTTAATTTAGCTTTAAGTTCCCTGAACAAAGGGAAACTGGTTCATATCCAAAGTACAGACAGCTAGTCTAGGGAAGCTGCTCTACGCCTCTGTCTTCCCCTTTTCAATTCTCTTTGTTCAGTTGGAATCTGTAATTAAAGGACTGAGACAAGGGAGGCTGGAGGAAGAAGCACTCAGGGTGAGACGGAAAGATTTCGTGCAAAACAGTGTGCTGAGGAACAAGACGATGCCATCTGGAGACTAGATAACGTCGCCATAAATCAAAGTTAAAGGGCAGCGGAGTGACAAGCTCCATCGTAATTGAGAAAGTTAGATTTATTTTTAAGTATCCCTCATTCCTGGAAACCTCACATCATCTTAAATATCGTGTGTAGGAAGGAACTGCAGATGCTGGTTTACACCGAAGATAGACACAAAAAGCAGGAGTAACTCAGCGGGACAGGCAGCATCTCTGGAGAGAAGGAATGGGTGGTGTTTTGGGTCGAGACCCTTCTTCAGACTCGTCAGGGAAACAAGAGATATAGACGATAATGTAGAGAGATAAAGAACAATGAATGAAAGATATGCAAAAATGTAATGATGATAAAGGAAATAGGCCATTCTTAGCTGTTTGTTGAGTGAAATCGAGAAGCTGGTGCGACTTGGATGGGGAGGGGGAGAGAGAGAGAGAGGGGGAATGCCGCGGTTACTTGAAGTTAGAGAAATCAATATTCATACCACTGGCCTGTAAGCTGCCCAAGCAAAATATGAGATGCTGTTCCTCCAATTTGCATTAAGCCTCACTCTGACAATGGAGGAGACCTAGGGCAGAAAGGTCAGTGTGGGAACGGGAAGGAGAATTAAAGTGTTTAATATCGTGTGTTGTTCTGTTTAATAGAGAGATTAAATGAGAACTTACCAGTTTGAAGTTTGATCTTTATTTTATGAGCAGTTGCGATGAGGGATTACGTGAAGAAGCCCGCCAGACCGCATGCGCGTCAATCTTCAAAGTAGCTGTATGAACCCACAGAATAGTTGCTGACCTAAGCTATAGAGAGATTGAAGGATAGAACTACCGAATGATCTTTATGAGAACAGGGTTGGGAGTGGAGGGCACGTAATCCCTCATCGCAACTTCTCATAAAATAAAGATCAAACTTCAAACGGGTAAATTCTCGTTTAATCTCTCTATTTTATTTTCGAAGTCACATGAGTGACTACGTGAAGATTTCAAAGCTCTGTGGTTTCATGCTGTGACAATCTGTGTGTGAAAACACTAAAACAGATAAACTATTAATGGCAGGAAAACATGAAGTTTTAACATCACGATGCTAACTTGCATACATGGCCATTGCTCTAAACTGGCCTGTAGCCCCAATAGACTGTCGAGTTAGACAATAACTTATGCAACAATGTGCATAATTCCATCTGGAAACATCCAGACATATTCCACTAAATTTTATAATTTATTAAACTGCATTATGTAAACCTCATGCTCAATGATGAAAAAGAAGTAATTGTATTGGCTGCTAATGAGTCATCAGCAATATCTTTAGAATATTGAAAGAAAAGAACTATCTTTCATATCATAGGCAATGGCAACTCAGTGCACTTGTATACCTAATGACATCCCTGATCTCTGCTGTGGTGGGTATGCTGTCAACCTCAAATGCACACAATCCTGCTCATTTGCTTATGAGATTATTTCTATAACAAGCTGCCCTAATGTCAGTATGACGTGGAGACTAGCAAGGGTGTGTTCTTGCTGAGATCAGCTGCTGAGAGCATAATCATCTAAAGATACTGGTCCCATTAGGAAACAATTTTTGGGCATATTTGCATAACAAGTTATAACTGATATGCCTCGTACATTACAATGAGTGTGGCCTATTAGAGTGGTTAATGAAAGACACCCTGTATAACGTTGTAGAATAGTGACTGAAAACGAATCATTTATGTCCCACATATGGTGTTACCGAAATAATAAGGCAGCACAAGCAAAGTCAATTGTGCTGTCCCATAAAGTTTCTCTAGGTTCAAACTGGAAGCCACACAACCTCTGTTACTTCCGTATAGAATTGGCCCACATATGTTATTCACAAGCTTCTCATAATCATGCAGAGCTAGCTGGCCGAGAAGACAGGCTGTCCCAGCCGTCACATGTGAAAGAGTAAATAAGAGTTGCTTCAGCCGTCTACCATGGCGTGACTGAATAGACAAACTGGTACTGTTAAATTTCATGTTGCCTTAAAAGTAATATAGCCAAAGAATCTACTGACAACGCATCAGATATATCATATGCAATTATGCATAATACCCAAATTCGGTGATATCATGCCCTTAATCTGAGAAGGGCAGCATAGGCTTTCACCACTAGCTTAGTTATAAAACAGCAGAAACTGTGCCTATGTGTGTAGATATGACAGAGTATGCAACTACAAGATTGATTCTCTGAGTAGTTGCAGACACCCAATCATCTATCTTAAACTGGGTAAGTGAACCCACAATTTGATTAGCCTAATGCTAACCCGATTAGGCCTGCACCATATTTCTGTAATCTCGAGAAAATACCCCTCTAGTCTTTGGTCAGACCACACATCCTCGGATGAGTTGTCACTGAATGTACTTGGAACCGCTGTTCCTCCGTAGATCCTACGGACGGAATTATGTGGGGCTCCCCTACCCGCGGAAGATGCATATCTAGCTATTCCTACATAGAGCTGAACCACTGCTCTTAGATGTGAGAAACGAGTTCCCTGTCAACTCTTGACTTAGAGCCACGGTGAATATGTAGCCTATCCATTCAGAGTGGAGATTAGTATAATGCAAAGCTGAATCAAGAATTACCTCGCAGTCTGACTGAGACCACATGTCTAAATCTCCGGAGTGCATAACACAATCTGTTCGACGCACCACTCAATCAGGAATACTGGGATTGAGAACCTATGGATATTATGAATACATTGTTGATTCACAACATGAACCTGCAGGTCAGATAAAGTTATGATATATACCAGACGAGCTTCCTGCTGGTTACTACTTGTCCCAGAGAAAATGGCAATGAAGATTCCAATGAACCAGCAACTCTTCTATTGACCAGTCTGATAACCTCTCATAGATGATGAAGTACTGCTTCTCTGGTCACTATGGCTCGTATAGCCAGCCAGTTTCACGATGGTCTACCCTGATCAAGGGTAACCAAACTGTTCCTACTTGGAACTTACAGAGGTTACTGTGTAAGGCACTTTGCCCATGTCTCTACATCAACCTGGTCTTATCCCAGAGACAGTAAAATGACTAGACAACCCATGCTGGTAGCAAACCCAAGCTAGGTCGACAGGCTGCTCCATTTTGGAGTTTATGGAGGTAAATAATGAGACCTACTTACCAGCGTCTCTAACCCTAGGTCGCTTACCTTTGTTGGAGCTTCTGCAAAGTTCCATTTGCAGACTCTGTCCATCATGTTTGTCATTTCTGTTAGATAGCTGATGCCGCTGGCCAACTTCTCTTGTAGTGGCTAGTCCGTCCCTGACGGAGCAGCAATGTTGGAGGCAAAAGCACACCGCTTTCCCTCATGTGATTGTTGTACATCATGCAATAAAGCATGGGATCCCGGTACATAGACATGTTCAGGTCATGTTTGGAGTTAGTCCGTACTGACCTTTGACACTCTCTTAGAGTGGGAGTGAAAGTTGCACCGTGAACCAGGTGTTGCCATATCCGTATGCCTCGAACCATCTGTGCATGCTTCTATAATACCGAGCATATTACGCGACGCCATCTCCGATAGTCTTTCGGGTAGAAGGAAAATGCGAACCTTGAAACCAGGGCAGCTTCAGGCATATGACTTGAACTGCCTGTGTATGCTTCCGTAATTACGGGGCATAATATATATAGCTTCATCTTCATACTTCGTACATCCGAATGGGAGGACTTATGCAAACCTGAACCAGGAGCTGCCTCAGGCATGTGTGCATATACTTTAGCACCATATCCTCACTACGTTCAACCAAGTGGGAGGAAATTGCAACCCTGAACCAGGCGTTGTTTCAGGCATATGTGCATATACTTTAGCACCATCTCCATCATTCCGTTCATTTGAGTGGGAAGAAAATTTGCAACCCTGAACCAGGAGCTGCTGGCTGACATGCCTTCATAATGACGGAGCATTTCTTGTGTTATCATTTTTCATCAGATGTTCGTAATTGAGACAATCCCAATCATGTCCGACATAGATGTCCCAAGACTTGGATGTGATTTTGCTCCGACTTGGGGTTGTCAGGCTGCTCCCTTCAGCAGCCGAACCGGGACTAGCTGGAACGATATTATGGAACGATCTGCCTCTCCACATTAAACAGGCCTCTTCTCTGTCTGTTTTTAAATCACTTCTTAAAACCCATCTCTTCTCCGTGGCCTTTGATACCCAGTAAGATGTCGACTTTATTTACTTGATTTAATTTCTTATTTTGATTGCTTTTATTGCGTGGCTATTATTTTTACTCATGTTTTATGTCTTTTAATTTATTGTTGTATTCCATATGTAATTTTTGCGCCTCATGTGAGCTGTTATGTTGTCTGTTTATGATGTCTTGTTTATTCTTCTGTACAGCACTTTGGTCAACATTGGTTGTTTTAAAGTGCTTAACAAATAAAGTTGGATTGGATTGGATAGCTGTGCAGATTGATGCTCTGTTGGTATCATCAGGCTGCACGAGCTAGTGACTCCGAGTCCTGCTCCCTTCTGCTCCAACGGAGTATTACAGGGAAGGACTGGAGCGCCTCTGGCCCCCATACGCCAGACAGAGTGGGAGAAATGCTGCAACCCTGCCAGGTGTTTGTCATAGGCAATGACATTACATGACAGAAAGAACCTTGTCGCTATTACCTCAGAGATTTAAGCACTTTATTGATATGCATAAAGTTACCATGATGCCACCAGGTGTAGCTCCCACAGGTGACTGACAGGCCCAGCTGAAACAAGGCTTCCCAAGCCAGGGGCTCTGGACTGCCATGGCAGGTCCAATTCCACTACACCTTTTATTGGTGGAAGTGATAATAAATATTCCTTGTAATTTATCTTTTTTTAAACATAACTAAATTGGCATGATAATACATATTTATGATATTGCCAAGAATAAAACATATTATAAACCAAAGGATACCAGCACAATGGTGCAGCTGGTAGCGCTGATGCCAGAGACCTGGGTTCACAGCACCAGACCTGGCTTTGATCCTGACCACAGATAGATCTGTGTGGAATGTGCAGCTCATAAAATGCTATCAGCTATGATAGTCACAAACGTGACCCTGTGGCAATTGTAATAAATGCCAACTGTATTATAGCCGTCCAATTAAAAAAATACACTATAAGTGCTATAACATAGCTGTAGCAGCAACTCAGTTACATTTAGTTTGGTGCTACAGCAGGCTGAACTTACCTGCTGCTAGAAATCTCCTGCAGTAACAGTCCCGCAATTTATGAAAGTAAGCTCCTGAATTTGTAACTCTGGCTGCCTGCTCCCGAATGGAGCTGTGATGTTGGCAGCCTCTATTATAAGGGCCGTCTGCTGAAAACTAACGTCTACGCCGTAAACCCAGCTAACTGGGTCGTCCCCTGGCGAGCAGACTGGCGGCAAACAGCCGCATGAACCCTACTACTTGAGCCGCTTGCTCACGTTGGAGACTGCGGCAAAAATAACCCTACACTAGCTCCAGTGGACCGGCTTCTTTTTTGGGGGCCCGCTAAAGAACGGCCCAAAGAAAACTGACTTACCTTGCAGAGCAGTGCGGGAACTCCTCTGACTTAGCGCCATGCGCTAGACGTGATGATGCGCATGCGGTCTGGCGGGCTTCTTCACGTAATCACTCAAGTGACTTTGAAATAAAATGTTTGTTACTGAGGCTTCTTGTAATGTAATATTATGTTGCTACTCTATGAGGAACCAGACATCGGGCAGCATGCTGGAAGCACCAGACTTAGATGTATCTGAAATCCTTTACTGAGATCCCTGATGTGAGGAAATTTGCACAAACCTAAGGGACAAGTGACAGGAAAATGATATGAAAGAAGTGTTTAGTACATTGCAGGAGCAAGTATTTACTCCTGAGCAGCAAAAGCTAGACGTATGTTATAGGACAACCATGATAACCAAACAAAGCTAAAGCCAACATCAGGCTAAAACGAAGGACTTAAGCAAATTGGAAAAAAATATGGAGAGGAAGAAGGGTTTCGGCCCGAAACGTTGCCTATTTCCTTCGCTCCATAGATGCTGCAGCACCCGCTGAGTTTCTCCAGAACTTTTGTCTAGAATGAAATGATACAATGGGAGTACAACAAGGCGTGAAAAAAAACAAAATATTCAAGTTTCATCAAGATAACAAAATTTACAAATACATTAAGAAAAGTTCAAGTTCAAGTTCACATTCATTGTCACATGCACCAATTAAGGTAATTGAGTTACCATGCAACCACACAATCAAAAAGAACATAATGCACAATAGAATTTAACACAAACATCCATCACAGTGGAATCCACATTCTTCACTGGGATGGAAGGCAATAACGTTCAGTCAATCTTCCTCCTTTGTTCACCCGTGGTCGGTGCTATGAACCCTCTGCAGTCGCCGCTATAGATGGCCCGATGTACAAGCCCTCTCGTCGGGATGATCGAAACTCCGACGTCGGGATGGATCGGCCACTTTCTTACCGGAGACCGAGGCTTCACGATGTTATAGGTTGCAGGCCGCCGGTCAGAGCACTTCTTCTGGCGATCCCCGGCAAGGGATCGCCCCACTACGCGATGTTAAAGTCTGCGCTGCGCCTGCTGCTGAAACTCTGGGCCGGTCTCCGAGAAAGGTCGCACCAATCCAGTTGTTAGGCCGCGAGGGGGCGAAGATGCGACACAGAGAAAAGTCGCATCCCCGTCGAGGTAAGTAACTGCGTTCAGTCGCCAAAGCTTTTTGAATCTCACCCCCGTCCCATCCACCTGTATTCCTTCCTCTGGCTTCACATTTTAAGCCTCTTCTAAACTTCTCTCCTTATCTCACACTTTTTGTCTTTTCATCTCTGTCTTTGCCCAACCATCTCACAATTAAAAATACCCTCACCTGTATTTACCTATCACTTGTCAAGTTTCCTCCGGCCCCCACCTCTAACATAGAAACATAGAAACATAGAAAATGATGCAGGAAGAGGCCATTCAGCCCTTCGAGCCAGCACTGCCATTCATTGTGATCATGGCTAATCGTCTCCCCAGTTCCCTTGACTCCATTAGCCCCTAGAGCTATATCTAACTCTCTCTTAAATCCACCCAGTGATTTGGCCTCCACTGCCCTCTGTGGCAGGGAATTCTCTTGCAGCTTTCTCCCCTCCCCCCACTTCCTATTACAATCAGTCTGAAGAATGTTTCCGATCTGAAAAATTGCCTAAGATGGACACAAAAATCTGGAGTAACTCAGCGGGTCAGGCAGCATCTCTAGAGAGAAGGAATGGGTGATGTTTGGGGTCGAGACACTTCTTCAGACTGAGAGTCAGGGGAGAGGGAAACAAAAGATATGGAAGGGCGGGGTGTGAAAACGACAGATCAAAGCAGACAATGGTCGAGGCAATGTAGCTGGGGAGCAGGAGAAATCACAGAGGGTGAGCAGCGAGAGAGGGTGTTGTGGAACCTTTGTTGGAGAGAGGAGGAGAACTTTTGAAAGTAGGCATATCTTGAGGAGATATCGCAGTGGAGACCCTAAATATGGATTCATTGTGCTCAGATGCGAGTGATACTGCAATCGATACTGCACTATACAAGCCTTGTTATCAGCCTGTATAGTGAGGAAGAGGACATATATGAACAACATGAGGGGAACAAAAGTAATTCAAAGAAAGGAACAATTCAGAATGCTAGTTGGGTGATATTATTTATTGCATGGCTAATTGAATACAGAAGCAGAGAGGTTGTGTTTTGGTTATATGGGGCATTGGGAAGGCCACATATGGAGTATTGTACACAGTATTAGTCTTCTTTGTTGAGGAAAGATGTAAATGCATTGAAGTAGATCATGGGAGGTTTACTGGACTAACACCTCCAGTCTGAAAATAGTTGTATGAGGAAAGATTAGACAGTCTTTAGATTAGATTAGATTAGATTCAACTTTATTGTCATTGCACAAATACAGGTACAGGTACAACAAAATGCAGTTTAGCATCTAATCAGAGTGCAAAGTAGTAAAATACTGGTTAAAACAATATGTACAATGTGGGTAAATTAATCTAGTACATAGGCAAATAAATATATACAGATAAAAGGGTATAAAAGATAGCTAGCGTCGGGCCTGTGAGTTCAGCAGGGTAATGGTATTTTGGAAGAAGCTGTTCCTCAGCCTGCTGATGCGAGACCTGAGGCTCCTATACCGGAAGGATGGGAGGAGGGCAAATAGTCCATGGTTGGGGTGTGAGGGGTACTTAATGATTTTCCCAGCCTGTCTCAGACACCATGTGTGGTGGAGGGCAGCCATGGCAGGGAGCGGGGCACCGATGATGTGATGAGCGGTTTTCACCACCTGAGGTGGCTATGAAGAGGATGGTTCCTCTGTGGGAGAATCTGAAACTAGGGACCATTGCTAAAAATAAAGAATCACCATTTAAAATAGATACGGGCGGCACGGTGGTGCAGCGTTAGAGACAGTGCCTTACCACGCCAGAGGCCCGGGTTCGATCCTGACCACGGGTGCTTGTCTTGTGAACAGTTTGTACGTTCTCCCCATAACCTGCGTGGGTTTTCTCTGACATCTTCAGTTTCCACGCACACTTCAAAGTCGTACAGTTTCTGGGCTTGGTATAAATGGATAAATGTAAAATTGTCCCTTGTGTATTACTGTGCGAGGATCGCTGGTTGATGCAGACTCGGCGGGCCGAAGGGCCTGTTTCCCCACTGTATCTCTAAAAACTAAACACTAATAAAATAAATATGAAGCAAAACTTTTATTCTCTAAAGAAACCGAAGTCTTTGGAGCTGTGGTAAACATAAACTTTTGAATATTTTTTATGTCGAGGTAGTAGATTTTTGAAGTGAAAGGCTACTAAGCGTAGGTGGGAATTTAGAGATGAGGTTATAATCAGATCAGCTGCCTCTTGCTTCTCATTTATATTCAAGATTCAAGAGAGTTTATTGTCATGTCCCAGGTAGGACAATTAAATTCTTGCTTTGCTTCAGCACATAAGAATATAGTAGGCATAAATAAATACAGAACAGATCAGTGTCCATATACCATTGAATATATATATATACACATAAATAATCAGATAAAGTGCAATGGGCTATTAATGTTCAGAGCTTTGTTTGAGTTGAGTAGCTATTCCTGAACCTGGATGTTGCAGATTTCAGGCTCCTGTACCTTCTACCTGAGGGCAGTGGGGAGATGAGTGAGTGGCCAGGATGGTGTGGATCCTTGATGATGCTGGCAGCCTTTTTGAGGCAGCAACTGCGATAGATCCCTTCGATGGTAGGGAGGTCAGAGCCGATGATGGACTAGGCAATGCTTACAACATTTTGCAGTCTTTCCCGCTCCTGGGCGCTCACGTTGCTGAACCAAGCCACGATGCAACCGTTGAGTATGCTCTCTACTGTGCACCTGTAGAAGTTCGAGAGACACTTCCTATTTGACATACCAACTCTCCGTAATCTTCTCAGGAAGTAGAGCCGCTGATGTCCTTTCTTAATAATTGCATCAGTGTTCTCCGACCAGGAGAGATCTTCAGAGATATGCACACCCAGGAATTTGAAGCTCTTGACCCTTTACACCATCGACCCGTTGATATAAACGGGACTGTGGGTCCCCATCCTATCCCTTCCAAAGTTCACAATCAATTCCTTGGTTTTGCTGGTGTTGAGAGCCAGGTTATTGTGCTGGCACCATTTGGTCAGTCGGTCAATCTCACTTCTATACTCTGACTCATCTCCATCAGTGATAGGTTCCACAACAGTGGTGTCGTCAGCAAACTTGATGATGGAGTTCGCACTATGACTGGCTACGCAGTCATGAGTATAGAGTGAGTACAGCAGGGGCTGAGCACGCAGCCATATGACTTGCTGGAGAAGGAGGCGAGCTGCAGAATCATCTAAGTTATTAATTGGTAGAGTTGTGTGGAGGAGTGCTATGGCCTTCCTTTTGTGATGTTCATGCCTCTTGATTTGTTTTAGTTTTGAAACAGTCCCTTCGGCCTACCGAGTCCATGCAGACCTGCGATCCCCGCACACTAACACAATCTTACGCACACTAGGGACAATTTATAGTTATATCAGCCAATAAACCTACTAGCCTGTACGTCTTTGGAGTGTGGGAGAAAAGTAAAGACCTTGGAGAAAACCCACGCAGGTCACGGGGAGAACGTGCAAACTACGTACAGACAAACACCCGTGGTCAGGATGGAACCCGGGTCTCTGGCGCTGTCAGGCAGCAACTCTACCGCTGCGCCTTTACCTTAAGCCACAACTCTCGATTTCCATACGTAACAAGTGTCTCTAAATTGGCATGACCGTTCAATATTTTATGATGCCGTAGATATGTGGAGCTTTTTCATCAACTGAAACAGCAACCACACTTCAGAAACATAGTAACATATAAATTAGGTGCAGGAGTAGGCCATTCGGCCCTTCGAGCCAGCACCGCCATTCAATATGATCATGGCTGATCATCCAACTCAGTATCCTGTACCTGCCTTCTCTCCATACCCCCTGATCCCTTTAGCCACAAGGGCCACATCTAACTCCCTCTTAAATATAGCCAATGAACTGGCCTCAACTACCTGCTGTAGCAGAGAATTCCAGAGATTCACCACTGTGTGAAAAATGTTTTTCTCATCTCGGTCCTAAAAGATTTCCCCCTTATCCTTAAACTGTGACCCCTTGTTCTGGACTTCCCCAATATCGGGAACAATCTTCCTGCATCTAGCCTGTCCAACCCCTTAAGAATTTTGTAAGTTTCTCTAAGATCCCCCCTCAGTCTTCTAAATCCTAGCGAGTACAAGCCGAGTCTATCCAGTCTTTCTTCATATGAAAGTCCTGACATCCCAGGAATCAGTCTGGTGAACCTTCTCTGTACTCCCTCTATGGCAAGAATGTCTTTTCTCAGATTAGGAGACCAAATCTGTACGCAATACTCCAGGTGTGGTCTCACCAAGACCCTGTTTAGTTCATTTCCTCTCATTACAATTGCAATTCAATAAGGGCAGCACAGTGGCACAGCAGTGCAGGTGCTGCCTCACAGCGCCAGGGACCCGGGTTCAATCCTGACGACGGAGTTTCTGTCAGTCAATCCTGTCTGTAAGGAGTTTCTACGTTCTCCCCATGACCGCGTGGATTTTCTCCAGGTGCTCCGGTTTCCTCCCACACTCCAAAGTGGTACAGTTTTGTAGGTTAATAGGTTTCTCTAAATTGTTAATAGTGTGTCCTGTGCCCACGCCGTATTACTGAACTGAACTAAACTCTGAGGATCACTTTTACACAATGATTTGGCACTAACTTCGGAGAAGAGATTGTCAGATCACGATGCAGCTTTCAAAAAGAGGCTGCTCCGTCGGCAGGTGTCAATTGTCATCAGCGATGACACTCTTCACTATAAAAATATCTGGAAATGTTAAAGTGCCACGCAATTCTGGTTTCATGAAAAGTCTACATATGCGGGTAAAGCAGTCCACAACATCCCCCTTAATGGCCTTACTTAGATGTACTTCTGTCCTCATTTAAAGGCGGACTTGCATTTATCATTTCAATGATGTGATGCAATGGACTCTTCACTCGCCTGGATTTTCTCGAGCAATACTCGAGCTAAACACCGCTCAGTAAAAAGCAGGCCATTTGATCGCATGTGATCGCCACACGCTGGTTGCAGATTGTACAGCCGTTAACTTGCCTAAGGTGCTCAGACAGCACCGACCAAACCCATAACCACTACCACCTACAACAGTAGTCACACTTAATCCATGCAGCCAAGGACATGGTAGAACCCACATGAAATCTGCCATTCCAGATGAAAGATTTTAAACAGTTTCATGTTTTTTTTTTTAGCTTCTCTGCCTCCTGGGCTCAGGGGAATATACTCCATCGTGCATTCAATACTTTTATGTTTTTCCCCATTAGAATGAACAAGCCACTGACAAAGAATAACTTAGAATTATGTGATTTTAGGAAGTGTAATTTTGTCAGTGGTACTCAGTCAATCATGATACCGACGTCATAATGACCCTTAATATACCATTTAGCCAGTGTAAATGTCAAAGTTCATTAATGCAGCATTGAAAGAGCTATTTCTGTGCAAAATTGCTTTTGGAAATGACGACAATTGAAAAAAAAAGAGTTAATGTGGTGCTAAATAATGGAATCAAACAGATGCCAAGTACACAACATTCACAACTAGATCGTTACGTCTGTAAATAAGTATAGGCTAAGCTCTCTAGTTCTCTCCCACCCAAGTCACACCAGCTTCTCGTTTCCACCCAATAAACAGCTAACAATGGCCTGTTCCCTTTATCATCGTTACTTTTTTGCAGATCTTTCATTCATTGGTTTTTATCTCTCTACATCATCGCCTATATCTCTAATTTCCCTTATTCCTAACCAGTCTGAAGAAGGGTCTCGACCCGAAATGTCACCCATTCCTTCTCTCCAGAGATGCTGCCTGTCCCGCTGAGTTACTCCAGTTTTCTTGTGTCTATCATAAAGGGCCTGTCCCACCAGCATGCGACTGCATGCGTCTAGCGCGACCAAACGTGGTCGCTTGAGGCGTAAGGGCCGGTTCCACTTCGATTGGCGGAGGCGTACAGAGTTGTGCGGGGCTAGTCCCAACATCGCGCGGGGCACCGAAAATCTTGCACTGTCCGAAAATCCCGCGCAACAACGGCCCGCAGCCGCATTGAGGCCGTGCACAGCGCCTCGACGGGCGTACGCAGCATCTTGACGTCGTACGCAGCATCTTGACGTCGTACGCAGTGTCTTGATGGCGTACGCCCTAGCGCGTGGCATTGCGTGATGACGTCACCGCCCGACGCCGTGCGACATCCAAATTCAGTCGGCCCAACTCCTGCCCAGCTGATTGGTGAGTATGATGTCGGACCAGCCCTGCACAACTCCATACGCCTCCGCGGTTCTAATTGGGACCGGCCCTGCGAGGCCCTACGCCTCCAGCGAACACGTTTGGTCGAGCTAGATGCATGCCCCTTAAGGGCCTGTCCCACCTGGGCGTGATTTGTGCGTCATTTACATGACATAATTTACGCGTCACGGCGCGCGTAACGCGCGCTTGGTGTGCATTACGTGCGTATGGCGTGTGGTGAGACGTGATGGCATAGGCAATGACGTGTGGTAGCGCGCAGCGCCCCAGGATTTTGGAATTCTCAAAATCCTCACGGCCACCTGCGTGATGCGCAAATGATGCCCAAGTGGGACAGGCCCTTTAGGCTAAGCTATGTTGGATGAGGGTGGGTAATTGGAACTGGTAAAAGCAGGTGACAATTCAGAGCAGGACTGAAAATGTAATGGATTACGGTTACAGCAATGAAGCAAAATGTGTAGGAAGGAACTGCAGATGTTGGTTTAAACTGAAGATAGACACAAAAAACAGGACAGGCAGCATCTCTGTAGAAAAGGAATAGGTGACGTTTTGGGACGAGAGCCTTCTTCAGACTGAAAGTCAGGGGAATGGGAAGCAAGAGATATAGACAGTGATTGTAGAGAGATGTAGAAGAAATGAATGAAAGACATGCAAATGAAAGATGATGATGATCAAGGAAACAGTCCATTGTTAGCTGTGGGCTACGTGAAAATGAGTTATACAAACAATGAAACTCAACAGGACAACAGTGAAACTTGGACAATGCCTAGTGTGTGGGAGGGACGGAGAGAGAGGGGATGCAAGGGTTACTTGGAGTTAGATAAATCAATATTCATACCTCTGGGTTGCAAGCTGCCCAGGCGAAACACTGCAGGAGGTGCGGTTCCTCCAATTTGTTTTTGGCCTCACTCTGACAATGGAGGACAGAAAGTTCAGTGTGGGAATGGGAATATGAGTGGTTTTGGCTGTTTTGCTACCACGGTACAAGCTTGTGAGGGACTCAAACAGGAATTGAAAGACGGATACGGAATATAGGGGGTGAATAACACATTCAAAGACTTTGAAAAGAAAAGGAATTTTTGAAATAGGGTTGCATTTCGCTGGTACAGAGAGCAATCAAGTGTTTTCTTTAATGAGGATAGAGGTTTTTATAAAGGAGAGACAGACAGAACCGTTAGCAGTCAGTCAATGTAAGGACCGTTAAGTGCCGAGCTAGTTGGTGGAAATGTCATGAGAGCAAGTAAAGAGCCTTATTGATGAGACAAATTCAGAAAGGGTGTGAGGAAGATGGGATATGAGGCAGGGGTTTCAAACACTGCCTTTGTTTTGAAAGGCTAAACAAAGATGATGCCAGAGCTTCAAACTGCTGGCAGCTGTGGCTGAAGGTAATAGGCAGCAGAAACAGCAGAGGTAATATCCATTGTATTCATTTGTCTAATACCAGGAATTCTGACAGGCCTGGGAATGTAAGTGGGAATCCAATGAGTCCAAGGACAAAAGGAAAGTGCTGGAGTAATCCTGCAGGTCAGGCAGCCTCTCTGGAGAACAGGGATAGTTGATGTTTAGGTCAGGATCCTTCTTCAGACGATTGTAGTGGGGGAGGAGAAATCTGGAAGCAGGGCAAAGCCCGGCAGGTAGGAGGTGATACAGATGAGGAGAGGTTTTGATAGGCAGATGGTCGGACAAAGGCCAGAGATGAAAAGAGGGAAGGTGTGAGACAAAAGGATTGACGAGTTTTGAATTGTGAAGCTGGAGGAAGGAATGTAGGTGGAAGAAGAGGGAGTCCAAGCAAAGCCATCTCTGCTTATTGATGCCTCATGCCAACAGCTCTGGCCTAAGAACCTCGAGCATTGAGTCTATCGTCTATTGTCAATTGCCATACATTCACTGCATCTGTGTAAAGCCCCTGTCCCACTTTCACGACCTAATTCACGACCTCTGCTGAGTTTGCCCTTGACTCATACTCGCAGCATGGTCGCCACGAGGTCGTAGGAGGACGTAGGAGGTCGTAGTTGGGTTGTAGCAGGTCGTGATGCTAGTCGTAGGTAGTCGTAGGTTGTCGGAGGCAGTCAAAGGTAATAGCTCTGGGGTGAAAAAAAGTTCAGTAGAAAAAAAAGGTAATTTAAACAGCAGAACGTCACCTCTGTCACTCCAAGGCTTGTTCATTCATAGCTGGAGAGTTTTTTGGAGAGGAGACTTGTGTTTTAGAGATGGTACCAAAAAGGCAGCAGCACAGAGGGAGGGCACAACCCTAAAAAAACTGGCCATGCAGGTGTTGCCCACCCAGGAGGAGGAGTGGCAGGAGGTGATGCCACAAGATGTGATAGTGCAGGAGGAGGTAGCCCTGCATGAGAGACCCCTGGAGGAGGAGACCAGGGTGGTAGTATATGTCCCCACCACCACCCCATCCTTCACTGCCTCATTTGAAGGCAGCAAAGTAGCCCTTTCTCCTGTGTCTGACACAGCATCAGAGGCAGATGCCCCATTGGTGCTGAGGAAGGTTATGCCCTACACCTTCACCAGGCAGCAGGAGGGGGACCTTGAGGAATGGTTTCAGCAGAATGCCATCCTGTACGATAAGGAAAATGAGGGGTACAGGGACAGGGACAAGAATGCCATGCTTGCCATCCACTGCCCCACATGTGTGCTTAAAGTTCCATCTTTTGTCAAAGCCCAGCGCCACTCTCTTCCAGTCATCTGGTGTACTAGGACAGTCCATCACATCATCTCCATTCACTCATTGAGATCTCTTCTTGTGCTTCCTCTTCGCCCTTGCTCTTCCCCTTCTGCCTTTCTTAAAAGGCTGCAGAAGCAAAAGGGCTACTGCAAACAGCAGTAAAACGTACATGGTTGAAGCCAGTCTTCAACATAGTCGAAGGAGGTGAAGGAGGTCTTCTTCATAGTTGTGGGAGGTCTTCAACATAGTTGTGGGAGGTCTTCAACATAGTCGTGGAAGGTCTTAGGAGGTCGTTGGTTACCGCAACCTTGATTTTTTTTTTAGGTCGTTTAAGGTCGTTAGAGGTCGTGAATTAGGTCGTGAAAGTGGGACGGGGCTTTACCGTTCCTCCAGCCTCTGAAGAAGGAAAAATACCGAAAAACCACAATAAACCATGGGCGTCATGGCAGTGTAGCAGCAGAGATACTGCCTTACAGCGCCAGAGACCTGGGTTCAATCCCGACTATGAGTGCTTGTCTGTACGGAGTTTGTGCGCTCTCCCCGTGACCTTCATGGGTTTTCTCCAAGATCTTCGGTTTCTTCCCGCACTCCAAAGACGTGCAGGTATGTAGGTTAATTGGCTTGATATAAATGTAAAATTGTCCCTAGTGTGTGTAGGACAGTGTTAGTTTGCGGGGGATCGCTGGTCGGCGTGGTCCCAGTGGGCCGAAGGGCCTGTTTCTGCGCTGTATCTCTAACCTAAACCAAACTAAACACCTTACATGATCTCAGGATGCCCCAAGATGCTCTGTAACATGATGTACTTCTTCCAATGTAATTTATACACAGCAAGTCCCACGAATAGCAACGTGAATGGAAGAAGCTGTACAAGGCGCTGGTGAAGCTGCTGTTGGGAGTGTTCAGTTTTAGCCAGCCTGCTATAGAAAATATGTCGTTAAGCTGGAAAGAGTGCAGAGAAGATTTACAAGGATGTTGCCAGGATCTGGTCTAGGGTGCCTGGACTATAGGGAGAGCTATAGGGCAGGCTAGAACTGTATTCCTTGGAGCGTAGGAGGATGAGAGATGATCTTATAGAGGTGTATATGATCATGAGGGGGATAGATAGGGTAGATGCAGTCTTTTACCCAGAGTAGAGGAATCAAGAACAAAGGTTTAAGATGAGAGTGGAAAGATTTAATACAAATCAGAGAGGGTGGTGGGTATATGGAATGGGCTGCCAGAGGAGGTAGTTGAGGCAGAAACTATAACTACATTTGAAAGATATTTAGGCAGGTATATTGGTTTAGAGCCAAACACAAGCAGGTGCGACCAGTGTAGATGGGAATCTTGGTTAGCATGGGCAAGCTGGGCCGAAGGGCATGTTTCTGTGCTGTCTGACTATGACTCTGAGAAATAGGTGCAGGAATCAATCATTTAAATCCTCACATCTGCTCCACAATTCCATCATGTGAAGTTCATCCTTTACCCCTGCACAATTTTCCTGGACTAATTCCATATCCCTTGATTCTCTTCATGTCCAAAAATCTATCAATATCGATCCTGAATATACACAGCATGGAACCATGGCAATCTTCATCGGTGAAGAATTCCAAAGCTTCACTAATCTCTGGCTGAATACATCTCTTTCATCTCAGACAAGGATTTTGATGATGTGATTCCTCGTTTTCAATACCCCTACCATGGGACACATATCTTGCCAAGTGCTGTAAGAATTCTCAATTAAATCATCTTTCATTCTTCTAGTCAATAGAATACGGAGGTTTTTTTAAGAAATGCAAGTGAATGCAGACGCTGCAATTTGAAGTAAAAAACAATCAGCTGGAGGAACTCAGGAGGTTGAGCAGCATCTGTGGTGGAAAGATGATTCAGGTCGCTGCCACGTCTGGGTTGAGAGTGGAGAGGGAAGATGGCATGTATAAGATGGAGAGAGGGGAGGGGTGAGGCAGGGTGATAGGTGGACCGAGGAAGAGGGAATGGTGACGGGTAGAACGAACCAAGTGGAGGAGGATTGGAGTTGGGAGACATTGGCAGGGAATGTGGTAAGTGGAAGGCAGACACAAAAAAGCTGCAGCAACTCAGCGAGTCAGGCAGTAAGTCTGGAGATGGGTGACGTTTCAGGTCGAGACCCTTCTTCAGATTGAGAGTCAGGGGAAAGGGAAACAAGGTATATTGGACAAATGAATGGAAGATATGAAATAAACAACAATGATCAAAGAAATCTGGAGCACATGATGGCCCATTGTTGGCTGTGGGGTAGACACTGAAACTCAACAAGACAACAGTGAAACTAGTACGACGACTAGGGTGGGGGAGGGACGGAGAGAGAGGGGATGCGATGTTTACTTGAAGTTAGAGAAATCAATGTTCATACCGCTGGGTTGAAAGCTGCCCAAGTGAAATATGAGGTGTTGTTCCTCCAATTTACAGTTGACCTCACTCTGACATTGGAGGAGGCCCAGGGCAGAAAGGTCAGTATCAGAATGGGAGGGGGGTTAAATAATTTAGCAGCCAGGATATCACGTAGGCCCAGACAGACTGAGCGAAGGTGCTCAGCGAAACAATCGCCTAGTCTGCACGTGGTCTCGCCGACATATAGGAGTCCACACCTGGAACAGCGGATACAGTAGATGAGGTGTTGGAGGAGGTACAAGTGAACCACTGCCTCACCTGAAAGGACTGTTGGGGTCCATGGACAGAGTCAAGGGAGGAGGTGTAGGGACAGGTGCTGCATCTGCTGCGGTTGCAGGGGAAAGTACCTGTGGGGGGGAGGGGTGGTTTACGTGGGAATGGATGAGTTAACCAGGGAGTTGTGGAGAGTGGAAAGGGGGTGGAGATGGGAAGATATGGCTAGCGGTGGGATCCTGTTGGAGGTGGCGAAAATATCGGAGGATTATGTGCTGTAACGAAGGCTGATGGGATGAAAGGTGAGGACTAGGGGGACTCTGTCCTTGTTGTGATGGGGGGGAAGGGAGCAAGAGCAGAGTTGCGGGGTACTGAAGAACAAGTGTGAGGGCCTCATCTATAATGGAAGAGGGGATCCCCTGTTCCATAAGAATGAGGACATCTCGGATGTCCTGGTATGGAACGCATAATCTTGGGCGCAGATGCAGCATAGACAGAGGAATTGTGCGTAGGGGATAGAGTCTTTGCAGGAGGCAGGATGAGAAGAAGTATAGTGTAGATTGTTGTGGGAGTCAGTAGATTTATAATGCACGTCAGTCGATAGTCTATCCCCTGTGATGGAGATGGTGAGATCAAGGTGGGAGGCTGGAGGTAGGGTACGGGCAGGAACAAAAATGGGAGGACAGGTGATGATTCGGAGAGGGAGAGAGGGGACACAGGTCACAGAAGATAAGGGTTACCTGAAACTGGAGAAACTCAACGTTCATCCTATTGATTTGTAGACTACCCAGGAGGAGTACAAAATGTAGTTCTTCTAGATTGTTTTGGGCCTCACCCTGGCAATGGGGAAGGCTGGAGATGGAAACATGGAAACATAGAAAATAGGTGCAGGAGTAGGCCATTTGGCCCTTTGAGCCAGCACCGCCATTCAATATGATCATGGCTCATCATTCAAAATCAGTACCCTGTTCCTGCTTTTTTCCCCATATCCCTTGATTCCGTTAGCCCTAAGAGCTAGACCTAACTCTCTCTTGAAAGGTCTATGAGGAATTGGGAAGGGGAGTTGAAACGGCATGCAACCGGGATCTGAGGATCCTCAGGTGCTCTGCAAACCCACTGACCTTGTCTGCACTTGGATGCAGCGATGTAGAGCGGGCGCATTGGGAGCTGCAGGAAATGCGACAGAGGAAGGGTGGCAAGGACTGCAGGATAGAACAGCAAGTGCCAGAAGATCAATGGGCGTTCCTGTGCTCCTCAGTCTGAGCCACTCTACTCACCTCAAAAGCAATCAGCTATTTGATGACGGGTAATTGACATGAAATGTTAACTGGCTCTTCTCCCCACAGATGCTGCTGGACTGGCAGTTTTTTTCCAACATTTCTGTAGGTTGGAGGAAATGCACGTAAATCTTTGCCTCTCTTGAAAGTGTTGTTGACGTCACTGGACAGTGGTGGGGGAGGGAGTGCAGGAATAATTGTTCCCCCCCCCCCCCCCCCCCCGCTGCTTCTGGGGAAGGTGCCAGGCATCAGGGAGGTGTAGGTGGAAGGGAGTCACAGAGAGAATGGTCCCTGCAGTCGGTGGAGCGGGATGGGGACGGGAAGAGATGGCAAGAGGTGTCAGGGACAATGGGGAGAAGGCAGGAGAATGGGGTTGAGAGGGAAAGATAGATCAGCCATGATTGAATGCAGACAAAAATGCTGGAGAAACTCAGCGGGTGAGACAGCATCTATGGAGCGAAGGAATAGGTGACGTTTCGAGTCGAGACCCTTCTTCAGTCTGATGTGGAGGTGGGGAGTGGGGGGGGGGGGGGGAAGAAGAAAGGAAGAGGCGGAGACAGTAGGCTGGGGAGGGGAGGGGAAGGAGGGAGAAAGCAAGGACTACCTTAAATTGTAGAAGTCAATGTTCATACCGCTGGGGCGATAACTGCCCAAGCAAAATATGAGGTGCTGCTCCTCCAATTTGGGTAGGAAGGGATGAATTGACCAGGGAGTTACGGAGGGAGCGGTCTCTGCGGAAAGCCGAAAGGGGAGGAGATGGGAAGATGTGGCCAGTGGTGGGATCCTTTTGGAGGTATCAAAAATGTCAGAGGATTATCTGTTTATGTCAGAGGATTATGTGACGGCTGGTGGGTGGAAGGTGAGGACAAGGGGGACTCTGTCCTTGTTACGAGTGGGGGGATGGGGAGTGAGAGCGGAGCTACGGGATATAGAGGAGACCCTGGTGAGAGTCTCATCTATAGTTGAAGAGGGGAACCCCTGTCCCCTAAAGAATGAGGACATCTCCGATGCCTTGGTTTGGAACACCTCATCTTGGGTGCAGATGCGGCGTAGACAGAGGAATTGGGAGTAGGGGGATAGAGTCCTTACAGGAAGCAGGGTGGGAAGAAGTGTAGTCCAGATAGCCATGGGAGTCAGTGGGTTTGTAGTAGATGTCGGTCAGTAGTCTGTTACCTGCGATGGAGATAGTGAGGTCTAGAAACGGTAGGGAGATGTCGGAAATGGTCCAGGTGAATTTGAGTGCTGGATGGAAGTTAGTGGTGAAATGGATGAAGCCAGTGAGTTCTACATGGGTGCAGGAGGTAGCACCAATGCAGTCGTCATTGTAGCAGAGGTAGAGTTCGGGGATAGGGCCACGGTACGCCTCGAACAAGGATTGTTCGACGTACCCTACAAAGAGGCAGGCATAGCTGGGGCCCACGCGCGTGCCCATAGCTACGTCTTGGATTTGGAGTCATGATTGAATGGCAGAGTTGATCTGATGGGCCTAATTCTGCTCCGATCACTTATGAACTTATGAAACAGTGGGATCCCGTTGCAGTTTTTGCTGTTGCAATATTGCTGAATGTTTAAATGTAGGTCAAGACATCAGGGAAAATACTTTTGCTTCTCTTCAAAATAGGTCTGTAAGATTGTTTACATCCACCTAATGTTCCGAATGGATCCCTGGTTTATTGTCCCACCTGAGAGATGCATCTCAGCAGTGTCGAGCTCCCTCTGTATTTCATCAAGGTACCAATGTTGATTTAAAATTCCCTTTGTACGGCCAACTGTCCCCAAAACAGTGGTACAAGTGAACCAAGTATTTTAGAATCATTTATTACAACAAAATAGTTCAGTCCAACCTTCTCATTCCTCAACCAAACCATCACATCAACAACTAGAGAGTGGTCCTGAGCTACAATCTGCCTCATTGGAGACCCTTGGACTATCTTTAATCGGACTTTACTGGACTTTATCTTGCACTGAACGTTATTCCTTTTTATCATGTATCTGAACACTGTGGATGACTCGACTGTAATCATGTACAGTCTTTCCAATGACTGGTTAGCACACAACAAAAGCTTTTCACTGTACCTCGGTACACTTGACAATTAAACTAACCTAAAGTAAACTAAACAAAGCTAAACGGTAACATTTCCTACATTTTCGCAATATGAATTTCTTCTCAGTAACTATGGATGCATACTTCTAAATTAAATGAAGAGGAAAAACTCCCGTGGCTTTCAGTGACTAAGTGCATGCCGCTCTCCGCACCATTAATCCCAATGATATACCCTGATGTGGTGAGGCTCACAGTTACTGGGGTTGAGCTGTACTTACAGTATGGTGGTTGAATCATGTCAAGCAGCAACAGTGCTCCTAACAAGATTAAGAACATAAAACTGACAGAATTCAATTGGTCCTTTGGGTCAGTTGGCGCAAAGAAATGCATTTAAAGTTACCGAATAAATGCAGTGAAGTTTTGTTGGTTTTGCTTCATATGGTTTCAGTTTTAACTGCCCATGACTCTTCTCCTGGCCCCCACTCTGTGGCATCTCTGATTTTGAATTGCAAAGGGAAGAACAACCCTCCCATCTCCCAATCCACAATCCAACAGCGTTAAACATACAGACCAGTTTCTAATGTCATCTCTGTTCAGCCCTGAGGTTTGAGCAGTGAAAAGAACAGTTGTGATTTCTCGATACGATACGACTTTATTTATCCTGGACGGAGATTGGTCTGCCAACAGGCAGAAGATAGTTACTGTACAAGGTGTTGATAGTGCCATGTGCATTATAATAACAATGGGATTTGGGTGACCAGTTATTGATGGCACATTTGCAATGTTGCACAAACATGAAATTAAGTTATCGAGTGGAAAGGTCCAGGATGAGGAATTTGGAAAAATGGAGACTCACTCAGTCTACCCCACGACAGAAGGGGGAGGAGTTGTACAGTCTGATAGCCACAGGGAAGAAAGCTCTCCTGTGGTGCACCTTGGTGGGACTAGCCTGTTGCTGAAGGTGCTCCTCAGGTCTGAGAAGGCACTTGGAACACCATTGGAAAAGACTAGGAAGACTACCTCTGGTTGTTGTGGCCCAGGGAAACTGGAAACAGAAATGTTGGAAGAACTCAGTCAGTCAAGCAACGTCTATGGGAAGAAAGGGCCAGTCAACATTTCAGGTCAAAGACAATTCATGAGAACGGCTGATTGTTAGTGGCGGCGCCTAACGGCAGCGGCTCGACTACAGTCGTCTGTCTTTTTTAAATTTTTGTCTTGTTAAATGTATGTCTTGAGTTAGTTTTTATTTATTTTTTTAGCTGTGTATATGTGGGGGGCGGTGGGGGGGCTGTGGGGGAAACCGTTTTAAATCTCTTCCCTGTGCGGGGACCCGACTATTCCCTGTCGGGTCTCGGATGTCGTTGGGCCTAACATGGTGGAGCCGGCGGTGACCTCCGGCCGGGACTAACCTGGAGGCTCCAGTTGCAGAGCCTGCGGAACTGACATCGCGGAGCTGGCCAACTTCAGAGCGGGAAGAGCTGTGGTGGCGTGCGGCTGCGACCCGACTTTGGGAGTTCGGAGGCACCGGCCGCAGACCCGGTGGACGGGAACATCGGGAGCTCGCAGGTCCCTGGTGGGAGACCGCTTTTCCGAGCTCCGCAACGGCGACTTATCCCGCTCGAATCGCGGGTTTAAGGACATGGAGCCGGGGCCTAACATCGCCCGGCGTGGCTTAAACGGCCTCAGGACTTACCATCGCCCGCCAGGGGGCTTTAACATCGGAGCCCCAGTTCGCCTCGACACTGCAGTTGGACTGCTGGACAACGGGAGAAGGAACAAAGGGAAGAGATAAAGACTTTGCCTTCCATTACAGTGAGGAGATGTTGGAGACTCACTGTGATGGATGTTTATGTAAACTGTGTTAAGTGTGGGTCTTGGATTGTTTTGTAATGTAAAAAAAAACAAAAAACTATAGAAATTATATTTCGTTCAAACCTAGGTTTGAATGACAATAAATTGCATTCTATTCTATTCTATTCTATTCTATTGTTTTGGAGGTGAGTAGACTGGCGAAGGAGCAGTCCTGATCTTCTGGCACACAAGCAGGGCTGAGAAGATGTACTGTTACTGTTGCATCCTGCAGTCCTGGTGTCACTTCTGCCGCCACATTTCCCGAAGCCCAGGAAACCCAAACAGCCAAAAGTTAAAGTTGGAACAACAAGCAACATCTTGGCACGCAACTTCATTGAACTATTTAAATGGAGAAGCTGCCTCCTGAGACCTCCAGGTGTTAGAGGTTATGGGGAGAAGGCAGGAGAATGGGGTTAGGAGGGAGAGATAGATCAGCCATGATTGAATGATGGAATAGACTTGATGGGCCAAAAAGCCTAATTCTACTTCTACTCCTACCCCTTATGATCTTATCAACAGGTTGGTCACCCTCCTGTATCAAAACCACAGTGGGTTGGTTTGAGTTTGAAATTATTAAAATCATCACTTCAGACTTGACCAGATATTGGGAGCCTAAAGGGGCTGTCCCACTTGGGCGACCTAATCTGCAAGTTTAGAAGAATGGCTTTGACCTTCAAACTCGCAGCATGGTCGACACGTGGTCCTAGAAGGTCCTATGAGGTCACTGGAACTCTCCTTCATGCTCGAGGGAAGTTCCCGAATACTCATGGCCTCAGCTAGGTCGCGGAAACTTTTCAGCTTGTTGAAAGATTTTCCGCGAGTAAAATTTGGTTGGCATGGGTCTTTTTAACTCGTAGTGCAGTGGAGTGGGGTCACTATGTAGTTACAGGCAGTCGAGGGCAGCCGTACGCAACCTCCTCACTGACCGGGCATTTTAATTGGCTCATTGGAGTTTCAAGGCCAAGGAAAACCTTATGTAAAATGCCCGCTAACTTTATTATACTTCTTAAAAGTGTCTCCCACCCCCTTCTGCCCCCCCTTCTACCCCTTCTTGCCCCTTCTACCTCTCTCCCCTTCTCCCCCCATCCTCCCCCCCCTCCTCCCCCCTTCTCCCCCTCTCCTCCCCCCCTTCCCCACTCTCCTCCTCCCCTCCCTTCCCCCCTGTAGACTAGTGCATGTTCCTTTAACATAGTGACCTCACCACTACTAACCAGTCCCCATATCACCAGTATAATTGTAACCTCCCCACCTCCAGATCTCTCTCTAGCTCCGGTGACAGACCACGGACAGCTAGGGCAGTAATGTGTATGAGTAGTGTGATCAGTAATAAAACAGTAGTGAAGACATAGTGCGTTTTGACTAGTCTTTACACCCCCCTTCTCCCTCCTTCTCCCCCCCCTCCTTCTCCCCCTTCTCCCCCTTCTCCCCCCTTCTCCCCGCCTTCTCCCCCCCTTCTACCCCCCTTCCCCCCCTTCTCCCCCCCTTCTCGCCCCCTTCTCATCCCCTTCTCTCCCCCCCCTCCGCGCTCTCTAAAGAACTTTCCGTGGCAGCCGTTTACCTTCCTCTTCATCACGCAGACAGCGCTCCCCCGCTTTCCCGGGCCCCCGCCTTTGCGATGTGTTTGTGTGTATGTGCGTGTGTGTGCGCGGTCGGTCGATCCAGCTCGCGGTTTCAACGTGGACGGTCGACCCAGCTCGAGGATTTCCAGGCGAGTACCCTCGAGCTTGATGGTCGAAGACACTCTTCTCAACTCGCGGATTATGTCGCCCAAGTGGGACAGCCCCTTAAGATTACTGACATTGATTCCCTTGCTCAACAGTAATCTTAACTGAAAACTGGCATCTCATCTGTGCAACTAACCATGGGATCGCATTTTCGAATAATTCGTTTTTTTTGTATTGAAACTTAATGACGCAAATGTTCTGTCACATATTTAACCAATCTTAATGACATTTTCACAAAGTTAAATTGGTGCTAAATCTTTAAGGTCATTGTACGAGGCAATTTGTAACCATATTTCCATGGCTTCCATCCACACTAAAACCTCAGTGAATCATTTATAAAATATGTGTGAATCTATGGACTTTGAGGTCATTGCTGTAACAACAAATGGAGCCAAAGTTCCTCAAGGATTTATTGGCCTTGTTGGTTGACCTTGGACAAACTTTTACAGTTAACATTTAATGTGGGAGGGTTAATGCAAAGCTGTCAAATTGTTGCCGTGGGAGGGAACACAATGGTTCTGTACTGGTTGCTCACTGTAGGTGGGGAACATAATGCTACTGCGATGAATGTTTGTCAAAGGTGAGGCAAGCAAAGTGGTTGCTGTGGGCGGCAGGGCCCAGCGTGGGTTGGTGGAGCAAACCCGTGGTAGTTAACACTTGGTGGAGGGGAAAGCAGATGTGGTGTGGTCTGCTCTCCACACGGGTGGACCAGTGGGTCTGCGATCCCCTCTGCCACATCTGTATGTTGAACGCTAAAAGGATCAAACAAATCCTGATCCAGCAGTCAGAGAACTGCTCTATCATATGAATTATAACGCAGTATAATGTTTAACCAATCCTGAACACTTGACTTGGAACAATGTAGAATGTTGAATTTCCAGAGCCGACTGTCACTTGAATTTCGAAAACTCTCAGCAACACTCAATTGCATAATTAGATTTTTAAAAATAATTAGATTGACTATCCCGATGTTTAAGAAACAGTTGGACAGGTACATTGGTCATACAGGTTTAGAGGGATATGGTTCACATGCTTGATCAATGGTGTTTTATCATTAATGTTCACTATTATTAATGTTTAGTGTTTTCTGAGTCATTCGTAACTGTCACTGTATGTCATGTTGTTACTTGTGGGCGGAGCACCAAGGCAAATTCCTTGTATGTGAATACTTGGCCAATAAACTTACTTACTTACTTACTTACTTAAAGATGGCGGAAGTCCTTCCCTGAAGAAATCAATGAACCCGGTGGGGATTTTAAGAATAATTTTGTAATTCCATGTCTGTCATTTTTGATACCAGTTTTCATTCCAGGGTTTATTTAACTGCTTGAATTTAAATTTCCCAGTTGCCATGTTGTAATACAGAATTATGTTTGCAGAAGAATTAACCAGGGCATGAGAATTAGACCAGTAATTTAACCATTGTATTACCGTGGCAAAGTGTGGCTCATTAGAATTTAGAATTGATGTTAGACCTAAAATGCTAGAGTAACAGGCAGCATCTCTGGAGAGCAGGAATGGGTGACGTTTCGGGTCTGGACCCTTCTTCAGACTGAGATTCAGGGGAGTGGGAAACGAGAGATATAGATGGTGATGTAGAGAGATGTAGAACAAATGAATTAAAGATATGCAAAAAGGTTTGTAGAGTGGGCGAGCAGGGGGATTCACAGAGGGGGAGCAGCGAGAGAGGATGGTGCAGAACTCTCATCGGAGCGAGGAGGAGAACTTCTTCAAAGTAGGAACTTTACAATTCTTTAAATTGGAGGAATAGCATCTCATATTTTGCTTGGGCAGCTTACAGCCCAGTGGTATGAATATTGATTTCTCTCACCAGGTAGCCCTGGCATTCCCTCTCTCTCTATCCCTCCCCCACCCAATTCACACCAGCTTCTCAGTTTCACGCTGCAAACAGCTAACATTGGCCTGTTTCCTTCATCATCTTTACATTTTTGCATATCTTTTATTAATTGTTCTTTATCTCTCCACATCATCATCTATATCTCTGGTTTCCCTTATCCATAACCAGTCTGAAGAAGAGTCTCGACCCGAAACATCACCCATTCCTTCTCTCCAGAGATGCTGCCTGTCCCACTGAGTTACTCCAGCTTTTTGTGTCTATTCTTTGAAGTAGACGTACCTGGAGGAGATTTTGCAGTGGAGCAGACAAAATGCGTTGGAAGGAACTGCAGATGCTGGTTTAAACCGAAGATAGACACAAAAAGCTGGCGTAACTCAGCGGGACAGGTATTATCAATCCTGCTGCCTACTCAACAGCCAAAAATCTGTAGCCTCCCTTTGACCTGGTATTTTGTTGGTTCACATGCTTGATCAATGGTGTTTTATCATTAATGTTTTATTATTATTATTAATGTTTAGTGTTTTCTGAGTCATTCGTAACTGTCACTGTATGTCATGTTGTTACTTGTGGGCGGAGCACCAAGGCAAATTCCTTGTATGTGAATACTTGGCCAATAAACTTACTTACTTACATACTTACTTAAATTGCTGCTCTCCACCCTGCATCGTGGGTGACTATTGTGCTTCAATATAATTCACAGAATGGCGTTGAATTGTGATTAAGAGCGCCTGTTCATTTGGTAAAAACGGTTGAAGAATTCCTAAAGGGTTTCATTTGCGGGGAGTTTTAGAATGATCCTCCTGCAGGGAATATCCCTTCACAATGCATTAAGTTGCTTTCACTGATGGGGTAATGGGAAGTTCATTTGCTGTCATGAGATTTATCCTCACCCTCGTCTGCCCTTGGAACTCTCTCTGTGATCAAGCAATGGCTGCAAATGCTTATCCATAAAGCCCCCATAGCAGAGATGGTTTGTATAGTTAGGATATAACAGCTGGCACATAACATACTCTAGTTATTGTAAATACAGATAGATTGAAGTGTTAATTTTGACCTTCTTTGCAACTGTACATCGCTCCATAAGTCAGTGTATTTGCTAAAAATAAATTAGCTTCAGTAGTAATTATGTAGTAAGTATGATACCCATACAGAGTTCAGATTTCCATGCTGCATCTGATAATTGTATTAGCATTTTTATTTAAACAAAGAATCACGCTGATGATCATATCTGCAAGCTTGCGTTAATTAGGGAATGGATTTCTGCAGTCATGTTCATCACTAGTTACTGACCCATACCAACTTGTGTTTCTTAGCTGAGAAACTGAGACAGCAAGCCAAATATTGGGCCTTAGCTCTTATTGTAAAGAACACCATGGGGCTGGAAACAATTGTGAATTCCTGGACCGCTCGCTGAAAGAAAAGCATTGAATTTCCAGCGGTTGCCTCACCAACAATGAGGAGATGTAACACATGGCCCAGCACCTGCTCTCTCACTTCCATTCAGGGACCGCAGCAGCCCTTACAGTTCACGTGCATCTTATGGGCGGTACGGTGGTGCAGCGGTAGAGTTGCTGCCTTACAGCGCATGCAGCGCTGGAGATCCGGGTTCGATCCCGACTACGGGTGCTGTCTGTACGGAGTTTGTAGGTCCTCCCCATGACTGCATGGGGTTTTCTCTGAGATCTTCGGTTTCCTCCCACACTCCAAAGGCGTACAGGTTTGTAGGTTAATTGGCTTGGTGTATGTATAAATTGTCTCTAGTGTGTGTAGGATTGTGCCAAAAGGCCGGTTTCCGCGCTGTTTCGCCTGTGGCGTTGCGCGATTGGCAGCCCCGTCAACAGTCTATCTGTTTTTCGTCTTATTTTTGTAATTTTGAGTGTGTTTTAAAGTTTGTGTAAATGTTCTCCGGTTTGTTTCATGTGGGGGAGGGGGAGGAGGTCAGGGGTAACTTTTTTTTCAGTCTCTTACCTTGCTGGAGATGCGATTGTTTTCTAGGTCGTATCTCCGGTCGCTCTGCGCCCTAACATCGTGGAGCTGGAGGCCTCGCTCGGGACTGACTTTGGGCCCCACCACGGGGGCGTGGACTTACCATCGGAGTCGATCCCTTGCCTGGGATCGCTCCATCTGTGGACTTCAACATCAAGGGCTCACAGTCTCGGGAGAGACCAAGTCGGGAGCTCCAACGACGCAGAAGGTGTGACAAGCCGGAGCGGGGGAGCTGAGATCCCCCCACGATGCAGGTGCTTGATTGCCCCGACGAGGAAGGCTCACTGCCGGCTACGGGAGTATGATCGTCCCGTCAACGAGGGCTCAAGGCCCCGACCGCGGGAGAACAAAGAAGGGAAGAAATTTAACTTTTCTTTTGCCTTCCATCATTGTGTGTTCTGTTGCTTTTTATTTGTATGACTGACTTGGCAAATAAAATTCCTCGTATGTTGCAAAACATACTTGGCTAATAAAGTATTATTGTATTGTATTGTATTGTTTCTCTAAACTAAACTAAACTAAACCATTGTATTTGATGCTTCAGATGTGGGTTTCCATGCATCGCTGAGGCCGTTCTGTCAAGGCTGCCGTTTTGCTGAGCACTTGCACTCTGTCCCCAATGTCTGCTGGAGCTCTTGGTCACTAGTTCTTGGCCACCTTAACTCCCCTTCCAATTCTCCTCACCGGAATATGTCGGTCCTGATCTTGAAATTACTCGTATACATCAGACGTGGATTTACTTGATAACATCTTCTCCCAATTTACCCTCCCGAGCTCCTGCCTAATAATGTTGTAATTTTCTCTCCCCCATGGCAGTACTTCCCGCAAGATCAAGACTTACCCTTAACTATCTTAAAGCCTCCGGAGTTTTACCTTTGCAACTGGATCCTCATCTTCCTCATCGGCAGTCCGCAATCGGTGAACAAAATGGCAACAACACTTCCTCCTCGATAACCATCAGCACAGGGGCACCGCAAGGCTGAGTGCTCAGTCCCCAAGCTCCATTCACTCCATGTATGACAGCATAGGCCGACACAGTTCCAAATCCATCTTTAAATTTGCAGTGACACCACTGTAGTTGGATGAATTTTGGGTAACTTAGTCAGAGTGTAGGAGGAAGATTGATAATCTGAATGAATGGTGCCAGAACAACAACCTTGCTCGCAATGTCAGTACGAGCAAGGAGCTGATTGTTTTGGTTTAGAAGCAGAAGGCCAAGGATTCACAAACCTGTCTTCATCGACAGGTTGATGGTGGAGTTAGTTGGGCACATTTCTGCAGATCTGTCCCAGGCCCAGCACATTGATGCAATCATAAAGAAACCCCGACCGGCGGTCGATGAGGGCGCAGGGGAACCACTGTGAGGGGGGGAGGGGGAAGAACAATGGAGGACCCAGCGCAGGGGGAGGGGGGGAGAACAAAGGGGGACCTGGCGCGGATATTTTGTAACTTTGTCAGCACCGTTTATGTGGTGACTATCTGCATACCTTGCGTATGCAAGCAAATAATGTCACTGTGTCTTGTCACATGTATTCCATTCCACTCCATTTCATGAACCCCTCTACTTCCTTAGAAGATTGAGGAGATTTGGCATGCATTCTTTTTGAAATATGCTTCTGAATATCTACGGGTGTACGGTAGAGAGCATATAGACTGGTTGCATCACGGTCTGGTTCGGCAACTCAAATGCCCAGGAATGAAGATTACAAAGAGTGGTAAACACTGCCTGGTCCATCACTGGTACTGACCTCTCCACTGTTGTAGGACTCTGTGGGAGGCGCTGCCTCAAAGAAGCAGCCAGCATCATCAAGGACCCATATCATCTTTGCCATGTTCTCATTTCACTCCTGCCATCAGGAAGTAGGTACAGGAGCCTGAAAACCATGACCTCCAGGTTCAGGAGAAGCTTCTTCCCAGCAACCAGCAAGCTGAGTTTCTCCAGCATTTTTGTGTACCTTCCCTAAATTCTCTTTGTGGGACCTCATTTCCCTTCATACCTATATCATTGGTACCAATGTGGATCACTTGCTGCTCACCCTCCCAACTCAAAATGGCCAGTGCCCACTCAGACATTCTTGCCCCTGGCATCAGGGAAGCCACACACCATCCTGGAGTCTTGATTCCGACCACAGAAACGCTCGTCTCTATCCTATGCACAGAGTCGTCTATTTCTATTGCTTGCCTGGACTGAAGGCAAGCGCGACCAAACCGGAAGCGAGGGCCGCGCGAAGGTCGGGTGATCCCCGTACAGGGCCTGTCCCACGAGCATGCGCCTGCATGCGGCAAGCGCGACCATACCGGAAGCGGGGGCCGCGCGGAGGTCGAGTGTGTGACGTGAAGTTCGAGCGAAGTCCGCGGGAAGTTCACGCATACTGCATCGAGATGCTGCGCACGCCCGTTGAGGCGGTGCGTACGGCGTTGAGGCAGATGCGGGCCGGCAGGCCGTTGCCGCGCGGAATTTTTGAACACGGTCAGTTTTACGGAGCCCCGCGCGACCAGCTCCACACAACTCCATACGGCTCCGGCAATCGAAGTGGGACCGGCCCCGTGAGGCCGTACGGCTCAAGCGACCACGTTAGGTCGCGCTTGCCGCATGCAGTCGCATGCTCGTGGGACAGGCCCTTGAGCCCTCTCCTGCTGTTCAACAGGTGTCACTGTTCTGACTGCTGCTGCTAATTTCCACAAGAGATCATCTGTCCTGACAATATTTCACTTGTTTGAGAGGAAGCTGGCCACAGGGGATTCCTGCATTGCCTGCCTGCCTTCCTCTCCTGGCAGTCATCCATCTATCTGGCTGTATCTCTTGAGTGAACCCCACTCTGAAATCACTATCTACAACATTCTCTGCCTCGTGTATAGTCCGCAGTATGTCCGGCTGTTGCTCCAACTGATCCATGCAGTCTAAGAGGAGTGGCAACTGGACACACGACCATTGGTTCTTGATTCAAATATTGTTTGGAGCATTACAGGACATTGGAGCAGAGATGAACTTTCAGCCCCTTCCTCGTGGCTGGTCTGATCTAACTCTACAGACTCACCTGTGTAGGAAGGAACTGCAGGTGCCAGTTTAAACCGAAGATAGACACAAAATGCTGGAGTAACTCGGCTGGACAGGCAGCATCTCTGGAGAAAAGGAATGGGTGACGTTTCGGTTCGAGACCCACCTTTCTTCTTATAAAAACTAAAATGCTGGAAACATTCAGCAGGTCATGTGGAATCCATGAAGAGAAAAGTGGACCTACCCCTTCATCAGAACCAGAGAGTGAGAAAACAAGTGGACATTACAGAGACATTAAAACAGAAAACTTTGGAAGCACTCAGTGTCCCCCTTAATCTATATTACTAAAACTCTGATCTTGACCGTTTTGGCCCACTGTGCTGCGATTTCCGACAGAATGGCGCCAATTACTGCCGTCATTTTTGGCCACCTCGCTCAGAGCCCCCCTCCGCCTTAAAGGAGCAGAGGATTTTTCCTAACGATGACAAATCAGAGAGATATTCTCCATTCTCTCTGCTACCCCTGCTGGAGGGAGGGAGAGGGACTATAAAACCAGGAAGTGGTGTGCCTCACTCAGTCTCTTCAATATGGATGAAGCCAAGGGTCACGTCTCTCTGAGCTCTGAATACACTGAACAAATGTCCACATAACTGTGAGTCCCCTTAATGTGGTTTGAAAATGAAAATATGGTTTGTTTGAAGTAAAAAGGCACTGCCTGCAAATGGTTGTTTGGGTGCTTTGGCTTGAAGTTAAAAGGCTTTACTTACTGCAAATGGTGGCTTGGGTGTTTTGGCTTGAAATTGAAATGCACTACTTACTGCAAATGGTGGCTTGGGAGCTTTGGCTTGAAGTTGAAAGGCACTTCTTACTGCAAATGGTGGCTTGGGTGTGGCTTGAAATTGAAAGGCTCTACCTACTGCGAACGGTGGCATGAAGTTGAAAGGCACTACTTACTGCAAATGATGGCTTGGGAGCTTTGGCTTGAAGTTGAAAGGCACTATTACTACAAATGGTGGCTTGGTTGCTTTGGCTTGAAGTTCAAAGGCACTACTTACTGAAAATGGTGGCTTGGGAACTTTGACGAAGTTGAAAGGCACTATTACTGCAAATGGTGGCTTGGGTGTGGCTTGGGTGTGGCTTGAAGTTGAAAGGCACTAACTGCAAATGGTGGCAGGTGCAATGGCTTGAATTTGAAAGGCACTTCTTACTGCAAATGGTGGCTTGGGTGTGGCTTGAAATTGAAAGGCTCTACCTACTGCGAATGGTGGCATGAGGTTGAAAGGCACTACTTACTGCAAATGATGGCTTGGGAGCTTTGGCTTGAAGTTGAAAGGCACTATTACTACAAATGGTGGCTTGGTTGCTTTGGATTGAAGTTGAAAGGCACTACTTATTGAAAATGGTGGCTTGGGAGCTTTGACGAAATTGAAAGGCACTATTAATGCAAATGGTGGCTTGGTTGCTTTGGCTTGAAGTTGAAAGGCACTACTTACTGCAAATGGTGGCTTGGGTGTGGCTTGAAGTTGAAAGACACCACTTACTGGAAATGGTGGCATGAAGTTGAAAGGCACTAACTGCAAATGGTGGCTTGGTTGCTTTGGCTTGAAGTTGAAAGGCACTACTTACTGCAAATGGTAGCTTGGGAGCTTTGACTTCAAGTTGAAAGGCACTACTTCCTGCAAATGATGGCTTGGGTGTGGCTTGGGTGTAGCTTGAAGTTGAAAGGCACTACTTACTGCAAATGTGGCTTGGGTGCAATGGCTTGAAGTTAAAAGGCATTACTAACTGCAAATGGGGGCGTGGGTGCATTGGCATGAAGTTGAAAGGCACTACTTACTGCAAATTGTAGCTTGAAGTTGAAAGGCACTACTTACTGCAAATGGTGGCTTGGGAGCTTTGGCTTGAAGTTGAAAGGCATTTCTTACTGCAAATGGTGGCTTGGGTGCTTTGGCTTGCAGTTGAAAGGCAGTACTTACTGCAAATGGTGGTTTGGGTGCAATGGCTTGAAGTTGAAAGGCATTACTTACTGCAAATGATGGCATGAAGTTGAAAGGCACTACTTACTGCAAATGGTGGCTTGGTTGCTTTCGCTTGAAGCTGAAAGCACTATTTACTGCAAATGGTGGCTTGGGAGCTTTGGTTTGAAGTTGAAAGGCACTACTTACTGCAAATGGTGGCTTGGGAGCTTTGGCTTGAAGTTGAAAGGCACTATTACTGCAAATGGTGGCTTGGTTGCTTTGGCTTGAAGTTGAAAGGCGCTACTTACTGCAAATGGTGGCTTGGGTGTGGCTTGAAGTTGAAAGACACCACTTACTGCAAATGGTGGCATGAAGTTGAAAGGCACTACTTACTGCAAATGGTGGCTTGGTTGCTTTGGCTTGAAGTTGAAAGGCACTACTGACTGCAAATGGTGGCTTGGGAGCTTTGACTTGAAGTTGAAAGGCACTACTTCCTGCAAATGATGGCTTGGGTGTGGCTTGAAGTTGAAAGGCACTACTTACTGCAAATGGTGGCTTGAGTGCAATGGCTTGAAGTTAAAAGGCATTACTTACTGCAAATGGGGGCGTGGGTGCATTGGCTTGAAGTTGAAAGGCACTACTTACTGTAAATTGTGGCTTGAAGTTGAAAGGCACTACTTACTGCAAATGGTGGCTTGGGAGCTTTGGCTTGAAGTTGAAAGGCACTACTTACTGCAAATGGTGACTTGGGAGCTTTGGTTTGAAGTTGAAAGGCACTACTTACTGCAAATGGTGGCTTGGTTGCTTTGGCTTGAAGTTGAAAGGCACTACTTACTGCAAATGGTGGCTTGGGAGCTTTTACTTGAAGTGAAAGGCACTACTTACTGCAAATGGAGGCTTGGGAGCTTTGGCTTGAAGTTGAAAGGCACTACTACTGCAAATGGTGGCTTGGTTGTGGCTTGAAGTTGAAAGGCACTACTTACTGCAAATGGTGGCTTGGTTGCTTTGGCTTGAAGTTGAAAGGCACTACTTACTGCAAATGGCGGCTTGGGAGCTTTGACTTCAAGTTGAAAGGCACTACTTCCTGCAAATGATGGCTTGGGTGTGGCTTGGGTGTGGCTTGAAATTGAAGGGCACTACTTACTGCAAATGGTGGCTTGGTTGCTTTGGCTTGAAGTTGAAAGGCACTACTTACTGCAAATGGTGGCTTGGGAGCTTTGACTACAAGTTGAAAGGCACTACTTCCTGCAAATGATGGCTTGGGTGTGGCTTGGGTGTGGCTTGAAGTTGAAAGGCACTACTTACTGCAAATTGTGGCTTGAAGTTGAAAGGCACTACTTACTGCAAATGGTGGCTTGGGAGCTTTGGTTTGAAGTTGAAAGGCACTACTTACTGCAAATTGTGGCTTGGGAGCTTGGCTTGAAGTTGAAAGGCACTACTTACTGCAAATGGTGGCTTGGGAGCTTTGGCTTGAAGTTGAAAGGCACTACTTACTGCAAATGGTGGCATGAAGTTGACAGGTACTACTTACTGCAAATGGTGGCTTGGGTGCTTTGGCTTTAAGTTGAAAGGCACTACTTACTGCAAATTGTAGCTTGGGTGTTTTGGCATTAAGTTGAAAGGCACTGCAACTGGTGGCATGAAGTTGAAAGGCATTACTTACTGCAAGTGGTGGCTTGGGAGCTTTGGTTTGAAGTTGAAAGGCACCACTTACTGCAAATGGTGGCTTGGTTGCTTTGGCTTGAAGTTGAAAGGCACTACTTACTGCAAATGGTGGCTTGGTTGCTTTGGCTTGAAGTTGAAAGGCACTACTTACTGCAAATGGTGGCTTGGGAGCTTTGACTTCAAGTTGAAAGGCACTACTTCCTGCAAATGATGGCTTGGGTGTGGCTTGGGTGTGGCTTGAAGTTGAAAGGCACTACTTACTGCAAATGGTGGCTTGAGTGCAATGGCTTGAAGTTAAAAGGCATTACTTACTGCAAATGGGGGCGTGGGTGCATTGGCTTGAAGTTGAAAGGCACTACTTACTGTAAATTGTGGCTTGAAGTTGAAAGGCACTACTTACTGCAAATGGTGGCTTGGGAGCTTTGGTTTGAAGTTGAAAGGCACTACTTACTGCAAATTGTGGCTTGGGAGCTTTGGCTTGAAGTTGAAAGGCACTATTTACTGCTAATGGTAGCATGAAGTTGAAAGGCACTATTACTGCAAATGGTGGCTTGGTTGCTTTGGCTTGAAGTTGAAAGGCACTACTTACTGCAAATGGCGGCTTGGGAGCTTTGACTTCAAGTTGAAAGGCACTACTTCCTGCAAATGATGGCTTGGGTGTGGCTTGGGTGTGGCTTGAAATTGAAGGGCACTACTTACTGCAAATGGTGGCTTGGTTGCTTTGGCTTGAAGTTGAAAGGCACTACTTACTGCAAATGGTGGCTTGGGAGCTTTGACTACAAGTTGAAAGGCACTACTTCCTGCAAATGATGGCTTGGGTGTGACTTGGGTGTGGCTTGAAGTTGAAAGGCACTACTTACTGCAAATTGTGGCTTGAAGTTGAAAGGCACTACTTACTGCAAATGGTGGCTTGGGAGCTTTGGTTTGAAGTTGAAAGGCACTACTTACTGCAAATTGTGGCTTGGGAGCTTGGCTTGAAGTTGAAAGGCACTACTTACTGCAAATGGTGGCTTGGTTGCTTTGGCTTGGTTGAAAGGCACTACTTATTGCAAATGGTGGCTTGGGAGCTTTGGCTTGAAGTTGAAAGGCACTACTTACTGCAAATGGTGGCATGAAGTTGACAGGTACTACTTACTGCAAATGGTGGCTTGGGTGCTTTGGCTTTAAGTTGAAAGGCACTACTTACTGCAAATTGTAGCTTGGGTGTTTTGGCATTAAGTTGAAAGGCACTGCAACTGGTGGCATGAAGTTGAAAGGCATTACTTACTGCAAGTGGTGGCTTGGGAGCTTTGGTTTGAAGTTGAAAGGCACCACTTACTGCAAATGGTGGCTTGGGAGCATTGGCTTGAAGTTGAAAGGCATTACTTACTGCAAATGGTGGCTTGGTTGCTTTGGCTTGAAGTTGAAAGGCACTACTTACTGCAAATGGTGGCTTGGTTGCTTTGGCTTGAAGTTGAAAGGCACTACTTACTGCAAATGGTGGCTTGGGAGCTTTGACTTCAAGTTGAAAGGCACTACTTCCTGCAAATGATGGCTTGGGTGTGGCTTGGGTGTGGCTTGAAGTTGAAAGGCACTACTTACTGCAAATGGTGGCTTGAGTGCAATGGCTTGAAGTTAAAAGGCATTACTTACTGCAAATGGGGGCGTGGGTGCATTGGCTTGAAGTTGAAAGGCACTACTTACTGTAAATTGTGGCTTGAAGTTGAAAGGCACTACTTACTGCAAATGGTGGCTTGGGAGCTTTGGTTTGAAGTTGAAAGGCACTACTTACTGCAAATTGTGGCTTGGGAGCTTTGGCTTGAAGTTGAAAGGCACTACTTACTGCAAATGGTGGCTTGGTTGCTTTGGCTTGAAGTTGAAAGGCACTACTTACTGCAAATGGTGGCTTGGGAGCTTTGGCTTGAAGTTGAAAGGCACTACTTACTGCAAATGGTGGCATGAGGTTGACAGGTACTACTTACTGCAAATGGTGGCTTGGGTGCTTTAGCTTTAAGTTGAAAGGCACTACTTACTGCAAATTGTAGCTTGGGTGCTTTGGCATTAAGTTGAAAAGCACTGCAAATGGTGGCATGAAGTTGAAAGGCATTACTTACTGCAAGTGGTGGCTTGGGAGCTTTGGTTTGAAGTTGAAAGGCACCACTTACTGCAAATGGTGGCTTGGGAGCATTGCCTTGAAGTTGAAAGGCATTACTTACTGCAAATGGTGGCTTGGTTGCTTTGGCTTGAAGTTGAAAGGCACTACTTACTGCAAATGGTGGCTTGGGAGCTTTGGCTTGAAGTAGAAAATGCACTACTTACTGCAAATGGTGGCTTGGGTGCTTTGGCTTGAAGTTGAAAGGCACTACTTACTGCAAATGGTGGCATGAGGTTGACATGCACTACTTACTGCAAATGGTGGCTTGGGTGCATTGGCTTGAAGTTGAAAGGCACTATTTACTGCTAATGGTAGCATGAAGTTGAAAGGCACTATTACTGCAAATGGTGGCTTGGTTGCTTTGGCTTGAAGTTGAAAGGCGCTACTTACTGCAAATGGTGGCTTGGATGCAATGGCTTGAAGTTAAAAGGCATTACTTACTGAAAATGGTGGTGTGGGTGCATTGGCTTGAATTTCAAAGGCACCACTTACTGCAAATGGTGGCATGAAGTTGAAAGGCACTACTTACTGCAAATGGTGGGTTGGGTGCTTTGGCTTGAAGTTAAAAGGCACTACTGCAAATGCACTTACTTCCTGTATATTGATTTTAGATAAAACGCTACCACTTACGGCTGTGATTTTTGGCCATCTTACTCAGTCCCCCTCCGCTGAGCAGGTGCAGAGAATTCTTCTCATCAATGAAAAATAAAAGTGTTATTAGTTTTTTTTTAATGTTGAGAATCTCTCTCCTGTCAACCACGCCATGAAAGCCACACCTTTTCCGGTGGGGGGGGAAGGGGTTATAAAACCCGGAAGTGTGGGTGTGGCTCAGTCTCTGCATGATGGGGGAGGGAGAGGTCACGACTCTGACTGAGCTGTGAATCAACTGAACACACTGAATGTCTACTGAAGTGTGAGTTTGGTGTTTTGTGTGGTTTATGGTGGTTTCACCCTGCATGAAATGGTATGAAGCTGCATTTGAATTTGGTGGCCTTGCACCCTGCTTGAAATGGAATAAAACTGCACTTGAATTTGGTGGCCTTACACCCTGCTGAAAGTGGTATGAAACTGCACTTGAATTTGGTGGCCTTGGATCCAGCTTGAAGTGGTATGAAACTGCACTTGAATTCGGTGGCCTTGCATCCTGATTGAAGTGGTTGGAAACTGCACTTGAATTCGGTGGCCTTGCATCCTGATTGAAGTGGTTGGAAACTGCACTTGAATTTGGTGGCCTTGCACCCTGCTCAAAGTGGTAAGATATTGCACTTGAATTTGGTGGCCTTGCACCCTGCTTGAAATAGTAGGAACATGGATTTGAATTTGGTGGCCTTGCACCCTGCTTGAAAAGGAATTTCAAGGAATAGTCATGAGTTAACTGCCAGCCCACCAGCCGTGAGTGAGCTGCCAGCAGATCAGGCTTGAGGGACTGAGCCGCCACCCCAAGAACCCATACCAGCACTCCAGAAAGCCCCCCCCCACTGGCCACCAATATTGGAATTGGTGGAGAGGTGGAATATTGCGTCGGGGGACCAGCCCTTCCGTGTGAACATGGGACCCAACTAGTATCTCATAAATTTTCATCAAATTATTCTCAATATTTAAATTCCATTTATTACAAACCTACTATATGCAATCTCTCTAGTTAAATTTTTAGTGGTTTCGGCTTAGGTTTAGATTTATTATTGCCAAATGTACCGAGGTACAGTGAAAAGCTTTACTTTGCATCCAAACAGATCAATTATACCATGCATAGATGCTATCAGTTCAAACTCACTTACAATAGTTTGAGCTTAGGGGAAGATACAGAGTGTAGAATATAATTCTCAGCATTGTAGTGCATCAGTTCCTTAGACAAGGTCCGATGTTCTCATTGGAGTAGAGAACAATGCCCTAGCTTATGGAAGAACCATTCCAAAGTCTGTTGACAGAGGGGAATAACTTGTCCCTGAGACTGGTGGTGCGCGCTTTTAAGCTTCTATACCTTCTGAAGGACAGGATCAGGGAGTGGTGTACATGTGTCATGCATTCCTCCAATGTTTCTACCCAAAACAAAACAAAATATGGTGCTCAAAACTCACCTAGTACTTCAGTTGTGGTCCAACCGGGGCTATGTTTAATGTTTTATGTGTCATTACTAACTGTCACTGTATGTCATGTTGTTAGTTGTGGGCGGAGCACCAAGGCAAATTCCTTGTATGTGAATACTTGGCCAGTAAATTTATTCATTCATTCATTCATTCATGTGTAGCTGGAATCTATCCTCTACCTTTTATATTACAGATCTCTGGATTTGAAATCCGTTCGTCTTTTTGACTATTTTCTATTTCTTTCCTGCTTCGATCTAGCCACTGTAACTGGCTTGCAGCAACACTTAGGCAAATGGCCCAATTCTGTGCAGCAATAACATTTAATGTTCTTACAAAAACATGGGGCTGAATAATGATCCATTTTGCCAAACTTCCAATAACTCAAATCACTCTGCAGCTGTTGTGCTTGGTGGCCTATAACTTGTTAATATTCCAGGCAGCAATCTCCAGCACTCGAGTTTAGAGTTTGGAGAAACAGCGCAGAAACAGGCAGTTTCAGCCCACCGAGTCCGCGCCGACCAGCGATCCCCGTATATTAACAAGATTCTACACACTCTAAAGACCATTTACAATTTTAACATGCCAATTGACCTACAAACCTGTACGTCTTTGGGATGTGGGAGGAAACCATGATCAGCCATGATCACATTGAATGGCGGTGCTGGCTCGAAGGGCTGAATGGCCTACTCCTGCACCTATTATCTATTGTCTATTGTCTATTGAAACCGGAACTCCCAAGGAAAACCCACGCAGGTCACAGGGAGAACATACAAACACCGTACAGACAGCGCCGAGTCAGGATCGAGCCCGGGTTTTGTGGCGCTGTAAGGCAGCAACTCTACCGCTGCGCCACCATGCCACCGTGCCACCATGCCACCGTGCCACTGTGCCAAGTTCTTCCAAGTGTCCAACAGATCTGAGTCAGTTTTTGGAAATGCTTTCTTCTGGCTAACATTTCTGTTCATTGGAATGGCTTTCTCATATTGCTTCAGCACATCGTGTTCTCAACAGTTTCCATAGATGTGATGCGATTAGGGTTTTGCCATCAGTGTCATTCATCAATGATGAATGGCTTCAGGCAAAGATGGTCGTTTAGCATGCGGGGGAATGTGGGGTCAGGTGGAAGCAAAGCTTCCATTTATATGGCGCCCATTACAATGCAATACTTCTGGAGTGTAGTCACTAGTGTAATACTGGAAACTGTTCACACATTTTGTCCTTAGGGTGGACAAGAACTGAGAGAATTTTCAAAAATGTATACGTAGTGACTTTGCAAAAAAAAACACACAAATCCTGTCCTCCCATCATCTTTTACGAGTTTACTTGCCTCAAAGTAAGATTGGAATTTTTTGCACCCATTATTACAATGAGAGAATAGCCTTTGAGGTGAGATTGAGAAGATCACCATTGTAGCCTGGAGTAATGAAGAATGAAGCAATTATCATTCCATGTGACACTGATTTGATAGGTGCCGTGAAGCTATTTCTTCAGGCTGGAGATTCTAAAACTGGGGAGAATTTTTCAGGAAAGGATCCAGCCACATAGTACCGGATATTCCCTCAGGATTGCAAATCTGTCGTTTTCCTCTATCTCAGAGGTGGCGGCGCTGTGATACAGCTGCGGCTCGCCTGCAGTCTGTCTGTTTTTACTTTTTATGTCGGTTTTTTTTGTCTAGTTTAGTAATTTTTTTGGTTATTAGGTGGTGTTATGTGTGTGGGGGGAGGGTGAAACAGAGCTTTGTCTCTCCCTTCGGGGAATGCGACTTTTTGTCGTGTCCCCCTTCTCTTCCCCCGTCTGCGCTGAGGCCTAATGGCGGAGCTGGCGGCCTCCAACCTGCGACCGACCTCGAGGGTCCGGAGGTAGAGCCAGCCAGGACTCACCAACGCGAGGCTGGCCGTCTTCGAGCTGCGGCGGCGTCCGGGTAGCGGCACGACTCGGCGCTCCGGTGAGGGCGAACGGTGCGGGGCTGAGACACTCCTGTGCGGCCGGCACGGCTACCGGCTGGAAGGTGCTCTCGTGGGGGCAGCCCGGTGCGGGGCTGAGACGCTGCCTTGTGGGCGGACCGGCTACTGGCTGGAAGGTGCTCCCGTGTGAGCAGCCCGGTGCGGGCTGAGACGCTGCCTTGTGGGCGGCCCGGTGCGGAGCGGAGACGGTGCTACGGCGCTGAGGCGGCGGCGACCTGGATCCTGGGCTCGGCCGCGGGCCGGTGGAGGACATGTCGGGAGCTCGCAGGTCACAGGCTGGTGCCTGTTTTCCGGAGCACCCGTTGCAACAGCTGCGGGCAGCTTCGACCACCCCCCGGGCCGCCATCGCCCGGTGGGGTATCGCCTCGGCGCAGAGGGAGAAGAGGAGGGAAGAGACAGTAACTCTAAGACTTTTGCCTCCATCACAGTGAGGAGGTGTTTGGTGAACTCACTGTGGTGGATGTTAATTTGTGTTTATTGTGTTTTGTTATTATTACATGTATGGCTGCAGGCAACAGCATTTCGTTCAGACCGAAAGGTCTGAATGACAAATAAAGGTATTCAGAGGGCTGTGATACTCAGTCATTCCAGGAAGAGATCCGTGGATTTTTGAAATCAAGGCATAGGTGATTAGTCAGAAAAATTAAATTGAAGTAGATGATTATTCATGATCTCAGAACATTGGAACTGACTTAAGGACTGTACAGCCTACCCATGTTTTATTTAAACCCTCGCTCGCACCAATGTCTCACAATTTTCTAACAAATGCTGAAATTAATACATCACTGTTGGCTCCCTTGGACACTGTTGTCAACTGAAGAATAAATGTAACATTTCCACTTGGAATATGTAGGAAGAAACTGCAGGTTCTGGTTTACACCGAAGATAGGCACAAAATGCTGGAGTAACTCAGTGGGAAAGGCAGCATCTCTGAAGATATCTGAAGAAGGGTCTCGTCCCAAAACGTCACACATTCCTTCTGTCCAGAGATGCTGCCTGACCTGCTGAGTTACTCCAGCATTTTGTGTCTATCCAATGAGTTGGTTAAAGAGCAGATACATCCCTTAAAATGAAGGAAACTAGGTTTGTATTGAGGAACCCCAGTAAGAGCCCTGTCCCACGGTACGAGTTCATTCCAAGAGTTCTCCCGAGTTTGCCCTGATTCGAACTCGGAGATTTACGGTAATGGCCACTCGTCGGCTCTCGTGGACATTTTTCAACATGTTGAAAAATCTTCTTGAGTCTTCCCGTGCTTACCTGCCATTAGCGAGTCTTCTCGAGTACCTGCGGTTAGCGGTACGAGCCGTTAATAGACGTCCCTGAGTTCCGACGTACCCGCTACGTTCATTCTCCGTGCTTACCACGGGTTTGATGTTTTTTAACTCGGGAGAGCTCTTGGAATGAACTCGTACTGTGGGACAGGGCTTTAAAGGACCAATAGGTCTGGAACCAGAAGCGTGAAGAGTGAAAGAGGATTTTAGTTTTGGCTTTAAAAGACAATGAACACCACAGTTCCCAGGGAGGACTTGAGAAGCGAAGGGTGTGATCAATCTTAACATTCCGATTCAGTGCCTTGGGATGTGAAAGGCATTATATAAATGCAAATTCTTTCAATGTCTTCTTCCTACTCATTTTGTAATTGCTTTTGATTTGGTTTTCGATCTTGGAGAACCAACATTTCATTCTTAATCTGCTTTGTGAAGGAAAGGTAATATCAAACCCTTGAAATAAATGTTACGTTATGGTATATATTTTAATCTGCTTTGATTTTTGGAGCATGTTTCTCTGGCAATTCTTGACTGACATGATTACAATCTTTAAGCAACTGGTTTGAATCAAAAGTACTCAAACAATAACACCAGATGGCACTACCAAAGGTCATCCTGGTGTGCCCCGCTAACTGCTTTCAACTGCAAACTAAAAATAGTTTAAAATAGTTTATCTAAAAAGGCAACGCATACACAAGTACCCAAGACATGTACGTCACTACTCCTACTCTCGCTCATTCTCTCACTTTCTTGCCCACGCTCTCACCTCCCACACACTTTGCAATATCTCTCCCACTTTCTAAAGTTAAATTACAATTTCTACGATCAACCCTGGCCAGAATGACTCAGAAACCCCCCACATTATCCAAAGGATCACAACATGATAAAGTGCATAGCACCCATTGATGATAAGTCATCATGCTGGAGGGATGAGCTAAGCCTGACCTCGTCAGTGGGAGCTAATCCAGTTACGTACCACCAGACCGACTGAAGCCCAAGCAGCCACTGGGAAAAAAGGCAAATTGTAGGCGCTGAAATGTTCCAGTTGTAATTCCAGGCACTGCAACTTTCTGGTTGTACTGAAGGAATTTGCAGAGACAAGAATGTAAGAGTCATATAGTGTGAACACAACATGCTGGAGTAACTCAGCGGGACAGGCTGCATCTCTGGAGAGAAGGAATGGGTGACATTTCGGGTTGAGACCCTCCTTCATGTCCAAGGCGGTACAGAGATCTGTACAGAGACCCCCCCCCCCCCCACCTCATACAATGTGGAAACAGGCCCTTCAGCCCATCATTCAATCTAACCCACAAGTATCCCACACTAACTAACCCACATTAATCCTGCGTTAATGCCCATTTATTCTCCACACACCTCCATCAAGTCCTCCCACATTCTACACTCAAGCACACACTAGGGGCAATTTACAGTGGCCAGTTAAACCACCAACTAGAGGATCAACTGGGGAAATCCCAAGTTGTCACGGGGAGAACGTGCAAGCTCCACACAGACAGTGCCGTAGGGCAGGATCGAAGCAAGGTCACTGGGCCTATGAGGCGGCAGCTCAGTGCCGGAGGGGCCTGCCAGAGGGAAGGAGTGAATTCCTTTGTGGCAAACCCCACGAGTTAACCAAGACATCACCCATTCCTTCTCTCCAGAGATGCTGCCTGTCCCGCCGAGTTATAGCATCAGCAGTTGCTTCCTACACACTTAAATACTTACCTATTGGCCTTGAGAAGTTGGTTAAATGTTATTCCCTTGGCCGGATAGCAGATGGACCAGGGCGCTGTTGAGGGACTACACTGACGTCACACAGGGGATGTTGTCCCCTGCTCAGCAGCAAGCGTTAAAACTAAAGGTGAGTGGGGATTAGCTGGCTAATGTTAAGTGCCCACCTGCCCAGTTTATACCAGGTTGATGTGGCTGCAATTGCCCCTCCCAAGTCAAGTCAAGTCAGTTTTATTCATCACGTGCACATAAAGTGCAGTGAAATGAATTCCCATGTCAAGAAAGGCTCATCCAAGACGAACACATTGTGTAGATTCTGCCAATAGCCACCTCCGCAGAGTATCTATTTTTACCGCAATAGTGCAGTCTCATGGTATTTTTAAATCATCTCCTTTTC